>NC_092729.1:36891630-37492773 GCF_047496885.1 Scyliorhinus torazame
TATTGGGAAGTTAGTGGAGGTGATGAGGATGTGTTTCTGGGGGTTGTGTTATTGGGAAGTTAGTAGAGGTGAAGAGGATGTGTTTCTGGAGGTTGTGTTATTGGGAAGTTAGTGGACGTAATCTGGATGTGTTTCTGGAGGTTGTGTTATTGGGACGTTAGTGGAGGTAAAGAGGATCTGTTTCTGGAGGTTCTGTTATTGGGGAGTTAGTGGAGGTGATGTGGATGTGTTTCTGGGGGTTGTGTTATTGGGAAGTTAGTGGAGGTGATGAGGATGTGTTTCTGGAGGTTGTGTTATTGGGAAGTTAGTGGAGGTGATGAGGATGTGTTTCTGGAGGTTGTGTTATTGGGAAATTAGTGGAGGTGATGAGGATGTGTGTCTGGAGGTTGTGTTATTTGGAAGGTAGTGGAGCTGATGAGGATGTGTTTCTGGAGGTTGTGTTATTGGGAAGGTAGTGGAGGTGATGAGGATGGATTTCTGGAGGTTGTGTTATTGGGAAGTTAGTGAGAAGATGTGGATGTGTTTCTGGAGGTTGCGTTATTGAGATGTTAGATGAGGTGATGAGGATGGGTTTCTGGAGGTTGTGTTATTGGGAAGTTAGTGGAGATGATGAGGATGTGTTTCTGTAGGTTGTTTTATTGGGAAGTTAGTGGAGGTGATGAGCATGTGTTTCTGGAGGTTGTGTTATTGGGAAGCTAGTGGAGGTGATGAGGATTTGTTCCTGTAGGTTGCGTTGTTGGGAAGTTAGTGGAGGTGATGAGGATGGGTTACTGGAGGTTGTGTTGTTGGGAAGTTATTGGAGGTGATGTGGATGTGTTTCTGGAGGTCGTGTTATTGGGACGATAGTGGAGGTGATGAGGATGTGTTTCTGGTAGTTGTGTCATTGAGGAGTTAGTGGACGTGATCTGGATGTGTTTCTGGAGGTTGTGTTATTGGGAAGTTAGTGGAG
Source organism: Scyliorhinus torazame (assembly GCF_047496885.1). Classification (NCBI taxonomy): domain Eukaryota; kingdom Metazoa; phylum Chordata; class Chondrichthyes; order Carcharhiniformes; family Scyliorhinidae; genus Scyliorhinus; species Scyliorhinus torazame. The sequence goes on from NC_092729.1 coordinate 36,892,580, forward strand.
GTGAAGAGGATCTGTTTCTGGAGATTCTGTTATTGGGGAGTTAGTGGAGGTGATGAGGATGTGTTTCTGGAGGTTGTGTTATTGGGAAGGTAGTAGAGGTGATGAGGATGTGTTTATGGAGTTTGTGTTATTGGGAAGTGATTGGAGGTGATATGGATGTATTTCTGGAGGTTGTGTTATTGGGACGTTAGTGGAGGTAAAGAGGATCTGTTTCTGGAGGTTCTGTTATTGGGGAGTTAGTGGAGGTGATGTGGATGTGTTTCTGGGGGTTGTGTTATTGGGAAGTTAGTGGAGGTGATGAGGATGTGTTTCTGGAGGTTGTGTTATTGGGAAGTTAGTGGAGGTGATGAGGATGTGTTTCTGGAGGTTGTGTTATTGGGAAATTAGTGGAGGTGATGAGGATGTGTGTCTGGAGGTTGTGTTATTTGGAAGGTAGTGGAGCTGATGAGGATGTGTTTCTGGAGGTTGTGTTATTGGGAAGGTAGTGGAGGTGATGAGGATGTGTTTCTGGAGTTTGTGTTATTGGGAAGTGATTGGAGGTGATATGGATGTGTTTCTGGAGGTTGTGTTATTTGGAAGGTAGTGGAGGTGATGAGGATGTGTTTCTGGAGGTTGTGTTATTGGGAGGTTAATGGAGGTGATGAGGATGCGTTTCTGGAGGTTGTGTTATTGGGAAGTTAGTGGAGGTGATGAGGATGTGTTTCTGGGGGTTGTGTTATTGGGAAGTTAGTAGAGGTGAAGAGGATGTGTTTCTGGAGGTTGTGTTATTGGGAAGTTAGTGGACGTGATCTGGATGTGTTTCTGGAGGTTGTGTTATTGGGACGTTAGTGGAGGTAAAGAGGATCTGTTTCTGGAGGTTCTGTTATTGGGGAGTTAGTGGAGGTGATGTGGATGTGTTTCTGGGGGTTGTGTTATTGGGAAGTTAGTGGCGGTGATGAGGATGTGTTTCTGGAGGTTGTGTTATTGGGAAGTTAGTGGAGGTGACGAGGATGTGTTTCTGGAGGTTGTGTTATTGGGAAATTAGTGGAGGTGATGAGGATGTGTGTCTGGAGGTCGTGTTATTTGGAATGTAGTGGAGCTGATGAGGATGTGTTTCTGGAGGTTGTGTTATTGGGAAGGTAGTGGAGGTGATGAGGATGCGTTTCTGGAGGTTGTGTTATTGGGAAGTTAGTGGAGGTGATCTGGATGTGTTTCTGGAGGTTGTGTTATTGGGAGGTTAATGGAGGTGATGAGGATGTGTTTCTGGAGGTTGTGTTATTGGGAAGTTAGTGGAGGTGATGAGGATGTGTTTCTGGGGGTTGTGTTATTGGGAAGTTAGTAGAGGTGAAGAGGATGTGTTTCTGGAGGTTGTGTTATTGGGACGTTAGTGGACGTGATCTGGATGTGTTTCTGGAGGTTGTGTTATTGGGAAGTTAGTGGAGGTAAAGAGGATCTGTTTCTGGAGGTTCTGTTATTGGGGAGTTAGTGGAGGTGATGTGGATGTGTTTCTGGGGGTTGTGTTATTGGGAAGTTAGTGGAGGTGATGAGGATGTGTTTCTGGAGGTTGTGTTATTGGGAAGGTAGTGGAGGTGATGAGGATGTGTTTCTGGAGTTTGTGTTATTGGGAAGTGATTGGAGGTGATATGGATGTGTTTCTGGAGGTTGTGTTATTGGGAAGTTAGTGGAGCTGATGAGGATGTGTTTCTGGAGGTTGTGTTATTGGGAAGGTAGTGGAGGTGATGAGGATGTGTTTCTGGAGGTTGGGTTATTGGGAGGTTAATGGAGGTGATGAGGATGTGTTTCTGGAGGTTGTGTTATTGGGAAGTTAGTGGAGGTGATGAGGATGTGTTTCTGGGGGTTGTGTTATTGGGAAGTTAGTAGAGGTGAAGAGGATGTGTTTCTGGAGGTTGTGTTATTGGGAAGTTAGTGGACGTGATCTGGATGTGTTTCTGGAGGTTGTGTTATTGGGACGTTAGTGGAGGTAAAGAGGATCTGTTTCTGGAGGTTCTGTTATTGGGGAGTTAGTGGAGGTGATGTGGATGTGTTTCTGGGGGTTGTGTTATTCGGAAGTTAGTGGAGGTGATGAGGATGTGTTTCTGGAGGTTGTGTTATTGGGAAGTTAGTGGAGGTGATGAGGATGTGTTTCTGGAGGTTGTGTTATTGGGAAATTAGTGGAGGTGATGAGGATGTGTGTCTGGAGGTTGTGTAATTTGGAAGGTAGTGGAGCTGATGAGGATGTGTTTCTGGAGGTTGTGTTATTGGGAAGGTAGTGGAGGTGATGAGGATGTGTTTCTGGAGTTTGTGTTATTGGGAAATTAGTGGAGGTGATCTGGATGTGTTTCTGGAGGTTGTGTTATTGGAAAGTTAGTGGAGGTGATGTGGATGTGTTTCTGGAGGTTGTTTTATTGGGAAGTCAATGGAGGTGATGAGGATGTGTTTCTGGAGGTTGTGTTATTGGAAAGTTAGTGGAGGTGATGTGGATGTGTATATGGAGGTTGTGTTATTGGGAAGTTAATGGAGGTGATGAGGATGTGTTTCTGGAGGTTGTATTATTGGGAAGTTAGTGGAGTTGCTGAGGATGTGTTTCTGGGGGTTGTGTTATTGGGAAGTCAGTAGAGGTGAAGAGGATGTGTTTCTGGAGGTTGTGTTATTGGGAAGTTAGTGTAGGTGATGAGGATGTGTTTCTGGAGGTTGTGTTATTGGGAAGTTAGTGGAGGTGATGTGGATGTGTTTCTGGAGGTTGTGTTATTGGGAAGGTAGTGGAGGTGATGAGGTTGTGTTTCTGGAGGTTGTGTTATTGGGAAGTTAGAAGAGGTAAAGAGGTTCTGTTTCTGGAGGTTCTGTTATTGGGGAGTTAGTGGAGGTGATGTGGATATGTTTCTGGGGGTTGTGTTATTGGGAAGTTAGTGGAGGTGATGAGGATGTGTTTCTGGAGGTTGTGTTATTGGGAAGTTAGTGGAGGTGATGAAGATGTGTTTCTGGGGGTTGTGTTATTGGGAAGTTAGAAGAGGTGAAGAGGATGTGTTTGTGGAGGTTGTGTTATTGGGAAGTTAGTGGACGTGATCTGGATGTGTTTCTGGTGTTTGTTTTATTGGGAAGTTAGTGGAGGTAAAGAGGATCTGTTTCTGGAGGTTCTGTTATTGGGGAGTTAGTGGAGGTGATGTGGATGTATTTCTGGAGGTTGTGTTATTGGGAAGGTAGTAGAGGTGATGAGGATGTGTTTATGGAGGTTGTGTTATTTGGAAGGTAGTGGAGCTGATGAGGATGTGTTTCTGGAGGTTGTGTTTTTGGGAAGGTAGTGGAGGTGATGAGGTTGTGTTTCTGGAGGTTGTGTTATTGTTAAGTTAGTGGACGTGTTCCGGATGTGTTTCTGGGGGTTGTGTGATTGGAAGGTTAGTAGAGGTGATGTGGATGTGTTTCTGGAGGTTGTGTTATTGGGAAGGTAATGGAGGTGATGAGGATGTGTTTCTGGAGGTTGTGTTATTGGGAAGTTAGTGGAGGTGATGAGGATGTGTTTCTGGGGGTTGTGTTATTGGGAAGTTAGTAGAGGTGAAGAGGATATGTTTCTGGAGGTTGTGTTATTGGGAAGTTAGTTGCCGTGATCTTGATGTGTTTCTGGAGGTTGTATTATTGGGAAGATAGTGGAGGTAAAGAGGATCTGTTTCTGGAGGTTCTGTTATTGGGGAGTTAATGGAGGTGAGGTGGATGTGTTTCTGGAGGTTGTGTTATTGGGAAGGTAGTAGAGGTGATCTGGATGTGTTTCTGGAGGTTGTGTTATTGGGAAGTTATTGGAGGTGATGTGGATGTGTTTCTGGAGGTTGTGTTATTGGGACGTTAGTGGAGGTGATGAGGATGTGTTTCTGGAGGTTGTGTTATTGGGAAGTTAGTGGAGTTGATGAGGATGTGTTTCTGCAGGTTGTGTTATTGGGAAGTTAATGGAGGTGATGAGGATTTGTTTCTGGAGGTTGTGTTATTGGAAAGTTAGTGGATGTGATGAGGATGTGTTTCTGGAGTTTGTGTGATTGGGAAGTTATTGGAGGTGATGTGGATGTGATTCTGGAGGTTGTGTTATTGGGAAGTTAATGGAGGCGATGAGGATGTGTTTCTGGAGGTTGTGTTATTGGGAAGTTAGTGGAGGTGATGGGGATGGGTTTCTGGAGGTTGTGTTATTTGGAAGGTAGTGGAGGTGATGTGGATGTGTTTCTGGAGGTTGTGTTATTGGGAAGTCAATGAAGGTGATGAGGATGTGTTTCTGGAGGTTGTGTTATTGGAAAGTTAGTGGAGGTGATGTGGATGTGTATCTGGAGGTTGTGTTATTGTGAAGTTAATGGAGGTGATGAGGATGTGTTTCTGGAGGTTGTGTTATTGGGAAGTTAGTGGAGGTGATGAGGATGTGTTTCTGGTGGTTGTGTTATTGGGAAGTTAGAAGACGTAAAGAGGATCTGTTTCTGGAGGTTCTGTTATTGGGGAGTTAGTGGAGGTGATGTGGATGTGTTTCTGGGGGTTGTGTTATTGGGAAGTTAGTGGAGGTGATGAGGATGTGTTTCTGGAGGTTGTGTTATTGGGAAGTTAGTGGAGGTGATGAGGATGTGTTTCTGGAGGTTGTGTTTTTGGGAAGCTAGTGGAGCTGATGAGGTTGTGTTTCTGGAGGTTGCGTTATTGTGAAGTTAGTGGACGTGATCTGGATGTGTTTCTGGGGGTTGTGTTATTGGGAAGTTAGTTGCCGTGATGTGGATGTGTTTCTGGAGGTTGTATTATTGGGAAGATAGTGGAGGTAAAGAGGATCTGTTTCTGGAGGTTCTGTTATTGGGGAGTTAATGGAGGTGAGGTGGATGTGTTTCTGGATGTTGTGTTATTGGGAAGGTAGTAGAGGTGATCTGGATGTGTTTCTGGAGGTTGTGTTATTGGGAAGTTATTGGAGGTGATGTGGATGTGTTTCTGGAGGTTGTGTTATTGGGAAGTTAGTGGAGGTGATCAGGATGTGTTTCTGGAGGTTCTGTTATTGGGAAGTTAGTGGAGTTGATGAGGATGTGTTTCTGCAGGTTGTGTTATTGGGAAGTTAATGGAGGTGATGAGGATTTGTTTCTGGAGGTTGTGTTATTGGAAAGTTAGTGGATGTGATGAGGATGTGTTTCTGGAGTTTGTGTTATTGGGAAGTTATTGGAGGTGATGTGGATGTGTTTCTGGAGGTTGTGTTATTGGGAAGTTAGTGGAGGTGATGAGGATGTGTTTCTGGAGGTTGTGTTATTGGGTAGTTAGTGGAGGTGATGTGGATGTGATTCTGGAGGTTGTGTTATTGGGAAGTTAATGGAGGCGATGAGGATGTGTTTCTGGAGGTTGTGTTATTGGGAAGTTAGTGGAGGTGATGGGGATGGGTTTCTGGAGGTTGTGTTATTGGGAAGTTAGTGGAGGTGATGAGGATGTGTTTCTGCAGGTTGTGTTATTGGGAAGTTAATGGAGGTGATGAGGATGTGTTTCTGGAAGTTGTGTTATTTGGAAGGTAGTGGAGGTGATGAGGATGTGTTTCTTGAGGTTGTGTTATTGGCAAGTTAGTGGAGGTGATGAGGATGGGTTTCTGGAGGTTGTGTTATTGGGAAGGTAGTGGATGTGATGAGGATGTGTTTCTGGAGGTTGTGTTATTGGGAAGGTAGTGGAGTTGATGAGGATGTGTTTCTGCAGGTTTTGTTATTGGGAAGTTAATGGAGGCGATGAGGATGTGTTTCTGGAGGTTGTGTTATTGGGAAGTTAGTGGAGGTGATGGGGATGGGTTTCTGGAGGTTGTGTTATTGGGAAGTTAGTGGAGGTGATGAGGATATGTTTCTGCAGGTTGTGTTATTGGGAAGTTAATGGAGGTGATGAGGATGTGTTTCTGGAAGTTGTGTTATTTGGAAGGTAGTGGAGGTGATGAGGATGTGTTTCTTGAGGTTGTGTTATTGGCAAGTTAGTGGAGGTGATGAGGATGGGTTTCTGGAGGTTGAATTATTGGGAAGATAGTGGATGTGACGAGGATGTGTTTCTGGAGGTTGTGTTATTGGGAAGGTAGTGGAGGTGCTGTGGATGGTTTCTGCAGGTTGTAAATTTGGTTAGTGAGTGGAGGTGATGAGGATGGGTTTTTTGTGGTTCTGTTGTTGAAGAGTTAGTGGAGTTGATGAGGATTTGTTTCTGGAGGTTCTGAGAGTGGGATGTTAGTGGAGGGGATGTGGGTGCGTTTCTGGGTGTTAGTTATAGGGACGTTGGAGGAGGTGATCAGGCTTGTTTTCTGGATGTTGAGTTATTGGGAAGTAAGTGGAGGTGTTGAGTTTGTGGTTCTGGAGGTTGTGTTATTGGGAAGTTAGTGGAGGTGATGAGGATCTGTTTCTGGAGGTTGTGTTATTGGGAGGTTAGTGGAGGTAATGTGGATGAGTTTCTGGAGGTTGTGTTTTTGGGATGTTAGTGAGGAGATGTGGATGTGTTTCTGGAGGTTGCGTTATTGATATTTTAGATGAGGTGATGAGGATGGGTTTCTGGAGGTTGTGTTATTGGGAAGTTAGTGGAGGTGATGAGGATGTGTTTCTGTAGGTTGTGTTATTGGGAAGTTAGTGGAGGTGATGAGGATGTGTTTCTGGAGGTTGTGTTATTGGGAAGCTAGTGGAGGTGATGAGGATTTGTTTCTGTAGGTTGCGTTATTGGGAAGTTAGTGGAGGTGATGAGGATAGGTTACTGGAGGTTGTGTTATTGGGAAGTTATTGGAGGTGATGTGGATGTGTTTCTGGAGGTTGTGTTGTTGGGACGATAGTGGAGGTGATGAGGATGTGTTTCTGGTAGTTGTGTTATTGAGGAGTTTGTGGACGTGATCTGGATGTGTATCTGGAGGTTGTGTTATTGGGAAGTTATTGGAGGTGAAGAGGATCTGTTTCTGGAGGTTCTGTTATTGGGGAGTTAGTGGAGGTGATGAGGATGTGTTTCTGGAGGTTGTGTTATTGGGAAGGTAGTAGAGGTGATGAGGATGTGTTTATGGAGTTTGTGTTATTGGGAAGTTATTGGAGGTGATGTGGATGTGTTTCTGGAGGTTGTGTTATTGGGAAGCTAGTGGAGGTGATGAGGATTTGTTTCTGTAGGTTGCGTTATTGGGAAGTTAGTAGAGGTGATGAGGATAGGTTACTGGAGGTTGTGTTATTGGGAAGTTATTGGAGGTGATGTGGATGTGTTTCTGGAGGTTGTGTTGTTGGGACGATAGTGGAGGTGATGAGGATGTGTTTCTGGTAGTTGTGTTATTGAGGAGTTTGTGGACGTGATCTGGATGTGTATCTGGAGGTTGTGTTATTGGGAAGTTATTGGAGGTGAAGAGGATCTGTTTCTGGAGGTTCTGTTATTGGGGAGTTAGTGGAGGTGATGAGGATGTGTTTCTGGAGGTTGTGTTATTGGGAAGGTAGTAGAGGTGATGAGGATGTGTTTATGGAGTTTGTGTTATTGGGAAGTTATTGGAGGTGATGTGGATGTGTTTCTGGAGGTTGTGTTATTGGGAAGTTAGTAGAGGTGAAGAGGATGTGTTTCTGGAGGTTGTGTTATTGGGAAGTTAGTGGACGTGATCTGGATGTGTTTCTGGAGGTTGTGTTATTGGGAAGTTAGTGGAGGTAAAGAGGATCTGTATCTGGTGGTTCTGCTATTGGGGAGTTAGTGGAGGTGATGTGGATGTGTTTCTGGCGGTTGTGTTATTGGGACGTTAGTGGAGGTGATGAGGATGTGTTTCTGGAGGTTGTGTTATTGGGAAGTTAGTGGACGTGATCTGGATGTGTTTCTGGAGGTTGTGTTATTGGGAAGTTAGTGGACGTGATCTGGATGTGTTTCTGGAGGTTGTGTTATTGGAAAGTTAGTGGAGGTGATGTGGATGTGTTTCTGGAGGTTGTGTTATTGGGAAGTTAATGGAGGTGATGAGGATGTGTTTCTGGAGGTTGTGTTATTGGGAAGTTAGTGGAGGTGATGAGGATGTGTTTCTGGGGGTTGTGTTATTGGGAAGTTAGTGGAGGTGATGAGGATGTGTTTCTGGAGGTTGTGTTATTTGGAAGGTAATGGAGCTGATGAGGATGTGTTTCTGGAGGTTGTGTTATTGGGAAGTTAGTGGAGGTGATGTGGATGTGTTTCTGAAGGTTGTGTTATTGGGAAGGTAGTAGAGGTGATGAGGATGTGTTTATGGTGGTTGTGTTATTGGGAAGTTATTGGAGGTGATGTGGATGTGTTTCTGGAGGTTGTGTTATTGGGAAGTTAGTGGAAGTGAGGAGGATGTGTTTCTGGAGGTTGTGTTATTGGGGAGTTACTGGAGGTGATGAGGATGTGTTTCTGTAGGTTGTGTTATTGGGACGTTAGTAAAGGTGATGAGGATGTGTTTCTGGAGGTTGTGTTATTGGGAAGTTAGTTGAGTTGATGAGGATGTGTTTCTGCAGGTTGTGTTATTGGGAAGTTAATGGAGGTGATGAGGATGTGTTTCTGGAGGTTGTGTTATTGGGAAGTTAGTGGAGGTGATGAGGATGGGTTTCTGGAGGTTGTGTTATTGGGAAGTTAGTGGAGGTGATGAGGATGTGTTTCTGCAGGTTGTGTTATTGGGAAGTTAATGGAGGTGATGAGGATGTGTTTCTGGAAGTTGTGTTATTTGGAAGGTAGTGGAGGTGATGAGGATGTGTTTCTGGAGATTGTGTTATTGGCAAGTTAGTGGAGGTGATGAGGATGGGTTTCTGGAGGTTGTGTTATTGGGAAGTTATTGGAGGTGATGAGGACGTGTTTCTGGAAGTTGTGTTATTTGGAAGGTAGTGGAGGTGATGAGGATGTGTTTCTGGAGGTTGTGTTATTGGGAAAGTAGTGGATGTGATGAGGATGTATTTCTGGAGGTTGTGTTATTGGGAAGGTAGTGGAGGTGCTGTGGATGGTTTCTGCAGGTTGTACATTTAGTTAGTGAGTGGAGGTGATGAGGATTGGTTTCTGGTGGTTCTGTTGTTGAAGAGTTAGTGGAGTTGATGAGGATTTGTTTCAGGAGTTTCTGAGAGTGGGAAGTTAGTGGAGGGGATGTGGGTGCGTTTCTGGGTGTTAGTTATAGGGACGTTGGTGGAGGTGATCAGGCTTGGTTTCTGGATGTTGAGTTATTGGGAAGTTAGTGGAGGTGTTGAGTATGTGGTTCTGGAGGTTGTGTTATTGGGAAGTTAGTGGAGGTGATGAGGATGTGTTTCTGGAGGTTGTGTTATTGGGAAGTTAGTGGAGTTGATGAGGATGTGTTTCTGCAGGTTGTGTTATTGGGAAGTTAATGGAGGTGATGAGGATTTGTTTCTGGAGGTTGTGTTATTGGAAAGTTAGTGGATGTGATGAGGATGTGTTTCTGGAGTTTGTGTTATTGGGAAGTTATTGGAGGTGATGTGGATGTGTTTCTGGAGGTTGTGTTATTGGGAAGTTAGTGGAGGTGATGAGGATGTGTTTCTGGAGGTTGTGTTATTGGGAAGTTAGTGGAGGTGATGTGGATGTGATTCTGGAGGTTGTGTTATTGGGAAGTTAATGGAGGCGATGAGGATGTGTTTCTGGAGGTTGTGTTATTGGGAAGTTAGTGGAGGTGATGGGGATGGGTTTCTGGAGGTTGTGTTATTGGGAATTTAGTGGAGGTGATGAGCATGTGTTTCTGCAGGTTGTGTTATTGGGAAGTTAATGGAGGTGATGAGGATGTGTTTCTGGAAGTTGTGTTATTTGGAAGGTAGTGGAGGTGATGAGGATGGATTTCTGGAGGTTGTGTTATTGGGAAGGTCGTGGATGTGATGAGGATGTGTTTCTGGAGGTTGTGTTATTGGGAAGGTAGTGGAGTTGATGAGGATGTGTTTCTGCAGGTTTTGTTATTGGGAAGTTAATGGAGGCGATGAGGATGTGTTTCTGGAGGTTGTGTTATTGGGAAGTTAGTGGAGGTGATGGGGATGGGTTTCTGGAGGTTGTGTTATTGGGAAGTTAGTGGAGGTGATGAGGATATGTTTCTGCAGGTTGTGTTATTGGGAAGTTAATGGAGGTGATGAGGATGTGTTTCTGGAAGTTGTGTTATTTGGAAGGTAGTGGAGGTGATGAGGATGTGTTTCTTGAGGTTGTGTTATTGGCAAGTTAGTGGAGGTGGTGAGGATGGGTTTCTGGAGGTTGTGTTATTGGGAATGTAGTGGATGTGATGAGGATGTGTTTCTGGAGGTTGTGTTATTGGGAAGGTAGTGGAGGTGCTGTGGATGGTTTCTGCAGGTTGTAAATTTGGTTAGTGAGTGGAGGTGATGAGGATGGGTTTTTTGTGGTTCTGTTGTTGAAGAGTTAGTGGAGTTGATGAGGATTTGTTTCTGGAGTTTCTGAGAGTGGGATGTTAGTGGAGGGGATGTGGGTGCGTTTCTGGGTGTTAGTTATAGGGACGTTGGAGGAGGTGATCAGGCTTTTTTTCTGGATGTTGAGTTATTGGGAAGTAAGTGGAGGTGTTGAGTATGTGGTTCTGGAGGTTGTGTTATTGGGAAGTTAGTGGAGGTGATGAGGATCTGTTTCTGGAGGTTCTGTTATTGGGAAGTTAGTGGAGGTGATGAGGATGGGTTTCTGGAGGTTGTGTTATTGGGAGGTTAGTGGAGTTGATGTGGATGAGTTTCTGGAGGTTGTGTTTTGGGGAAGTTAGTGAGGAGATGTGGATGTGTCTCTGGAGGTTGCGTTATTGATATGTTAGATGAGGTGATGAGGATGGGTTTCTGGAGGTTGTGTTATTGGGAAGTTAGTGGAGGTGATGAGGATGTGTTTCTGTAGGTTGTGTTATTGGGAAGTTAGTGGAGGTGATGAGGATGTGTTTCTGGAGGTTGTGTTATTGGGAAGCTAGTGGAGGTGATGAGGATTTGTTTCTGTAGGTTGCGTTATTGGGAAGTTAGTGGAGGTGATGAGGATGGGTTACTGGAGGTTGTGTTATTGGGAAGTTATTGGAGGTGATGTGGATGTGTTTCTGGAGGTTGTGTTATTGGGACGATAGTGGAGGTGATGAGGATGTGTTTCTGGTAGTTGTGTCATTGAGGCGTTAGTGGACGTGATCTGGATGTGTATCTGGAGGTTGTGTTATTGGGAAGTTATTGGAGGTGAAGAGGATCTGTTTCTGGAGGTTCTGTTATTGGGGAGTTAGTGGAGGTGATGAGGATGTGTTTCTGGAGGTTGTGTTATTGGGAAGGTAGTAGAGGTGATGAGGATGTGTTTATGGAGTTTGTGTTATTGGGAAGTTATTGGAGGTGATGTGGATGTGTTTCTGGAGGTTGTGTTATTGGGAAGTTAGTGGAGCTGATGAGGATGTGTTTCTGGATGTTGTGTTATTGGGAAGGTAGTGGAGGTGATGTGGATGTGTTTCTGGAGGTTGTGTTATTGGGAAGTTAGTAGAGGTGAAGAGGATGTGTTTCTGGAGGTTGTGTTATTGGGAAGTTAGTGGACGTGATCTGGATGTGTTTCTGGAGGTTGTGTTATTGGGAAGTTAGTGGAGGTAAAGAGGATCTGTATCTGGTGGTTCTGCTATTGGGGAGTTAGTGGAGGTGATGTGGATGTGTTTCTGGGGGTTGTGTTATTGGGACGTTAGTGGAGGTGATGAGGATGTGTTTCTGGAGGTTGTGTTATTGGGAAGTTAGTGGACGTGATCTGGATGTGTTTCTGGAGGTTGTGTTATTGGGAAGTTAGTGGACGTGATCTGGATGTGTTTCTGGAGGTTGTGTTATTGGAAAGTTAGTGGAGGTGATGTGGATGTGTTTCTGGAGGTTGTGTTATTGGGAAGTTAATGGAGGTGATGAGGATGTGTTTCTGGAGGTTGTGTTATTGGGAAGTTAGTGGAGGTGATGAGGATGTGTTTCTGGGGGTTGTGTTATTGGGAAGTTAGTGGAGGTGATGAGGATGTGTTTCTGGAGGTTGTGTTATTTGGAAGGTAATGGAGCTGAAGAGGATGTGTTTCTGGAGGATGTGTTATTGGGAAGTTAGTGGAGGTGATGAGGATGTGTTTCTGGAGGTTGTGTTATTGGGAAGGTAGTAGAGGTGATGAGGATGTGTTTATGGTGGTTGTGTTATTGGGAAGTTATTGGAGGTGATGTGGATGTGTTTCTGGAGGTTGTGTTATTGGGAAGTTAGTGGAAGTGAGGAGGATGTGTTTCTGGAGGTTGTGTTATTGGGGAGTTACTGGAGGTGATGAGGATGTGTTTCTGTAGGTTGTGTTATTGGGAAGTTAGTTGAGTTGATGAGGATGTGTTTCTGCAGGTTGTGTTATTGGGAAGTTAATGGAGGTGATGAGGATGTGTTTCTGGAGGTTGTGTTATTGGGAAGTTAGTGGAGGTGATGAGGATGGGTTTCTGGAGGTTGTGTTATTGGGAAGTTAGTGGAGGTGATGAGGATGTGTTTCTGCAGGTTGTGTTATTGGGAAGTTAATGGAGGTGATGAGGATGTGTTTCTGGAAGTTGTGTTATTTGGAAGGTAGTGGAGGTGATGAGGATGTGTTTCTGGAGATTGTGTTATTGGCAAGTTAGTGGAGGTGATGAGGATGGGTTTCTGGAGGTTGTGTTATTGGGAAGTTATTGGAGGTGATGAGGACGTGTTTCTGGAAGTTGTGTTATTTGGAAGGTAGTGGAGGTGATGAGGATGTGTTTCTGGAGGTTGTGTTATTGGGAAAGTAGTGGATGTGATGAGGATGTATTTCTGGAGGTTGTGTTATTGGGAAGGTAGTGGAGGTGCTGTGGATGGTTTCTGCAGGTTGTACATTTAGTTAGTGAGTGGAGGTGATGAGGATTGGTTTCTGGTGGTTCTGTTGTTGAAGAGTTAGTGGAGTTGATGAGGATTTGTTTCAGGAGTTTCTGAGAGTGGGAAGTTAGTGGAGGGGATGTGGGTGCGTTTCTGGGTGTTAGTTATAGGGACGTTGGTGGAGGTGATCAGGCTTGGTTTCTGGATGTTGAGTTATTGGGAAGTTAGTGGAGGTGTTGAGTATGTGGTTCTGGAGGTTGTGTTATTGGGAAGTTAGTGGAGGTGATGAGGATGTGTTTCTGGAGGTTGTGTTATTGGGAAGTTAGTGGAGTTGATGAGGATGTGTTTCTGCAGGTTGTGTTATTGGGAAGTTAATGGAGGTGATGAGGATTTGTTTCTGGAGGTTGTGTTATTGGAAAGTTAGTGGATGTGATGAGGATGTGTTTCTGGAGTTTGTGTTATTGGGAAGTTATTGGAGGTGATGTGGATGTGTTTCTGGAGGTTGTGTTATTGGGAAGTTAGTGGAGGTGATGAGGATGTGTTTCTGGAGGTTGTGTTATTGGGAAGTTAGTGGAGGTGATGTGGATGTGATTCTGGAGGTTGTGTTATTGGGAAGTTAATGGAGGCGATGAGGATGTGTTTCTGGAGGTTGTGTTATTGGGAAGTTAGTGGAGGTGATGGGGATGGGTTTCTGGAGGTTGTGTTATTGGGAATTTAGTGGAGGTGATGAGGATGTGTTTCTGCAGGTTGTGTTATTGGGAAGTTAATGGAGGTGATGAGGATGTGTTTCTGGAAGTTGTGTTATTTGGAAGGTAGTGGAGGTGATGAGGATGGATTTCTGGAGGTTGTGTTATTGGGAAGGTAGTGGATGTGATGAGGATGTGTTTCTGGAGGTTGTGTTATTGGGAAGGTAGTGGAGTTGATGAGGATGTGTTTCTGCAGGTTTTGTTATTGGGAAGTTAATGGAGGCGATGAGGATGTGTTTCTGGAGGTTGTGTTATTGGGAAGTTAGTGGAGGTGATGGGGATGGGTTTCTGGAGGTTGTGTTATTGGGAAGTTAGTGGAGGTGATGAGGATATGTTTCTGCAGGTTGTGTTATTGGGAAGTTAATGGAGGTGATGAGGATGTGTTTCTGGAAGTTGTGTTATTTGTAAGGTAGTGGAGGTGATGAGGATGTGTTTCTTGAGGTTGTGTTATTGGCAAGTTAGTGGAGGTGGTGAGGATGGGTTTCTGGAGGTTGTGTTATTGGGAATGTAGTGGATGTGATGAGGATGTGTTTCTGGAGGTTGTGTTATTGGGAAGGTAGTGGAGGTGCTGTGGATGGTTTCTGCAGGTTGTAAATTTGGTTAGTGAGTGGAGGTGATGAGGATGGGTTTTTTGTGGTTCTGTTGTTGAAGAGTTAGTGGAGTTGATGAGGATTTGTTTCTGGAGTTTCTGAGAGTGGGATGTTAGTGGAGGGGATGTGGGTGCGTTTCTGGGTGTTAGTTATAGGGACGTTGGAGGAGGTGATCAGGCTTTTTTTCTGGATGTTGAGTTATTGGGAAGTAAGTGGAGGTGTTGAGTATGTGGTTCTGGAGGTTGTGTTATTGGGAAGTTAGTGGAGGTGATGAGGATCTGTTTCTGGAGGTTGTGTTATTGGGAAGTTAGTGGAGGTGATGAGGATGGGTTTCTGGAGGTTGTGTTATTGGGAGGTTAGTGGAGTTGATGTGGATGAGTTTCTGGAGGTTGTGTTTTGGGGAAGTTAGTGAGGAGATGTGGATGTGTCTCTGGAGGTTGCGTTATTGATATGTTAGATGAGGTGATGAGGATGGGTTTCTGGAGGTTGTGTTATTGGGAAGTTAGTGGAGGTGATGAGGATGTGTTTCTGTAGGTTGTGTTATTGGGAAGTTAGTGGAGGTGATGAGGATGTGTTTCTGGAGGTTGTGTTATTGGGAAGCTAGTGGAGGTGATGAGGATTTGTTTCTGTAGGTTGCGTTATTGGGAAGTTAGTGGAGGTGATGAGGATGGGTTACTGGAGGTTGTGTTATTGGGAAGTTATTGGAGGTGATGTGGATGTGTTTCTGGAGGTTGTGTTATTGGGACGATAGTGGAGGTGATGAGGATGTGTTTCTGGTAGTTGTGTCATTGAGGCGTTAGTGGACGTGATCTGGATGTGTATCTGGAGGTTGTGTTATTGGGAAGTTATTGGAGGTGAAGAGGATCTGTTTCTGGAGGTTCTGTTATTGGGGAGTTAGTGGAGGTGATGAGGATGTGTTTCTGGAGGTTGTGTTATTGGGAAGGTAGTAGAGGTGATGAGGATGTGTTTATGGAGTTTGTGTTATTGGGAAGTTATTGGAGGTGATGTGGATGTGTTTCTGGAGGTTGTGTTATTGGGAAGTTAGTGGAGCTGATGAGGATGTGTTTCTGGATGTTGTGTTATTGGGAAGGTAGTGGAGGTGATGTGGATGTGTTTCTGGAGGTTGTGTTATTGGGAAGTTAGTAGAGGTGAAGAGGATGTGTTTCTGGAGGTTGTGTTATTGGGAAGTTAGTGGACGTGATCTGGATGTGTTTCTGGAGGTTGTGTTATTGGGAAGTTAGTGGAGGTAAAGAGGATCTGTATCTGGTGGTTCTGCTATTGGGGAGTTAGTGGAGGTGATGTGGATGTGTTTCTGGGGGTTGTGTTATTGGGACGTTAGTGGAGGTGATGAGGATGTGTTTCTGGAGGTTGTGTTATTGGGAAGTTAGTGGACGTGATCTGGATGTGTTTCTGGAGGTTGTGTTATTGGGAAGTTAGTGGACGTGATCTGGATGTGTTTCTGGAGGTTGTGTTATTGGAAAGTTAGTGGAGGTGATGTGGCTGTGTTTCTGGAGGTTGTGTTATTGGGAAGTTAATGGAGGTGATGAGGATGTGTTTCTGGAGGTTGTGTTATTGGGAAGTTAGTGGAGGTGATGAGGATGTGTTTCTGGGGGTTGTGTTATTGGGAAGTTAGTGGAGGTGATGAGGATGTGTTTCTGGAGGTTGTGTTATTTGGAAGGTAATGGAGCTGAAGAGGATGTGTTTCTGGAGGTTGTGTTATTGGGAAGTTAGTGGAGGTGATGAGGATGTGTTTCTGGAGGTTGTGTTATTGGGAAGGTAGTAGAGGTGATGAGGATGTGTTTATGGTGGTTGTGTTATTGGGAAGTTATTGGAGGTGATGTGGATGTGTTTCTGGAGGTTGTGTTATTGGGAAGTTAGTGGAAGTGAGGAGGATGTGTTTCTGGAGGTTGTGTTATTGGGGAGTTACTGGAGGTGATGAGGATGTGTTTCTGTAGGTTGTGTTATTGGGAAGTTAGTTGAGTTGATGAGGATGTGTTTCTGCAGGTTGTGTTATTGGGAAGTTAATGGAGGTGATGAGGATGTGTTTCTGGAGGTTGTGTTATTGGGAAGTTAGTGGAGGTGATGAGGATGGGTTTCTGGAGGTTGTGTTATTGGGAAGTTAGTGGAGGTGATGAGGATGTGTTTCTGCAGGTTGTGTTATTGGGAAGTTAATGGAGGTGATGAGGATGTGTTTCTGGAAGTTGTGTTATTTGTAAGGTAGTGGAGGTGATGAGGATGTGTTTCTGGAGATTGTGTTATTGGCAAGTTAGTGGAGGTGATGAGGATGGGTTTCTGGAGGTTGTGTTATTGGGAAGTTATTGGAGGTGATGAGGACGTGTTTCTGGAAGTTGTGTTACTTGGAAGGTAGTGGAGGTGATGAGGATGTGTTTCTGGAGGTTGTGGTATTGGGAAGGTAGTGGAGGTGATGAGGATGTGTTTCTGGGGGTTGTGTTATTGGGAAGTTAGTAGAGGTGAAGAGGATGTGTTTCTGGAGGTTGTGTTATTGGGAGGTTAGTGGACGTGATCTTGATGTGTTTCTGGAGGTTGTGTTATTGGGAAGTTAGTGGAGGTAAAGAGGATCTGTTTCTGGATGTTCTGTTATTGGGGAGTTAGTGGATGTGATGTGGATGTGTTTCTGGAGGTTGTGTTATTGGGAAGGTCGTAGAGGTGATGAGGATGTGTTTATGGAGGTTGTGTTATTGGGAAGCTATTGGAGGTGATGTGGATGTGTTTCTGGAGGTTGTGTTATTGGGAAGTTAGTGGAAGTGAGGAGGATGTGTTTCTGGAGGCTGTGTTATTGGGAAGTTCGTGGAAGTGGTTAGGATGTGTTTCTGGAGGTTGTGTTATTGGGAAGTTAATGGAGGTGATGAGCATTTGTTTCTGGAGGTTGTGTTATTGGGAAGTTAGTGGAGGTGATGAGGATGTGTTTCTGGAGGTTGTGCTATTGGGAGGTTAGTGGAGGTGATGAGGATGTGTTTCTGGAGGTTGTGTTATTGGGGAGTTAGTGGAGGTGATGAGGATGTGTTTCTGGAGGTTGTGTTATTGGGAAGTTAGTGGAGGTGATGAGGATGTGTTTATGGAGGTTGTGTTATTGGGAAGTTAGTGGAGGTGATGAGGATGTGTTTCTGGAGGTTGTGTTATTGGGAAGTTAGTTGGGTTGATGAGGATGTGTTTATGGAGGTTGTGTTATTGGGAAGTTAGTGGAGGTGATGAGTATGTGGTCTGGAGGTTGTGTTATTGGGATGTTTGTGGAGGTGATGAGGATGTGTTTCTGGAGGTTGTGTTATTGGGAGGTTAGTTGTGGTGATGTGGATGTGTTCTGGAGGTTGTGTTTTTGGGAAGTTAATGGAGGTGATGAGGATGTGTTTCTGGAGGATGTCTCATTTGGGACTCAGTGGTGGTGATGTGGATGGGATACTGGAGATTGTATTTTTGGGAAGTTAGTGGAGGTGATGAGGATGTGATTCTGGAGGTTGTGTTATTGGGAAGGTCTCTGAAACAGCTTTTAAATTGGGGGCTCCCGAGGCCACACTGCCTGACCCCTGCTCCCAGGGATAATTGAGCAGTAAATGCTTAACTGGATATAGCACAGAGGTCTCTGAAACAGTTTTTTAATTGGGGAGATCCCGAGTCCAAACGGCCTGTCCCCTGCTTCCAGGCATTATTGAGCAGTAAATGGTTAACTAGAAAGAACACAGAGGTCTCTGAAACAGCTTTTTAATTGGGGGCTCCCAGACCACACTGCCTGTCCCCTGCTCCCAGGGAATATTGAGAAGTAAATGGTTAACTATTTCCAGCACAGAGGCCTCTGAAACAGCTTTTTAATTGGGGGCTCCCAGACCACACTGCCTGTCCCCTGCTCCCAGGGATTATTGAGTAGTAAATGGTTCACAGTGTACAGCACAGAGGTCTCTGAAACAGCTTTTTAATTGGGGGCTCCCGACCAAACTGCCTGTCCCCTGCTCCCAGGGAATATTGAGAAGTAAATGGTTAACTATATACAGCACAGAGATCTCTGAAACAGCTTTTTAATTGGGGGCTCCCGACACCACACTGCCTGTCCCCTGGTCCCAGTGATTATTGGGCAGTAAATGCAGAACTATATACACGCCAGAGGTTTCTGAAGCAACTTTTTAATTGGGAGCTCCCGTGGCCACACTGCCTGCCCCCTGCTCCAAGGGATTATTGAGTAGTAAATGGTTAACTATATACAGCACAGAGGTCACTGAAACAGCTTTTTAATTGGGGGCTACCGGAGCCACACTGTCTGACCCCTGCTCCCAGGGAATATTGAGCAGTAAATGGTTAACTACATACAGCACAGAGGTCTCTGAAACAGCTTTTTAATTGGGGGCTCCCGAGGCCTCACTGCCTGTCCCCTGCTCCCAGGGATTATTGAGCAGTAAATGGTTAACTATATATAGGCGCAGAGGTCTCTGAAACAGCTTTTTAATTGGGGGCTCCCGGACCAAACTGCCTGTCCCCTGCTCCCAGGGATAATTGAGCAGTAAATGGTTAACTATATACAGCACAGAGGTCTCTGAAAGATCTTTTTAATTGGGGGCTCCCGAGGTCACCCCGCCTGTCCCGTGCCCCCAGGGATAATTGAGCAGTAAATGGTTAACTATATACAGCATCGAGGTCTCTGAAGCAGCTTTTTAATTGGGGGCTCCCGAGGCCACTGTGTCTGTCCCCTGCTCCAAGGGATTATTGAGTAGTAAATGGTTAACTATATACAGCACAGAGGTCACTGAAACAGCTTTTTAATTGGGGGCTACCGGAGCCACACTGTCTGACCCCTGCTCCCAGGGAATATTGAGCAGTAAATGGTCAACTACATACAGCACAGAGGTCTCTGAAACAGCTTTTTAATTGGGGGCTCCCGAGGCCTCACTGCCTGTCCCCTGCTCCCAGGGATTATTGAGCAGTAAATGATTAACTATATATAGGCGCAGAGGTCTCTGAAACAGGTTTTTAATTGAGGGCTCCCGGACCAAACTGCCTGTCCCCTGCTCCCAGGGATAATTGAGCAGTAAATGGTTAACTATATACAGCACAGAGGTCTCTGAAACATCTTTTTAATTGGGGGCTCCCGAGGTCACCCTGCCTGTCCCGTGCCCCCAGGGATTATTGAGCAGTAAATGGTTAACTATATACAGCATAGAGGTCTCTGAAACAGCTTTTTAATTGGGGGCTCCCGAGGCCACAGTGTCTGTCCCCTGCGCCCAGGGATTATTGAGAAGTAAATGGTTGACTATATACATCACAGAGATCACTGAAACAGCTTTTTAATTGGGGGCTCCCGAGGCCACACTGCCTGTCCCATGCTCCCAGGGATTATTGAGATGTAAATAGTTAACCATATACAGGCAAAGAGGTCACTGAAACAGCTTTTTAATTTGGGGCTCCCAGAGCCACCATGCCTGCCACCTGCTCCCAGGGATTATTGAGCAGTAAATGGTTAACTATATACAGCACAGATGTCTCTGAAACAGCTTTTTAATTGGGGGCTCCCAGACCACACTGCCTGTCCCCTTCTCCCAGGTATAATTGAGAGGAAGTAAATGGTTAACTATACACAGCACAGAGTTCACTGAAACAGCTTTTTAATTGGGGGCTCCCAGACCACACTGCCTGTCCCCTGCTCCCAGCTATAATTGAGAGGAAGTAAATGGTTAACTATACACAGCACAGAGGTCACTGAAACAGCTTTTTAATTGGGGGCTCCCGGACCACACTGCCTGTCCCCTGCTCCCAGGGATTTGTGAGCAGTAAATGGCTAACTACATACAGCACAGAGGTCTCTGAAACAGCTTTTTAATTGGGGGCTCCAGGCCCACACTGCCTTTCCCCTGCTCCCAGGGATTATTGAGAAGTAGATTGTTAACTATGTACAGCACAGAGGTCTCGAATACATCTTTTTAATTGGGGGCTCCCAGACCACACAGTCTGACCCCTGCTCCCATGGATTATTGGCAGTAAATGGTTAACTATATATAGGCACAGCGTTCTCTGAAAGAGCTTGGGGGCTCCCGAGGCCACAATGCCTGTCCCCTGCTCCCAGTGTTTGTTGAGCAGTGAATGGTTTACTGTATACAGGCACAGAGGTCTCTGAAACTGCTTTTTAAATCGGGGCTCCTGCACCACACTGCCTTTCCCCTGCTCCCAGGGATTATTGAGATGTAAATGGTTAACTATATACAGCACAGAGGTCTCTGAAACAGATTTTTAATTGGGGGCTCCCGAGGCCACACTGCCTGTCCCCTGCTCCCAGGGATTATTGAGCAGTAAATCGTTAACTATAGTGAACAGAGGCCTCTGAAGCAGCTTTTTAATTGGGGGCTCCCGAGGCCACACTGCCTGTTTCCTGCTCCCAGGGATTATTGAGCAGTAAATGGTTAACTATATGCACGCACAGAGGTCTCTCAAACAGCATTTTAATTGGGAGCTCCCGACCACACTGCCTGACCCCTGCTCCCAGGGATTATTGAGCAGTAAATGGTTAACTATTTACAGGAACAGAGGTCTCTCAAACAGCTTTTTAATTGGGGGCTCCCGGAGCCACACTGGTGTCCCATGCTCCCAGGGATTATTGAGCAGTAAATGGTTAACTATATACAGCACAGAGGTCACTGAAACAGCTTTTTAATTGGGGGCTCCCGATGCTACACTGCCTGTCCCCTGCTCCCAGGTATTATTGAGCAGTAAATGGTTAACTATATACAGGCACAAAGGTCTCTGAAACAGCTTTTTCATTTGGGGCTCCCGAGGCCACACTGCCTGTCCCCTGCTCCCAGGGATTATTGAGCAGTAAATGGTTAACTATATACAGCACAGAGGTCTCTGAAACAGCTTTTTAATTGGGGGCTCCCGAGGCCACACTGCCTGTTTCCTGCTCCCAGGGATTATCGAGCAGTAAATGGTTAACTATATACAGCACAGAGGTCTCTGAAACAGCTTTTTAATTGGCGGCTCCCGAGGCCACACTGCCTGACCCCTGCTCCCAGGGATTATTGAGCAGTACATGGTTAACTATGTACAGTGAAGTGTTGGGTACTCTGAGACACAGACGAACCAACACGGTTGCGATTGGTACAACGCAGTTTTATTTCTTTTAACTATTTATATAACAAACTTGGTGCTCTGCACATGGTGACTGTCTGAGTATCTGGGTTGGAGGTGCTTGCCCTGAGCCGTCTTCTGCTGGACTGCCCAGGAAGTATCGTGTTCCTTGTTTAGTACTGTGTATGCTCTTTTCTGTGATTGGCTGTCGTGTTGTGTGTGCTAATTGGTCCGTTGATCGGTCCAACACTCTGTATGGGTGTATGTGCTGTGATGTTCACGTGAATACCATGACATACAGCAGAGAGGTCTCTGAAACAGCTTTTTAATTGGGGGCTCCCGGAGCCACACTGCCTGTCCCCTGCTCCCAGGGATCATTGAGAAGTAAATGGTTAACTATATACAGCACAGAGGTCACTGAAACAGCTTTTTAATTGGGGCTCCCGGAGCCACACTGCCTTTCCCCTGCTCCCAGGGATTATTGAGCAGTAAATGGTTAACTATACACAGCACAGAGGTCTCTGAACCAGCTTTATAATTGGGGCTCCCGGACCGCACTGCCTGTCCCCTGCTCCCAGGGATTATTGAGAAGTAAATGGTTAACTATATACAGGCGCAGTGTTCTCTGACACAGCATTTTAATTGGGGGCTCCCGGACCACACTGCCTGTCCCCTGCTCCCAGGGATTATTGAGCAGTAAATGGTTAACTATATACAGAACAGAGGTCTCTGAAACAGCTTTTTAATTTGGGGCTCCCTGACCACACTGCCTGTCCCCTGCTCCCAGGGATTATTTCCCATTAGTCGTGGTTGACACACTCACACACGATGGGCCCAGTGCCGGTAACGTGGACCACATGGGACCCCCCCTGAAAGAGGCAGCGCTGTCAGATTCCTCCCCCTTACCTCTCTCGGTAACATGCAAACAACTTGAGTCATTTATATCAGAAAAGCTGGAGACATTAAAAAGGGGCAGTTCAGAACAGTCCATCTCAGGGGTAATCTGAGGCCTGGTGGATCACCCTGGGCCCCATCCGGCTCCTCCACCAATGGGATAGTGCTGTTGTCAGCAGCAGGATGTTGCCTAGAGGATTCGACACCACGTCGGGGTCTCCTCCCCCACTCTCCAGCTCCATCGGGGTCACCGGTGAGCTCCCTCCGGAGACACCTGAGGAAGGAGCAGCGCTCCGAAAGCTAGTGATTGGAAACAAACCTGGTGAACTTTAACCTGGAGTTGTCAGACTTGTGACTATTCTCTGCGATATCTCCGGGTCCCTCGTCCCCGGCTCTGCCGCGGGAGCAGTGGTGATGCCGGCTGGCTCCAACTGCTCAGACATTGGCTGTGTGACCTCCAAGCTCCTTAAATGGTCAAAGTACTTCCTCACTCGTCTGCCTGGCAATTCCACCATGTCTGAGACTGGACCGTCTGCCTGGCAATTCCACCATGTCTGAGACTGGCCCGTCTATCTTGTAATTCCACCGTGTCTGACATTGGAACGTGTGTCTTGCAATTCCACCATGTCTGACACTGGCCCGTCTATCTTGTAATTCCACCATGTCTGACACTGGGCCCTCTGTCTGGCAATTCCACCATGTCTGACACTGGGCCGTCTGTCTGGCAATTCCAGCATGTCTGACACTGGGTCGTCTGTCTGTCAATTCCACCATGTCTGACACTGGACCGTCTGCCTGGCAATTCCACCATGTCTGACACTGGGCCGTCTGTCTGGCAATTCCACCATGTCTGACACTGGACCGTCTGTCTGGCAATTCCAGCATGTCTGACACAGGACCGTGTGTCTGGCAATTCCACCATGTCTGACACTGGACCGTCTGCCTGGCAATTCCACCATGTCTGACACTGGGCCGTCTGTCTGGCAATTCCAGCATGTCTGACACTGGGCCGTCTGTCTGTCAATTCCACCATGTCTGACACTGGACCGTCTGCCTGGCAATTCCACCATGTCTGACACTGGGCCGTCTGTCTGGCAATTCCACCATGTCTGACACTGGACCGTCTGTCTGGCAATTCCAGCATGTCTGACACAGGACCGTGTGTCTGGCAATTCCACCATGTCTGACACTGGACCGTCTGCCTGGCAATTCCACCATGTCTGACACTGGGCCGTCTGTCTGGCAATTCCAGCATGTCTGACACTGGGCCGTCTGTCTGTCAATTCCACCATGTCTGACACTGGACCGTCTGCCTGGCAATTCCACCATGTCTGACACTGGGCCGTCTGTCTGGCAATTCCACCATGTCTGACACTGGACCGTCTGCCTGGCAATTCCACCATGTCTGACACTGGGCCGTCTGTCTGGCAATTCCACCATGTCTGACACTGGACCGTGTGCCTTGTAATTCCACCGTGTCTGACACTGGACCGTCTGCCTGGCAATTCCACCATGCCTGAGACTAGACCGTCTGCCTGGCAATTCCACCATGTAAGACACTGGATCGTCTGCCCGGCAATTCCACCGTGTCTGACACTGGACCGTCTGCCTTGTAATTCTACCAAGTCTGACACTGGGCCGAATGCCTGGCAATTCCACCATGTCAGACACTGGACCGTCTGCCTGGAAATTCCACCATGTCTGACACTGGGCCGTCTGCTTTGTAATTCCACCATGTCTGACACTGGACCGTCTGCCTGGCAATTCCACCATGTCTGACACGGGACCGTCTGCCAGGTAATTCCACCATGTCTGACACTGGACCGTCTGCCTGGCAATTCCACCATGTCTGACACTGGACCGTCTGCCAGGTAATTCCACCATGTCTGACACTGGACCGTCTGCCTGGCAATTCCACCATGTCTGTCACTGGACCATCTGGCTGGCAATTCCTCCATGTCTGACACTGGACCGTCTGCCTGGCAATTCCACCCTGTCTGATACAGGACCGTCTGCCTGGCAATTACACCATGTCTGACGCTGGACTGTCTGCCTGGCAATTCCACCATGTCTAACACTAGACCGTCTACCTGGCAATTCCACGCTGTCTGACACAGGACCGTCTGCCTGGCAATTCCACCGTGTCTGGCACTGGACCGACTGCCAGGCAATTCCAGCGTGTCTGACACTGGACCGTCTGCATTATAATTCCACCATGTCTGACACTGGAGCGTCTGTATGGCAATTCCACCATGTCTGACAGTGGGCCGTCCATCTGGCAATTCCACCATGTCTGAGACTGGACCGTCTGTCTGGCAATTCCACCATGTCTGACACTGGACCGTCTGCGTGCCAATTCCACCATGTCTCACACTGGACCGTCTGTCTGGCAATTCCACCATCTCTGACGCTGGATCGACTACCTTGTAATTCCACCATGTCTGACACTGGACCGTCTGCATGGCAATTCCAGCATGTCTGACACTGGACCGTCTGCCTGGCAATTCCACCATGTCTGACACTGGACCGTCTGCCTGGCAATTCCACCCTGTCTGAGACTGGACCGTCTGTCTGGCAATTCCAACATGTCTGACACTGGACCGTCTGTCTGGCAATTCCACCATGTCTGACACTCGACCGCCTGCCTTATAATTCGACCATGTCTGACACTGGAGCGTCTGTATGGCAATTCCACCATGTCTGACAGTGGGCCGTCTGTCTGAATTCCACCATGTCTGAGACTGGACCGTCTGTCTGGCAATTCCACCATGTCTGATACTGGACCGTCTGCCTTGTAATTCCACCATGCCTGACGCTGGACCTTCTGCCTGGCAATTCCACCATGTCTGACACTGGACCGTCTGTCTGGCAATTCCACCATGTCTGTCAGAGGACCGTCTGACTGGCATTTCCACCCTGCCTGACGCTGATCTTCTGCCTGGCAATTCCACCATGTCTGACACTGGGCAGTCTGTCTGGCAATTCCACCATGTCTGACACTGGACCGTCTGTCTGGCAATTCCACCATGTCTGACACTGGACCGTCTGCCTGGCAATTCCACCATGTCTGACACTGGACAGTCTGCCTGGAAATTCCACCATGTCTGACACTGGACCGTCAGTCTGGCAATTCCACCATGTCTGACACTGGACCGTCTGTCTGGCACTTCCACTATGTCTGACACTGGACCGAATGTCTGGCTGTAACACCATGTCTGAGACTGGGCCGTCTGCCTGGCAATTCCACTATGTCTGACACTGGACCGTCTGCCTGGCAATTCCACCATGTCTGACACTGGACCGTCTGCCTGGCAATTCCACCATGTCTGACACTGGGCCGACTGCCTGGCAATTCCACAATGTCTGACACTGGACCGTCTGCCTGGTAATTCCACCATGTCTGACACTGGACCGTCTGCCTGGCAATTCCACCATGTCTGACACGGGCCCGTCTGTCTGGAAATTCCACCATGTCTGACACTGGACCGTCTGTCTGGCTGTTCCACCATGTCTGACACTGGACCGTCTGTCTGGCAATTCCACTATGTCTGACACTGGACCGTCTGCCTGGCAATTCCACCATGTCTGACACTGGAACGTCTGCCTGTCAATTCCACCATGTCTGACACTGGACCGTGTGTCTGGCTGTTCCACCATGTCTGACACTGGACCGGCTGCCTGGCAATTCCACCATGTCTGAAACTGGCCCGTCTGCCTGGCAATTCCACCATGTCCGACACTGGACCGTCTGCCTGGCAATTCCAACATGTCTGACACTGGAACGTCTGCCTGGCAATTCCACCGAGTCTGACACTGGACCGTCTGTCTGGCAATTCCACCATGTCTGACACTGACCGTCTGCCTGGCAATTCCACCATGTCTGACACTGGACCGTCTGCCTGGCAATTCCACCATGTCTGACACTGGGCCGCCTGCCTGGCAATTCCACCATGTCTGACACTGGACCGTCTGTCTGGCTGTTCCACCATGTCTGAAACTGGACCGTCTGCCTGGCAATTCCACCATGTCTGACACTGACCGTCTGCCTGGCAATTCCACCATGTCTGGCACTGGACCGTCTGCCTGGCAATTCCACCATGCCTGACATTCGACCGTCTGTCTGGCAATTACACCATGTCTGACACAGGAACGTCTGCCTGTCAATTCCACCATGTCTGACACTGACCGTCTGCCTGGCAATTCTACCATGTCAGACACCGCATTGTCTGCCTTGTAATTCTACCATGTCTGAGACTGGACCGTCTGCCTGGCAATTTCACCATGTCTGACACTGGACCGTCTGCCCGGCAATTCCACCATGTCTGACACTGGGCCGTCTGCCTGGCAATTCCACCATGTCTGAAACTGGACCGACTGCCTGGCAATTCCACCGTGTCTGACACTGAACTGTCTACCGGGCAATTCCACCATGTCTGACACTGGACCGTCTGCCTGGCAATTCCACCGTGTCTGACACTGGACCGTCTGCCTGGCAATTCCACCATGTCTGACACTGGACCGTCTGGCTGGCAATTATACCATGTCTGACACTTGACCGTCTGCCTGGCAATTCCACCATGTCTGACACTGGACCGTCTGCCTGGTAATTCCACCATGTCTAACACTAGACCATGTGCCTGGCAATTCCACCGTGTCTGGCACTAGACCGACTGCCTGGCAATTCCACCATGTCTGACACTGGACCTTCTGCCTTATAATTCCACCCTGTCTGACACTGGACCGTCTGTCTGGCAATTCCACCATGTCTGACACTGGACCGTCTGTCTGGCTGTTCCACCATTTCTGAGACAGGGCCGTCTGCCTGGCAATTCCACCATGTCTGACACTGGACCGTCTGCCTGGCAATTCCACCATGTCTGACTCTGGACCGTCTGCCTGGCAACTCCACCATGTCTGACACTGGACCGTCTGCCTGGCAATTCCACCATGTCTGACACTGAACCGTCTGCCTGGCAACTCCACCATGTCTGACACTGGACCGTCTGCCTGGCAATTCCACCGTATCTGACACTGGACCGTCTGCCTGGCAATTCCACCATGTCTGACACTGGACCGTCTGCCTGGCAATTCCACCATGTCTGACACTGGACCGTCTGCCTGGCAATTCCACCATGTCTGATACTGGGCCGTCTGCCTGGCAATTCCACCATGTCTGACACTGGACCATCTGCCTGGCAATTCCACCATGTCTGACACTGGACCGTCTGCTTGGCAATTCCACCTTGTCTGACACTGGACCGTCTGCCTTGTAATTCCATCATGTCTGACACTGGACCGTCTGCCTGGCAATTCCACCATGTCTGACACTGGACCGGCTGCCTGGCAATTCCACCATGTCTGAAACTGGCCCGTCTGCCTGGCAATTCCACCATGTCCGACACTGGACCGTCTGCTTGGCAATTCCACCATGTCTGACACTGGAACGTCTGCCTGGCAATTCCACCGTGTCTGACACTGGACCGTCTGTCTGGCAATTCCACCATGTCTGACACTGACCGTCTGCCTGGCAATTCCACCATGTCTGAGACTGGACCGTCTGCCTGGCAATTCCACCATGTCTGACACTGGGCCGCCTGCCTGGCAATTCCACCATGTCTGACACTGGACCGTCTGTCTGGCTGTTCCACCATGTCTGAAACTGGACCGTCTGCCTGGCAATTCCACCATGTCTGACACTGACCGTCTGCCTGGCAATTCCACCATGTCTGGCACTGGACCGTCTGCCTGGCAATTCCACCATGCCTGACATTCGACCGTCTGTCTGGCAATTACACCATGTCTGACACAGGAACGTCTGCCTGTCAATTCCACCATGTCTGACACTGACCGTCTGCCTGGCAATTCCACCATGTCAGACACCGCATTGTCTGCCTTGTAATTCTACCATGTCTGAGACTGGACCGTCTGCCTGGCAATTTCACCATGTCTGACACTGGACCGTCTGCCCGGCAATTCCACCATGTCTGACACTGGGCCGTCTGCCTGGCAATTCCACCATGTCTGAAACTGGACCGTCTGCCTGGCAATTCCACCGTGTCTGACACTGAACCGTCTACCGGACAATTCCACCATGTCTGACACTGGACCGTCTGCCTGGCAATCCCACCATGTCTGACACTGGACCGTCTGCCTGGCAACTCCACCATGTCTGACACTGGACCGTCTGCCTGGCAATTCTACCATGTCTGACACTGGACCGTCTGACTTGTAATTCTACCATGTCTGACACTGGCCCTTCTGCCTGGCTATTCCACCATGTCTGACACTGGACCGTCTGCCTGGCAATTCCACCATGTCTGACACTGGACCGTCTGCTTGGCAATTCCACCTTGTCTGACACTGGACCGTCTGCCTTGTAATTCCATCATGTCTGACAAAGGACCGTCTGCCTGGCAATTCTACCATGTCTGACACTGGACCGTCTGCCTTGTCATTCTACCATGTCTGACAATGGCCCTTCTGCCTGGCAATTCCACCATGTCTGACACTGGACCGTCTGCCTTGTAATTCCACCATGTCTGACACTGGACCGTCTGCTTGGCAATTCCACCATGTCTGACACTGAACCGTCTGCCTGGCAATTCCACCATGTCTGACACTGGACCGTCTTCCTGGCAATTTCACCATGTCTGAGACTGGAGCGTCTGCCTGGCAATTCCACCATGTCTGCCACTGGACCATCTGCCTGGCAATTCCTCCATGTCTGATACTGGACTGTCTGCCTGGCCATTCCACCATGTCTGACACTGGACCGTCTACCTGGCATTTCCACCATGTCTGACACTGGACCGTCTGCCTGGCAATTCCAACATGTCTGACACTGGACCGTCTGTCTCGCAATTCCACAATGTCTGACACTGGACCGTCTCCCTGGCAATTCCACCATGTCTGAGACTAGACCGTCTGCCTGGCAATTCCACCCTGTCTGATACAGGACCGTCTGCCTGGTAATTCCACCATCTCTGACACTGGACCGTCTGCCTGGCAATTCCACCATGTCTGACACTGGACAGTCTGCCTGGCAATTCCACCCTGTCTGATACAGGACCGTCTGCCTGGTAATTCCACCATATCTGACACTGCATCGTCTGTCTGGCAATTCCACCGTGTCTGGCACTGAACCGACTGCCTGGCAATTCCACCATGTCTGACACTGGGCCGTCTGCCTGGCAATTCCACCATGTCTGACACTGGGCCATCTGCCTGCAATTCCACCGTGTCTGGCACTGAACCGACTGCCTGGCAATTCCACCATGTATGACACTGGGCCATCTGCCTGGCAATTCCACCATGTCTGACACTGGACCGTCTGCCTGGCAATTCCACCATGTCTGACACTGGACAGTCTGCCTGGCAATTCCACCGTGTCTGGCACTGAACCGACTGCCTGGCAATTCCGCCATGTCAGACACTGGGCCATCTGCCTGGCAATTCCACCGTGTCTGGCACTGAACGGACTGCCTGGCAATTCCACCATGTCTGACACTGGGCCATCTGCCTGGCAATTCCACCATGTCTGACACTGGACCGTCTGCCTTATAATTCGACCATGTCTGACACTGGAGCGTCTGTATGGCAATTCCACCATGTCTGACACTGGACCGTCTGTCTGGCAATTCCACCATGTCTGACACCGAACCGTCTGCCTGGCAATTCCACCGTGTCTGACACCGAACCGTCTGCCTGGCAATTCCACCGTGTCTGACATCGGACCGTCTGCCTGGCAATTCCACCATTTCTGACGCTGGACCGTCTTTATGGCTGTTCCACCATGTCTGAGACTCAGCCGTCTGTCTGGCAATTCCACCATGTCTGACACTGGACAGTCTGTCTGGCAATTCCACCATATCTGACACTGGACCGTCTGTCTGGCAATTCCACTATGTCAGACACTGGACCGTCTGTCTGGCAATTCCACCATGTCTGACACTGGACCCCTGTCTGGCTGTTCCACCATGTCTGATACTGGGCCGCCTGCCTGGCAATTCCACCATGTCTGACACTGGACCGTCTGCCTGGTAATTCCACCATGTCTGACACTGGACCGTCTGCCTGGCCATTCCACCATGTCTGACACTGGACCGTCTGCCTGGCCATTCCACCATGTCTGACACTGGACCGTCTGCCTGGCAATTCCACCATGCCTGACACTGGACCGCCTGTCTGGCAATTCCACCATGTTTGACACTGGACCGTCTGCCTTGCAATTCCACCATGTCTGACACTAGACCGTCTGCCTGGCAATTCCACCCTGTCTGATACAGGACCGTCTGCCTGGCAATTCCACCATGTCTAACACTGGACCGTCTGCCTGGCAATTCCACCATGTCTGACACTGGACCGTCTGTCTGGCAATTCCACCATGTCTGACACTGGGCCGTCTGCCTGGCAATTCCACCATGTCTGACACTGGACCGTCTGCCTGGCAATTCCACCATGTCTGACACTGGGCCGCCTGCCTGGCAATTCCACCATGCCTGACACTGGACCGCCTGCCTGGCAATTCCACCATGTCTGACACTGGACCGTCTGCCTGGCAATTGCACCGTGTCTGACACTGGACCGCCTGCCTGGTAATTCCACGGTGTCTGAGACTGGGCCGTCTGTCTGGCAATTCCACCATGTCTGACACTGGACAGTCTGTCTGGCAATTCCACCATATCTGACACTGGACAGTCTGTCTGGCAATTCCACCATGTCAGACACTGGACCGTCTGTCTGGCAATTCCACCATGTCTGACACTGGACCCCTGTCTGGCTGTTCCACCATGTCTGATACTGGGCCGCCTGCCTGGCAATTCCACCATGCCTGACACTGGAACGTCTGTCTGGCAATTCCACCATGTCTGACACTGGACCGTCTGCCTGGCAATTCCACCTTGTCTGACACTAGACCGTCTGCCTGGCAATTCCACCCTGTCTGATACAGGACTGTCTGCCTGGCAATTCCACCATGTCTAACACTGGACCGTCTGCCTGGCAATTCCACCATGTCTGACACTGGACCGTCTGTCTGGCAATTCCACCATGTCTGATACTGGGCCGCCTGCCTGGCAATTCCAACATGTCTGACACTGGACCGTCTGCCTGGCAATTCCACCATGTCTGACACAGGACCGTCTGCCTGGCAATTGCACCATGCCTGACACTGGACCGCCTGCCTGGCAATTCCACCATGTCTGACACTGGACCGTCTGCCTGGCAATTGCACCATGTCTGACACTGGACCGCCTGCCTGGTAATTCCACCGTGTCTGAGACTGGACCGACTGCCTGGTAATTCCACTATGTCTGACACTGGACCGTCTGCCTGGCAATTCCACCATGTCTGACACTGGACCGTCTGCCTGGCAATTCCACCATGTCTGACACTGGACTGTCTGCCTTGTAATTCCACCATGTCTGACACTGGACCGTCTGCCTGGCAATTCCACCATGTCTGCCACTGGACCGTCAGCCTGGCAATTCCACCATGTATGCCACTGGACCATCTGCCTGGCAATTCCTCCATGTCTGACACTGGACCGTCTGCCTGGCAATTCCACCATGCCTGACACTGGACCGTCTGTCTGGCCATTCCACCATGTCTGACACTGGACCGTCTGCCTAGCAATTCCACCATGCCTGACACTGGACCGTCTGTCTGGCAATTCCACCATGTCTGACACTGGACCATCTGCCTGGCAATTCCACCATGTCTGACACTGGACCGTCTGCCTGGCAATTCCACCATGTCTGACACTGGACCGTCTGCCTGGCAATTCCACCACGTCTGACACTGGACAGTCTGCCTGGCAATTCCACCATGTCTAACACTATAGCGTCTACCTGGCAATTCCACCCTGCCTGACACAGGACCGTCTGCCTGGCAATTCCACCGTGTCTGGCACTGGACCAACTGCCTGGCAATTCCACCATGTCTGACACTGGGCCGTCTGCTTGGCAATTTCACCATGTCTGACACTGGACCGTCTGCCTTATAATTCGACCATGTCTGACAGTGGGCCGTCTGTCTGGCAATTCCACCATGTCTGAGACTGGACCGTCTGTCTGGCAATTCCACCATGTCTGACACAGGACCGTCTGCCTGCCAATTCCACCATGTCTGAAACTGGACCGTCTGTCTGGCAATTCCACCATCACTGACGATGGAAAGTCTGCCTTGTAATTCCACCATGCCTGACACTGGACCGTCTGTCTGGCAATTCCACCATCACTGACGATGGAAAGTCTGCCTTGTAATTCCACCATGCCTGACGCTGGACCGTCTGCCTGGCAATTCCACCATGTCTCACACTGGACCGTCTGTCTGTCAATTCCACCATGTCTGACAGAGGACAGTCTGTCTGGCATTTCCACCCTGTCTGACACTGGACCGTTTGTCTGGCAATTCCACCATGTCTGACACTGGACGGTCTGTCTGGCAATTCCACCATGTCTGACACTGGGCCGTCTGCCTGGCAATTCCACCATGTCTGATACTGGGCCGTCTGCCTGGCAATTCCACCATGTCTGGCACTGGACCGTCTGCCTGGCAATTCCACCATGTCTGACACTGGACCGTCTGCCTGGCAATTCCACCATGTCTGACACTGGACCGTCTGCCTGGTAATTCCACCGTGTCTGAAACTGGACCGTCTGCCTGGCAATTACACCATGTCTGACACTGGCCCGTCTGCCTGGCAATTCCACCATGTCTGACATTCGACCGTCTGCCTGGCAATTACACCATGGCTGACACTGGAATGTCTGCCTGTCAATTGCACCATGTCTGACACTGGACCGTCTGCATTGTAATTCCACCATGTCTGACACTGGACCGTCTGTCTGGAAATTCCACCATGTCTAACACTGGACCGTCTGCCTGGCAATTAGATCATGTCTGACACTGGACCGGCTGCCTGGCAATTCCACCATGTCTGACACTGCACCGTCTGCCTGGCAATTCCACCATGTCTGACACTGGACCGTCTGCCTTGTAATTCCTCCATGTCTGACACTGGAACATCTGCCTGTCAATTCCACCATGTCTGACAGTGGGCCGTCTGTCTGGCAATTCCACCATGCCTGAGACTGGAACGTCTGTCTGGCAATTCCACCATGTCTGACACTGGACCGTCTGCCTGCCAATTCCACCATGTCTCACACTGGACCGTCTGTCTGGCAATTCCACCATCTCTGACGCTGGACCGTCTGCCTTGTAATTCCACCATGTCTGACACTGGACAGTCTGCCTGCCAATTCCACCATGTCTCACACTGGACCGTCTGTCTGGCAATTCCACCATCTCTGACGCTAGACCGTCTGCCTTGTAATTCTACCATGCCTGACGCTGGACCGTCTGCCTGGCAATTCCACCATGTCTGACACTGGACCGTCTGTCTGGCAATTCCACCATGTCTGATGCAGGACCGTCTGCCTGGCAATTCCACCATGTCTAACACTGGACCGTCTGCCTCGCAATTCCACCATGTCTGAGACTGGACCGCCTGCCTGGTAATTCCACCAAGTCTGACACTGGACCGTCTGCCTTGTAATTCCACCATGTCTGACACTGCGCCGTCTGTCTGTCAATTCCAGCATGTCTGACACTGGGCCGTCTGCCTGGCAATTCCAGCATGTCTGACACAGGACCGTCTGCCTGGCAATTCCACCGTGTCTGGCACTGGACCGACTGTCTGGCAATTCCACCATGTCTGACACTGGGCCATCTGCCTGGCAATTCCACCATGTCTGACACTGGGCCATCTGACTGGCAATTCCACCATGTCTGACACTGGGCCATCTGCCTGGCAATTTCACCATGTCTGACACTGGACCTTCTGCCTTATAATTCGACCATGTCTGACACTGGAGCGTCTGTATGGCAATTCCACCATGTCTGACAGTGGGCCGTCTGTCTGGCAATTCCACCATGCCTGAGGCTGGACCGTCTGTCTGGCAATTCCACCATGTCTGACACTGGACCGTCTGCCTGCCAATTCCACCATGTCTCACACTGGACCGTCTGTCTGGCAATTCCACCATCTCTGAAGCTGGACCGTCTGCCTGGCAATTCCACCATGTCTGATACTGTGCCGTCTGCGCGGCAATTCCACCATGTCTGACACTGGACCATCTGTCTGGCAATTCCACCGTGTCTGACAGAGGACAGTCTGACTGGCATTTCCACCCTGTCTGACACTGGACCGTCTGTCTGGCAATTCCACCATGTCTGACACCGAATCGTCTGCCTGGCAATTCCACCATGTCTGACACCGGACCGTCTGCCTTGTAATTCCACCATGTCTGACACTGGACAGTCTGTCTGGCAATTCCACCATATCTGACACTGGACCGTCTGTCTGGCAATTCCACCGTGTCTGACACCGGTTGTCTGCCTGTCAATTCCACCATGTCTGACACTGGACAGTCTGTCTGGCATTTCCACCATGTCAGACACTGGACCGTCTGTCTGGCAATTACAACATGTCTGACACTGGACCCCTGTCTGGCTGTTCCACCATGTCTGAGACTGGGCCGTCTGCCTGGCAATTCCACCATGTCTGATACTGGGCCGTCTGCCTGGCAATTCCACCATGTCTGACACTGGGCCGTCTGCCTGGCAATTCCACCATGTCTGACACTGGACCGTCTGCCTGGCAATTCCACCATGTCTGACACTGGACCGTCTGCCTGGCAATTCCACCATGTCTGATACTGGGCCGCCTGCCTGGCAATTCCACCATGTCTGACACTGGACCGTCTGCCTGGCAATTCCACCATGTCTGACACTGGACCGTCTGCCTGGCAATTCCACCATGTCTGACACTGGGCCGTCTGTCTGGCAATTCCAGCATGTCTGACACTGGGCCGTCTGTCTGTCAATTCCACCATGTCTGACACTGGACCGTCTGCCTGGCAATTCCACCATGTCTGACACTGGGCCGTCTGTCTGGCAATTCCACCATGTCTGACACTGGACCGTGTGCCTTGTAATTCCACCATGTCTGACACTGGGCCGTCTGTCTGGCAATTCCACCATGTAAGACACTGGATCGTCTGCCCGGCAATTCCACCGTGTCTGACACTGGACCGTCTGCCTTGTAATTATACCAAGTCTGACACTGGGCCGAATGCCTGGCAATTCCACCATGTCAGACACTGGACCGTCTGCCTGGAAATTCCACCATGTCTGACACTGGGCCGTCTGCTTTGTAATTCCACCATGTCTGACACTGGGCCGTCTGTCTGGCAATTCCAGCATGTCTGACACTGGGCCGTCTGTCTGTCAGTTCCACCATGTCTGACACTGGACCGTCTGCCTGGCAATTCCACCATGTCTGACACTGGGCCGTCTGTCTGGCAATTCCACCATGTCTGACACTGGACCGTGTGCCTTGTAATTCCACCGTGTCTGACACTGGACCGTCTGCCTGGCAATTCCACCATGCCTGAGACTAGACCGTCTGCCTGGCAATTCCACCATGTCTGACACGGGACCGTCTGCCAGGTAATTCCACCATGTCTGACACTGGACCGTCTGCCTGGCAATTCCACCATGTCTGACACTGGACCGTCTGCCTGGCAATTCCTCCATGTCTGACACTGGACCGTCTGCCTGGCAATTCCACCCTGTCTGATACAGGACCGTCTGCCTGGCAATTACACCATGTCTGACGCTGGACTGTCTGCCTGGCAATTCCACCATGTCTAACACTAGACCGTCTACCTGGCAATTCCACCCTGTCTGACACAGGACCGTCTGCCTGGCAATTCCACCGTGTCTGGCACTGGACCGACTGCCAGGCAATTCCAGCATGTCTGACACTGGACCGTCTGCATTATAATTCCACCATGTCTGACACTGGAGCGTCTGTATGGCAACTCCACCATGTCTGACAGTGGGCCGTCCATCTGGCAATTCCACCATGTCTGAGACTGGACCGTCTGTCTGGCAATTCCACCATGTCTGACACTGGACCGTCTGCCTGCCAATTCCACCATGTCTCACACTGGACCGTCTGTCTGGCAATTCCACCATCTCTGACGCTGGATCGACTACCTTGTAATTCCACCATGTCTGACACTGGACCGTCTGCATGGCAATTCCAGCATGTCTGACACTGGACCGTCTGCCTGGCAATTCCACCATGTCTGACACTGGACCGTCTGCCTGGCAATTCCACCCTGTCTGAGACTGGACCGTCTGACTGGCAATTCCAACATGTCTGACACTGGACCGTCTGTCTGGCAATTCCACCATGTCTGACACTCGACCGTCTGCCTTATAATTCGACCATGTCTGACACTGGAGCGTCTGTATGGCAATTCCACCATGTCTGACAGTGGGCCGTCTGTCTGAATTCCACCATGTCTGAGACTGGACCGTCTGTCTGGCAATTCCACCATGTCTGATACTGGACCGTCTGCCTTGTAATTCCACCATGCCTGACGCTGGACCTTCTGCCTGGCAATTCCACCATGTCTGACACTGGACCGTCTGTCTGGCAATTCCACCATGTCTGTCAGAGGACCGTCTGACTGGCATTTCCACCCTGCCTGACGCTGATCTTCTGCCTGGCAATTCCACCATGTCTGACACTGGACAGTCTGTCTGGCAATTCCACCATGTCTGACACTGGACCGTCTGTCTGGCAATTCCACCATGTCTGACACTGGACCGTCTGCCTGGCAATTCCACCATGTCTGACACTGGACAGTCTGCCTGGAAATTCCACCATGTCTGACACTGGACCGTCAGTCTGGCAATTCCACCATGTCTGACACTGGACCGTCTGTCTGGCACTTCCACTATGTCTGACACTGGACCGAATGTCTGGCTGTAACACCATGTCTGAGACTGGGCCGTCTGCCTGGCAATTCCACTATGTCTGACACTGGACCGTCTGCCTGGCAATTCCACCATGTCTGACACTGGACCGTCTGCCTGGCAATTCCACCATGTCTGACACTGGGCCGACTGCCTGGCAATTCCACAATGTCTGACACTGGACCGTCTGCCTGGTAAGTCCACCATGTCTGACACTGGACCGTCTGCCTGGCAATTCCACCATGTCTGACACGGGCCCGTCTGTCTGGAAATTCCACCATGTCTGACACTGGACCGTCTGTCTGGCTGTTCCACCATGTCTGACACTGGACCGTCTGTCTGGCAATTCCACTATGTCTGACACTGAACCGTCTGCCTGGCAATTCCACCATGTCTGACACTGGAACGTCTGCCTGTCAATTCCACCATGTCTGACACTGGACCGTCTGTCTGGCTGTTCCACCATGTCTGACACTGGACCGGCTGCCTGGCAATTCCACCATGTCTGAAACTGGCGCGTCTGCCTGGCAATTCCACCATGTCCGACACTGGACCGTCTGCCTGGCAATTCCAACATGTCTGACACTGGAACGTCTGCCTGGCAATTCCACCGTGTCTGACACTGGACCGTCTGTCTGGCAATTCCACCATGTCTGACACTGACCGTCTGCCTGGCAATTCCACCATGTCTGACACTGGACCGTCTGCCTGGCAATTCCACCATGTCTGACACTGGGCCGCCTGCCTGGCAATTCCACCATGTCTGACACTGGACCGTCTGTCTGGCTGTTCCACCATGTCTGATACTGGACCGTCTGCCTGGCAATTCCACCATGTCTGACACTGACCGTCTGCCTGGCAATTCCACCATGTCTGGCACTGGACCGTCTGCCTGGCAATTCCACCATGCCTGACATTCGACCGTCTGTCTGGCAATTACACCATGTCTGACACAGGAACGTCTGCCTGTCAATTCCACCATGTCTGACACTGACCGTCTGCCTGGCAATTCTACCATGTCAGACACCGCATTGTCTGCCTTGTAATTCTACCATGTCTGAGACTGGACCGTCTGCCTGGCAATTTCACCATGTCTGACACTGGACCGTCTGCCCGGCAATTCCACCATGACTGACACTGGGCCGTCTGCCTGGCAATTCCACCATGTCTGAAACTGGACCGACTGCCTGGCAATTCCACCGTGTCTGACACTGAACTGTCTACCGGGCAATTCCACCATGTCTGACACTGGACCGTCTGCCTGGCAATTCCACCGTGTCTGACACTGGACCGTCTGCCTGGCAATTCCACCATGTCTGACACTGGACCGTCTGGCTGGCAATTATACCATGTCTGACACTTGACCGTCTGCCTGGCAATTCCACCATGTCTGACACTGGACCGTCTGCCTGGTAATTCCACCATGTCTAAGACTAGACCATGTGCCTGGCAATTCCACCGTGTCTGGCACTAGACCGACTGCCTGGCAATTCCACCATGTCTGACACTGGACCTTCTGCCTTATAATTCCACCCTGTCTGACACTGGACCGTCTGTCTGGCAATTCCACCATGTCTGACACTGGACCGTCTGTCTGGCTGTTCCACCATTTCTGAGACAGGGCCGTCTGCCTGGCAATTCCACCATGTCTGACACTGGACCGTCTGCCTGGCAATTCCACCATGTCTGACTCTGGACCGTCTGCCTGGCAACTCCACCATGTCTGACACTGGACCGTCTGCCTGGCAATTCCACCATGTCTGACACTGAACCGTCTGCCTGGCAATTCCGCCATGTCTGACACTGGACCGTCTGCCTGGCAATTCCACCATGTCTGACACTGGACCGTCTGCCTGGCAATTCCACCATGTCTGATACTGGGCCGTCTGCCTGGCAATTCCACCATGTCTGACACTGGACCATCTGCCTGGCAATTCCACCATGTCTGACACTGGACCGTATGCTTGGCAATTCCACCTTGTCTGACACTGGACCGTCTGCCTTGTAATTCCATCATGTCTGACACTGGACCGTCTGCCTGGCAATTCCACCATGTCTGACACTGGACCGGCTGCCTGGCAATTCCACCATGTCTGAAACTGGCCCGTCTGCCTGGCAATTCCACCATGTCCGACACTGGACCGCCTGCTTGGCAATTCCACCATGTCTGACACTGGAACGTCTGCCTGGCAATTCCACCGTGTCTGACACTGGACCGTCTGTCTGGCAATTCCACCATGTCTGACACTGACCGTCTGCCTGGCAATTCCACCATGTCTGAGACTGGACCGTCTGCCTGGCAATTCCACCATGTCTGACACTGGGCCGCCTGCCTGGCAATTCCACCATGTCTGACACTGGACCGTCTGTCTGGCTGTTCCACCATGTCTGAAACTGGACCGTCTGCCTGGCAATTCCACCATGTCTGACACTGACCGTCTGCCTGGCAATTCCACCATGTCTGGCACTGGACCGTCTGCCTGGCAATTCCACCATGCCTGACATTCGACCGTCTGTCTGGCAATTACACCATGTCTGACACAGGAACGTCTGCCTGTCAATTCCACCATGTCTGACACTGAACGTCTGCCTGGCAATTCCACCATGTCAGACACCGCATTGTCTGCCTTGTAATTCTACCATGTCTGAGACTGGACCGTCTGCCTGGCAATTTCACCATGTCTGACACTGGACCGTCTGCCCGGCAATTCCACCATGTCTGACACTGGGCCGTCTGCCTGGCAATTCCACCATGTCTGAAACTGGACCGTCTGCCTGGCAATTCCACCGTGTCTGACACTGAACCGTCTACCGGACAATTCCACCATGTCTGACACTGGACCGTCTGCCTGGCAATCCCACCATGTCTGACACTGGACCGTCTGCCTGGCAACTCCACCATGTCTGACACTGGACCGTCTGCCTGGCAATTCTACCATGTCTGACACTGGACCGTCTGACTTGTAATTCTACCATGTCTGACACTGGCCCTTCTGCCTGGCAATTCCACCATGTCTGACACTGGACCGTCTGCCTGGCAATTCCACCATGTCTGACACTGGAC
This sequence comes from Scyliorhinus torazame, assembly GCF_047496885.1. Taxonomy (NCBI): domain Eukaryota; kingdom Metazoa; phylum Chordata; class Chondrichthyes; order Carcharhiniformes; family Scyliorhinidae; genus Scyliorhinus; species Scyliorhinus torazame. The sequence goes on from NC_092729.1 coordinate 36,932,461, forward strand.
CGTCTGCTTGGCAATTCCACCTTGTCTGACACTGGACCGTCTGCCTTGTAATTCCATCATGTCTGACAAAGGACCGTCTGCCTGGCAATTCTACCATGTCTGACACTGGACCGTCTGCCTTGTAATTCTACCATGTCTGACACTGGCCCTTCTGCCTGGCAATTCCACCATGTCTGACACTGGACCGTCTGCCTTGTAATTCCACCATGTCTGACACTGGACCGTCTGCTTGGCAATTCCACCATGTCTGACACTGAACCGTCTGCCTGGCAATTCCACCATGTCTGACACTGGACCGTCTTCCTGGCAATTTCACCATGTCTGAGACTGGAGCGTCTGCCTGGCAATTCCACCATGTCTGCCACTGGACCATCTGCCTGGCAATTCCTCCATGTCTGATACTGGACTGTCTGCCTGGCCATTCCACCATGTCTGACACTGGACCGTCTACCTGGCATTTCCACCATGTCTGACACTGGACCGTCTGCCTGGCAATTCCAACATGTCTGACACTGGACCGTCTGTCTCGCAATTCCACAATGTCTGACACTGGACCGTCTCCCTGGCAATTCCACCATGTCTGAGACTAGACCGTCTGCCTGGCAATTCCACCCTGTCTGATACAGGACCGTCTGCCTGGTAATTCCACCATCTCTGACACTGGACCGTCTGCCTGGCAATTCCACCATGTCTGACACTGGACAGTCTGCCTGGCAATTCCACCCTGTCTGATACAGGACCGTCTGCCTGGTAATTCCACCATATCTGACACTGCATCGTCTGTCTGGCAATTCCACCGTGTCTGGCACTGAACCGACTGCCTGGCAATTCCACCATGTCTGACACTGGGCCGTCTGCCTGGCAATTCCACCATGTCTGACACTGGGCCATCTGCCTGCAATTCCACCGTGTCTGGCACTGAACCGACTGCCTGGCAATTCCACCATGTATGACACTGGGCCATCTGCCTGGCAATTCCACCATGTCTGACACTGGACCGTCTGCCTGGCAATTCCACCATGTCTGACACTGGACAGTCTGCCTGGCAATTCCACCGTGTCTGGCACTGAACCGACTGCCTGGCAATTCCGCCATGTCAGACACTGGGCCATCTGCCTGGCAATTCCACCGTGTCTGGCACTGAACGGACTGCCTGGCAATTCCACCATGTCTGACACTGGGCCATCTGCCTGGCAATTCCACCATGTCTGACACTGGACCGTCTGCCTTATAATTCGACCATGTCTGACACAGGAGCGTCTGTATGGCAATTCCACCATGTCTGACAGTGGGCCATCTGTCTGGCAATTCCACCATGCCTGAGACTGGAACGTCTGTCTGGCAATTCCACCATGCCTGACACTGGAGCGTCTGCCTGCCAATTCCATCATGTCCCACACTGGACCGTCTGTCTAGCAATTCCACCATGTCTGACGCTGGACCGTCTGCCTTGTAATTCTACCATGCCTGACGCTGGACCGTCTGCCTGGCAATTCCACCATGTCTGACATCGGACCGTCTGCCTGGCAATTCCACCATTTCTGACGCTGGACCGTCTTTATGGCTGTTCCACCATGTCTGAGACTCAGCCGTCTGTCTGGCAATTCCACCATGTCTGACACTGGACAGTCTGTCTGGCAATTCCACCATATCTGACACTGGACCGTCTGTCTGGCAATTCCACTATGTCAGACACTGGACCGTCTGTCTGGCAATTCCACCATGTCTGACACTGGACCCCTGTCTGGCTGTTCCACCATGTCTGATACTGGGCCGCCTGCCTGGCAATTCCACCATGTCTGACACTGGACCGTCTGCCTGGTAATTCCACCATGTCTGACACTGGACCGTCTGCCTGGCCATTCCACCATGTCTGACACTGGACCGTCTGCCTGGCCATTCCACCATGTCTGACACTGGACCGTCTGCCTGGCAATTCCACCATGCCTGACACTGGACCGCCTGTCTGGCAATTCCACCATGTTTGACACTGGACCGTCTGCCTTGCAATTCCACCATGTCTGACACTAGACCGTCTGCCTGGCAATTCCACCCTGTCTGATACAGGACCGTCTGCCTGGCAATTCCACCATGTCTAACACTGGACCGTCTGCCTGGCAATTCCACCATGTCTGACACTGGACCGTCTGTCTGGCAATTCCACCATGTCTGACACTGGGCCGTCTGCCTGGCAATTCCACCATGTCTGACACTGGACCGTCTGCCTGGCAATTCCACCATGTCTGACACTGGGCCGCCTGCCTGGCAATTCCACCATGCCTGACACTGGACCGCCTGCCTGGCAATTCCACCATGTCTGACACTGGACCGTCTGCCTGGCAATTGCACCGTGTCTGACACTGGACCGCCTGCCTGGTAATTCCACGGTGTCTGAGACTGGGCCGTCTGTCTGGCAATTCCACCATGTCTGACACTGGACAGTCTGTCTGGCAATTCCACCATATCTGACACTGGACAGTCTGTCTGGCAATTCCACCATGTCAGACACTGGACCGTCTGTCTGGCAATTCCACCATGTCTGACACTGGACCCCTGTCTGGCTGTTCCACCATGTCTGATACTGGGCCGCCTGCCTGGCAATTCCACCATGCCTGACACTGGAACGTCTGTCTGGCAATTCCACCATGTCTGACACTGGACCGTCTGCCTGGCAATTCCACCTTGTCTGACACTAGACCGTCTGCCTAGCAATTCCACCCTGTCTGATACAGGACTGTCTGCCTGGCAATTCCACCATGTCTAACACTGGACCGTCTGCCTGGCAATTCCACCATGTCTGACACTGGACCGTCTGTCTGGCAATTCCACCATGCCTGATACTGGGCCGCCTGCCTGGCAATTCCAACATGTCTGACACTGGACCGTCTGCCTGGCAATTCCACCATGTCTGACACAGGACCGTCTGCCTGGCAATTGCACCATGCCTGACACTGGACCGCCTGCCTGGCAATTGCACCATGTCTGACACTGGACCGTCTGCCTGGCAATTGCACCATGTCTGACACTGGACCGCCTGCCTGGTAATTCCACCGTGTCTGAGACTGGACCGACTGCCTGGTAATTCCACTATGTCTGACACTGGACCGTCTGCCTGGCAATTCCACCATGTCTGACACTGGACCGTCTGCCTGGCAATTCCACCATGTCTGACACTGGACTGTCTGCCTTGTAATTCCACCATGTCTGACACTGGACCGTCTGCCTGGCAATTCCACCATGTCTGCCACTGGACCGTCAGCCTGGCAATTCCACCATGTATGCCACTGGACCATCTGCCTGGCAATTCCTCCATGTCTGACACTGGACCGTCTGCCTGGCAATTCCACCATGCCTGACACTGGACCGTCTGTCTGGCCATTCCACCATGTCTGACACTGGACCGTCTGCCTAGCAATTCCACCATGCCTGACACTGGACCGTCTGTCTGGCAATTCCACCATGTCTGACACTGGACCATCTGCCTGGCAATTCCACCATGTCTGACACTGGACCGTCTGCCTGGCAATTCCACCATGTCTGACACTGGACCGTCTGCCTGGCAATTCCACCATGTCTGACACTGGACAGTCTGCCTGGCAATTCCACCATGTCTAACACTATAGCGTCTACCTGGCAATTCCACCCTGCCTGACACAGGACCGTCTGCCTGGCAATTCCACCGTGTCTGGCACTGGACCAACTGCCTGGCAATTCCACCATGTCTGACACTGGGCCGTCTGCTTGGCAATTTCACCATGTCTGACACTGGACCGTCTGCCTTATAATTCGACCATGTCTGACAGTGGGCCGTCTGTCTGGCAATTCCACCATGTCTGAGACTGGACCGTCTGTCTGGCAATTCCACCATGTCTGACACAGGACCGTCTGCCTGCCAATTCCACCATGTCTGAAACTGGACCGTCTGTCTGGCAATTCCACCATCACTGACGATGGAAAGTCTGCCTTGTAATTCCACCATGCCTGACGCTGGACCGTCTGCCTGGCAATTCCACCATGTCTCACACTGGACCATCTGTCTGTCGATTCCACCATGTCTGACAGAGGACAGTCTGTCTGGCATTTCCACCCTGTCTGACACTGGACCGTTTGTCTGGCAATTCCACCATGTCTGACACTGGACGGTCTGTCTGGCAATTCCACCATGTCTGACACTGGGCCGTCTGCCTGGCAATTCCACCATGTCTGATACTGGGCCGTCTGCCTGGCAATTCCACCATGTCTGGCACTGGACCGTCTGCCTGGCAATTCCACCATGTCTGACACTGGACCGTCTGCCTGGCAATTCCACCATGTCTGACACTGGACCGTCTGCCTGGTAATTCCACCGTGTCTGAAACTGGACCGTCTGCCTGGCAATTACACCATGTCTGACACTGGCCCGTCTGCCTGGCAATTCCACCATGTCTGACATTCGACCGTCTGCCTGGCAATTACACCATGGCTGACACTGGAATGTCTGCCTGTCAATTGCACCATGTCTGACACTGGACCGTCTGCATTGTAATTCCACCATGTCTGACACTGGACCGTCTGTCTGGAAATTCCACCATGTCTAACACTGGACCGTCTGCCTGGCAATTAGATCATGTCTGACACTGGACCGGCTGCCTGGCAATTCCACCATGTCTGACACTGCACCGTCTGCCTGGCAATTCCACCATGTCTGACACTGGACCGTCTGCCTTGTAATTCCTCCATGTCTGACACTGGAACATCTGCCTGTCAATTCCACCATGTCTGACAGTGGGCCGTCTGATTGGCAATTCCACCATGCCTGAGACTGGAACGTCTGTCTGGCAATTCCACCATGTCTGACACTGGACCGTCTGCCTGCCAATTCCACCATGTCTCACACTGGACCGTCTGTCTGGCAATTCCACCATCTCTGACGCTGGACCGTCTGCCTTGTAATTCCACCATGTCTGACACTGGACAGTCTGCCTGCCAATTCCACCATGTCTCACACTGGACCGTCTGTCTGGCAATTCCACCATCTCTGACGCTAGACCGTCTGCCTTGTAATTCTACCATGCCTGACGCTGGACCGTCTGCCTGGCAATTCCACCATGTCTGACACTGGACCGTCTGTCTGGCAATTCCACCATGTCTGATGCAGGACCGTCTGCCTGGCAATTCCACCATGACTAACACTGGACCGTCTGCCTCGCAATTCCACCATGTCTGAGACTGGACCGCCTGCCTGGTAATTCCACCAAGTCTGACACTGGACCGTCTGCCTTGTAATTCCACCATGTCTGACACTGCGCCGTCTGTCTGTCAATTCCACCATGTCTGACACTGGGCCGTCTGCCTGGCAATTCCACCATGTCTGACACAGGACCGTCTGCCTGGCAATTCCACCGTGTCTGGCACTGGACCGACTGTCTGGCAATTCCACCATGTCTGACACTGGGCCATCTGCCTGGCAATTCCACCATGTCTGACACTGGGCCATCTGACTGGCAATTCCACCATGTCTGACACTGGGCCATCTGCCTGGCAATTTCACCATGTCTGACACTGGACCTTCTGCCTTATAATTCGACCATGTCTGACACTGGAGCGTCTGTATGGCAATTCCACCATGTCTGACAGTGGGCCGTCTGTCTGGCAATTCCACCATGCCTGAGGCTGGACCGTCTGTCTGGCAATTCCACCATGTCTGACACTGGACCGTCTGCCTGCCAATTCCACCATGTCTCACACTGGACCGTCTGTCTGGCAATTCCACCATCTCTGAAGCTGGACCGTCTGCCTGGCAATTCCACCATGTCTGATACTGTGCCGTCTGCGCGGCAATTCCACCATGTCTGACACTGGACTATCTGTCTGGCAATTCCACCGTGTCTGACAGAGGACAGTCTGACTGGCATTTCCACCCTGTCTGACACTGGACCGTCTGTCTGGCAATTCCACCATGTCTGACACCGAACCGTCTGCCTGGCAATTCCACCATGTCTGACACCGGACCGTCTGCCTTGTAATTCCACCATGTCTGACACTGGACAGTCTGTCTGGCAATTCCACCATATCTGACACTGGACCGTCTGTCTGGCAATTCCACCGTGTCTGACACCGGTTGTCTGCCTGTCAATTCCACCATGTCTGACACTGGACAGTCTGTCTGGCATTTCCACCATGTCAGACACTGGACCGTCTGTCTGGCAATTCCAACATGTCTGACACTGGACCCCTGTCTGGCTGTTCCACCATGTCTGAGACTGGGCCGTCTGCCTGGCAATTCCACCATGTCTGATACTGGGCCGTCTGCCTGGCAATTCCACCATGTCTGACACTGGACCGTCTGCCTGGCAATTCCACCATGTCTGACACTGGACCGTCTGCCTGGCAATTCCACCGTGTCTGACACTGGACCGTCTGCCTTGTAATTCCACCATGTCTGACACAGGACCGTCTGCCTGGCAATTCCACCATGCCTGACACTGGACCATCTGCCTTGTAATTCCACCATGTCTGACACTGGACCGTCTGCCTGGCAATTCCACCATGTCTGACACTAGACCGTCAGCCTGGCAATTCCACCATGTATGCCACTGGACCATCTGCCTGGCAATTGCACCATGTCTGACACTGGACCGTCTGCCTGGCAATTCCACCATGTCTGACACTAGACCATCTGCCTGGCAATTCCACCATGCCTGACACTGGACCGTCTGTCTGGCAATTCCACCATGTCTGACACTGGACCGTCTGCCTGGCAATTCCACCATGCCTGACACTGGACCGTCTGTCTGGCAATTCCACCATGCCTGACACTGGACCGTCTGTCTGGCAATTCCACCATGTCTGACACTGGACCTTCTGCCTTATAATTCGACCATGTCTGACACTGGAGCGTCTGTATGGCAATTCCACCATGTCTGACAGTGGGCCGTCTGTTTGGCAATTCCACCATGCCTGAGGCTGGACCGTCTGTCTGGCAATTCCACCATGTCTGACACTGGACCGTCTGCCTGCCAATTCCACCATGTCTCACACTGGACCGTCTGTCTGGCAATTCCACCATCTCTGAAGCTGGACCGTCTGCCTGGCAATTCCACCATGTCTGATACTGTGCCGTCTGCGCGGCAATTCCACCATGTCTGACACTGGACCATCTGTCTGGCAATTCCACCGTGTCTGACAGAGGACAGTCTGACTGGCATTTCCACCCTGTCTGACACTGGACCGTCTGTCTGGCAATTCCACCATGTCTGACACCGAACCGTCTGCCTGGCAATTCCACCATGTCTGACACCGGACCGTCTGCCTTGTAATTCCACCATGTCTGACACTGGACAGTCTGTCTGGCAATTCCACCATATCTGACACTGGACCGTCTGTCTGGCAATTCCAACATGTCTGACACTGGACCCCTGTCTGGCTGTTCCACCATGTCTGAGACTGGGCCGTCTGCCTGGCAATTCCACCATGTCTGATACTGGGCCGTCTGCCTGGCAATTCCACCATGTCTGACACTGGACCGTCTGCCTGGCAATTCCACCATGTCTGACACTGGACCGTCTGCCTGGCAATTCCACCGTGTCTGACACTGGACCGTCTGCCTTGTAATTCCACCATGTCTGACACAGGACCGTCTGCCTGGCAATTCCACCATGCCTGACACTGGACCATCTGCCTTGTAATTCCACCATGTCTGACACTGGACCGTCTGCCTGGCAATTCCACCATGTCTGACACTAGACCGTCAGCCTGGCAATTCCACCATGTATGCCACTGGACCATCTGCCTGGCAATTGCACCATGTCTGACACTGGACCGTCTGCCTGGCAATTCCACCATGTCTGACACTAGACCATCTGCCTGGCAATTCCACCATGCCTGACACTGGACCGTCTGTCTGGCAATTCCACCATGTCTGACACTGGACCGTCTGCCTGGCAATTCCACCATGCCTGACACTGGACCGTCTGTCTGGCAATTCCACCATGTCTGACACTGGACCGTCTGCCTGGCAATTCCACCATGTCTGACACTAGACCATCTGCCTGGCAATTCCACCATGCCTGACACTGGACCGTCTGCCTGGCAATTCCACCATGTCTGACACTAGACCGTCTGCCTGGCAATTCCACCATGTCTGACACTAGACCATCTGCCTGGCAATTCCACCATGCCTGACACTGGACCGTCTGTCTGGCAATTCCACCATGTCTGACACTGGACCGTCTGCCTAGCAATTCAACCATGTCTGACACTGGACCGTCTGCCTGGCAATTCCACCATGTCTGACACTGGACCGTCTGCCTGGCAATTCCACCCTGCCTGACACAGGACCGTCTGCCTGGCAATTCCACCGTGTCTGGCACTGGACCAACTGCCTGGCAATTCCACCATGTCTGACACTGGGCCGTCTGCCTGGCAATTTCACCATGTCTGACACTGGACCGTCTGTCTGGCAATTCCACCATGTCTGAGACTGGACCGTCTGCCTGGCAATTCCACCGTGTCTGGCACTGGACCAACTGCCTGGCAATTCCACCATGTCTGACACTGGGCCGTCTGCCTGGCAATTTCACCATGTCTGACACTGGACCGTCTGCCTTATAATTCGACCATGTCTGACACTGGAGCGTCTGTATGGCAATTCCACCATGTCTGACAGTGGGCCGTCTGTCTGGCAATTCCACCATGTCTGAGACTGGACCGTCTGTCTGGCAATTCCACCATGTCTGAAACTGGACAGTCTGTCTCGCAATTCCACCATCTCTGACGATGGAAAGTCTGCCTTGTAATTCCACCATGCCTGACGCTGAAACGTCTGCCTGGCAATTCCACCATGTCTGACAGTGGGCCGTCTGCCTGGCAATTCCACCATGTCTCACACTGGACCGTCTGTCTGTCAATTCCACCATGTCTGACAGAGGACAGTCAATCTGGCATTTCCACCCTGTCTGACACTGGACCGTCTGCCTGGCAATTCCACCATGTCTGACACTGGACCGTCTGTCTGGCAATTCCACCATGTCTGAGACTGGACCGTCTGCCTGGCAATTCCACCGTGTCTGGCACTGGACCAACTGCCTGGCAATTCCACCATGTCTGACACTGGGCCGTCTGCCTGGCAATTTCACCATGTCTGACACTGGACCGTCTGCCTTATAATTCGACCATGTCTGACACTGGAGCGTCTGTATGGCAATTCCACCATGTCTGACAGTGGGCCGTCTGTCTGGCAATTCCACCATGTCTGAGACTGGACCGTCTGTCTGGCAATTCCACCATGTCTGAAACTGGACAGTCTGTCTCGCAATTCCACCATCTCTGACGATGGAAAGTCTGCCTTGTAATTCCACCATGCCTGACGCTGAAACGTCTGCCTGGCAATTCCACCATGTCTGACAGTGGGCCGTCTGCCTGGCAATTCCACCATGTCTCACACTGGACCGTCTGTCTGTCAATTCCACCATGTCTGACAGAGGACAGTCAATCTGGCATTTCCACCCTGTCTGACACTGGACCGTCTGTCTGGCAATTCCACCATGTCTGACACTGGACCGTCTGTCTGGCAATTCCACCATGTCTGAGACTGGACCGTCTGCCTGGCAATTCCACCATGCCTGACACTGGACCGTCTGCCTGGCAATTCCACCATGTCTGACACTGGACAGTCTGCCTGGCAATTCCACCCTGTCTGACACTGGACCGTCTGCCTGGCAATTACACCATGGCTGACACTGGAATGTCTGCCTGTCAATTGCACCATGTCTGACACTGGACCGTCTGCATTGTAATTCCACCATGTCTGACACTGGACCGTCTGTCTGGAAATTCCACCATGTCTGACGCTGGACCGTCTTTATGGCTGTTCCACCATGTCTGAGACTGGGCTGTCTGCCTGGCAATTCCACAATGTCTGACACTGGACCGTCTGCCTGGCAATTCCACCATGTCTGACACTGGCCCGTCTGCCTGGCAATTCCACCATGTCTGACATTCGACCGTCTGCCTGGCAATTACACCATGTCTGACACTGGACCGTCTGCATTGTAATTCCACCATGTCTGACACTGGACCGTCTGTCTGGAAATTCCACCATGTCTGACACTGGACCGTCTGCCTGGCAATTCCACCATGTCTGACACTGGACAGGCTGCCTGGCAATTCCACCATGTCTGACATTCGACCGTCTGCCTGGCAATTCCAACATGTCTGAGACCGTACTGTCTGCCTTGTAATTCCACCATGTCTGACTCTGGACCGTCTGCCTTGTAATTCCACCATGTCTGACACTGGACCATCTGCCTAGCAATTCCACCATGTCTGACACTGGACCGTCTGCCTGGCAATTCCACCATGTCTGACACTGGCCCGTCTGTCTGGCAATTCCTCCATGTCTGACACTGGACTGTCTGTCTGGCAATTCCACCATGTCTGACACTGGACCGTCTGCCTGGCAATTCCACCATGTCTGACACTGGACCGTCTACCTGGCAATTCCACCATGTCTGACACTGGACTGTCTGTCTGGCAATTCCACCATGTCTGTCACTGGACCGTCTGCCTGACAATTCCACCATGTCTGACACTGGACCGTCTGCCTGGCAATTCCATCATGTCTGACACTAGACCGTCTGTCTCGCAATTCCACCCTGTCTGATACAGGACTGTCTGCCTGGCAATTCCACCATGTCTGACACTGGACCGTCTGCCTGGCAATTCCACCATGTCTGACACCGAACCGTCTGTCTGGCTGTTCCACCATGTCTGAGACTGGGCCGTCTGTGTGGCAATTCCACCATGTCTGACACTGGACAGTCTGTCTGGCAATTCCACCATATCTGACACTGGACCGTCTGTCTGGCAATTCCGCTATGTCTGACACTGGACCGTCTGTCTGGCAATTCCACCATGTCTGACACTGGACCGTCTGCCTGGCAATTCCATCATGTCTGACACTGGACCGTCTGCCTGGCAATTCCACCGTGTCTGACACTGGGCCGTCTGTCTGGCAATTCCACCATGTCTGACACTGGACCGTCTGTCTGGCAATTCCACCCTGTCTGACACTGGACCGTCTGTCTGGCAATTCCACCATGTCTGACACTGGACCGTCTGCCTGGCAATTACACCGTGTCTGTGACTGGACCGTCTGTCTGGCAATTCCACCATGTCTGACACTGGGCCGTCTGCCTGGCAATTCCACCATGTCTGAGACTGGACCGTATGCCTGGCAATTCCATCATGTCTGACACTGGACCGTCTGTCTGGCAATTCCACCATGTCTGACACTGGACCGTCTGCCTGGCAATTCCACCGTGTCTGTGACTGGACCGTCTGTCTGGCAATTCCACCATGTCTGACACTGGGCCGTCTGCCTTGCAATTCCACCATGTCTGAGACTGGACCGTCTGTCTAGTAATTCCACCATGTCTGACACTGGACCGTCTGTCTGGCAATTCCACCATGTCTGACACTGGGCCGTCTGCCTGGCAATTCCACCGTGTCTCAGACTGGACCGTCTGTCTGGCAATTCCACCGTGTCTGACACTGGGCCGTCTGCCTGGCAATTTCACCATCTCTGAGACTGGACCGTCTGCCTGGCAATTCCACCGTGTCTGAGACTGGGCCGTCTGTCTGGCAATTCCATCATGTCTGAAACTGCACCGTCTGCCTGGCAATTCCACCATGCCTGACACTGGACCTTCTGTCTGGCTGTTCCACCATGTCTGACACTGGACCGTCTGCCTGGCATTTCCACCGTGTCTGACTGTGGACCGTCTGCCTGGCAATTCCACCATGTCTGACACTGGACCGTCTGCCTGGCAATTCCACCATGTCTGACACTGGACCGCCTGCCTGGCAATTCCACCATGTCTGACACTGGACCGTCTGCCTGGCAATTCCACAATGTCTGACACTGGACCATCTGCCTGGCAATTCCACCATGTCTGACACTGGACCGCCTGCCTGGCAATTCTACCATGTCTGACACTGGACCGTCTGCCTGGCAATTCCACCATGTCTGACACTGGACCGTCTGCCTGGCAATTCCACCATGTCTGAGACTGGACTGTCTGCCTGGCAATTCCACCATGTCTGACACTGGACCGTCTGCCTGGCAATTCCACCATGTCTGAGACTGGACCGTCTGCCTGGCAATTCCACCATGTCTGACACTGGACCGTCTGTCTGGCAATTCCACCATGTCTGACACTGGACCGTCTGCCTGGCAATTCCACCGTGTCTGGCACTGGACCATCTGCGTGGCAATTCCACCATGTCTGACACTGGACCGTCTGCCTGGCAATTCCACCATGTCTGACACTGGGCCGTCTGTCTGGCAATTCCACCATGTCTGACACTGGACCGTCTGCCTGGCAATTCCACCGTGTCTGACACTGGAGCATCTGCTTGGCAATTCCACCATGTCTGACACTGGACCGTCTGTCTGGCAATTCCAACATGTCTGAGACTGGATCGTCTGCCTGGCAATTCCACCATGCCTGACACTGGACCGTCTGCCTGGCAATTCCACCATGTCTGACACTGGACAGTCTGCCTGGCAATTCCACCCTGTCTGACACTGGACCGTCTGCCTGGCAATTCCACCATGTCTGACACTGGACCGTCTGCCTGGCAATTCCTCCATGTCTGACACTGGACCGTCTGTCTGGCAATTCCATCTTGTCTGACACTGGACAGTCTGGCTGGCAATTCCACCCTGTCTGACACTGGACCGTCTGCCTGGCTGTTCCACCATGTCTGACACTGGACCGTCTGCCTGGCATTTCCACCGTGTCTGACTGTGGACCGTCTGCCTGGCAATTCCACCATGTCTGACACTGGACCGTCTGCCTGGCAATTCCACCATGTCTGACACTGGACCGCCTGCCTGGCAATTCCACCATGTCTGACACTGGACCGTCTGCCTGGCAATTCCACAATGTCTGACACTGGACCATCTGCCTGGCAATTCCACCATGTCTGACACTGGACCATCTGCCTGGCAATTCTACCATGTCTGACACTGGACCGTCTGCCTGGCAATTCCACCATGTCTGACACTGGACCGTCTGCCTGGCAATTCCACCATGTCTGAGACTGGACTGTCTGCCTGGCAATTCCACCATGTCTGACACTGGACCGTCAGCCTGGCAATTCCACCATGTCTGAGACTGGACCGTCTGCCTGGCAATTCCACCATGTCTGACACTGGACCGTCTGTCTGGCAATTCCACCATGTCTGACACTGGACCGTCTGCCTGGCAATTCCACCGTGTCTGGCACTGGACCATCTGCGTGGCAATTCCACCATGTCTGACACTGGACCGTCTGCCTGGCAATTCCACCATGTCTGACACTGGGCCGTCTGTCTGGCAATTCCACCATGTCTGACACTGGACCGTCTGCCTGGCAATTCCACCGTGTCTGACACTGGAGCATCTGCTTGGCAATTCCACCATGTCTGACACTGGACCGTCTGTCTGGCAATTCCAACATGTCTGAGACTGGATCGTCTGCCTGGCAATTCCACCATGCCTGACACTGGACCGTCTGCCTGGCAATTCCACCATGTCTGACACTGGACAGTCTGCCTGGCAATTCCACCCTGTCTGACACTGGACCGTCTGCCTGGCAATTCCACCATGTCTGACACTGGACCGTCTGCCTGGCAATTCCTCCATGTCTGACAAGGACCGTCTGTCTGGCAATTCCACCATGTCTGACACTGGACAGTCTGGCTGGCAATTCCACCCTGTCTGACACTGGACCGTCTGCCTGGCAATTCAACCATGTCTGACACTGGACCGCCTGCCTGGCAATTCCACCATGTCTGACAGTGGACCGTCTTTCTGGCAATTCCACCATGTCTGACACTGGACAGTCTGGCTGGCAATTCCACCATGTCTGACACTGGACCGTCTGTCTGACAATTCCACCATGTCTGACACTGGACCGTCTGCCTGGTAATTCCACCATGTCTGACACTGGACCGTCTTCCTGGCAATTCCACCATGTCTGACACTGGACCGTCTGCCTGGCAATTCCACCATGTCTGACACTGGACCAACTGCCTGGCAATTCCACCGTGTCTGGCACTGGACCAACTGCCTGGCAATTCCACCATGTCTGACACTGGGCCGTCTGCCTGGCAATTTCACCATGTCTGACACTGGACCGTCTGCCTTATAATTCGACCATGTCTGACACTGGAGCGTCTGTATGGCAATTCCACCATGTCTGACAGTGGGCCGTCTGTCTGGCAATTCCACCATGTCTGAGACTGGACCGTCTGTCTGGCAATTCCACCATGTCTGAAACTGGACAGTCTGTCTCGCAATTCCACCATCTCTGACGATGGAAAGTCTGCCTTGTAATTCCACCATGCCTGACGCTGAAACGTCTGCCTGGCAATTCCACCATGTCTGACAGTGGGCCGTCTGCCTGGCAATTCCACCATGTCTCACACTGGACCGTCTGTCTGTCAATTCCACCATGTCTGACAGAGGACAGTCAATCTGGCATTTCCACCCTGTCTGACACTGGACCGTCTGCCTGGCAATTCCACCATGTCTGACACTGGACCGTCTGTCTGGCAATTCCACCATGTCTGAGACTGGACCGTCTGCCTGGCAATTCCACCGTGTCTGGCACTGGACCAACTGCCTGGCAATTCCACCATGTCTGACACTGGGCCGTCTGCCTGGCAATTTCACCATGTCTGACACTGGACCGTCTGCCTTATAATTCGACCATGTCTGACACTGGAGCGTCTGTATGGCAATTCCACCATGTCTGACAGTGGGCCGTCTGTCTGGCAATTCCACCATGTCTGAGACTGGACCGTCTGTCTGGCAATTCCACCATGTCTGAAACTGGACAGTCTGTCTCGCAATTCCACCATCTCTGACGATGGAAAGTCTGCCTTGTAATTCCACCATGCCTGACGCTGAAACGTCTGCCTGGCAATTCCACCATGTCTGACAGTGGGCCGTCTGCCTGGCAATTCCACCATGTCTCACACTGGACCGTCTGTCTGTCAATTCCACCATGTCTGACAGAGGACAGTCAATCTGGCATTTCCACCCTGTCTGACACTGGACCGTCTGTCTGGCAATTCCACCATGTCTGACACTGGACCGTCTGTCTGGCAATTCCACCATGTCTGAGACTGGACCGTCTGCCTGGCAATTCCACCATGCCTGACACTGGACCGTCTGCCTGGCAATTCCACCATGTCTGACACTGGACAGTCTGCCTGGCAATTCCACCCTGTCTGACACTGGACCGTCTGCCTGGCAATTACACCATGGCTGACACTGGAATGTCTGCCTGTCAATTGCACCATGTCTGACACTGGACCGTCTGCATTGTAATTCCACCATGTCTGACACTGGACCGTCTGTCTGGAAATTCCACCATGTCTGACGCTGGACCGTCTTTATGGCTGTTCCACCATGTCTGAGACTGGGCTGTCTGCCTGGCAATTCCACAATGTCTGACACTGGACCGTCTGCCTGGCAATTCCACCATGTCTGACACTGGCCCGTCTGCCTGGCAATTCCACCATGTCTGACATTCGACCGTCTGCCTGGCAATTACACCATGTCTGACACTGGACCGTCTGCATTGTAATTCCACCATGTCTGACACTGGACCGTCTGTCTGGAAATTCCACCATGTCTGACACTGGACCGTCTGCCTGGCAATTCCACCATGTCTGACACTGGACAGGCTGCCTGGCAATTCCACCATGTCTGACATTCGACCGTCTGCCTGGCAATTCCAACATGTCTGAGACCGTACTGTCTGCCTTGTAATTCCACCATGTCTGACTCTGGACCGTCTGCCTTGTAATTCCACCATGTCTGACACTGGACCATCTGCCTAGCAATTCCACCATGTCTGACACTGGACCGTCTGCCTGGCAATTCCACCATGTCTGACACTGGCCCGTCTGTCTGGCAATTCCTCCATGTCTGACACTGGACTGTCTGTCTGGCAATTCCACCATGTCTGACACTGGACCGTCTGCCTGGCAATTCCACCATGTCTGACACTGGACCGTCTACCTGGCAATTCCACCATGTCTGACACTGGACTGTCTGTCTGGCAATTCCACCATGTCTGTCACTGGACCGTCTGCCTGACAATTCCACCATGTCTGACACTGGACCGTCTGCCTGGCAATTCCATCATGTCTGACACTAGACCGTCTGTCTCGCAATTCCACCCTGTCTGATACAGGACTGTCTGCCTGGCAATTCCACCATGTCTGACACTGGACCGTCTGCCTGGCAATTCCACCATGTCTGACACCGAACCGTCTGTCTGGCTGTTCCACCATGTCTGAGACTGGGCCGTCTGTGTGGCAATTCCACCATGTCTGACACTGGACAGTCTGTCTGGCAATTCCACCATATCTGACACTGGACCGTCTGTCTGGCAATTCCGCTATGTCTGACACTGGACCGTCTGTCTGGCAATTCCACCATGTCTGACACTGGACCGTCTGCCTGGCAATTCCATCATGTCTGACACTGGACCGTCTGCCTGGCAATTCCACCGTGTCTGACACTGGGCCGTCTGTCTGGCAATTCCACCATGTCTGACACTGGACCGTCTGTCTGGCAATTCCACCCTGTCTGACACTGGACCGTCTGTCTGGCAATTCCACCATGTCTGACACTGGACCGTCTGCCTGGCAATTACACCGTGTCTGTGACTGGACCGTCTGTCTGGCAATTCCACCATGTCTGACACTGGGCCGTCTGCCTGGCAATTCCACCATGTCTGAGACTGGACCGTATGCCTGGCAATTCCATCATGTCTGACACTGGACCGTCTGTCTGGCAATTCCACCATGTCTGACACTGGACCGTCTGCCTGGCAATTCCACCGTGTCTGTGACTGGACCGTCTGTCTGGCAATTCCACCATGTCTGACACTGGGCCGTCTGCCTTGCAATTCCACCATGTCTGAGACTGGACCGTCTGTCTAGTAATTCCACCATGTCTGACACTGGACCGTCTGTCTGGCAATTCCACCATGTCTGACACTGGGCCGTCTGCCTGGCAATTCCACCGTGTCTCAGACTGGACCGTCTGTCTGGCAATTCCACCGTGTCTGACACTGGGCCGTCTGCCTGGCAATTTCACCATCTCTGAGACTGGACCGTCTGCCTGGCAATTCCACCGTGTCTGAGACTGGGCCGTCTGTCTGGCAATTCCATCATGTCTGAAACTGCACCGTCTGCCTGGCAATTCCACCATGCCTGACACTGGACCTTCTGTCTGGCTGTTCCACCATGTCTGACACTGGACCGTCTGCCTGGCATTTCCACCGTGTCTGACTGTGGACCGTCTGCCTGGCAATTCCACCATGTCTGACACTGGACCGTCTGCCTGGCAATTCCACCATGTCTGACACTGGACCGCCTGCCTGGCAATTCCACCATGTCTGACACTGGACCGTCTGCCTGGCAATTCCACAATGTCTGACACTGGACCATCTGCCTGGCAATTCCACCATGTCTGACACTGGACCGCCTGCCTGGCAATTCTACCATGTCTGACACTGGACCGTCTGCCTGGCAATTCCACCATGTCTGACACTGGACCGTCTGCCTGGCAATTCCACCATGTCTGAGACTGGACTGTCTGCCTGGCAATTCCACCATGTCTGACACTGGACCGTCTGCCTGGCAATTCCACCATGTCTGAGACTGGACCGTCTGCCTGGCAATTCCACCATGTCTGACACTGGACCGTCTGTCTGGCAATTCCACCATGTCTGACACTGGACCGTCTGCCTGGCAATTCCACCGTGTCTGGCACTGGACCATCTGCGTGGCAATTCCACCATGTCTGACACTGGACCGTCTGCCTGGCAATTCCACCATGTCTGACACTGGGCCGTCTGTCTGGCAATTCCACCATGTCTGACACTGGACCGTCTGCCTGGCAATTCCACCGTGTCTGACACTGGAGCATCTGCTTGGCAATTCCACCATGTCTGACACTGGACCGTCTGTCTGGCAATTCCAACATGTCTGAGACTGGATCGTCTGCCTGGCAATTCCACCATGCCTGACACTGGACCGTCTGCCTGGCAATTCCACCATGTCTGACACTGGACAGTCTGCCTGGCAATTCCACCCTGTCTGACACTGGACCGTCTGCCTGGCAATTCCACCATGTCTGACACTGGACCGTCTGCCTGGCAATTCCTCCATGTCTGACACTGGACCGTCTGTCTGGCAATTCCACCATGTCTGACACTGGACAGTCTGGCTGGCAATTCCACCCTGTCTGACACTGGACCGTCTGCCTGGCTGTTCCACCATGTCTGACACTGGACCGTCTGCCTGGCATTTCCACCGTGTCTGACTGTGGACCGTCTGCCTGGCAATTCCACCATGTCTGACACTGGACCGTCTGCCTGGCAATTCCACCATGTCTGACACTGGACCGCCTGCCTGGCAATTCCACCATGTCTGACACTGGACCGTCTGCCTGGCAATTCCACAATGTCTGACACTGGACCATCTGCCTGGCAATTCCACCATGTCTGACACTGGACCATCTGCCTGGCAATTCTACCATGTCTGACACTGGACCGTCTGCCTGGCAATTCCACCATGTCTGACACTGGACCGTCTGCCTGGCAATTCCACCATGTCTGAGACTGGACTGTCTGCCTGGCAATTCCACCATGTCTGACACTGGACCGTCAGCCTGGCAATTCCACCATGTCTGAGACTGGACCGTCTGCCTGGCAATTCCACCATGTCTGACACTGGACCGTCTGTCTGGCAATTCCACCATGTCTGACACTGGACCGTCTGCCTGGCAATTCCACCGTGTCTGGCACTGGACCATCTGCGTGGCAATTCCACCATGTCTGACACTGGACCGTCTGCCTGGCAATTCCACCATGTCTGACACTGGGCCGTCTGTCTGGCAATTCCACCATGTCTGACACTGGACCGTCTGCCTGGCAATTCCACCGTGTCTGACACTGGAGCATCTGCTTGGCAATTCCACCATGTCTGACACTGGACCGTCTGTCTGGCAATTCCAACATGTCTGAGACTGGATCGTCTGCCTGGCAATTCCACCATGCCTGACACTGGACCGTCTGCCTGGCAATTCCACCATGTCTGACACTGGACAGTCTGCCTGGCAATTCCACCCTGTCTGACACTGGACCGTCTGCCTGGCAATTCCACCATGTCTGACACTGGACCGTCTGCCTGGCAATTCCTCCATGTCTGACAAGGACCGTCTGTCTGGCAATTCCACCATGTCTGACACTGGACAGTCTGGCTGGCAATTCCACCCTGTCTGACACTGGACCGTCTGCCTGGCAATTCAACCATGTCTGACACTGGACCGCCTGCCTGGCAATTCCACCATGTCTGACAGTGGACCGTCTTTCTGGCAATTCCACCATGTCTGACACTGGACAGTCTGGCTGGCAATTCCACCATGTCTGACACTGGACCGTCTGTCTGACAATTCCACCATGTCTGACACTGGACCGTCTGCCTGGTAATTCCACCATGTCTGACACTGGACCGTCTTCCTGGCAATTCCACCATGTCTGACACTGGACCGTCTGCCTGGCAATTCCACCATGTCTGACACTTGACCGTCTGCCTGGCAATTCCACCATGTCTGACACTGGACCGTCTGCCTGGCAATTCCACCATGTCTGACACTGGACCGTCTGTCTGGCTGTTCCAACATGTCTGAGACTGGACCGTCTGTCTGGAAATTCCACCATGTCTGACACTGGACCGTCTGCCTGGCAATTCCACCATGTCTGACACTGGACTGTCTGTCTGGCAATTCCACCATGTCTGACACTGGACCGTCTGTCTGGTAATTCCACCACGTCTGAGACTGGACCGTCTGCCTGGCAATTCCACCATGTCTGACACTGGACCGTCTGTCTGGCAATTCCACCATGTCTGACACTGGACCGTCTGCCTGGCAATTCCACCGTGTCTGGCACTGGACCATCTGCGTGGCAATTCCACCATGTCTGACACTGGACCGTCTGCCTGGCAATTCCACCATGTCTGACACTGGGCCGTCTGTCTGGCAATTCCACCATGTCTGACACTGGACCGTCTGCCTGGCAATTCCACCGTGTCTGACACTGGAGCATCTGCTTGGCAATTCCACCATGTCTGACACTGGACCGTCTGTCTGGCAATTCCAACATGTCTGAGACTTGATCGTCTGCCTGGCAATTCCACCATGCCTGACACTGGACCGTCTGCCTGGCAATTCCACCATGTCTGACACTGGACAGTCTGCCTGGCAATTCCACCCTGTCTGACACTGGACCGTCTGCCTGGCAATTCCACCATGTCTGACACTGGACCGTCTGCCTGGCAATTCCTCCATGTCTGACACTGGACCGTCTGTCTGGCAATTCCACCATGTCTGACACTGGACAGTCTGGCTGGCAATTCCACCCTGTCTGACACTGGACCGTCTGCCTGGCTGTTCCACCATGTCTGACACTGGACCGTCTGCCTGGCATTTCCACCGTGTCTGACTGTGGACCGTCTGCCTGGCAATTCCACCATGTCTGACACTGGACCGTCTGCCTGGCAATTCCACCATGTCTGACACTGGACCGCCTGCCTGGCAATTCCACCATGTCTGACACTGGACCGTCTGCCTGGCAATTCCACAATGTCTGACACTGGACCATCTGCCTGGCAATTCCACCATGTCTGACACTGGACCATCTGCCTGGCAATTCTACCATGTCTGACACTGGACCGTCTGCCTGGCAATTCCACCATGTCTGACACTGGACCGTCTGCCTGGCAATTCCACCATGTCTGAGACTGGACTGTCTGCCTGGCAATTCCACCATGTCTGACACTGGACCGTCAGCCTGGCAATTCCACCATGTCTGAGACTGGACCGTCTGCCTGGCAATTCCACCATGTCTGACACTGGACCGTCTGTCTGGCAATTCCACCATGTCTGACACTGGACCGTCTGCCTGGCAATTCCACCGTGTCTGGCACTGGACCATCTGCGTGGCAATTCCACCATGTCTGACACTGGACCGTCTGCCTGGCAATTCCACCATGTCTGACACTGGGCCGTCTGTCTGGCAATTCCACCATGTCTGACACTGGACCGTCTGCCTGGCAATTCCACCGTGTCTGACACTGGAGCATCTGCTTGGCAATTCCACCATGTCTGACACTGGACCGTCTGTCTGGCAATTCCAACATGTCTGAGACTGGATCGTCTGCCTGGCAATTCCACCATGCCTGACACTGGACCGTCTGCCTGGCAATTCCACCATGTCTGACACTGGACAGTCTGCCTGGCAATTCCACCCTGTCTGACACTGGACCGTCTGCCTGGCAATTCCACCATGTCTGACACTGGACCGTCTGCCTGGCAATTCCTCCATGTCTGACACTGGACCGTCTGTCTGGCAATTCCACCATGTCTGACACTGGACAGTCTGGCTGGCAATTCCACCCTGTCTGACACTGGACCGTCTGCCTGGCAATTCAACCATGTCTGACACTGGACCGCCTGCCTGGCAATTCCACCATGTCTGACAGTGGACCGTCTTTCTGGCAATTCCACCATGTCTGACACTGGACAGTCTGGCTGGCAATTCCACCATGTCTGACACTGGACCGTCTGTCTGACAATTCCACCATGTCTGACACTGGACCGTCTGCCTGGTAATTCCACCATGTCTGACACTGGACCGTCTTCCTGGCAATTCCAGCATGTCTGACACTGGACCGTCTGCCTGGCAATTCCACCATGTCTGACACTTGACCGTCTGCCTGGCAATTCCACCATGTCTGACACTGGACCGTCTGCCTGGCAATTCCACCATGTCTGACACTGGACCGTCTGTCTGGCTGTTCCAACATGTCTGAGACTGGACCGTCTGTCTGGAAATTCCACCATGTCTGACACTGGACCGTCTGCCTGGCAATTCCACCATGTCTGACACTGGACTGTCTGTCTGGCAATTCCACCATGTCTGACACTGGACCGTCTGTCTGGTAATTCCACCACGTCTGAGACTGGACCGTCTGCCTGGCAATTCCACCATGTCTGACACTGGGCCGTCTGCCTAGCAATTCCACCATGTCTGAGACTGGACCGTCTAATTGTAAATTCCACCGTGTCAACGACTGGACCGTCTGTCTGGCAATTTCACCCTGTCTGAAACTGCACCGTCTGCCTGTCAATTCCACCATGTCTGAGACTGGAACGTCTGTCTGGCAATTCCACCATGTCTGACACTGGGCCGTCTGCCTGGCAATTCCACCATGTCTGAGACTGGACCGTCTGCCTGGCAATTCCACCGTGTCTGAGACTGGACCTTCTGTCTGGCAATTCCACCATGTCTGACACTGGACCGTCTGCCTGGCAATTCCACCATGTCTGACACTGGACCGTCTGCCTGCAATTCTACCATGTCTGACATTGGACCGTCGGCCTGGCAATTCCACCATGTCTGACACTGGACCGTCTGGCTGGCAATTATACCATGTCTGAGACTGGACCGTCTGCCTGGCAATTCCACCATGTCTGACACTGGGCCGTCTGCCTGGCAATTCCACCATGTCTGAGACTGGACCATCTGCCTTGTAATTCCACCATGTCTGAGACTGGACCGTCTGCCTGGCAATTCCACCGTGTCTGACACTGGACCGTCTGCCTGGCAATTCCACCATGTCTGACACTGGACCGTCTGCCTGGCAATTCCACCATGTCTGACACTGGACCGTCGGCCTGGCAATTCCACCATGTCTGACACTGGACCGTCTGCCTGGCAATTCCTCCATGTCTGACACTGGACCGTCTGCCTGGCAATTCTACCATGTCTGACACTGGACCGTCTACCTGGCAATTCCAGCATGTCTGACACCGGACCGTCTGCCTGGCAATTCCACCATGTCTGATACTGGACCGTCTGCCTTGTAATTCCACCATGCCTGACACTGGACCGTCTGCCTGGCAATTCCACCATGTCTGAGACTGGACTGTCTGCCTCGCAATTCCACCATGTCTGAGACTGGACTGTCTGCCTGGCAATTCCCCCATGTCTGACACTGGACCGTCTGCCTGGCAATTCCCCCATGTCTGATGTTGGACCGTCTACCTGGCAATTCCACCATGTCTGAGACTGGACTGTCTGCCTCGCAATTCCACCATGTCTGACACTGGACCGTCTGCCTAGCAATTCCACCGTGTCTGACACTGGACCGTCTGCCTGGTATTTCCACCATGTCTGATACTGGACCGTCTGCCTGGCAATTCCACCATGTCTGACACTGTACCATCTGCCTGACAATTCCACCATGTCTGAGACTGGACTGTCTGCCTCGCAATTCCACCATGCCTGACACTGGGCCGTCTGCCTGGCAATTCCACCATGTCTGACACTGGACCGTCTGCCTTGTAATTCCACCGTAGCTGACACTGGACCGTCTGCCTGGCAATTCCACCATGTTTGACACTGGACCGTCTGCCTGGCAATTCCACCATGTCTGATACTGGACCGTCTGCCTGGCAATTCCACCATGTCTGACACTGGACCGTCTGCCTGGCAATTCCACCGTGTCTGTCACTGGACCGTATGGCTGGCAATTCCACCATGTCTGACACTGGACCGTCTGCCTGGCAATTCCACCATGTCTGCCACTGGAACGTTTTCTCTGGCAATTCCACCATGTCTGAGACTGGACCGTCTGCCTGGCAATTCCACCATGTCTGACACTGCACCGTCTGCCTGGCAATTCCACCATGTCTGACACTGGACAGGCTGCCTGGCAATTCCACCATGTCTGACACTGGACCGTCTGCCTGGCAATTCCACCATGTCTGACACTGGAACGTTTTCTCTGGCAATTCCACCATGTCTGAGACTGGACCGTCTGCCTGGCAATTCCACCATGTCTGACACTGCACCGTCTGCCTGGCAATTCCACCATGTCTGACACTGGACAGTCTGCCTGGCAATTCCACCCTGTCTGACACTGGAACGTCTGCCTGGCAATTCCACCATGTCTGACACTGGACCGTCTGCCTGGCAATTCCACCATGTCTGACGCTGGACAGTCTGCCTGGCAATTCCACCATGTCTGACACTGGACCGTCTTGCTGGCAATTCCACCATGTCTGACACTGGACCGTCTGTCTGGCTGTTCCACCATGGCTGAGACTGGGCCGTCTGTCTGGAAATTCCACCATGTCTGACACTGGACCGTCTGCCCGGCAATTCCACCATGTCTGACACTGGACCGTCTGCCTGGCAATTCCACCATGTCTGACACTGACCGTCTGCTGGCAATTCCACCATGTCTGACACTGGACCGTCTGCCTGGCAATTCCACCATGTCTGAGACTGGACCGTCTGCCTGGCAATTCCACCATGTCTGACACTGGACCGTCTGCATGGCAATTCCACCATGTCTGAGACTGGACCGTCTGTCTGGAAATTCCACCATGTCTGACACTGGACCGTCTGCCTGGCAATTCCACCATGTCTGACACTGGACCGTCTGTCTGGCTATTCCGCCATGTCTGAGACTGGGCCGTCTGTCTGGCAATTCCACCCTGTCTGACACTGGACCGTCTGTCTGGCTATTCCGCCATGTCTGAGACTGGGCCGTCTGCCTGGCAATTCCACCATGTCTGAAACTGGACCGTCTGCCTGGCAATTCCACCGTGTCTGACACTGGACCGTCTGCCTGGCAATTCCACCATGTCTGACACTGGACCGTCTTCCTGGCAATTCCACCATGTCTGACACTGGACCGTCTGCCTGGCAATTCCACCATGTCTGACACTTGACCGTCTGCCTGGCAATTCCACCATGTCTGACACTGGACCGTCTGCCTGGCAATTCCACCATGTCTGACACTGGACCGTCTGTCTGGCTGTTCCAACATGTCTGAGACTGGACCGTCTGTCTGGAAATTCCACCATGTCTGACACTGGACCGTCTGCCTGGCAATTCCACCATGTCTGACACTGGACTGTCTGTCTGGCAATTCCACCATGTCTGACACTGGACCGTCTGTCTGGTAATTCCACCACGTCTGAGACTGGACCGTCTGCCTGGCAATTCCACCATGTCTGACACTGGGCCGTCTGCCTAGCAATTCCACCATGTCTGAGACTGGACCGTCTAATTGTAAATTCCACCGTGTCAACGACTGGACCGTCTGTCTGGCAATTTCACCCTGTCTGAAACTGCACCGTCTGCCTGTCAATTCCACCATGTCTGAGACTGGAACGTCTGTCTGGCAATTCCACCATGTCTGACACTGGGCCGTCTGCCTGGCAATTCCACCATGTCTGAGACTGGACCGTCTGCCTGGCAATTCCACCGTGTCTGAGACTGGACCTTCTGTCTGGCAATTCCACCATGTCTGACACTGGACCGTCTGCCTGGCAATTCCACCATGTCTGACACTGGACCGTCTGCCTGCAATTCTACCATGTCTGACATTGGACCGTCGGCCTGGCAATTCCACCATGTCTGACACTGGACCGTCTGGCTGGCAATTATACCATGTCTGAGACTGGACCGTCTGCCTGGCAATTCCACCATGTCTGACACTGGGCCGTCTGCCTGGCAATTCCACCATGTCTGAGACTGGACCATCTGCCTTGTAATTCCACCATGTCTGAGACTGGACCGTCTGCCTGGCAATTCCACCGTGTCTGACACTGGACCGTCTGCCTGGCAATTCCACCATGTCTGACACTGGACCGTCTGCCTGGCAATTCCACCATGTCTGACACTGGACCGTCGGCCTGGCAATTCCACCATGTCTGACACTGGACCGTCTGCCTGGCAATTCCTCCATGTCTGACACTGGACCGTCTGCCTGGCAATTCTACCATGTCTGACACTGGACCGTCTACCTGGCAATTCCAGCATGTCTGACACCGGACCGTCTGCCTGGCAATTCCACCATGTCTGATACTGGACCGTCTGCCTTGTAATTCCACCATGCCTGACACTGGACCGTCTGCCTGGCAATTCCACCATGTCTGAGACTGGACTGTCTGCCTCGCAATTCCACCATGTCTGAGACTGGACTGTCTGCCTGGCAATTCCCCCATGTCTGACACTGGACCGTCTGCCTGGCAATTCCCCCATGTCTGATGTTGGACCGTCTACCTGGCAATTCCACCATGTCTGAGACTGGACTGTCTGCCTCGCAATTCCACCATGTCTGACACTGGACCGTCTGCCTAGCAATTCCACCGTGTCTGACACTGGACCGTCTGCCTGGTATTTCCACCATGTCTGATACTGGACCGTCTGCCTGGCAATTCCACCATGTCTGACACTGTACCATCTGCCTGACAATTCCACCATGTCTGAGACTGGACTGTCTGCCTCGCAATTCCACCATGCCTGACACTGGACCGTCTGCCTGGCAATTCCACCATGTCTGACACTGGACCGTCTGCCTTGTAATTCCACCGTAGCTGACACTGGACCGTCTGCCTGGCAATTCCACCATGTTTGACACTGGACCGTCTGCCTGGCAATTCCACCATGTCTGATACTGGACCGTCTGCCTGGCAATTCCACCATGTCTGACACTGGACCGTCTGCCTGGCAATTCCACCGTGTCTGTCACTGGACCGTATGGCTGGCAATTCCACCATGTCTGACACTGGACCGTCTGCCTGGCAATTCCACCATGTCTGCCACTGAAACGTTTTCTCTGGCAATTCCACCATGTCTGAGACTGGACCGTCTGCCTGGCAATTCCACCATGTCTGACACTGCACCGTCTGCCTGGCAATTCCACCATGTCTGACACTGGACAGTCTGCCTGGCAATTCCACCATGTCTGACACTGGACCGTCTGCCTGGCAATTCCACCATGTCTGACACTGGAACGTTTTCTCTGGCAATTCCACCATGTCTGAGACTGGACCGTCTGCCTGGCAATTCCACCATGTCTGACACTGCACCGTCTGCCTGGCAATTCCACCATGTCTGACACTGGACAGTCTGCCTGGCAATTCCACCCTGTCTGACACTGGAACGTCTGCCTGGCAATTCCACCATGTCTGACACTGGACCGTCTGCCTGGCAATTCCACCATGTCTGACGCTGGACAGTCTGCCTGGCAATTCCACCATGTCTGACACTGGACCGTCTTGCTGGCAATTCCACCATGTCTGACACTGGACCGTCTGTCTGGCTGTTCCACCATGGCTGAGACTGGGCCGTCTGTCTGGAAATTCCACCATGTCTGACACTGGACCGTCTGCCCGGCAATTCCACCATGTCTGACACTGGACCGTCTGCCTGGCAATTCCACCATGTCTGACACTGACCGTCTGCTGGCAATTCCACCATGTCTGACACTGGACCGTCTGCCTGGCAATTCCACCATGTCTGAGACTGGACCGTCTGCCTGGCAATTCCACCATGTCTGACACTGGACCGTCTGCATGGCAATTCCACCATGTCTGAGACTGGACCGTCTGTCTGGAAATTCCACCATGTCTGACACTGGACCGTCTGCCTGGCAATTCCACCATGTCTGACACTGGACCGTCTGTCTGGCTATTCCGCCATGTCTGAGACTGGGCCGTCTGTCTGGCAATTCCACCCTGTCTGACACTGGACCGTCTGTCTGGCTATTCCGCCATGTCTGAGACTGGGCCGTCTGCCTGGCAATTCCACCATGTCTGAAACTGGACCGTCTGCCTGGCAATTCCACCGTGTCTGACACTGGACCGTCTGCCTGGCAATTCCACCATGTCTGACACTGGACCCTCTGTCTGGCAATTCCACCATGTCTGACACTGGACCGTCTGCCTGGCAATTCCACCATGTCTGACACTGGACCGTCTGCCTTTAATTCCACCATGTCTGACACTGGACCGTCTGCCTGGCAATTCCACCGTGTCTGACACTGGACCGTCTGTCTGGCAATTCCACCATGTCTGACACTGGGCCGTATGCCTTGTAATTCCACCATGTCTGACACTGGGCCGTCTGTCTGGCAATTCCACCATGTCTGACACTGGACCGTCTGCCTTGTAATTCCACCATGCCTGACACTGGGCCGTCTGCCTGGCAATTCCACCATCTCTGACACTGGTCCGTCTGCCTGGCAATTCCACCATGTCTGACACTGGACCGTCTGCCTGGAAATTCCACCATGTCTGACAGTGGGCCGTCTGTCTGGCAATTCCACCATGTCTGACACTGGACCGTCTGTCTGGCAATTCCACCATGTCTGACAGTGGGCCGTCTGTCTGGCAATTCCACCATGTCTGACACTGGACCGAATGTCTGGCAATTCCACCATGTCTGACACTGGACCGTCTGCCTGGCAATTCCACCCTGTCTGACACTGGGCCGTCTGTCTGGCAATTTCACCATGTCTGAGACTGGACCGTCTGCCTGGCAATTCCACCATGTCTGACACTGGACCGTCTGCCTGGCAATTTCACCATGTCTGAGACTGGACCGTCTGCCTGGCAATTCCACCATGTCTGACACTGGACCGTCTGCCTGGCAATTCCACCATGTCTGACACTGGACCGTCTGCCTTGTAATTCCACCATGTCTGGCACTGGACCGTCTGTCTGGCAATTCCACCGTGTCTGACCCTGGACCAAAGGTCACCACAGTTCTGCCGGGTATCCAATATGGGCCTGAAGCAAAGTCGCTGACGAAGACCAGGTCTCCAACTTTAAATGGCCTGTCTCCTTTTACCGAGTCTGTTTCTTCTATTGGGAACCAGCGGCACCTCCAGCCTTCCCATCAAATTGGGGACAATGAGTTCTGAACGAGCCTGGTAGTGATGCCCACTGAATGGCTCTGCGGTGTGACTGCCCTGGTGGTGTGGTGTGGTGGTGGGTGGCGCGGTTGGGGGTGGGGCATAATTCGAGAGCAGGATATCAGCCACCTTGATGTGTAATGGTCTGTTGAGCTTCCTCACTGCTGACAACATCTGATCTGCTCTCTGACAGCCCTCCAGAGGCCGGGTGGCCCGGGGCTGTGGCAATGTGCTGGATGCCGGTTGTATTGACAAAGTGTTGACATTCCTCCCCGGTGAACACAGTCACATTGTCGGACAACAATGCATCTGGGAGGCAGGGGGTCGCAGAAGGGTCAACGCAGACCCTCTGTGGGGGCTTCTGGGGTGGTCCACATCTCCTGAACATTGAAACAGCTCCATTGGGCATCCAATTCAGGAATCAGGAACATTCTTCCAGGAAAGGATTAGTGAAATACACATGTAACCTCATCAACGGAAGGCCAGGATATTCCCGTGGATACAGGGGGGCTCTGAGTGGCAACGCCTGCTGTGCCTGCAATAAATCTCAATGGAGCACCATTTGCTCAATGTTCTTATCGATGCCGGGCCACCGACAGTCTCTTCTGGTCAACATTCCCTCCTCTGTGTGTGGCCAGGGTGTGCTCTGTATAACCCATGCAGCTCCTGGTCAACATTCCCATATCTGTCTGGTCAGGGTGTGCACTGCATAACCCCTGCAACTCCTGGTCAACATTCCCATTTCTGTGTTTGGCCAGGGTGTGCTCTGTATAACCCCTGCAGCTCCTGGTCAACATTCCCATCTCTGTGTGGCCAGGGTGTACTCTGTATAACCCCTGCAGCTCCTGGTCCACATTCACATCTCTGTGTGGCCATGGTGTGAACTGTATAACACCTGCAGCTCCTGGTCAACATTCCCATCTCTGTCTGGTCAGGGTGCCGTGCTTTAACCCCTGCAGCTCCTGGTCAACATTCCCATATCTGTGTGTGGCCAGGGTGTGCTCTGTATAAGCCCTGCAGCTCGTGGTCAACATTCCCATCTCTGTGTGGCCACGGTGTGCTCTGTATAACCACTGCAGCTCCTGGTCATCATTCCCATCACTGTGTGACCAGGGTGTGCGCTGTATAACCCCTGCAGCTCCTGGTCAACATTCCCATCTCTGTGTGGCGTGGGTGTGCTCTGTATAACCCCTGCTCCTGGTCAACATTCCCATCTCTGTGTGGCCAGAGTGTGCTCTGTATAACCCCGGCAGCTACTGGTCAACATTCCCATCTGTGTGTGGCCAGGGCGTGCTCTGTATAACCCCTGCAGCTCCTGGTCAACATTCCCATCTCTGTGTGGCCAGGGTGTGCTCTGTATAACCCGGGCAGCTACTGGTCAACATTCCCATCTGTGTGTGGCCAGAGTGTGCTCTGTATAACTCCTGCAGCTCCTGGACAACATTCCCAGCTCTGTGTGGCAAGCGTGTGCTCTGTATAACCCCAGCAGCTCCTGGTCAACATTCAGATCTCTGTGTGGCGAGGGTGTGCTCTCTATAACCACTGCAACTCCTAGTCAACATTCCCACCTCTGTGAGGCCAGGGTGTGCTCTGCATAACCCCTGCAGCTCCTGGTCAACATTCCCATCTCTGTGTGGCCAGGGTGTGCTCTGTATAACCCCGGCAGCTACTGGTTAACATTCCCATCTGTGTGTGGCCAGGGTGTGCTCTGTATAACCCCTGCAGATCCTGGTCAACATTCCCTTCTCTGTGTGTGGCCAGGGTGTGCTCTGTATAACCCCTGCTCCTGGTCAACATTCCCATCTCTGTGTGTGGCCAGAGTGTGCTCTGCATAACTCCTGCAGATCCTGGTCAACATTCCCATCTCTGTGTGTGGCCAGGGTGTGCTCTGTATAACTCCTGCAGCTCCTCGTCAAAATTCCCATCTGTGTGTGGCCAGCATGTGCTCTGTCTAACCCCTGCAGCTCCTGGTCAACATTCCCATCTCTGTGTGGCCAGGGTGTGCTCTGTATAACCCCAGCAGCTCCTGGTCAACATCCCCATCTGTGTGTGGCCAGAGTGTGCTCTGTATAACCCCTGCTGCTCCTGGTCAACATTACCATCTCTGTGTGGCCAGGGTGTGCTCTGTATAACCCCTGCAGCTCCTGGTCGACATTAAATCTCTGTGTGGTCAGGGTGTGCTCTGCATAGCCCCTGCAGCTCCTGGTCAACATTTCCATCTCTGTGTGGCCAGGGTGTGCTCTGTATAACCCAAGCTCCTGGTCAACATCCCCATCTGTGTGCAGCCAGGGTGGGCTCTGTATAACTCCTGCAGCTCCTGGGCAACATTCCCATCTCTGTGTGGCCAGTGTGTGCACTGTATAACACCTGCATCTCCGGGTCAACATTCCCATATTCGTGTGGCCAGGGTGTGCTCTGTATAACACCTGCTACTGTTTAACATTCCCATCTCTGTGTGGCCAGAGTGTGCTCTGTATAACACCTGCGGCACCTGGTCAACATCCCCATCTCTGTGTGGCCAGGTAGCGCACTGCATAATTCCTGCAGCTCCTGGTCAACATTCCCATATCTGTGTGGCCAGGTAGCGCACTGTATAACTCCTGCAGCTCCTGGTCAACATTCCCATCTCTGTGTGGCCAGGGTGTGCACTGTCTCAACCCTGCAGCTACTGGTCAACATTCCCTTCTCTGTTGGGCCAGGATGTGCTCTGTATAACCCCTGCAGGTCCTGTTGAACATTCCCGTCTCTGTGTGGCCAGTATGTGCTTTCTTTAACCCCTGCGGCTCCTGGTCAACATTCCCATCTCTGTGTGTGGACAGGGTGTGCTCTGTATAACCTCTGCAGCTCCTGGTCAACATTCC
Source organism: Scyliorhinus torazame (assembly GCF_047496885.1). Lineage (NCBI taxonomy): Eukaryota > Metazoa > Chordata > Chondrichthyes > Carcharhiniformes > Scyliorhinidae > Scyliorhinus > Scyliorhinus torazame. Next base: position 36,964,150 of record NC_092729.1, read on the forward strand.
TATCTCTGGGTGGCCAGGGTGTGCTCTGTATAACCCCTGCAGCAGGAGCACATCCTGGCCCCACAGAGAAGGGAATGTTGACCAGTAGCTGCAGGGGTGATACAGTGCACACCCTGGCCACACAGAGATGGGAATGTTGACCAGGAGATAAAGGAGTTATACAGAGCACACCCTGGATACACAGATATGGGAATGTTGACCAGGAGCTGCAGGAGTTATACAGAGCACATCCTGGCCACACAGAGATGGGAATGTTGACCAGGAGCTGCAGGAGTTATACAGTGCGCTACCTGGCAACACAGATATGGGAATGTTGACCAGGCGCTGCAGGAGTTATACAGTGCGCTACCTGGCCACACAGATATGGGAATGTTGACCAGGAGCTGCAGGAGTTATACAGTGCGCTACCTGGCCACACAGAGATGGGAATGTTGATCAACTGCTGCAGGTGTTATACAGAGCACACCCTGGCCACACTGAGATGGGAATGTTGACCAGGAGCTGCAGGGGTTATACAGAGCACACCCTGGCCACACACAGAGATGGGAATGTTGACCTGGATCAAGGGTTATACAGAGCTCACCCTGGCCACAGACAGAGAAGGGAATGTTGATCAGGAGCTGCAGTTGTTATACAGAGCGCACCCTGACCACACAGAGATGGGAATGTTGACCAGGAGCTGCAGGATTTAAACAGAGCACACCCTGGCCACACAGAGATAGGAATGTTGACCAGGAGCTGCAGAGGTTATACAGAGCACACCCTGTCCACACACAGAGATGGGAATGTTGACCAGGAGCTGCAGGGGTCAAATAAAACACATACTGGCCACACAGAGACGGGAATGTTCACCAGGACCTGCAGGAGTTATACAGAGCACATCGTGGTCTGCCTGTCAATTCCACCATGTCTGACACTGGACCGTCTGCCTTGTAATTCCACCATGTCTGACACTGACCGTCTGCCTGGCAATTCCACCATGTCTGACACCGGATCGTCTGCCTTGTAATTCCACCGTGTCTGACACTGGACCGTCTCCCTGGCAATTCCATCGTGTCTGACACTGGCCGTCTGCCTGGCAATTCCACCATGTCTGACACTGGACCGTCTGCCTGGCAATTCCACCGTGTCTGACACTGGACCGTGTGCCCGGCAATTCCACCATGTCTGAGACTGGACCGTCTGCCTGGCAATTCCACCATGTCTGACAATGGACCGTCTGCCTGGCAAGTCCACCGTGTCTGACACTGGACCGTCTGCCTTGTAATTCCACCACGTCTGACACAGGACTGTCTGCCTTGCAATTTCACCATGTCTGACAGTGGGCCGTCTGCTTGGCAACCCCATGTCTGACAATGGACCGTCTGCCTGGCAATTCCACCATGTCTGACACTGGGCCGTCTTACTGGCAATTCCACCATGTCTGATACTGGGCCGTTTTTCTGGTAATTCCACCATGTCTGAGACTGGACCGTCTGTCTGGCAATTCCACCATGTCTGACACAGGACCGTCTGCCCTGTAATTCCACCATGTCTGATACTGGACCGTCTGCTTTGTAATTACACCATATCTGCCACTGGCCCGTCTCCCTGGCAAATCCACCATGACTGACACTGGACCGTCTGCCTTGTAATTCCACCATGTCTGGCACTGGCCCGTCTGCCTGGCAAATCCACCATGACTGACACTGGACCGTCTGCCTTGTAATTCCACCGTGTCTGACACTGGACCGTCTGCCTTGTAATTCCACCGTGTCTGACACTGGACCGACTGCCTGGCAATTCCACCATGTCTGACACTGGGCCGTCTGCCTGGCAATTACACCATGTCTGATACTGGACCGTCTGCCTGGCAATTCCACCATGCCTGACAATGGACCGCCTGCCTGGCAATTCCACCATAGCTGACACTGGACCGTCTGCCTGGCAATTTCACCATGTCTGACACTGGACCGTCTGTCTGGCAATTCCACCGTGTCTGACACTGGACGATCTGCCTGGCAATTCCACCATGTCTGACACTGGACCGTTTGCCTGGCAATTCCACCATGTCTGACACTGGACCGTCAGCCTTGTAATTCCACCGTGTCTGACACTGGACTGTCTCCCTTGTAATTCCACCATGTCTGATACTGGACCGCCTGCCTGGCAATTCCACCGTGTCTGACACTGGACCGTCTGTCTGGCAATTCCACCATGCCTGACACTGGACCGTCTGCCTGGCAATTCCACCATGTCTGTCACTGGACCGTCTGCCTTGTAATTCCACCATGTCTGATACTGGACCGTTTGCCTTGTAATTCCACCATGTCTGACACTGGACCGTCTGTCTGGCAATTCCACCATGTCTGACACAGGACCGTCTGCCTTGTAATTCCACCATGTCTGATACTGGACCGTCTGCCTTGTAATTCCACCGTGTCTGACACTGGACTGTCTCCCTTGTAATTCCACCATGTCTGATACTGGACCGCCTGCCTGGCAATTCCACCGTGTCTGACACTGGACCGTCTGTCTGGCAATTCCACCATGTCTGACACTGGACCGTCTGCCTGGCAATTCCACCGTGTCTGACACTGGACCGTCTGCCTGGCAATTCCACCATGCCTGACACTGGACCGTCTGCCTTGTAATTCCACCGTGTCTGACACTGGACCGTCTGCCTTGTAATTCCACCGTGTCTGACACTGGACTGTCTCCCTTGTAATTCCACCATGTCTGATACTGGACCGCCTGCCTGGCAATTCCACCGTGTCTGTCACTGGACCGTCTGTCTGGCAATTCCACCATGCCTGACACTGGACCGTCTGCCTGGCAATTCCACCATGTCTGTCACTGGACCGACTGCCTTGTAATTCCACCATGTCTGAAACTGGACCGTTTGCCTTGTAATTCCACCATGTCTGACACTGGACCGTCTGTCTGGCAATTCCACCATGTCTGACACAGGACCGTCTGCCTTGTAATTACACCATGTCTGCCACTGGCCCGTCTCCCTGGCAAATCCACCATGACTGACACTGGACCGTCTGCCTTGTAATTCCACCATGTCTGGCACTGGCCCGTCTGCCTGGCAAATCCACCATGACTGACACTGGACCGTCTGCCTTGTAATTCCACCGTGTCTGACACTGGACCGTCTGCCTTGTAATTCCACCGTGTCTGAAACTGGACCGTCTCCCTTGTAATTCCACCATGTCTGATACTGGACCGTCTGCCTTGTAATTCCACCATGTCTGAGACTGGACCGACTGCCTGGCAATTCCACCATGTCTGACACTGGGCCGTCTGCCTGGCAATTACACCATGTCTGATACTGGACCGTCTGCCTGGCAATTCCACCATGCCTGACACTGGACCGCCTGCCTGGCAATTCCACCATATCTGACACTGGACCGTCTGCCTTATAATTCCACCATGTCTGATACTGGACCGTCTGCCTTGTAATTCCACCATGTCTGACACTGGACCGTCTGCCTTGTAATTCCACGCTGTCTGACACTGGACCGTCTGCCTGGCAATTCCACCATGTCTGACACTGGACCGTCTGCCTTGTAATTCCACCATGTCTGAGACTGGACCGTCTGCCTTGTAATTCCACCATGTCTGATACTGGACCGTCTGCCTTGTAATTCCACCATGTCTGACACTGGACCGTCTGCCTTGTAATTCCACCCTGTCTGACACTGGACCGTCTGCCTTGTAATTCCACCCTGTCTGACACTGGACCGTCTGCCTGGCAATTCCACCATGTCTGACACTGGACAGTCTGCCTTGTAATTCCACCCTGTCTGACACTGGACCGTCTGCCTGGTAATTCCACCATGTCTGAGACTGGCCCGTCTGCCTTGTAATTCCACCATGTCTGACACTGGACCGTCAGCCTGGCAATTCCACCATGTCTGACACTGGACCGTCTGCCTTGTAATTCCACCATGTCTGACACTGACCGTCTGCTGCCAATTCCACCATGTCTGAGACTGGCCCGTCTGCCTGGTAATTCCACCATGTCTGACACTGGACCGTCTGCCTTGTAATTCCACCCTGTCTGACACTGGACCGTCTGCCTGGCAATTCCACCGTGTCTGAGACTGGCCCGTCTGCATGGTAATTCCACCATGTCTGACACTGAACCGTCTGCCTTGTAATTCCACCATGTCTGACACTGACCGTCTGCTGCCAATTCCACCATGTCTGAGACTGGCCCGTCTGCCTTGTAATTCCACCATGTCTGACACTGGACCGCCTGCCTGGCAATTCCACCGTGTCTGACACTGGACCGTCTGCCTTGTAATTCCACCATGTCTGACACTGACCGTCTGCTGCCAATTCCACCATGTCTGAGACTGGCCCGTCTGCCTTGTAATTCCACCATGTCTGAGACTGGCCCGTCTGCCTTGTAATTCCACCATGTCTGACACTGGACCGTCTGCCTTGTAATTCCACCCTGTCTGACACTGGACCGTCTGCCTGGCAATTCCACCATGTCTGACACTGGACCGACTGCCTTGTAATTCCACCATGTCTGACACTGACCGTCTGCTGCCAATTCCACCATGTCTGAGACTGGCCCGTCTGCCTTGTAATTCCACCATGTCTGACACTGGACCGTCTGCCTGGCAATTCCACCATGTCTGAGACTGGCCCGTCTGCCTTGTAATTCCACCCTGTCTGACACTGGACCATCTGCCTGGCAATTCCACCATGTCTGACACTGGACCGTCTGCCTTGTAATTCCACCCTGTCTGACACTGGACCGTCTGCCTGGCAATTCCACCATGTCTGAGACTGGCCCGTCTGCCTTGTAATTCCACCATGTCTGACACTGGACCGTCTGCCTTGTAATTCCACCTGTCTGACACTGGACCGTCTGCCTGGCAATTCCACCATGTCTGACACTGGAGCTTCTGCCTGGCAATTCCACCATGTCTGACACTGGACCGTCTGCCTTGTAATTCCACCATGTCTGACACTGGACCATCTGCATTGTAATTCCACAATGTCTGACACTGGACCGTCTGCCTGGCAATTCCACCATGTCTGACGCTGGCCCGCCTGTCTGGCAATTCCACCATGTCTGACACTGGACCGTCTGCCTGTCAATTCCACCATGTCTGACACTGGACCGCCTGCCTTGTAATTCCACCGTGTCTGACACTGGACCGTCTGCCTGTCAATTCCACCATGTCTGACACTGGACCGCCTGCCTTGTAATTCCACCATGTCTGACACTGGACCGCCTGCCTTGTAATTCCACCATGTCTGACACTGGACCGTCTGCCTGGCAATTCCACCATGTCTGACACTGGACCGTCTGCCTTGTAATTCCACCGTGTCTGACACTGGACCGACTGCCTGGCAATTCCACCATGTCTGACACTGGACCGCCTGACTGGCAATTCCACCATGTCTGACACTGGGCCGTCTGTCTGGCAATTCCACCGTGTCTGACATTGGACTGTCTGCCTGGCAATTCCACCATGTCTGACACTGGACCGCCTGACTGGCAATTCCACCATGTCTGACACTGGGCCGTCTGTCTGGCAATTCCACCATGTCTGACACTGGACCGTCTGCCTGGCAATTCCACCGTGTCTGACACTGGGCCGTCTGCCTTGTAATTCCACCGTGTCTGAGACTGGACCGTCTGCCTGGCAATTCCACCGTGTCTGACACTGGGCCGTCTGCCTTGTAATTCCACCGTATCTGAGACTGGACCGTCTGCCTGGCAATTCCACCGTGTCTGACACTGGACCGTCTGCCTGGCAATTCCACCATGTCTGACACTGGACCGTCTGTCTGTCAATTCCACCGTGTCTGACACTGGGCCGTCTGCCTTGTAATTCCACCCTGTCTAAGACTGGACCGTCTGCCTGGCAATTCCACCGTGTCTGATACTGGACCGTCTGCCTGGCAATTCCACCGTGTCTGACACTGGGCCGTCTGCCTGGCAATTCCACGCTGTCTGACACAGGACCGTGTGCCTGGCAATTCCACCGTGTCTGACACTGGGCCGTCTGCCTTGTAATTCCACCATGTCTGAGACTGGACCGTCTGCCTGGTAATTCCACCGTGTCTGACACTGGACCGTCTGTCTGACAATTCCAACATGTCTGAGACTGGCCCGTCTGCCTTGTAATTCCACCCTGTCTGACACTGGACCATCTGCCTGGCAATTCCACCATGTCTGACACTGGACCGTCTGCCTTGTAATTCCACCCTGTCTGACACTGGACCGTCTGCCTGGCAATTCCACCATGTCTGAGACTGGCCCGTCTGCCTTGTAATTCCACCATGTCTGACACTGGACCGTCTGCCTTGTAATTCCACCCTGTCTGACACTGGACCGTCTGCCTGGCAATTCCACCATGTCTGACACTGGAGCTTCTGCCTGGCAATTCCACCATGTCTGACACTGGACCGTCTGCCTTGTATTTCCACCATGTCTGACACTGGACCATCTGCATTGTAATTCCACAATGTCTGACACTGGACCGTCTGCCTGGCAATTCCACCATGTCTGACGCTGGCCCGCCTGTCTGGCAATTCCACCATGTCTGACACTGGACCGTCTGCCTGTCAATTCCACCATGTCTGACACTGGACCGCCTGCCTTGTAATTCCACCGTGTCTGACACTGGACCGTCTGCCTGTCAATTCCACCATGTCTGACACTGGACCGCCTGCCTTGTAATTCCACCATGTCTGACACTGGACCGCCTGCCTTGTAATTCCACCATGTCTGACACTGGACCGTCTGCCTGGCAATTCCACCATGTCTGACACTGGACCGTCTGCCTTGTAATTCCACCGTGTCTGACACTGGACCGACTGCCTGGCAATTCCACCATGTCTGACACTGGACCGCCTGACTGGCAATTCCACCATGTCTGACACTGGGCCGTCTGTCTGGCAATTCCACCGTGTCTGACATTGGACTGTCTGCCTGGCAATTCCACCATGTCTGACACTGGACCGCCTGACTGGCAATTCCACCATGTCTGACACTGGGCCGTCTGTCTGGCAATTCCACCATGTCTGACACTGGACCGTCTGCCTGGCAATTCCACCGTGTCTGACACTGGGCCGTCTGCCTTGTAATTCCACCGTGTCTGAGACTGGACCGTCTGCCTGGCAATTGCACCGTGTCTGACACTGGGCCGTCTGCCTTTTAATTCCACCGTGTCTGAGACTGAACCGTCTGCCTGGCAATTCCACCGTGTCTGACACTGGACCGTCTGCCTGGCAATTCCACCATGTCTGACACTGGACCGTCTGTCTGTCAATTCCACCGTGTCTGACACTGGGCCGTCTGCCTTGTAATTCCACCCTGTCTGAGACTGGACCGTCTGCCTGGCAATTCCACCGTGTCTGATACTGGACCGTCTGCCTGGCAATTCCACCGTGTCTGACACTGGGCCGTCTGCCTGGCAATTCCACGCTGTCTGACACAGGACCGTGTGCCTGGCAATTCCACCGTGTCTGACATTGGGCCGTCTGCCTTGTAATTCCACCATGTCTGAGACTGGACCGTCTGCCTGGTAATTCCACCGTGTCTGACACTGGACCGTCTGTCTGACAATTCCAACATGTCTGAGACTGGCCCGTCTGCCTTGTAATTCCACCCTGTCTGACACTGGACCATCTGCCTGGCAATTCCACCATGTCTGACACTGGACCGTCTGCCTTGTAATTCCACCCTGTCTGACACTGGACCGTCTGCCTGGCAATTCCACCATGTCTGAGACTGGCCCGTCTGCCTTGTAATTCCACCATGTCTGACACTGGACCGTCTGCCTTGTAATTCCACCCTGTCTGACACTGGACCGTCTGCCTGGCAATTCCACCATGTCTGACACTGGAGCTTCTGCCTGGCAATTCCACCATGTCTGACACTGGACCGTCTGCCTTGTAATTCCACCATGTCTGACACTGGACCATCTGCATTGTAATTCCACAATGTCTGACACTGGACCGTCTGCCTGGCAATTCCACCATGTCTGACGCTGGCCCGCCTGTCTGGCAATTCCACCATGTCTGACACTGGACCGTCTGCCTGTCAATTCCACCATGTCTGACACTGGACCGCCTGCCTTGTAATTCCACCGTGTCTGACACTGGACCGTCTGCCTGTCAATTCCACCACATCTGACACTGGACCGCCTGCCTTGTAATTCCACCATGTCTGACACTGGACCGCCTGCCTTGTAATTCCACCATGTCTGACACTGGACCGTCTGCCTGGCAATTCCACCATGTCTGACACTGGACCGTCTGCCTTGTAATTCCACCGTGTCTGACACTGGACCGACTGCCTGGCAATTCCACCATGTCTGACACTGGACCGCCTGACTGGCAATTCCACCATGTCTGACACTGGGCCGTTTGTCTGGCAATTCCACCGTGTCTGACATTGGACTGTCTGCCTGGCAATTCCACCATGTCTGACACTGGACCGCCTGACTGGCAATTCCACCATGTCTGACACTGGGCCGTCTGTCTGGCAATTCCACCATGTCTGACACTGGACCGTCTGCCTGGCAATTCCACCGTGTCTGACACTGGGCCGTCTGCCTTGTAATTCCACCGTGTCTGAGACTGGACCGTCTGCCTGGCAATTCCACCGTGTCTGACACTGGGCCGTCTGCCTTGTAATTCCACCGTGTCTGAGACTGGACCGTCTGCCTGGCAATTCCACCGTGTCTGACACTGGACCGTCTGCCTGGCAATTCCACCATGTCTGACACTGGACCGTCTGTCTGTCAATTCCACCGTGTCTGACACTGGGCCGTCTGCCTTGTAATTCCACCCTGTCTGAGACTGGACCGTCTGCCTGGCAATTCCACCGTGTCTGATACTGGACCGTCTGCCTGGCAATTCCACCGTGTCTGACACTGGGCCGTCTTCCTGGCAATTCCACGCTGTCTGACACAGGACCGTGTGCCTGGCAATTCGACCGTGTCTGACACTGGGCCGTCTGCCTTGTAATTCCACCATGTCTGAGACTGGACCGTCTGCCTGGTAATTGCACCGTGTCTGACACTGGACCGTCTGTCTGACAATTCCAACATGTCTGACACTGGACCGTCTGTCTGTCAATTCCACCATGTCTGACACTGGACCGTCTGTCTGTCAATTCCACCATGTCTGACACTGGACCGTCTGTCTGTCAATTCCACCATGTCTGACACTGGACCGTCTGTCTTTCAATTCCACCATGTCTGACACTGGACCGTCTGTCTGTCAATTCCACCATGTCTGACACTGGACCGTCTGTCTGTCAATTCCACCATGTCTGACACTGGACCGTCTGTCTGTCAATTCCACCATGTCTGACACTGGACCGTCTGTCTGTCAATTCCACCATGTCTGACACTGGACCGTCTGTCTGTCAATTCCACCATGTCTGACACTGGGCCGTCTGTCTGGCAATTCCACCATGTCTGACACTGGACCGTCTGACTGGCAATTCCACCATGTCTGACACTGACCGTCTGCTGGCAATTCCACCATGTCTGACACTGGACCGTCTGCCTGGCAATTCCACCATGTCTGACACTGACCGTCTGCCTGGCAATTCCACCATGTCTGACACCGGATCGTCTGCCTGGCAATTCCACCGTGTCTGACACTGGACCGTGTGCCCGGCAATTCCACCATGTCTGAGACTGGCCGTCTGCCTGGCAATTCCACCATGTCTGACACTGGACCGTCTGCCTGGCAATTCCACCGTGTCTGACACTGGCCGTCTGCCTGGCAATTCCATCGTGTCTGACACTGGCCGTCTGCCTGGCAATTCCACCATGTCTGACACTGGACCGTCTGCCTGGCAATTCCACCGTGTCTGACACTGGACCGTGTGCCCGGCAATTCCACCATGTCTGAGACTGGCCGTCTGCCTGGCAATTCCACCATGTCTGACACTGGACCGTCTCCCTGGCAATTCCATCGTGTCTGACACTGGCCGTCTGCCTGGCAATTCCACCATGTCTGACACTGGACCGTCTGCCTGGCAATTCCACCGTGTCTGACACTGGACCGTGTGCCCGGCAATTCCACCATGTCTGAGACTGGCCGTCTGCCTGGCAATTCCACCATGTCTGACACTGGACCGTCTGCCTGGCAATTCCACCGTGTCTGACACTGGACCGCCTTCCTGGCAATTCCACCATGTCTGACACTGGACCGTCTGCCTTGTAATTCCACCACGTCTGACACAGGACTGTCTGCCTTGCAATTTCACCATGTCTGACAGTGGGCCGTCTGCTTGGCAACCCCATGTCTGACAATGGACCGCCTGCCTGGCAATTCCACCATGTCTGACACTGGGCCGTCTTACTGGCAATTCCACCATGTCTGATACTGGGCCGTTTTTCTGGTAATTCCACCATGTCTGAGACTGGACCGTCTGTCTGGCAATTCCACCATGTCTGACACAGGACCGTCTGCCTTGTAATTCCACCATGTCTGATACTGGACCGTCTGCCTTGTAATTACACCATGTCTGCCACTGGCCCGTCTCCCTGGCAAATCCACCATGACTGACACTGGACCGTCTGCCTTGTAATTCCACCATGTCTGGCACTGGCCCGTCTGCCTGGCAAATCCACCATGACTGACACTGGACCGTCTGCCTTGTAATTCCACCGTGTCTGACACTGGACCGTCTGCCTTGTAATTCCACCGTGTCTGAAACTGGACCGTCTCCCTTGTAATTCCACCATGTCTGATACTGGACCGTCTGCCTTGTAATTCCACCATGTCTGACACTGGACCGACTGCCTGGCAATTCCACCATGTCTGACACTGGGCCGTCTGCCTGGCAATTACACCATGTCTGATACTGGACCGTCTGCCTGGCAATTCCACCATGCCTGACACTGGACCGCCTGCCTGGCAATTCCACCATAGCTGACACTGGACCGTCTGCCTGGCAATTCCACCATGTCTGACACTGGACCGTCTGTCTGGCAATTCCACCGTGTCTGACACTGGACGATCTGCCTGTCAATTCCACCATGTCTGACACTGGACCGTTTGCCTGGCAATTCCACCATGTCTGACACTGGACCGTCTGCCTTGTAATTCCACCGTGTCTGACACTGGACTGTCTCCCTTGTAATTCCACCATGTCTGATACTGGACCGCCTGCCTGGCAATTCCACCGTGTCTGACACTGGACCGTCTGTCTGGCAATTCCACCATGTCTGACACTGGACCGTCTGCCTGGCAATTCCACCATGTCTGTCACTGGACCGTCTGCCTTGTAATTCCACCGTGTCTGACACTGGACTGTCTCCCTTGTAATTCCACCATGTCTGATACTGGACCGCCTGCCTGGCAATTCCACCGTGTCTGACACTGGACCGTCTGTCTGGCAATTCCACCATGTCTGACACTGGACCGTCTGCCTGGCAATTCCACCGTGTCTGACACTGGACCGTCTGCCTGGCAATTCCACCATGCCTGACACTGGACCGTCTGCCTTGTAATTCCACCGTGTCTGACACTGGACCGTCTGCCTTGTAATTCCACCGTGTCTGACACTGGACTGTCTCCCTTGTAATTCCACCATGTCTGATACTGGACCGCCTGCCTGGCAATTCCACCGTGTCTGACACTGGACCGTCTGTCTGGCACTTCCACCATGCCTGACACTGGACCGTCCGCCTGGCAATTCCACCATGTCTGTCACTGGACCGTCTGCCTTGTAATTCCACCATGTCTGATACTGGACCGTTTGCCTTGTAATTCCACCATGTCTGACACTGGACCGTCTGTCTGGCAATTCCACCATGTCTGACACAGGACCGTCTGCCTTGTAATTACACCATGTCTGCCACTGGCCCGTCTGTCTGGCAAATCCACCATGACTGACACTGGACCGTCTGCCTTGTAATTCCACCATGTCTGGCACTGGCCCGTCTGCCTGGCAAATCCACCATGACTGACACTGGACCGTCTGCCTTGTAATTCCACCGTGTCTGACACTGGACCGTCTGCCTTGCAATTCCACCGTGTCTGAAACTGGACCGTCTCCCTTGTAATTCCACCATGTCTGATACAGGACCGTCTGCCTTGTAATTCCACCATGTCTGACACTGGACCGACTGCCTGGCAATTCCACCATGTCTGACACTGGGCCGTCTGCCTGGCAATTACACCATGTCTGATACTGGACCGTCTGCCTGGCAATTCCACCATGCCTGACACTGGACCGCCTGCCTGGCAATTCCACCATAGCTGACACTGGACCGTCTGCCTTGTAATTCCACCATGTCTGATACTGGACCGTCTGCCTTGTAATTCCACCATGTCTGACACTGGACCGTCTGCCTTGTAATTCCACCCTGTCTGACACTGGACCGTCTGCCTGGCAATTCCACCATGTCTGACACTGGACCGTCTGCCTTGTAATTCCACCATGTCTGACACTGACCGTCTGCTGCCAATTCCACCATGTCTGAGACTGGACCGTCTGCCTTGTAATTCCACCATGTCTGATACTGGACCGTCTGCCTTGTAATTCCACCATGTCTGACACTGGACCGTCTGCCTTGTAATTCCACCCTGTCTGACACTGGACCGTCTGCCTGGCAATTCCACCATGTCTGACACTGGACCGTCTGCCTTGTAATTCCACCCTGTCTGACACTGGACCGTCTGCCTGGTAATTCCACCATGTCTGAGACTGGCCCGTCTGCCTTGTAATTCCACCATGTCTGACACTGGACCGTCTGCCTGGCAATTCCACCATGTCTGACACTGGACCGTCTGCCTTGTAATTCCACCATGTCTGACACTGACCGTCTGCTGCCAATTCCACCATGTCTGAGACTGGCCCGTCTGCCTGGTAATTCCACTATGTCTGACACTGGACCGTCTGCCTTGTAATTCCACCCTGTCTGACACTGGACCGTCTGCCTGGCAATTCCACCGTGTCTGAGACTGGCCCGTCTGCATGGTAATTCCACCATGTCTGACACTGGACCGTCTGCCTTGTAATTCCACCATGTCTGACACTGACCGTCTGCTGCCAATTCCACCATGTCTGAGACTGGCCCGTCTGCCTTGTAATTCCACCATGTCTGACACTGGACCGTCTGCCTTGTAATTCCACCCTGTCTGACACTGGACCGTCTGCCTGGCAATTCCACCGTGTCTGACACTGGACCGTCTGCCTTGTAATTCCACCATGTCTGACACTGACCGTCTGCTGCCAATTCCACCATGTCTGAGACTGGCCCGTCTGCCTTGTAATTCTACCATGTCTGAGACTGGCCCGTCTGCCTTGTAATTCCACCATGTCTGACACTGGACCGTCTGCCTTGTAATTCCACCCTGTCTGACACTGGACCGTCTGCCTGGCAATTCCACCATGTCTGACACTGGACCGACTGCCTGGTAATTCCACCATGTCTGACACTGACCGTCTGCTGCCAATTCCACCATGTCTGAGACTGGCCCGTCTGCCTTGTAATTCCACCATGTCTGACACTGGACCGTCTGCCTGGCAATTCCACCATGTCTGACACTGGACCGCCTGACTGGCAATTCCACCATGTCTGACACTGGGCCGTCTGTCTGGCAATTCCACCATGTCTGACACTGGACCGTCTGCCTGGCAATTCCACCGTGTCTGACACTGGGCCGTCTGCCTTGTAATTCCACCGTGTCTGAGACTGGACCGTCTGCCTGGCAATTCCACCGTGTCTGACACTGGGCCGTCTGCCTTGTAATTCCACCGTGTCTGAGACTGGACCGTCTGCCTGGCAATTCCACCGTGTCTGACACTGGACCGTCTGCCTGGCAATTCCACCATGTCTGACACTGGACCGTCTGTCTGTCAATTCCACCGTGTCTGACACTGGGCCGTCTGCCTTGTAATTCCACCCTGTCTGAGACTGGACCGTCTGCCTGGCAATTCCACCGTGTCTGACACTGGGCCGTCTGCCTGGCAATTCCACGCTGTCTGACACAGGACCGTGTGCCTGGCAATTCCACCGTGTCTGACATTGGGCCGTCTGCCTTGTAATTCCACCATGTCTGAGACTGGACCGTCTGCCTGGTAATTCCACCGTGTCTGACACTGGACCGTCTGTCTGACAATTCCAACATGTCTGAGACTGGCCCGTCTGCCTTGTAATTCCACCCTGTCTGACACTGGACCATCTGCCTGGCAATTCCACCATGTCTGACACTGGACCGTCTGCCTTGTAATTCCACCCTGTCTGACACTGGACCGTCTGCCTGGCAATTCCACCATGTCTGAGACTGGCCCGTCTGCCTTGTAATTCCACCATGTCTGACACTGGACCGTCTGCCTTGTAATTCCACCCTGTCTGACACTGGACCGTCTGCCTGGCAATTCCACCATGTCTGACACTGGAGCTTCTGCCTGGCAATTCCACCATGTCTGACACTGGACCGTCTGCCTTGTAATTCCACCATGTCTGACACTGGACCATCTGCATTGTAATTCCACAATGTCTGACACTGGACCGTCTGCCTGGCAATTCCACCATGTCTGACGCTGGCCCGCCTGTCTGGCAATTCCACCATGTCTGACACTGGACCGTCTGCCTGTCAATTCCACCATGTCTGACACTGGACCGCCTGCCTTGTAATTCCACCGTGTCTGACACTGGACCGTCTGCCTGTCAATTCCACCATGTCTGACACTGGACCGCCTGCCTTGTAATTCCACCATGTCTGACACTGGACCGCCTGCCTTGTAATACCACCGTGTCTGACACTGGACTGTCTGCCTGGTAATTCCACCGTGTCTGACACTGGGCCGTCTGCCTTGTAATTCCACCGTGTCTGAGACTGGACCGTCTGCCTGGCAATTCCACCGTGTCTGACACTGGGCCGTCTGCCTTGTAATTCCACCGTGTCTGAGACTGGACCGTCTGCCTGGCAATTCCACCGTGTCTGACACTGGGCCGTCTGCCTTGTAATTCCACCGTGTCTGAGACTGGACCGTCTGCCTGGCAATTCCACCGTGTCTGACACTGGACCGTCTGCCTGGCAATTCCACCATGTCTGACACTGGACCGTCTGTCTGTCAATTCCACCGTGTCTGACACTGGGCCGTCTGCCTTGTAATTCCACCCTGTCTGAGACTGGACCGTCTGCCTGGCAATTCCACCGTGTCTGATACTGGACCGTCTGCCTGGCAATTCCACCGTGTCTGACACTGGGCCGTCTGCCTGGCAATTCCACGCTGTCTGACACAGGACCGTGTGCCTGGCAATTCGACCGTGTCTGACACTGGGCCGTCTGCCTTGTAATTCCACCATGTCTGAGACTGGACCGTCTGCCTGGTAATTCCACCGTGTCTGACACTGGACCGTCTGTCTGACAATTCCAACATGTCTGACACTGGACCGTCTGTCTGTCAATTCCACCATGTCTGACACTGGACCGTCTGTCTGTCAATTCCACCATGTCTGACACTGGACCGTCTGTCTGTCAATTCCACCATGTCTGACACTGGACCGTCTGTCTTTCAATTCCACCATGTCTGACACTGGACCGTCTGCCTGGCAATTCCACCATGTCTGACACTGGACCGTCTGACTGGCAATTCCACCATGTCTGACACTGACCGTCTGCCTGGCAATTCCACCATGTCTGACACCGGATCGTCTGCCTGGCAATTCCATCGTGTCTGACACTGGCCGTCTGCCTGGCAATTCCACCATGTCTGACACTGGACCGTCTCCCTGGCAATTCCATCGTGTCTGACACTGGCCGTCTGCCTGGCAATTCCACCATGTCTGACACTGGACCGTCTGCCTGGCAATTCCACCGTGTCTGACACTGGACCGTGTGCCCGGCAATTCCACCATGTCTGAGACTGGCCGTCTGCCTGGCAATTCCACCATGTCTGACACTGGACCGTCTGCCTGGCAATTCCACCGTGTCTGACACTGGACCGTCTTCCTGGCAATTCCACCATGTCTGACACTGGACCGTCTGCCTTGTAATTCCACCACGTCTGACACAGGACTGTCTGCCTTGCAATTTCACCATGTCTGACAGTGGGCCGTCTGCTTGGCAACCCCATGTCTGACAATGGACCGCCTGCCTGGCAATTCCACCATGTCTGACACTGGGCCGTCTTACTGGCAATTCCACCATGTCTGATACTGGGCCGTTTTTCTGGTAATTCCACCATGTCTGAGACTGGACCGTCTGTCTGGCAATTCCACCATGTCTGACACAGGACCGTCTGCCTTGTAATTCCACCATGTCTGATACTGGACCGTCTGCCTTGTAATTACACCATGTCTGCCACTGGCCCGTCTCCCTGGCAAATCCACCATGACTGACACTGGACCGTCTGCCTTGTAATTCCACCATGTCTGGCACTGGCCCGTCTGCCTGGCAAATCCACCATGACTGACACTGGACCGTCTGCCTTGTAATTCCACCGTGTCTGACACTGGACCGTCTGCCTTGTAATTCCACCGTGTCTGAAACTGGACCGTCTCCCTTGTAATTCCACCATGTCTGATACTGGACCGTCTGCCTTGTAATTCCACCATGTCTGACACTGGACCGACTGCCTGGCAATTCCACCATGTCTGACACTGGGCCGTCTGCCTGGCAATTACACCATGTCTGATACTGGACCGTCTGCCTGGCAATTCCACCATGCCTGACACTGGACCGCCTGCCTGGCAATTCCACCAGAGCTGACACTGGACCGTCTGCCTGGCAATTCCACCATGTCTGACACTGGACCGTCTGTCTGGCAATTCCACCGTGTCTGACACTGGACGATCTGCCTGTCAATTCCACCATGTCTGACACTGGACCGTTTGCCTGGCAATTCCACCATGTCTGACACTGGACCGTCTGCCTTGTAATTCCACCGTGTCTGACACTGGACTGTCTCCCTTGTAATTCCACCATGTCTGATACTGGACCGCCTGCCTGGCAATTCCACCGTGTCTGACACTGGACCGTCTGTCTGGCAATTCCACCATGTCTGACACTGGACCGTCTGCCTGGCAATTCCACCATGTCTGTCACTGGACCGTCTGCCTTGCAATTCCACCGTGTCTGACACTGGACTGTCTCCCTTGTAATTCCACCATGTCTGATACTGGACCGCCTGCCTGGCAATTCCACCGTGTCTGACACTGGACCGTCTGTCTGGCAATTCCACCATGTCTGACACTGGACCGTCTGCCTGGCAATTCCACCGTGTCTGACACTGGACCGTCTGCCTGGCAATTCCACCATGCCTGACACTGGACCGTCTGCCTTGTAATTCCACCGTGTCTGACACTGGACCGTCTGCCTTGTAATTCCACCGTGTCTGACACTGGACTGTCTCCCTTGTAATTCCACCATGTCTGATACTGGACCGCCTGCCTGGCAATTCCACCGTGTCTGACACTGGACCGTCTGTCTGGCACTTCCACCATGCCTGACACTGGACCGTCCGCCTGGCAATTCCACCATGTCTGTCACTGGACCGTCTGCCTTGTAATTCCACCATGTCTGATACTGGACCGTTTGCCTTGTAATTCCACCATGTCTGACACTGGACCGTCTGTCTGGCAATTCCACCATGTCTGACACAGGACCGTCTGCCTTGTAATTACACCATGTCTGCCACTGGCCCGTCTCCCTGGCAAATCCACCATGACTGACACTGGACCGTCTGCCTTGTAATTCCACCATATCTGGCACTGGCCCGTCTGCCTGGCAAATCCACCATGACTGACACTGGACCGTCTGCCTTGTAATTCCACCGTGTCTGACACTGGACCGTCTGCCTTGCAATTCCACCGTGTCTGAAACTGGACCGTCTCCATTGTAATTCCACCATGTCTGATACTGGACCGTCTGCCTTGTAATTCCACCATGTCTGACACTGGACCGACTGCCTGGCAATTCCACCATGTCTGACACTGGGCCGTCTGCCTGGCAATTACACCATGTCTGATACTGGACCGCCTTCCTGGCAATTCCACCATGCCTGACACTGGACCGCCTGCCTGGCAATTCCACCATAGCTGACACTGGACCGTCTGCCTTGTAATTCCACCATGGCTGATACTGGACCGTCTGCCTTGTAATTCCACCATGTCTGACACTGGACCGTCTGCCTTGTAATTCCACCCTGTCTGACACTGGACCGTCTGCCTTGTAATTCCACCATGTCTGATACTGGACCGTCTGCCTTGTAATTCCACCATGTCTGACACTGGACCGTCTGCCTTGTAATTCCACCCTGTCTGACACTGGACCGTCTGCCTGGCAATTCCACCATGTCTGACACTGGACCGTCTGCCTTGTAATTCCACCCTGTCTGACACTGGACCGTCTGCCTGGTAATTCCACCATGTCTGAGACTGGCCCGTCTGCCTTGTAATTCCACCATGTCTGACACTGGACCGTCTGCCTTGTAATTCCACCATGTCTGACACTGACCGTCTGCTGCCAATTCCACCATGTCTGAGACTGGCCCGTCTGCCTGGTAATTCCACCATGTCTGACACTGGACCGTCTGCCTTGTAATTCCACCCTGTCTGACACTGGACCGTCTGCCTGGCAATTCCACCGTGTCTGAGACTGGCCCGTCTGCATGGTAATTCCACCATGTCTGACACTGGACCGTCTGCCTTGTAATTCCACCATGTCTGACACTGACCGTCTGCTGCCAATTCCACCATGTCTGAGACTGGCCCGTCTGCCTTGTAATTCCACCATGTCTGACACTGGACCGTCTGCCTTGTAATTCCACCCTGTCTGACACTGGACCGTCTGCCTGGCAATTCCACCGTGTTTGACACTGGACCGTCTGCCTTGTAATTCCACCATGTCTGACACTGACCGTCTGCTGCCAATTCCACCATGTCTGAGACTGGCCCGTCTGCCTTGTAATTCTACCATGTCTGAGACTGGCCCGTCTGCCTTGTAATTCCACCATGTCTGACACTGGACCGTCTGCCTTGTAATTCCACCCTGTCTGACACTGGACCGTCTGCCTGGCAATTCCACCATGTCTGACACTGGACCGACTGCCTGGTAATGCCACCATGTCTGACACTGGATCGTCTGCCTTGTAATTCCACCATGTCTGACACTGACCGTCTGCTGCCAATTCCACCATGTCTGAGACTGGCCCGTCTGCCTTGTAATTCCACCATGTCTGACACTGGACCGTCTGCCTGGCAATTCCACCATGTCTGAGACTGGCCCGTCTGCCGTGTAATTCCACCCTGTCTGACACTGGACCATCTGCCTGGCAATTCCACCATGTCTGACACTGGACCGTCTGCCTTGTAATTCCACCCTGTCTGACACTGGACCGTCTGCCTGGCAATTCCACCATGTCTGAGACTGGCCCGTCTGCCTTTTAATTCCACCATGTCTGACACTGGACCGTCTGCCTTGTAATTCCACCCTGTCTGACACTGGACCGTCTGCCTGGCAATTCCACCATGTCTGACACTGGAGCTTCTGCCTGGCAATTCCACCATGTCTGACACTGGACCGTCTGCCTTGTAATTCCACCATGTCTGACACTGGACCATCTGCATTGTAATTCCACAATGTCTGACACTGGACCGTCTGCCTGGCAATTCCACCATGTCTGACGCTGGCCCGCCTGTCTGGCAATTCCACCATGTCTGACACTGGACCGTCTGCCTGTCAATTCCACCATGTCTGACACTGGACCGCCTGCCTTGTAATTCCACCGTGTCTGACACTGGACCGTCTGCCTGTCAATTCCACCATGTCTGACACTGGACCGCCTGCCTTGTAATTCCACCATGTCTGACACTGGACCGTCTGCCTGGCAATTCCACCATGTCTGACACTGGACCGCCTGCCTTGTAATTCCACCATGTCTGACACTGGACCGTCTGCCTGGCAATTCCACCATGTCTGACACTGGACCGTCTGCCTTGTAATTCCACCGTGTCTGACACTGGACCGACTGCCTGGCAATTCCACCATGTCTGACACTGGACCGCCTGACTGGCAATTCCACCATGTCTGACACTGGGCCGTCTGTCTGGCAATTCCACCGTGTCTGACATTGGACTGTCTGCCTGGCAATTCCACCATGTCTGACACTGGACCGCCTGACTGGCAATTCCACCATGTCTGACACTGGGCCGTCTGTCTGGCAATTCCACCATGTCTGACACTGGACCATCTGCCTGGCAATTCCACCGTGTCTGACACTGGGCCGTCTGCCTTGTAATTCCACCGTGTCTGAGACTGGACCGTCTGCCTGGCAATTCCACCGTGTCTGACACTGGGCCGTCTGCCTTGTAATTCCACCGTGTCTGAGACTGGACCGTCTGCCTGGCAATTCCACCGTGTCTGACACTGGACCGTCTGCCTGGCAATTCCACCATGTCTGACACTGGACCGTCTGTCTGTCAATTCCACCGTGTCTGACACTGGGCCGTCTGCCTTGTAATTCCACCCTGTCTGAGACTGGACCGTCTGCCTGGCAATTCCACCGTGTCTGATACTGGACCGTCTGCCTGGCAATTCCACCGTGTCTGACACTGGGCCGTCTGCCTGGCAATTCCACGCTGTCTGACACAGGACCGTCTGCCTTGTAATTCCACCATATCTGGCACTGGCCCGTCTGCCTGGCAAATCCACCATGACTGACACTGGACCGTCTGCCTTGTAATTCCACCGTGTCTGACACTGGACCGTCTGCCTTGCAATTCCACCGTGTCTGCAACTGGACCGTCTCCCTTGTAATTCCACCATGTCTGATACTGGACCGTCTGCCTTGTAATTCCACCATGTCTGACACTGGACCGACTGCCTGGCAATTCCACCATGTCTGACACTGGGCCGTCTGCCTGGCAATTACACCATGTCTGATACTGGACCGTCTGCCTGGCAATTCCACCATGCCTGACACTGGACCGCCTGCCTGGCAATTCCACCATAGCTGACACTGGACCGTCTGCCTTGTAATTCCACCATGTCTGATACTGGACCGTCTGCCTTGTAATTCCACCATGTCTGACACTGGACCGTCTGCCTTGTAATTCCACCCTGTCTGACACTGGACCGTCTGCCTGGCAATTCCACCATGTCTGACACTGGACCGTCTGCCTTGTAATTCCACCATGTCTGACACTGACCGTCTGCTGCCAATTCCACCATGTCTGAGACTGGACCGTCTGCCTTGTAATTCCACCATGTCTGATACTGGACCGTCTGCCTTGTAATTCCACCATGTCTGACACTGGACCGTCTGCCTTGTAATTCCACCCTGTCTGACACTGGACCGTCTGCCTGGCAATTCCACCATGTCTGACACTGGACCGTCTGCCTTGTAATTCCACCCTGTCTGACACTGGACCGTCTGCCTGGTAATTCCACCATGTCTGAGACTGGCCCGTCTGCCTTGTAATTCCACCATGTCTGACACTGGACCGTCTGCCTTGTAATTCCACCATGTCTGACACTGACCGTCTGCTGCCAATTCCACCATGTCTGAGACTGGCCCGTCTGCCTGGTAATTCCACCATGTCTGACACTGGACCGTCTGCCTTGTAATTCCACCCTGTCTGACACTGGACCGTCTGCCTGGCAATTCCACCGTGTCTGAGACTGGCCCGTCTGCATGGTAATTCCACCATGTCTGACACTGGACCGTCTGCCTTGTAATTCCACCATGTCTGACACTGACCGTCTGCTGCCAATTCCACCATGTCTGAGACTGGCCCGTCTGCCTTGTAATTCCACCATGTCTGACACTGGACCGTCTGCCTGGCAATTCCACCATGTCTGACACTGGACCGTCTGCCTTGTAATTCCACCCTGTCTGACACTGGACCGTCTGCCTGGCAATTCCACCATGTCTGAGACTGGCCCGTCTGCCTTTTAATTCCACCATGTCTGACACTGGACCGTCTGCCTTGTAATTCCACCCTGTCTGACACTGGACCGTCTGCCTGGCAATTCCACCATGTCTGACACTGGAGCTTCTGCCTGGCAATTCCACCATGTCTGACACTGGACCGTCTGCCTTGTAATTCCACCATGTCTGACACTGGACCATCTGCATTGTAATTCCACAATGTCTGACACTGGACCGTCTGCCTGGCAATTCCACCATGTCTGACGCTGGCCCGCCTGTCTGGCAATTCCACCATGTCTGACACTGGACCGTCTGCCTGTCAATTCCACCATGTCTGACACTGGACCGCCTGCCTTGTAATTCCACCGTGTCTGACACTGGACAGTCTGCCTGTCAATTCCACCATGTCTGACACTGGACCGCCTGCCTTGTAATTCCACCATGTCTGACACTGGACCGCCTGCCTTGTAATTCCACCATGTCTGACACTGGACCGTCTGCCTGGCAATTCCACCATGTCTGACACTGGACCGTCTGCCTTGTAATTCCACCGTGTCTGACACTGGACCGACTGCCTGGCAATTCCACCATGTCTGACACTGGACCGCCTGACTGGCAATTCCACCATGTCTGACACTGGGCCGTCTGTCTGGCAATTCCACCGTGTCTGACATTGGACTGTCTGCCTGGCAATTCCACCATGTCTGACACTGGACCGCCTGACTGGCAATTCCACCATGTCTGACACTGGGCCGTCTGTCTGGCAATTCCACCATGTCTGACACTGGACCATCTGCCTGGCAATTCCACCGTGTCTGACACTGGGCCGTCTGCCTTGTAATTCCACCGTGTCTGAGACTGGACCGTCTGCCTGGCAATTCCACCGTGTCTGACACTGGGCCGTCTGCCTTGTAATTCCACCGTGTCTGAGACTGGACCGTCTGCCTGGCAATTCCACCGTGTCTGACACTGGACCGTCTGCCTGGCAATTCCACCATGTCTGACACTGGACCGTCTGTCTGTCAATTCCACCGTGTCTGACACTGGGCCGTCTGCCTTGTAATTCCACCCTGTCTGAGACTGGACCGTCTGCCTGGCAATTCCACCGTGTCTGATACTGGACCGTCTGCCTGGCAATTCCACCGTGTCTGACACTGGGCCGTCTGCCTGGCAATTCCACGCTGTCTGACACAGGACCGTGTGCCTGGCAATTCCACCGTGTCTGACACTGGGCCGTCTGCCTTGTAATTCCACCATGTCTGAGACTGGACCTTCTGCCTGGTAATTCCACCGTGTCTGACACTGGACCGTCTGTCTGACAATTCCAACATGTCTGACACTGGACCGTCTGTCTGTCAATTCCACCATGTCTGACACTGGACCGTCTGTCTGTCAATTCCACCATGTCTGACACTGGACCGTCTGTCTGTCAATTCCACCATGTCTGACACTGGACCGTCTGTCTGTCAATTCCACCATGTCTGACACTGGACCGTCTGCCTGGCAATTCCACCATGTCTGACACTGGACCGTCTGACTGGCAATTCCACGCTGTCTGACACAGGACCGTGTGCCTGGCAATTACATCGTGTCTGACACTGGACCGTCTGTCTGTCAATTCCACCATGTCTGATACTGGACCGTCTGTCTGGCAATTCCACCGTGTCTGGCACTGGACCGACTGCCTGGCAATACCACCATGTCTTAGGCTGGCCCGTCAGCCTTGTTATTCCACCATGTCTGACACTGGACCGTCTCCCTGGCAATTCCACCGTGTCTCACACTGGACCGTGTGCCCGGCAATTCCACCATGTCTGACACTGGCCGTCTGCCTGGCAATTCCACCATGTCTGACACTGGACCGTCTGCCTGGCAATTCCACCATGTCTGATACTGGAACGTCTGTCTGGCAATTCCACCATGCCTGACACTGGACCGTCTGCCTGGCAATTCCACCATGTCTGACACTGGACCATCTGCCTTGTAATTCCCCCATGTCTGACACTGGACCATCTGCATTGTAATTCCACAATGTCTGACACTGGACCGTCTGCCTGGCAATTCCACCATGTCTGACGCTGGCCCGCCTGTCTGGCAATTCCACCATGTCTGACACTGGACCGTCTGCCTGTCAATTCCACCATGTCTGACACTGGCCCGCCTGCCTTGTAATTCCACCATGTCTGAGACTGGCCCGTGTGCCTGGCAATTCCACCGTGTCTGACACTGGACCGACTGCCTGGCAATTCCACCATGTCTGACACTGGGCCGTCTTACTGGCAATTCCACCATGTCTGATACTGGGCCGTTTTTCTGGTAATTCCACCATGTCTGAGACTGGAACGTCTGCTTGGCAATTCCACCATGTCTGACACAGGACCGTCTGCCCTGCAATTCCACCATGTCTGACACTGGGCCGTCTTACTGGCAATTCCACCATGTCTGATACTGGGCCGTTTTTCTGGTAATTCCACCATGTCTTAGACTGGACCGTCTGTCTGGCAATTCCACCATGTCTGACACAGGACCGTCTGCCTTGTAATTACACCATGTCTGCCACTGGCCCGTCTCCCTGGCAAATCCACCATGACTGACACTGGACCGTCTGCCTTGTAATTCCACGATGTCTGGCACTGGACCGCCTGTCTGGCAATTCCACCTTGTCTGATACTGGACCGCCTGACTGGCAATTCCACCATGTCTGACACTGGACCGCCTGACTGGCAATTCCACCATGTCTGACACTGGACCGCCTGACTGGCAATTCCACCATGTCTGACACTGGACCGCCTGACTGGCAATTCCACCATGTCTGATACTGGGCCGTTTTTCTGGTAATTCCACCATGTCTTAGACTGGACCGTCTGTCTGGCAATTCCACCATGTCTGACACAGGACCGTCTGCCTTGTAATTACACCATGTCTGCCACTGGCCCGTCTCCCTGGCAAATCCACCATGACTGACACTGGACCGTCTGCCTTGTAATTCCACGATGTCTGGCACTGGACCGCCTGTCTGGCAATTCCACCTTGTCTGATACTGGACCGCCTGACTGGCAATTCCACCATGTCTGACACTGGACCGCCTGACTGGCAATTCCACCATGTCTGACACTGGACCGCCTGACTGGCAATTCCACCGTGTCTGACACTGGACCGTCTGCCTGTCAATTCCACCGTGTCTGACACTGGGCCGTCTGTCTGGCAATTCCACCGTGTCTGACATTGGACTGTCTGCCTGGCAATTCCACCATGTCTGACACTGGACCGCCTGACTGGCAATTCCACCATGTCTGACACTGGGCCGTCTGTCTGGCAATTCCACCATGTCTGACACTGGACCGTCTGCCTGGCAATTCCACCGTGTCTGACACTGGGCCGTCTGCCTTGTAATTCCACCCTGTCATAGACTGGACCGTCTGCCTGGCAATTCCACCGTGTCTGACACTGGACTGTCTGCCTGGCAATTCCACCATGTCTGACACTGGACCCTCTGCCTTGAAATTCCACCATGTCTGACACTGGACCGTCTGTCTGTCAATTCCACCGTGTCTGACACTGGGCCGTCTGCCTTGTAATTCCACCCTGTCTGAGACTGGACCGTCTGCCTGGCAATTCCACCATGTCTGACACTGGACCGTCTGTCTGTCAATTCCACCGTGTCTGACACTGGGCCGTCTGCCTTGTAATTCCACCCTGTCTGAGACTGGACTGTCTGCCTGGTAATTCCACCGTGTCTGACACTGGACCGTCTGTCTGACAATTCCAACATGTCTGACACTGGACCGTCTGTCTGTCAATTCCACCATGTCTGACACTGGACCGTCTGTCTGTCAATTCCACCATGTCTGACACTGGACCGTCTGCCTGGCAATTCCACCATGTCTGACACTGGACCGTCTGACTGGCAATTCCACCATGTCTGACACTGGACCGTCTGCCTGGCAATTCCACCATGTCTGACACAGGACCGTGTGCCTGGCAATTCCATCGTGTCTGACACTGGACCGTCTGACTGGCAATTCCACGCTGTCTGACACAGGACCGTGTGCCTGGCAATTCCATCGTGTCTGACACTGGACCGTCTGTCTGTCAATTCCACCATGTCTGATACTGGACCGTCTGTCTGGCAATTCCACCGTGTCTGGCACTGGACCGACTGCCTGGCAATTCTACCATGTCTGAGATTGGCCCGTCAGCCTTGTCATTCCACCATGTCTGACACTGGACCGTCTCCCTGGCAATTCCACCGTGTCTCACACTGGACCGTGTGCCCGGCAATTCCACCATGTCTGACACTGGCCGTCTGCCTGGTAATTCCACCATGTCTGACACTGGACCGTCTGCCTGGCAATTCCACCGTGTCTGACACTGGACCGTCTGTCTGTCAATTCCACCGTGTCTGACACTGGGCCGTCTGCCTTGTAATTCCACCCTGTCTGAGACTGGACCGTCTGCCTGGCAATTCCACCATGTCTGACACTGGACCGTCTGTCTGTGAATTCCACCGTGTCTGACACTGGGCCGTCTGCCTTGTAATTCCACCCTGTCTGAGACTGGACCGTCTGCCTGGTAATTCCACCGTGTCTGACACTGGACCGTCTGTCTGACAATTCCACCATGTCTGAGACTGGCCCGTCAGCCTTGTCATTCCACCATGTCTGACACTGGACCGTCTCCCTGGCAATTCCACCGTGTCTCACACTGGACCGTGTGCCCGGCAATTCCACCATGTCTGACACTGGCCGTCTGCCTGGCAATTCCACCATGTCTGACACTGGACCGTCTGCCTGGCAATTCCACCGTGTCTGACACTGGACCGTGTGCCCGGCAATTCCACCATGTCTGACACTAGCCGTCTGCCTGGCAATTCCACCATGTCTGACACTGGACCGTCTGCCTGGCAATTCCACCATGTCTGACACTGGACCGTCTGTCTGTCAATTCCACCGTGTCTGACACTGGGCCGTCTGCCTTGTAATTCCACCCTGTCTGAGACTGGACTGTCTGCCTGGTAATTCCACCGTGTCTGACACTGGACCGTCTGTCTGACAATTCCAACATGTCTGACACTGGACCGTCTGTCTGTCAATTCCACCATGTCTGACACTGGACCGTCTGTCTGTCAATTCCACCATGTCTGACACTGGACCGTCTGCCTGGCAATTCCACCATGTCTGACACTGGACCGTCTGACTGGCAATTCCACCATGTCTGACACTGGACCGTCTGCCTGGCAATTCCACCATGTCTGACACAGGACCGTGTGCCTGGCAATTCCATCGTGTCTGACACTGGACCGTCTGTCTGTCAATTCCACCATGTCTGATACTGAACCGTCTGTCTGTCAATTCCACCGTGTCTGACACTGGGCCGTCTGCCTTGTAATTCCACCCTGTCTGAGACTGGACCGTCTGCCTGGTAATTCCACCGTGTCTGACACTGGACCGTCTGTCTGACAATTCCAACATGTCTGACACTGGACCGTCTGTCTGTCAATTCCACCATGTCTGACACTGGACCGTCTGTCTGTCAATTCCACCATGTCTGACACTGGGCCGTCTGCCTGGCAATTCCACCATGTCTGACACTGGACCGTCTGACTGGCAATTCCACGCTGTCTGACACAGGACCGTGTGCCTGGCAATTCCATCGTGTCTGACACTGGACCGTCTGTCTGTCAATTCCACCATGTCTGATACTGGACCGTCTGTCTGGCAATTCCACCGTGTCTGGCACTGGACCGACTGCCTGGCAATTCTACCATGTCTGAGACTGGCCCGTCAGCCTGGTCATTCCACCATGTCTGACACTGGACCGTCTCCCTGGCAATTCCACCGTGTCTCACACTGGACCGTGTGCCCGGCAATTCCACCATGTCTGACACTGGCCGTCTGCCTGGTAATTCCACCATGTCTGACACTGGACCGTCTGCCTGGCAATTCCACCGTGTCTGACACTGGACCGTCTGTCTGTCAATTCCACCGTGTCTGACACTGGGCCGTCTGCCTTGTAATTCCACCCTGTCTGAGACTGGACCGTCTGCCTGGCAATTCCACCATGTCTGACACTGGACCGTCTGTCTGTGAATTCCACCGTGTCTGACACTGGGCCGTCTGCCTTGTAATTCCACCCTGTCTGAGACTGGACCGTCTGCCTGGTAATTCCACCGTGTCTGACACTGGACCGCCTGTCTGACAATTCCACCATGTCTGAGACTGGCCCGTCAGCCTTGTCATTCCACCATGTCTGACACTGGACCGTCTCCCTGGCAATTCCACCGTGTCTCACACTGGACCGTGTGCCCGGCAATTCTACCATGTCTGACACTGGCCGTCTGCCTGGCAATTCCACCATGTCTGACACTGGACCGTCTGCCTGGCAATTCCACCGTGTCTGACACTGGACCGTGTGCCCGGCAATTCCACCATGTCTGACACTGGCCGTCTGCCTGGCAATTCCACCATGTCTGACACTGGACCGTCTGCCTGGCAATTCCACCATGTCTGACACAGGACCGTCTGTCTGGTAATTCCACCGTGTCTGACACTGGACCGTCTTCCTGGCAATTCCACCATGTCTGGCAATGGACCGTCTGCCTTGTAATTCCACCATGTCTGACACTGGAGCGTCTGCCTGACAATTCCACCGTGTCTGACACAGGACTGTCTGCCTTGCAATTCCACCATGTCTGACAGTGGGCCGTCTGCTTGGCAACCCCATGTCTGACAATGGACCGTCTGCCTTGTAATTCCACCCTGTCTGACACTGGACCGTCTGCCTGGCAATTCCACCGTGTCTGAGACTGGCCCGTCTGCATGGTAATTCCACCATGTCTGACACTGGACCGTCTGCCTTGTAATTCCACCATGTCTGACACTGACCGTCTGCTGCCAATTCCACCATGTCTGAGACTGGCCCGTCTGCCTTGTAATTCCACCATGTCTGACACTGGACCGTCTGCCTTGTAATTCCACCCTGTCTGACACTGGACCGTCTGCCTGGCAATTCCACCGTGTCTGACACTGGACCGTCTGCCTTGTAATTCCACCATGTCTGACACTGACCGTCTGCTGCCAATTCCACCATGTCTGAGACTGGCCCGTCTGCCTTGTAATTCCACCATGTCTGACTGGCCCGTCTGCCTTGTAATTCCACCATGTCTGACACTGGACCGTCTGCCTTGTAATTCCACCATGTCTGACACTGGACCGTCTGCCTGGCAATTCCACCATGTCTGACACTGGACCGACTGCCTGGTAATGCCACCATGTCTGACACTGGACCGTCTGCCTTGTAATTCCACCATGTCTGACACTGACCGTCTGCTGCCAATTCCACCATGTCTGAGACTGGCCCGTCTGCCTTGTAATTCCACCATGTCTGACACTGGACCGTCTGCCTGGCAATTCCACCATGTCTGAGACTGGCCCGTCTGCCTTGTAATTCCACCCTGTCTGACACTGGACCATCTGCCTGGCAATTCCACCATGTCTGACACTGGACCGTCTGCCTTGTAATTCCACCCTGTCTGACACTGGACCGTCTGCCTGGCAATTCCACCATGTCTGAGACTGGCCCGTCTGCCTTGTAATTCCACCATGTCTGACACTGGACCGTCTGCCTTGTAATTCCACCCTGTCTGACACTGGACCGTCTGCCTGGCAATTCCACCATGTCTGACACTGGAGCTTCTGCCTGGCAATTCCACCATGTCTGACACTGGACCGTCTGCCTTGTAATTCCACCATGTCTGACACTGGACCATCTGCATTGTAATTCCACAATGTCTGACACTGGACCGTCTGCCTGGCAATTCCACCATGTCTGACGCTGGCCCGCCTGTCTGGCAATTCCACCATGTCTGACACTGGACCGTCTGCCTGTCAATTCCACCATGTCTGACACTGGACCGCCTGCCTTGTAATTCCACCGTGTCTGACACTGGACCGTCTGCCTGTCAATTCCACCATGTCTGACACTGGACCGCCTGCCTTGTAATTCCACCATGTCTGACACTGGACCGCCTGCCTTGTAATTCCACCATGTCTGACACTGGACCGTCTGCCTGGCAATTCCACCATGTCTGACACTGGACCGTCTGCCTTGTAATTCCACCGTGTCTGACACTGGACCGACTGCCTGGCAATTCCACCATGTCTGACACTGGACCGCCTGACTGGCAATTCCACCATGTCTGACACTGGGCCGTCTGTCTGGCAATTCCACCGTGTCTGACATTGGACTGTCTGCCTGGCAATTCCACCATGTCTGACACTGGACCGCCTGACTGGCAATTCCACCATGTCTGACACTGGGCCGTCTGTCTGGCAATTCCACCATGTCTGACACTGGACCGTCTGCCTGGCAATTCCACCGTGTCTGACACTGGGCCGTCTGCCTTGTAATTCCACCGTGTCTGAGACTGGACCGTCTGCCTGGCAATTCCACCGTGTCTGACACTGGGCCGTCTGCCTTGTAATTCCACCGTGTCTGAGACTGGACCGTCTGCCTGGCAATTCCACCGTGTCTGACACTGGACCGTCTGCCTGGCAATTCCACCATGTCTGACACTGGACCGTCTGTCTGTCAATTCCACCGTGTCTGACACTGGGCCGTCTGCCTTGTAATTCCACCCTGTCTGAGACTGGACCGTCTGCCTGGCAATTCCACCGTGTCTGATACTGGACCGTCTGCCTGGCAATTCCACCGTGTCTGACACTGGGCCGTCTGCCTGGCAATTCCACGCTGTCTGACACAGGACCGTGTGCCTGGCAATTCCACCGTGTCTGACACTGGGCCGTCTGCCTTGTAATTCCACCATGTCTGAGACTGGACCGTCTGCCTGGTAATTCCACCGTGTCTGACACTGGACCGTCTGTCTGACAATTCCAACATGTCTGACACTGGACCGTCTGTCTGTCAATTCCACCATGTCTGACACTGGACCGTCTGTCTGTCAATTCCACCATGTCTGACACTGGACCGTCTGTCTGTCAATTCCACCATGTCTGACACTGGACCGTCTGTCTGTCAATTCCACCATGTCTGACACTGGACCGTCTGCCTGGCAATTCCACCATGTCTGACACTGGACCGTCTGACTGGCAATTCCACGCTGTCTGACACAGGACCGTGTGCCTGGCAATTACATCGTGTCTGACACTGGACCGTCTGTCTGTCAATTCCACCATGTCTGATACTGGACCGTCTGTCTGGCAATTCCACCGTGTCTGGCACTGGACCGACTGCCTGGCAATACCACCATGTCTTAGGCTGGCCCGTCAGCCTTATCATTCCACCATGTCTGACACTGGACCGTCTCCCTGGCAATTCCACCGTGTCTCACACTGGACCGTGTGCCCGGCAATTCCACCATGTCTGACACTGGCCGTCTGCCTGGCAATTCCACCATGTCTGACACTGGACCGTCTGCCTGGCAATTCCACCATGTCTGATACTGGAACGTCTGTCTGGCAATTCCACCATGCCTGACACTGGACCGTCTGCCTGGCAATTCCACCATGTCTGACACTGGACCATCTGCCTTGTAATTCCCCCATGTCTGACACTGGACCATCTGCATTGTAATTCCACAATGTCTGACACTGGACCGTCTGCCTGGCAATTCCACCATGTCTGACGCTGGCCCGCCTGTCTGGCAATTCCACCATGTCTGACACTGGACCGTCTGCCTGTCAATTCCACCATGTCTGACACTGGACCGCCTGCCTTGTAATTCCACCATGTCTGAGACTGGCCCGTCTGCCTGGCAATTCCACCGTGTCTGACACTGGACCGTCTGCCTGGCAATTCCACCGTGTCTGACACTGGACCGTCTTCCTGGCAATTCCACCATGTCTGACACTGGACCGTCTGCCTTGTAATTCCACCACGTCTGACACAGGACTGTCTGCCTTGCAATTTCACCATGTCTGACAGTGGGCCGTCTGCTTGGCAACCCCATGTCTGACAATGGACCGTCTGCCTGGCAATTCCACCATGTCTGACACTGGGCCGTCTTACTGGCAATTCCACCATGTCTGATACTGGGCCGTTTTTCTGGTAATTCCACCATGTCTGAGACTGGAACGTCTGCTTGGCAATTCCACCATGTCTGTCACAGGACCGTCTGCCTGGCAATTCCACCATGTCTGACACTGGGCCGTCTTACTGGCAATTCCACCGTGTCTGATACTGGGCCGTTTTTCTGGTAATTCCACCATGTCTGAGACTGGACCGTCTGTCTGGCAATTCCACCATGTCTGACACAGGGCCGTCTGCCTTGTAATTCCACCATGTCTGATACTGGACCGTCTGCCTTGTAATTACACCATGTCTGCCACTGGCCCGTCTCCCTGGCAAATCCACCATGACTGACACTGGACCGTCTGCCTTGTAATTCCACCATGTCTGGCACTGGACCGCCTGTCTGGCAATTCCACCTTGTCTGATACTGGACCGCCTGACTGGCAATTCCACCATGTCTGACACTGGACCGCCTGACTGGCAATTCCACCATGTCTGACAATGGACCGCCTGACTGGCAATTCCACCATGTCTGACACTGGACCGCCTGACTGGCAATTCCACCATGTCTGACACTGGGCCGTCTGTCTGGCAATTCCACCGTGTCTGACATTGGACTGTCTGCCTGGCAATTCCACCATGTCTGACACTGGACCGCCTGACTGGCAATTCCACCATGTCTGACACTGGGCCGTCTGTCTGGCAATTCCACCATGTCTGACACTGGACCGTCTGCCTGGCAATTCCACCGTGTCTGACACTGGGCCGTCTGCCTTGGAATTCCACCCTGTCATAGACTGGACCGTCTGCCTGACAATTCCACCGTGTCTGACACTGGACTGTCTGCCTGGCAATTCCACCATGTCTGACACTGGACCCTCTGCCTTGAAATTCCACCATGTCTGACACTGGACCGTCTGTCTGTCAATTCCACCGTGTCTGACACTGGGCCGTCTGCCTTGTAATTCCACCCTGTCTGAGACTGGACCGTCTGCCTGGCAATTCCACCATGTCTGACACTGGATCGTCTGTCTGTCAATTCCACCGTGTCTGACACTGGGCCGTCTGCCTTGTAATTCCACCCTGTCTGAGACTGGACTGTCTGCCTGGTAAATCCACCGTGTCTGACACTGGACCGTCTGTCTGACAATTCCAACATGTCTGACACTGGACCGTCTGTCTGTCAATTCCACCATGTCTGACACTGGACCGTCTGTCTGTCAATTCCACCATGTCTGACACTGGACCGTCTGCCTGGCAATTCCACCATGTCTGACACTGGACCGTCTGACTGGCAATTCCACCATGTCTGACACTGGACCGTCTGCCTGGCAATTCCACCATGTCTGACACAGGACCGTGTGCCTGGCAATTCCATCGTGTCTGACACTGGACCGTCTGACTGGCAATTCCACGCTGTCTGACACAGGACCGTGTGCCTGGCAATTCCATCGTGTCTGACACTGGACCGTCTGTCTGTCAA
The DNA here is from genome assembly GCF_047496885.1 of Scyliorhinus torazame. NCBI lineage: Eukaryota > Metazoa > Chordata > Chondrichthyes > Carcharhiniformes > Scyliorhinidae > Scyliorhinus > Scyliorhinus torazame. The sequence continues at coordinate 36,997,530 of NC_092729.1, forward strand.
TTCCACCATGTCTGATACTGGACCGTCTGTCTGGCAATTCCACCGTGTCTGGCACTGGACCGACTGCCTGGCAATTCTACCATGTCTGAGACTGGCCCGTCAGCCTTGTCATTCCACCATGTCTGACACTGGACCGTCTCCCTGGCAATTCCACCGTGTCTCACACTGGACCGTGTGCCCGGCAATTCCACCATGTCTGACACTGGCCGTCTGCCTGGTAATTCCACCATGTCTGACACTGGACCGTCTGCCTGGCAATTCCACCGTGTCTGACACTGGACCGTCTGTCTGTCAATTCCACCGTGTCTGACACTGGGCCGTCTGCCTTGTAATTCCACCCTGTCTGAGGCTGGACCGTCTGCCTGGCAATTCCACCATGTCTGACACTGGACCGTCTGTCTGTGAATTCCACCGTGTCTGACACTGGGCCGTCTGCCTTGTAATTCCACCGTGTCTGACACTGGACCGTCTGTCTGACAATTCCACCATGTCTGAGACTGGCCCGTCAGCCTTGTCATTCCACCATGTCTGACACTGGACCGTCTCCCTGGCAATTCCACCGTGTCTCACACTGGACCGTGTGCCCGGCAATTCCACCATGTCTGACACTGGCCGTCTGCCAGGCAATTCCACCATGTCTGACACTGGACCGTCTGCCTGGCAATTCCACCGTGTCTGACACTGGACCGTGTGCCCGGCAATTCCACCATGTCTGACACTGGCCGTCTGCCTGGCAATTCCACCATGTCTGACACTGGACCGTCTGCCTGGCAATTTCACCATGTCTGACACTGGACCGTCTGCCTGGCAATTCCACCATGTCTGACACTGGACCGTCTGTCTGTCAATTCCACCGTGTCTGACACTGGGCCGTCTGCCTTGTAATTCCACCCTGTCTGAGACTGGACTGTCTGCCTGGTAATTCCACCGTGTCTGACACTGGACCGTCTGTCTGACAATTCCAACATGTCTGACACTGGACCGTCTGTCTGTCAATTCCACCATGTCTGACACTGGACCGTCTGTCTGTCAATTCCACCATGTCTGACACTGGACCGTCTGCCTGGCAATTCCACCATGTCTGACACTGGACCGTCTGACTGGCAATTCCACCATGTCTGACACTGGACCGTCTGCCTGGCAATTCCACCATGTCTGACACAGGACCGTGTGCCTGGCAATTCCATCGTGTCTGACACTGGACCGTCTGTCTGTCAATTCCACCATGTCTGATACTGGACCGTCTGTCTGTCAATTCCACCGTGTCTGACACTGGGCCGTCTGCCTTGTAATTCCACCCTGTCTGAGACTGGACCGTCTGCCTGGTAATTCCACCGTGTCTGACACTGGACCGTCTGACTGACAATTCCAACATGTCTGACACTGGACCGTCTGTCTGTCAATTCCACCATGTCTGACACTGGACCGTCTGTCTGTCAATTCCACCATGTCTGACACTGGACCGTCTGCCTGGCAATTCCACCATGTCTGACACTGGACCGTCTGTCTGGCAATTCCACGCTGTCTGACACAGGACCGTGTGCCTGGCAATTCCATCGTGTCTGACACTGGACCGTCTGTCTGTCAATTCCACCATGTCTGATACTGGACCGTCTGTCTGGCAATTCCACCGTGTCTGGCACTGGACCGACTGCCTGGCAATTCTACCATGTCTGAGACTGGCCCGTCAGCCTTGTCATTCCACCATGTCTGACACTGGACCGTCTCCCTGGCAATTCCACCGTGTCTCACACTGGACCGTGTGCCCGGCAATTCATCCATGTCTGACACTGGCCGTCTGCCTGGTAATTCCACCATGTCTGACACTGGACCGTCTGCCTGGTAATTCCACCGTGTCTGACACTGGACCGTCTGTCTGTCAATTCCAACGTGTCTGACACTGGGCCGTCTGCCTTGTAATTCCACCCTGTCTGAGACTGGACCGTCTGCCTGGCAATTCCACCATGTCTGACACTGGACCGTCTGTCTGTGAATTCCACCGTGTCTGACACTGGGCCGTCTGCCTTGTAATTCCACCCTGTCTGAGACTGGACCGTCTGCCTGGTAATTCCACCGTGTCTGACACTGGACCGTCTGTCTGACAATTCCACCATGTCTGAGACTGGCCCGTCAGCCTTGTCATTCCACCATGTCTGACACTGGACCGTCTCCCTGGCAATTCCACCGTGTCTCACACTGGACCGTGTGCCCGGCAATTCCACCATGTCTGACACTGGCCGTCTGCCTGGCAATTCCACCATGTCTGACACTGGACCGTCTGCCTGGCAATTCCACCGTGTCTGAAACTGGACCGTGTGCCCGGCAATTCCACCATGTCTGACACTGGACCGTCTGCCTGGCAATTCCACCATGTCTGACACTGGACCGTCTGACTGGCAATTCCACGCTGTCTGACACAGGTCCGTGTGCCTGGCAATTCCATCGTGTCTGACACTGGACCGTCTGTCTGTCAATTCCACCATGTCTGATACTGCACCGTCTGTCTGGCAATTCCACCGTGTCTGGCACTGGACCGACTGCCTGGCAATTCTACCATGTCTGAGACTGGCCCGTCAGCCTTGTCTTTCCACCATGTCTGACACTGGACCGTCTCCCTGGCAATTCCACCGTGTCTCACACTGGACCGTGTGCCCGGCAATTCCACCATGTCTGACACTGTCCGTCTGCCTGGTAATTCCACCATGTCTGACACTGGACCGTCTGCCTGGCAATTCCACCGTGTCTGACACTGGACCGTCTGTCTGTCAATTCCACCGTGTCTGACACTGGGCCGTCTGCCTTGTAATTCCACCCTGTCTGAGACTGGACCGTCTGCCTGGCAATTCCACCATGTCTGACACTGGACCGTCTGTCTGTGAATTCCACCGTGTCTGACACTGGGCCGTCTGCCTTGTAATTCCACCCTGTCTGAGACTGGACCGTCTGCCTGGTAATTCCACCGTGTCTGACACTGGACCGTCTGTCTGACAATTCCACCATGTCTGAGACTGGCCCGTCAGCCTTGTCATTCCACCATGTCTGACACTGGACCGTCTCCCTGGCAATTCCACCGTGTCTCACACTGGACCGTGTGCCCGGCAATTCCACCATGTCTGACACTGGCCGTCTGCCTGGCAATTCCACCATGTCTGACACTGGACCGTCTGCCTGGCAATTCCACCGTCTCTGACACTGGACCGTGTGCCCGGCAATTCCACCATGTCTGACACTGGCCGTCTGCCTGGCAATTCCACCATGTCTGACACTGGACCGTCTGCCTGGCAATTCCACCATGTCTGACACTGGACCGTCTGTCTGGTAATTCCACCGTGTCTGACACTGGACCGTCTTCCTGGCAATTCCACCATGTCTGGCAATGGACCGTCTGCCTTGTAATTCCACCATGTCTGACACTGGAGCGTCTGCCTGACAATTCCACCGTGTCTGACACAGGACTGTCTGCCTTGCAATTCCACCATGTCTGACAGTGGGCCGTCTGCTTGGCAACCCCATGTCTGACAATGGACCGTCTGCCTGGCAATTCCACCATGTCTGACACTGGGCCGTCTTTCTGGCAATTCCACCATGTCTGACACTGGGCCGTCTTTCTGGTAATACCACCATGTCTGAGACTGGACCGTCTGCTTGGCAATTCCACCATGTCTGACACTGCACCGTCTGTCTGGCAATTCCACCATGTCTGACACAGGACCGTCTGCCTTGTAATTCCACCATGTCTGATACTGGACCGTCTGCCTTGTAATTACACCATGTCTGCTACTGGCCCGTCTCCCTGGCAAATCCACCATGACTGACACTGGACCGTCTGCCTTGTAATTCCACCATGTCTGGCACTGGCCCGTCTGCCTGGCAAATCCACCATGACTGACACTGGACCGTCTGCCTTGTAATTCCACCGTGTCTGACACTGGACCGTCTGCCTTGTAATTCCACCGTGTCTGAAACTGGACCGTCTCCCTTGTAATTCCACCATGTCTGATACTGGACCGTCTGCCTTGTAATTCCACCCTTTCTGACACTGGACCGTCTGCCTTGTAATTCCACCATGTCTGACACTGGACCGTCTGCCTGGCAATTCCACCATGTCTGATACTGGACCGTCTGCCAGGCAATTCCAACATGTCTGACACTGGGCCGTCTGCCTGGCTATTCCACCATGTCTGACACTGGACCGTCTGCCTTGTAATTCCACCGTGTCTGACAATGGACTGTCTGCCTTGTAATTCCACCATGTCTGATACTGGACCGTCTGCCTTGTAATTCCACCATGTCTGGCACTGGACCGTCTGCCTGGCAATTACACCATGTCTGATACTGGACCGTCTGCCTGGCAATTCCACCATGCCTGACACTGGACCGTCTGACTGGCAATTCCACCATATCTGACACTGGACCGTCTGCCTTGTAATTCCACCATGTCTGATACTGGACCGTCTGCCTTGTAATTCCACCATGTCTGACACTGGACCGTCTGCCTTGTAATTGAACCCTGTCTGACACTGGACCGTCTGCCTGGCAATTCCACCATGTCTGACACTGGACCGTCTGCCTTCTAATTCCACCATGTCTGACACTGGACCGTCTGCCTTGTAATTCCACCATGTCTGACACTGACCGTCTGCTGGCAATTCCACCATGTCTGACACCGGACCGTCTGCCTTGTAATTCCACCATGTCTGACACTGGACCGTCTGCCTGGCAATTCCACCTTGTCTGACACCGGACCGTCTGCCTTGTAATTCCACCATGTCTGAAACTGGACCGTCTGCCTGGCAATTCCACCGTGTCTGACACTGGACGATCTGCCTGGCAATTCCACCATGTCTGACACTCGACCGTCTGCCTGGCAATTCCACCGTGTCTGACACTGGACCAGCTGCCTGGCAATTCCACCATGTCTGACACTGGACCGTCTGCCTTGTAATTCCACCATGTCTGAGACTGGCCCGTCTGCCTGGCAATTCCACCGTGTCTGACACTGGACCATCTGCCTGGCAATTCCACCATGTCTGACACTGGACCGTCTGCCTGGCAATTCCACCATGTCTGACACTGGACCGTCTGCCTGGCAATTCCACCGTGTCTGACACTGGTCCATCTGCCTGGCAATTCCACCATGTCTGACACTGGGCCGTCTGCCCGGCAATTCCACCATGCCTGACACTGGACCGTCTGCCTGGCAATTCCACCATGTCTGTCTCTGGACCGTCTGCCTTGTAATTCCACCATGTCTGATACTGGACCGTTTGCCTTGTAATTCCACCATGTCTGACACTGGACCGTCTGCCTTGTAATTCCACCCTGTCTGACACTGGACCGTCTGCCTGGCAATTTCACCATGTCTGATACTGGACCGTCTGCCTGGCAATTCCACCATGCCTGACACTGGACCGTCTGCCTGGCAATTCCACCATGTCTGACACTGGACCGTCTGCCTTGTAATTCCACCATGTCTGACACTGGACCATCTGCATTGTAATTCCACAATGTCTGACACTGGACCGTCTGCCTGGCAATTCCACCATGTCTGACGCTGGACCGCCTGTCTGGCAATTCCACCATGTCTGACACTGGACCGTCTGCCTGGCAATTCCACCGTGTCTGACACTGGACCGTCTGCTGGCAATTCCACCATGTCTGACGCTGGCCCGCCTGTCTGGCAATTCCACCATGTCTGACACTGGACCGTCTGCCTGGCAATTCCACCATGTCTGAGACTGGACCGTCTGCCTGGCAATTCCACCATGTCTGAAACGGGACCGTCTGCTGGCAATTTCACCATGTCTGACATTGGACTGTCTGCCTGGCAATTCCACCATGTCTGACACTGGACCGTCTGCCTGTCAATTCCACCATGTCTGACACTGGACCGTCTGCCTTGTAATTCCACCATGTCTGAGACTGGCCCGTCTTCCTTGTAATTCCACCATGTCTGACACTGGACCGTCTGCCTGGCAATTCCACCATGTCTGACACTGGACCGTCTGCCTTGTAATTCCACCGTGTCTGACACTGGACCGACTGCCTGGCAATTCCACCATGTCTGACACTGGACCGCCTGACTGGCAATTCCACCATGTCTGATACTGGGCCGTCTGTCTGGCAATTCCACCGTGTCTGACATTGGACTGTCTGCCTGGCAATTCCACCATGTCTGACACTGGACCGCCTGACTGGCAATTCCACCATGTCTGACACTGGACCGTCTGTCTGGCAATTCCACCATGTCTGACACTGGACCGTCTGCCTGGCAATTCCACCGTGTCTGACACTGGGCCGTCTGCCTTGTAATTCCACCCTGTCTGAGACTGGACCGTCTGCCTGGCAATTCCACCGTGTCTGACACTGGACTGTCTGCCTGTCAATTCCACCGTGTCTGACACTGGGCCGTCTGCCTTGTAATTCCATCCTGTCTGAGACTGGACCGTCTGCCTGGCAATTCCACCGTGTCTGACACTGGACCGTCTGTCTGTCAATTCCACCGTGTCTGAGACTGGACCGTCTGCCTGGCAATTCCACCGTGTCTGACACTGGACCGTCTGTCTGTCAATTCCACCGTGTCTGACACTGGACCGTCTGTCTGTCAATTCCATCGTGTCTGACACTGGACCGTCTGTCTGTCAATTCCACCATTTCTGATACTGGACCGTCTGTCTGGCAATTCCACCGTGTCTGGCACTGGACCGACTGCCTGGCAATTCCACCATGTCTGACACTGAGCCGTCTGCCTGGCAATTCCACCATGTCTGATACTGGGCCGACTGCCTGGCAATTCCACCATGTCTGACACTGGACCGTCTGCCTTATAATTTAACCATGTCTGAAACTGGCCCGTCTGCCTTATAATTCCACCACGTCTCACTCTGGACCGTCTGTCTGGCATTCCACCATGTCTGACACAGGACCGTCTGTCTGGCAATTCCACCATGTCTGACACTGGACCGTCTGTCTTGTAATTCCACCATGTTTGACACTGGACCGTCTGTCTGGAAATTCCACCATGTCTGACACAGGACCGTCTGTCTGGCAATTCCACCATGTCTGACACTGGACCGTCTGTCTGGCAATTCCACCGTGTCTGAGACTGGACCGTCTGTCTGGCAATTCCACCGTGTCTGACCCTGGACCAAAGGTCACCACAGTTCTGCCGGGTATCCAATATGGGCCTGAAGCAAAGTCCCTGACAAAGACCAGGTCTCCAACTTTAAATGGCCTGTCTCCTTTTACCGAGTCTGTTTCTTCTATTGGGAACCAGCGGCACCTCCAGCCTTCCCATCAAGTTGGGGACAATGAGTTCTGAACGAGCCTGGTAGTGATGCCCACTGAATGGCTCTGCGGTGTGACTGCCGTGATGGTGGGGGGTGGTGGTGGGTGCCGGGGTTGGGGGGGGGGTGCATAATTCGAGAGCAGGATATCAGCCACCTTGATGTGTAATGGTCTGTTGAGCTTCCTCACTGCTGACAACAACTGATCTGCTCTCTGACAGCCCTCCAGAGGCCGGGTGGCCCGGGGCTGTTGCAATGTGCTGGATGCCGGTTGTATTGACAAAGTGCTGACATTCCTCCCCGGTGAACACAGTCACATTGTCGGACAACAATGCATCTGGGAGGCAGGGGGTCGCAGAAAGGTCAACGCAGACACTCTGTGGGGGCTTCTGGGGAGGTCCACATCTCCTGAACATTGAAACAGCTCCATTGGGCATCCTCTAGGTTCAGGAACATTCTTCCAGGAAAGGATTAGTGAAATACACATGTAACCTCATCAACGGAAGGCCAGGATATTCCCGTGGATACAGGGCGGCTCTGAGTGGCAACGCCTGTTGTGCCTGGAATAAATCTCAATGGAGCACCATTTGCTCAATGTCCTTATCGATGCCGGACCACCGACAGTCACCTCTGGTCAACATTCCCACCTCTGTGTTTTGCCAGGGTGTGCTCTGTATAACCCATGCAGCTCCTGGTCAACATTCCCATCTCTGTCTGGTCAGGGTGTGCACTGTATAACCCCTGCAGCTGCTGGTCAACATTCCCATTTCTGTGTTTGGCCAGGGTGTGCAATGTATAACCCCTGCAGCTCCTGGTCAACATTCCCATCTCTGTGTGGCCAGGGTGTACTCTGTATAACCCCTGCAGCTCCTGGTCCACATTCACATCTCTGTGTGGCCAGGGTGTGAACTGTATAACACCTGCAGCTCCTGGTCAACATTCCCATCTCGGTCTGGTCAGGATGCCGTGCTTTAACCCCTGCAGCTCCTGGTCAACATTCCCATCTCTGTGTGTGGCCAGGGTGTGCTCTGTATAACCCCTGCAGCTCCTGGTCAAAATTCCCATCTCTGTGTGGCCACGGTGCGCTCTGTATAACCCCTGCAGCTCCTGCTCAACATTCCCATCTCTGTGTGGCCAGGGTGTGCTCTGTATAACCCCTGCTCCTGGTCAACATTCCCATCTCTGTGTGGCCAGAGTGTGCTCTGTATAACTCTTGCAGCTCCTGGTCAACATTCCCATCTCTGTGTGGCGTAGGTGTGCTCTGTATAACCCCTGCTCCTGGTCGACATTCCCATCTCTGTGTGGCCAGGGTGTGCTCTGTATAACCCCGGCAGCTACTGGTCAACATTCCCATCTGTGTGTGGCCAGGGTGTGCTCTGTATAACCCCTGCAGCTCCTGGTCAACATTCCCATCTCTGTGTTGCCAGGGTGTGCTCTGTATAACACCGGCAGCTACTGGTCAGCATTCCCATCTGTGTGTGGCAAGGGTGTGCTCTGCATAACCCCTGCAGATCCTCGTCAACATTCCCTTCTCTGTGTGTGGCCAGTGTGTGTTCTGTATAACCCGTGCTCCTGGCCAACATTCCCATCTCTGTGTGGCCAGTGTGTGCTTTGTTTAACCCCTGCAGCTCCTGGTCTACATTCCCATCTCTGTGTAGCCTGGGTGTGCGCTGTAGAACTCCTGCAGCTCCTGGTCAACATTCCCAGCTCTGTGTGGCAAGCGTGTGCTCTGTATAACCCCAGCAGCTCCTGGTCAACATTCAGATCTCTGTGTGGCCAGGGTGTGCTCTGTATAACCCCAGCAACTCCTGGTCAACATTCCCACCTCTGTGAGGCCAGGGTGTGCTCTGTATAACCCCTGCAGCTCCTGGTCAACATTCCCAACTCTGTGTGGCCAGTGTGTGCTCTGTATAACCCCAGCAGCTCTTGGTGAACATTCCCATCTCTGTGAGGCCAGGGTGTGCTCTGTATAACCCCGGCAGCTACTGGTCAACATTCCCATCTGTGTGTGGCCAGGGTGTGCTCTGTATAACCCCTGCAGATCCTGGTCAACATTCCCTTCTCTGTGTGTGGCCAGGGTGTGCTCTGTATAACCCCTGCTCCTGGTCAACATTCCCATCTCTGTGTGGCCAGAGTGTGCTCTGTATAACTCCTGCATCTCCTGGTCAACATTCCCATCTCTGTGTGGCCAGGATGTGCTCTGTATAACCCGTGCTACTGGTCAACATTCCCATCTCTGTGTGGCCAGTGTGAGTTTTGTTTAACCCCTGCAGCTCCTGGTCAACATTCCCATCTCTGTGTAGCCTGGGTGTGCTCTGTAGAACTCCTGCATCTCCTGGTCAACATTCCCATCTCTGTGTGGCCAGGGTGTGCTCTGTATAACCCGTGCTCCTGGTCAACATACCCATCTCTGTGTGGCCAGTGTGTGCTTTGTTTAACCCTTGCAGCTCCTGGTCAACATTCCCATCTCTGTGTGGCCAGGGTGTGCTCTGTATAACCCCGGCAGCTACTGGTCAACATTCCCAACTGTGTGTGGCAAGGGTGTGCTCTGTATAACCCCTGCAGATCCTGGTCAACATTCCCTTCTCTGTGTGTGGCCAGTGTGTGCTCTGTATAACCCCTGCTCCTGGTCAACATTCCCATCTCTGTGTGGCCAGAATGTGCTCTGTATAACTCCTGCATCTCCTGGTCAACATTCCCATCTCTCTGTGGCCAGGGTGTGCTCTGTATAACCCGTGCTCCTGGTCAACATTCCCATCTCTGTGTGGCCAGTGTGTACTTTGTTTAACCCCTGCAGCTCCTGGTCAACATTCCCATCTCTGTGTAGCCTGGGTGTGCGCTGTAGAACTCCTGCAGCTCCTGGTCAACATTCCCAGCTCTGTGTGGCAAGCGTGTGCTCTGTATAACCCCCGCAGCTCCTGGTCAACATTCAGATCTCTGTGTGGCCAGGGTGTGCTCTGTATAACCCCAGCAACTCCTGGTCAACATTCCCACCTCTGTGAGGCAAGGGTGTGCTCTGTATAACCCCTGCAGCTCCTGGTCAACATTCCCAACTCTGTGTGGCCAGTGTGTGCTCTGTATAACCCCAGCAGCTCTTGGTGAACATTCCCATCTCTGTGTTGCCAGGGTGTGCTCTGTATAACCCCGGCAGCTACTGGTCAACATTCCCATCTGTGTGTGGCCAGGGTGTGCTCTGTATAACCCCTCCAGATCCTGGTCAACATTCCCTTCTCTGTGTGTGGCCAGGGTGTGCTCTGTATAACCCCTGCTCCTGGTCAACATTCCCATCTCTTTGTGGCCAGAGTGTGCTCTGTATAACTCCTGCATCTCCTGGTCAACATTCCCATCTCTGTGTGGCCAGGGTGTGCTCTGTATAACCCGTGCTCCTGGTCAACATTCCCATCTCTGTGTGGCCAGTGTGTGCTTTGTTTAACCCCTGCAGCTCCTGGTCAACATTCCCATCTCTATGCAGCATGGGTGTGCTCTGTAGAACTCCTGCATCTCCTGGTCAACATTCCCATCTCTGTGTGGCCAGGGTTTGCTCTGTATAACCCGTGCTCCTGGTCAACATTCCCATCTCTGTGTGGCCAGTGTGTGCTTTGTTTTACCCCTGCAGCTCCTGGTCAATATTCCCATCTCTGTGTGGCCTGGGTGTGCTCTGTATAATTCCTGCAGCTCCTGGCTAACATTCCCATCTCTGTGCGGCCAGGGTGTGCTCTGTATAACCCCTGCAGCTCCTGGTCAACATTCAGATCTCTGTCTGGTCAGGGTGTGCTCTGTATAACCCCAGCAACTCCTGGTCAACATTCCCACCTCTGTGAGGCCAGGGTGTGCTCTGTATAACCCCTGCAGATCCTGGTCAATATTCCCATCTCTGTGTGGTCAGGGTGTGCTCTGTAGAACCCCTGCAGCTCCTGGTCAACATTCCCATCTCTGTGGGGCCAGGATGTGCTCTGTATAACCCCTGCAGCTCCTGGTCAACATTCCCATCTCTGTGTGGCCAGGGTGTTATCTGCATAACCCCTGCAGCTCCTGGTTAACATTCCCATCTCTGTGGGGCCAGGGTGTGCTTTGTATAATCCCTGCAGCTCCTGGTCAACATTCCCATCTCTGTGTGGCCAGAGTGTTATCTGTATAACCCCTGCAGCTCCTGGTCAACATTCCCATCTCTGTGGGGCCAGGGTGTGCTCTGTATAACCATTGCAGCTCCTGGTAAACATTCCCATCTCTGTGTGGCCAGTGTGTCCTCTGTATAACCCCCGCAGCCCCTGGTCAACATTCCCATCTCTGTGTGGCCAGGGTGTGCTCTATATAAATCCTGCAGCTCCTGCTCAACATTCCCATGTCTGTGTGGCCAGGTTGTGCTCTGTATAATCCCTGCTCCTGGTCAACATTCCCATTTCTGTGTGTGGCCAGAGTGTGCTCTGCATAACTCCTGCAGATCCTGGTCAACATTCCCATCTCTGTGTGTGGCCAGGGTGTGCTCTGTATAACTCCTGCAGCTCCTGGTCAACATTCCCATCTGTGTGTGGGCAGCATGTGCTCTGTATAACTCCTGCAGCTCCTGGTCAACATTCCCATCTCTGTGTGGTCAGGGTGCGCTCTGTATAACAACTGCAGCTCCTGATCAACATTCCCTTCTCTGTCTGTGGCCAGGGTGAGCTCTGTATAACCCTTGCTCCAGGTCAACATTCCCATCTCTGTGTGTGGCCAGTGTGTGCTCTGTATAACCCCTGCAGCTCCTGGTCAACATTCCCATCGCTGTGTGGCCAGTCTGTGCTCTGTATAACCCCAGAAGCTACTGGTCAACATTCCCATCTCAGTGTGGCCAGGGTGTGCTCTGTATAACACCTGCAGCACTTGGTCAACATTCCCATCTCTGTGTGGCCAGGTAGCGCACTGTATAACTCCTGCAGCTCCTGGTCAACATTCCCATATCTGTGTGGCCAGGCAGCGCACTGTATAACTCCGGCAGCTCCTGGTCAACATTCCCATATCTGTGTGGCCAGGTAGCGCACTGTATAACTCCTGCAGCTCCTGGTCAACATTCCCATCTCTGTGTGGCCGGGCTGTGCTCTGTGTAACTCCTGCAGCTCCTGGTCAACATTCCCATATCTGTTAATCCAGGGTGTGCTCTGTATAACTCCTTTAGCTCCTGGTCAACATTCCCATCTCTGTGTGGCCAGGGTGTGCACTGTATCACCCCTGCAGCTACTAGTCAACATTCCCTTCTCTGTGGGGCCAGGATGTGCTCTGTAAAACCGCTGCAATTGCTGGAGAACATTCCCGTCTCTGTGTGGCCAGTATGTGGTTTATTTAACCCCTGCAGCTCCTGGTCAACATTCCCATCTCTCTGTGTGGTCAGGGTGTGCTCTGTATAACCCCTGCAGCTCCTGGTCAGCATTCCAATCTCTGTGTGTGGCCAGAGCGTGCTCTGAATAACCCCTGCTACTGGTCAACATTCCCATCTCTGTGTGTGGCCAGGGTGTTATCTGTATAACCCCTGCAGCTCCTGGTTAACATTCCCATCTCTGTGGGGCCAGGGTGTGCTCTGTATAATCCCTGCAGCTCCTGGTCAACATTCCCATCTCTGTGTGGCCAGGGTGTTATCTGTATAACCCCTGCAGCTCCTGGTCAACATTCCCATCTCTGTGGGGCCAGGGTGTGCTCTGTATAACCATTGCAGCTCCTGGTCAACATTCCCATCTCTGTGTGGCCAGGGTGTGCTCTGTAAAACCCCAGCAGCTCTTGGTGAACATTCCCATCTCTGTGTTGCCAGTGTGTGCTCTGTATAACCCCTGCAGGTCCTGGTCAACATTCCCATGTCTGTGTGGCCAGGGTGTGCTCTGTATAATCCCAGCTCCCGGTCAACATTCCCATCTCTGTGTGTGGCCAGGCTGTGCTCTGTATAACACCTGCAGCTCCTGGTCAACATTCCCATCTCTGTTTCGCCAGAGTGGGCTCTGGATAACCCGTGCAGCTCCTGGTCAGCATTCCCATCTCTGTGCGTGGCCAGGGTGTGCTCTGTATAACCCCTGCATCTCCTGGTCAACATTTCCATCTCTGTGTGTGGCCAGAGTGTGCTCTGTATAACTCCTGCTCCTGGTCAACATTCCCATCTCTGTGTGGCCAGAGTGTGCTCTGTATAACTCCTGCATCTCCTGGTCAACATTCCCATCTCTGTGTGGCCAGGGTGTGCTCTGTATAACCCGTGCTCCTGGTCAACATTCCCATCTCTGTGTGGCCAGTGTGTGCTTTGTTTAACCCCTGCAGCTCCTGGTCAACATTCCCATCTCTATGCAGCATGGGTGTGCTCTGTAGAACTCCTGCATCTCCTGGTCAACATTCCCATCTCTGTGTGGCCAGGGTGTGCTCTGTATAACCCGTGCTCCTGGTCAACATTCCCATCTCTATGTGGCCAGTGTGTGCTTTGTTTAACCCCTGCAGCTCCTGGTCAATATTCCCATCTCTGTGTGGCCTGGGTGTGCTCTGTATAATTCCTGCAGCTCCTGGACAACATTCCCATCTCTGTGCGGCCAGGGTGTGCTCTGTATAACCCCTGCAGCTCCTGGTCAACATTCAGATCTCTGTGTGGCCAGGGTGTGCTCTGTATAACCCCATCAACCCCTGGTCACCATTCCCACCTTTGTGAGGCCAGGGTGTGCTCTGTATAACCCCTGCAGCTCCTGGTCAACATTCCCATCTCTGTGTGGTCAGGGTGTGCTCTGTAGAACCCCTGCAGCTCCTGGTCAACATTCCCATCTCTGTGGGGCCAGGATGTGCTCTGTATAACTCCTGCAGCTCCTGGTCAACATTCCCATCTCTGTGTGGCCATGGTGTTATCTGTATAACCCCTGCAGCTCCTGGTTAACATTCCCATCTCTTTGGGGCCAGAGTGTGCTTTGTCTAATCCCTGAAGCTCCTGGTCAACATTCCCATCTCTGTGTGGCCAGAGTGTTATCTGTATAACCCCTGCAGCTCCTGGTCAACATTCCCATCTCTGTGGGGCCAGGGTGTGCTCTGTATAACCATTGCAGCTCCTGGTCAACATTCCCATCTCTGTGTGGCCAGGGTGTCCTCTGTATAACCCCCGCAGCTCCTGGTCAATATTCCCATCTCTGTGTGGCCAGGGTGTGCTCTATATAACTCCTGCAGCTCCTGGTCAACATGCCCATGTCTGTGTGGCCAGGGTGTGCTCTGTATAATCCCTGCTCCTGGTCAACATTCCCATTTCTGTGTGTGGCCAGAGTGTGCTCTGCATAACTCCTGCAGATCCTGGTCAACATTCCCATCTCTGTGTGTGGCCAGGGTGTGCTCTGTATAACTCCTGCAGCTCCTGGTCAACAATCCCATCTGTGTGTGGGCAGCATGTGCTCTGTATAACTCCTGCAGCTCCTGGTCAACATTCCCATCTCTGTGTGGTCAGGGTGCGCTCTGTATAACAACTGCAGCTCCTGATCAACATTCCCTTCTCTGCCTGTGGCCAGGGTGAGCTCTGTATAACCCTTGCTCCAGGTCAACATTCCCATCACTGTGTGTGGCCAGTGTGTGCTCTGTATAACCCCTGCAGCTCCTGGTCAACATTCCCATCTCAGTGTGGCCAGGGTGTGCTCTGTATAACACCTGCAGCACTTGGTCAACATTCCCATCTCTGTGTGGCCAGGTAGCGCACTGTATAACTCCTGCAGCTCCTGGTCAACATTCCCATCTCTGTGTGGCCGGGCTGTGCTCTGTGTAACTCCTGCAGCTCCTGGTCAACATTCCCATCTCTGTGTGGCCGGGCTGTGCTCTGTGTAACTCCTGCAGCTCCTGGTCAACATTCCCATATCTGTTAATCCAGGGTGTGCTCTGTTTAACTCCTTTAGCTCCTGGTCAACATTCCCATCTCTGTGTGGCCAGGGTGTGCACTGTTTCACCCCTGCAGCTACTAGTCAACATTCCCTTCTCTGTGGGGCCAGGATGTGCTCTGTATAACCGCTGCAAGTGCTGGAGAACATTCCCGTCTCTGTGTGGCCATTATGTGGTTTATTTAACCCCTGCAGCTCCTGGTCAACATTCCCATCTCTCTGTGTGGTCAGGGTGTGCTCTGTATAACCCCTGCAGCTCCTGGTCAGCATTCCAATCTCTGTGTGTCGCCAGGGTGTGCTCTGTATAACCCCTGCTACTGGTCAACATTCCCATCTCTGTGTGTGGCCAGGGTGTTATCTGTATAACCCCTGCAGCTCCTGGGTAACATTCCCATCTCTGTGGGGCCAGGGTGTGCTCTGTATAATCCCTGCAGCTCCTGGTCAACATTCCCATCTCTGTGTGGCCAGGGTGTTATCTGTATAACCCCTGCAGCTCCTGGTCAACATTCCCATCTCTGTGGGTCCAGGGTGTGCCCTGTATAACCATTGCAGCTCCTGGTCAACATTACCATCTCTGTGTGGCCAGGGTGTGCTCTATATAACTCCTGCAGCTCCTGGTCAACATTCCCATCTCTGTGTATCCAGAGTGTGCTCTGTATAACCCCTGCAGGTCCTGGTCAACATTCCCATGTCTGTGTGGCCAGGCTGTGCTCTGTATAATCCCAGCTCCCGGTCAACATTCCCATCTCTGTGTGTGGCCAGGCTGTGCTCTGTATAACACCTGCAGCTCCTGGTCAACATTCCCATCTCTGTTTAGCCAGGGTGGGCTCTGGATAACCCGTGCAGCTCCTGGTCAACATCCCCATCACTGTGTGTGGCCAGTGTGTGCTCTGCATAACACCTGCATCTCCTGGTCAACATTCCCATCTCTGTGTGGCGAGGGTGTGCTCTGTATAACCCCTGCAGCTCCTGGTCAGCATTCCCATTTCTGTGCGTGGCCAGGGTGTGCTCTGTATAACCCCTGCATCTCCTGGTCAACATTCCCATCTCTGTGTGTGGCCAGAGTGTGCTCTGTATAACTCCTGCTCCTGGTCAACATTCCCATCTCTGTGTGTGGCCAGGGTGAGCTCTGCATAACTCCTGCAGTTCCTGGTCAACATTCCCATCTCTGTGTGTGGCCAGGGTGTGCTCTGTATAACTCCTGCAGCTCCTGGTCAACATTCCCATGTGTGTGTGGCCAGCATGTGCTCTGTATAACCGCAGCAGCTCCTGGTCAACATCCCCATCTGTGTGTGGCCAGAGTGTGCTCTGTATAACCCCTGCTGCTCCTGGTCAACATTCCCATCTCTGTGTTGCCAGGGTGTGCTCTGCATAACCCCTGCAGCTCCTGGTCGACATTAAATCTCTGTGTGGTCAGGGTGTGCTCTGCATAGCCCCTCCAGCTCCTGGTCAACATTCCCAACTCTGTGTGGCCAGGGTGTGCTCTGTATAACCCCTGCATCTCCTGGTCAACATCCCCAACTTTGTGCAGCCAGGGTGGGCTCTGTATAACCCCTGCAGCTCCTGGTCAACATTCCCATCTCTGTGTTGCCAGGGTGTGCTCTGTATAACCCCTGCAGCTCCTGGTCAACATGCCCATGTCTGTGTGGCCAGGGTGTGCTCTGTATAATCCCTGCTCCTGGTCAACATTCCCATTTCTGTGTGTGGCCAGAGTGTGCTCTGCATAACTCCTGCAGATCCTGGTCAACATTCCCATCTCTATGTGTGGCCAGGGTGTGCTCTGTATAACTCCCGCAGCTCCTGGTCAACAATCCCATCTGTGTGTGGGCAGCATGTGCTCTGTATAACTCCTGCAGCTCCTGGTCAACATTCCCATCTCTGTGTGGTCAGGGTGCGCTCTGTATAACAACTGCAGCTCCTGATCAACATTCCCTTCTCTGTCTGTGGCCAGGGTGAGCTCTGTATAACCCTTGCTCCAGGTCAACATTCCATTCTCTGTGTGTGGCCAGTGTGTGCTCTGTATAACCCCTGCAGCTCCTGGTCAACATTCCCATCGCTGTGTGGCCAGTCTGTGCTCTGTATAACCCCAGAAGCTCCTGGTCAACATTCCCATCTCTGTGTTGCCAGGGTGTGCTCTGTATAACCCCTGCAGCTCCTGGTCGACATTAAATCTCTGTGTGGCCAGGATGTGCTCTGTATAACTCCTGCAGCTCCTGGGCAACATTCCCATCTCTGTGTGGCCAGGGTGGGCTCTGGATAACCCGTGCAGCTCCTGGTCAACATCCCCATCACTGTGTGTGGCCAGTGTGTGCTCTGCATAACACCTGCAGCTCCTGGTCTGCATTCCCATCTCTGTGTGTGGCCAGGGTGTGCTCTGTATAACTCCTGCTCCAGGTCAACATTCCCATCTCTGTGTGTGGCCAGGGTGTGCTCTGCATAACTCCTGCAGATCAGATCCTGGTCAACATTCCCATCTCTGTGTGTGGCCAGGGTGTGCTCTGTATAACTCCCGCAGCTCCTGGTCAACATTCCCATCTGTGTGTGGCCAGCATGTGCTCTGTCTAACCCCAGCAGCTCCTGGTCAACATTCCCATCTCTGTGTGGCCAGGGTGTGCTCTGTATAACCCCAGCAGCTCCTGGACAACATCCCCATCTGTGTGTGGCCAGAGTGTGCTCTGCATAACCCCTTCTGCTCCTGGTCAACATTCCCATCTCTGTGTGGCCAGGGTGTGCTCTGTATAACCTCTACAGCTCCTGGTCGACATTAAATCTCTGTGTGGTCAGGGTGTGCTCTGCATAGCCCCTGCAGCTCCTTGTCAACATTTCCATCTCTGTGTGGCCAGGGTGTGCCCTGTATAACCCAAGCTCCTTGTCAACATTCCCATCTCTGTGTGGCCAGGATGTGCTCTGTAAACACCTGCAGCTCCTGGTCAACATTCCCATCTCTGTGTGGCCAGGATGTGCTCAGTATAACCCCTGCAGCTTCTAGTAAACATCCCCATCTTTGTGCAGCCAGGGTGGGCTCTGTATAACTCCTGCAGCTCCTGGGCAACATTCCCATCTCTGTGTGGCCAGGGTGTGCTCTGTATAACCCCTGCAACTCCTGGTCAACATTTTTATCTCCGTGTGGCCAGGGTGTGCTCTGTATAACTCCTGCAGCTTCTGGTCAACATTCCCATCTCTGTGTGGCCAAGGTGTGCACTGTATAACCCCTGCATCTCCTGGTCAACATTCCCATATTCGTGTGGCCATGGTGTGCTCTGTATAACACCTGCTACTGTTTAACATTCCCATCTCTGTGTGGCCAGAGTGTGCTCTGTATAACACCTGCGGCACCTGGTCAACATTCCCCTCTCTGTGTGGCCAGGTAGCGCACTGTATAATTCCTGCAGCTCCTGGTCAACATTCCCATATCTGTGTGGCCAGGTAGCGCACTGTATAACTCCTGCAGCTCCTGGTCAACATTCCCATCTCTGTGTGGCCAGGATGTTCTCTGTATAACTCCTGCAGCTCCTGGTCAACATTCCCTTATCTGTGTATCCAGGGTGTGCTCTGTATAACCCCTGTAGCTCCTGGTCAACATTCCCATCTCTGTGTGTGGCCAGGGTGTGCTTTGTATAACCCCAGCTCCAGGTCAACATTCCCATCTCTGTGGGGCCAGGATGTGATCTGTATAAACCCTGCAGGTCCTGGTGAACATTCCCGTCTCTGTGTGGCCAGTATATGCTTTCTTTAACCCCTACAGCTCCTGGTCAACATTCACATCTCTGTGTGTAGACAGGGTGTGCTCTGTATAACCTCTGCAGCTCCTGGTCAACATTCCGATCTTTGTGTGGTCAGGGTGCGCTCTGTATAACAACTGCAGATCCTAATCAACATTCCCTTCTCAGTCTGTGGCCAGGGTGAGCTCTGTATAACCCTTGCTCCAGGTCAACATTCCCATCTCTGTGTGTCGCCAGGGTGTGCTCTGTATAACCCCTGCAGCTCCTGGTCATCATTCACATCTCTGTGTGGCCAGTGTGTGCTCTGTATAACCCCAGAAGCTACTGGCCAACATTCCCATCTCAGTTTGGCCAGGGTGTGCTCTGTATAACTCCTGCAGCTCCTGGTCAACATTCCCATATCTGTGTGGCCAGATTACGCACTGTATAACTCCTGCAGCTCCTGGTCAACATTCCCATCTCTGTGTGGCCAGGATGTGCTCTGTATAACTCCTGCAGCTCCTGGTCAACATTCCCATATCTGTGGATCCAGGGTGTGCTCAGTATAACCCCTTTAGCTCCTGCTCAACATTCCCATCTCTGTGTGGCCAGGGTGGGCACTGTATCACCCCTGCAGCTACTGGTCAACATTCCCTTCTCTGTGGGGCCAGGATGTGCTCTGTATAACCCCTGCAGGTGCTGGAGAACATTCCGGTCTCTGTGTGGCCAGTATTTGGTTTCTTTAACCCCTGCAGCTCCTGGTCAACATTCCCATCTCTCTGTGTGGCCAGGGTGTGCTCTGTATAACCCCTGCAGCTCCTGGTCAGCATTCCAATCTCTGTGTGTGGCCAGGGTGTGCTCTGTATAACCCCTGGAACACCTGCTCAACATTTCAATCTCTGTGTGGCCAGGGTGTGCTCTGTAAAACCCCTGCAGCTCCCGGTCAACATTCCCATCTTTGTGTGGCCAGGGTGTAATCTGTATAACCCCTGCATCTCCTGGTCAACATTCCCATCTCTGTGTGTGGCCAGGGTGTGCTTTGTATAACCCCAGCTCCAGGTCAACATTCCCATCTCTGTGTGGCCAGTGTGTGCTCTGTGTAACCCCCGCAGCTACTGGTCAACATTCCCATTTCTGTGTGGCCAGAGTGTGCTCTGTATAACGCCTGCTCCTGGTCAACATTCCCATCTCTGTGTGGCCAGGCTTTGCTCTGTATAACTCCTGCAGCTCCTGGTCAACACTCCCATCTGTGTGTGGCCAGCGTGTGCTCAGTCTTACCCCTGCAGCTCCTGGTCAACATTCCCATCTCTGTGTGGCCAGGGTTTGCTCTGTATAACCCCAGCAGCTCCTGGTCAACATCCCCATCTGTGTGTGGCCAGAGTGTGCTCTGTATAACCCCGGCTGCTGCTGGTCAACATTCCCATCTCTCTGTGGCCAGGGTGTTCTCTGTATAACCCCTGCAGCTCCTGATCAACATTAAATCTCTGTGTGGTCAGGGTGTGCTCTGCATAACTCCTGCAGCTAATGGTCAACATTTCCATCTCTGTGTGGCCAGGATGTGCTCTGTATAACCCAAGCTCCTGTTCAACATTCCCATCTCTGTGTGGCCAGGATGTGCTCTCTATAACCCCTGCAGCTCCTGGTCAACATTTCCATCTCTGTGTGGCCAGGAATGCTCTGTATAACTCCTGCAGCTCCTGGTCAACATTCCCATATCTGTGTATCCAGGGTGTGCTCTGTATAACCACTTTAGCTCCTGGTCAACATTCCCATCTCTGTGTGGCCAGGGTGTGCACTGTATCACCCCTGCAGCTACTGGTCAACATTCCCTTCTTTGTGTGGCCAGGGTGTGCTCTGTATAACCCCTGCAGCTCCTGGTCAGCATTCCCATCTCTGTGTGGCCAGGGTGTGCACTGTATCACCCCTGCAGCTACTAGTCAACATTCCCTTCTCTGTGGGGCCAGGATGTGCTCTGTATAACCGCTGCAAGTGCTGGAGAATATTCCCGTCTCTGTGTGGCCAGTATGTGGTTTATTTAACCCCTGCAACTCCTGGTCAACATTCCCATCTCTGTGTGGTCAGGGTGTGCTCTGTATAACCCCTGCAGCTCCTGGTCAGCATTCCAATCTCTGTGTGTCGCCAGGGTGTGCTCTGTATAACCCCTGCTACTGGTCAACATTCCCATCTCTGTGTGTGGCCAGGGTGTTATCTGTATAACCCCTGCAGCTCCTGGTTAACATTCCCATCTCTGTGGGGCCAGGGTGTGCTCTGTATAATCCCTTCAGCTCCTGGTCAACATTTCCATCTCTGTGTGGCCAGGGTGTTACCTGTATAACCCCTGCAGCTCCTGGTCAACATTCCCATCTCTGTGGGGCCAGGGTGTGCTCTGTATAACCATTGCAGCTCCTGGTCAACATTACCATCTCTGTGTGGCCAGGGTGTGCTCTATATAAATCCTGCAGCTCCTGGTCAACATTCCCATCTCTGTGTATCCAGAGTGTGCTCTGTATAACCCCTGCAGGTCCTGGTCAACATTCCCATGTCTGTGTGGCCAGGGTGTGCTCTGTATAATCCCAGCTCCCGGTCAACATTCCCATCTCTGTGTGTGGCCAGGCTGTGCTCTGTATAACACCTGCAGCTCGTGGTCAACATTCCCATCTCTGTTTAGCCAGGGTGGGCTCTGGATAACCCGTGCAGCTCCTGGTCAACATCCCCATCACTGTGTGTGGCCAGTGTGTGCTCTGCATAACACCTGCATCTCCTGGTCAACATTCCCATCTCTGTGTGGCGAGGGTGTGCTCTGTATAACCCCTGCAGCTCCTGGTCAGCATTCCCATATCTGTGTGTGGCCAGGGTGTGCTCTGTATAACCCCTGCTTCTCCTGGTCAACATTCCCATCTCTGTGTGTGGCCAGAGTGTGCTCTGTATAACTCCTGCTCCTGGTCAACATTCCCATCTCTGTGTGTGGCCAGGGTGAGCTCTGCATAACTCCTGCAGATCCTGGTCAACATTCCCATCTCTGTGTGTGGCCAGGGTGTGCTCTGTATAACTCCTGCAGCTCCTGGTCAACATTCCCATGTGTGTGTGACCAGCATGTGCTCTGTATAACCGCAGCAGCTCCTGGTCGACATTAAATCTCTGTGTGGTCAGGGTGTGCTCTGCATAGCCCCTCCAGCTCCTGGTCAACATTCCCAACTCTGTGTGGCCAGGGTGTGCTCTGTATAACCCCTGCAGCTCCTGGTCAACATCCCCATCTTTGTGCAGCCAGGGTGGGCTCTGTATAACCCCTGCAGCTCCTGGTCAACATTCCCATCTCTGTGTTGCCAGGGTGTGCTCTGTATAACCCCTGCAGCTCCTGGTCGACATTAAATCTCTGTGTGGCCAGGATGTGCTCTGTATAACTCCTGCAGCTCCTGGGCAACATTCCCATCTCTGTGTGGCCAGGGTGTGCTCTGTATAACCCCTGGAACACCTGCTCAACATTTCTATCTCTGTGTGGCCAGGGTGTGCTCTGTATAACCCCTGCAGCTCCTGGTCTGCATTCCATTCTCTGTGTGTGGCCAGGGTGTGCTCTGTATAACTCCTGCTCCAGGTCAACATTCCCATCTCTGTGTGTGGCCAGGGTGTGCTCTGCATAACTCCTGCAGATCAGATCCTGGTCAACATTCCCATCTCTGTGTGTGGCCAGGGTGTGCTCTGTATAACTCCCGCAGCTCCTGGTCAACATTCCCATCTGTGTGTGGCCAGGGTGTGCTCTGTATAACCCCAGCAGCTCCTGGACAACATCCCCATCTGTGTGTGGCCAGAGTGTGCTCTGTATAACCCCTGCTGCTCCTGGTCAACATTCCCATCTCTGTGTGGCCAGGGTGTGCTCTGTATAACCTCTACAGCTCCTGGTCGACATTAAATCTCTGTGTGGTCAGGGTGTGCTCTGCATAGCCCCTGCAGCTCCTTGTCAACATTTCCATCTCTGTGTGGCCAGGGTGTCCTCTGTATAACCCCAGCAGCTCCTGGTCAACATTCCCATCTCTGTGTGGCCAGGGTGCGCTCTGTATAACTCCAGCAGCTCCTGTTCAACAGTCCCATCTCTGTGTGGCCAGCATGTGCTCAGTATAACCCCTGCAGCTCCTAGTAAACATCCCCATCTTTGTGCAGCCAGGGTGGGCTCTGTATAACTCCTGCAGCTCCTGGGCAACATTCCCATCTCTGTGTGGCCAGGGTGTGCTCTGTATAACCCCTGCAACTCCTGGTCAACATTTTTATCTCCGTGTGGCCAGGGTGTGCTCTGTATAACTCCTGCAGCTTCTGGTCAACATTCCCATCTCTGTGTGGCCAAGGTGTGCACTGTATAACCCCTGCATCTCCTGGTAAACATTCCCATATTCGTGTGGCCATGGTGTGCTCTGTATAACACCTGCTACTGTTTAACATTCCCATCTCTGTGTGGCCAGAGTGTGCTCTGTATAACACCTGCGGCACCTGGTCAACATTCCCCTCTCTGTGTGGCCAGGTAGCGCACTGTATAATTCCTGCAGCTCCTGGTCAACATTCCCATATCTGTGTGGCCAGGTAGCGCACTGTATAACTCCTGCAGCTCCTGGTCAACATTCCCATCTCTGTGTGGCCAGGATGTGCTCTGTATAACTCCTGCAGCTCCTGGTCAACATTCCCTTATCTGTGTATCCAGGGTGTACTCTGTATAACCGCTGTAGCTCCTGGTCAACGTTCCCATCTCTGTGTGGCCAGGGTGTGCACTGTCTCACCCCTGCAGTTACTGGTCAACATTTCCTTCTCTGTGGGGCCAGGATGTGATCTGTATAAACCCTGCAGGTCCTGGTGAACATTCCCGTCTCTGTCTGGCCAGTATATGCTTTCTTTAACCCCTACAGCTCCTGGTCAACATTCACATCTCTGTGTGTGGACAGGGTGTGCTCTGTATAACCTCTGCCGCTCCTGGTCAACATTCCGATCTCTGTGTGGCCAGGGTGTGCTCTGTATAACTCCTGCAGCTCCTGGTCAACATTCCCATCTTTGTGTGGTCAGGGTGCGCTCTGTATAACAACTGCAGATCCTAATCAACATTCCCTTCTCTGTCTGTGGCCAGGGTGAGCTCTGTATAACCCTTGCTCCAGGTCAACATTCCCATCTCTGTGTGTGGCCAGGGTGTGCTCTGTATAACCCCTGCAGCTCCTGGTCATCATTCACATCTCTGTGTGGCCAGTGTGTGCTCTGTATAACCCCAGAAGCTACTGGTCAACATTCCCATCTCAGTTTGGCCAGGGTGTGCTCTGTATAACTCCTGCAGCTCCTGGTCAACATTCCCATATCTGTGTGGCCAGATTACGCACTGTATAACTCCTGCAGCTCTTGGTCAACATTCCCATTTCTGTGTGGCCAGGATGTGCTCTGTATAACTCCTGCAGCTCCTGGTCAACATTCCCATATCTGTGTATCCAGGGTGTGCTCAGTATAACCCCTTTAGCTCCTGCTCAACATTCCCATCTCTGTGTGGCCAGGGTGTGCACTGTATCACCCCTGCAGCTACTGGTCAACATTCCCTTCTCTGTGGGGCCAGGATGTGCTCTGTATAACCCCTGCAGGTGCTGGAGAACATTCCGGTCTCTGTGTGGCCAGTATGTGGGTTCTTTAACCCCTGCAGCTCCTGGTCATCATTCCCATCTCTCTGTGTGGCCAGGGTGTGCTCTGTATAACCCCTGCAGCTCCTGGTCAGCATTCCAATCTCTGTGTGTGGCCAGGGTGTGCTCTGTATAACCCCTGGAACACCTGCTCAACATTTCAATCTCTGTGTGGCCAGGGTGTGCTCTGTAAAACCCCTGCAGCTCCCGGTCAACATTCCCATCTCTGTGTGGCCAGGGTGTAATCTGTATAACCCCTGCATCTCCTGGTCAACATTCCCATCTCTGTGTGTGGCCAGGGTGTGCTCTGTATAACCCCAGCTCCAGGTCAACATTCCCATCTCTGTGTGGCCAGGATGTGCTCTGTATAACCCCTGCTACTGTTTAACATTCCCATCTCTGTGTGGCCAGTGTGTGCTCTGTGTAACCCCCGCAGCTACTGGTCAACATTCCCATTTCTGTGTGGCCAGAGTGTGCTCTGTATAACGCCTGCTCCTGGTCAACATTCCCATCTCTGTGTGGCCAGGCTTTGCTCTGTATAACTCCTGCAGCTCCTGGTCAACATTCCCATCTGTGTGTGGCCAGCGTGTGCTCTGTCTTACCCCTGCAGCTCCTGGTCAACATTCCCATCTCTGTGTGGCCAAGGTGTGCTCTGTATAACCCCAGCTGCTCCTGGTCAACATCCCCATCTGTGTGTGGCCAGAGTGTGCTCTGTATAACCCCGGCTGCTGCTGGTCAACATTCCCATCTCTCTGTGGCCAGGGTGTTCTCTGTATAACCCCTGCAGCTCCTGATCAACATTAAATCTCTGTGTGGTCAGGGTGTGCTCTGCATAACTCCTGCAGCTAATGGTCAACATTTCCATCTCTGTGTGGCCAGGATGTGCTCTGTATAACCCAAGCTCCTGTTCAACATTCCCATCTCTGTGTGTCCAGGATGTGCTCTCTATAACCCCTGCAGCTCCTGGTCAACATTTCCATCTCTGTGTGGCCAGGAATGCTCTGTATAACTCCTGCAGCTCCTGGTCAACATTCCCATATCTGTGTATCCAGGGTGTGCTCTGTATAACACCTTTAGCTCCTGGTCAACATTCCCATCTCTGTGTGGCCAGGGTGTGCACTGTATCACCCCTGCAGCTACTGGTCAACATTCTCTTCTCTGTGTGGCCAGGGTGTGCTCTGTATAACCCCTGCAGCTCCTGGTCAGCATTCCCATCTCTGTGTGTGGCCAGGGTGTGCTCTGTATAACCCCTGCATCTCCTGGTCAACATTATCATCTCTGTGTGTGGCCAGAGTGTGCTCTGTATAACCCCTGGAATACCTGCTCAACATTCCCATCTCTGTGTGGCCAGGGTGTGCTCTGTATAACCCCAGCAGCTCCTGGTCAACCTTCCCATCTCTGCGTGGCCAGGGTGTGCTCTGTATAACCCCAGCAGCTCCTGGTCAACATTCCCATCTCCGTGTGGCCAGTGTGTGCTCTGTAAAACCCCCGCAGCTCTTGGTCAACATTCCCATCTCTGTGTGGCCAGGGTGTGCTCTGTATAATCCCAGCAGCTCCTGGTCAACATTCCCATCTCTGTGTGGCCAGTGTGTGCTCTGTATACCCCAGCAGCTACTGGTCAACATTCCCATTTCTGTGTGGCCAGAGTGTGCACGGTATAACTCCTGCAGCTCCTGGTCATCACTCCAATCTGTGTGTGGTCAGCGTGTGCTCTGTATAACCCCTGCAGCTCATGGTCAACATTCCCATCTCTGTGTGGCCAGCGTGTGCTCAGTATAAGCCCACCTCCTGGTTAACATTCCCATATATGTGTGGCCAGAGTTTGCTCTGTTTAACGCCTGCTCCTGGTCAACAGTCCCATCTCTGTGTGGCCAGGGTGTGCTCTGTATAACTCCTGCAGCTCCTGGTCAACATTCCCATCTGTGTGTGGACAGCGTGTGCTCTGTCTAACCCCTGCAGCTCCTGGTCAACATTCCCATCTCTGTGTGGCCAGGGTGTGCTCTGTATTACCCCAGAAGCTCCTGGTCAACATCACCATCTGTGTGTGGCCAGAGTGTGCTCTGTATAACCCCGGCTGCTCCTGGTCAACATTCCCATCTCTGAGAGGCCAGGGTGTGCACTGTATAACCCCTGCAGCTCCTGGTCAACATTAAATCTCTGTGTGGTCAGGGTGTGCTCTGCATAACCCCTGCAGCTCCTGGTCAACATTTCCATCTCTGTGTGGCCAGGGTGTGCTCTGTATAACCCAAGCTCCTGGTCAACATTCCCATCTCTGTGTGGCCAGGATGTGCTCTGTACAACCCCTGCAGCTCCTGGTCAACATTTCCATCTCTGTGTGGCCAGGGTGTCCTCTGTATAACCCCAGCAGCCCCTGGTCAACATTCCCATCTCTGTGTGTCCAGGGTGTGCTCTGTATAACTCCAGCAGCTCCTGTTCAACACTCCCATCTCTGTGTGGCCAGGATGTGCTCTGTATAACCCCTACAGCTCCAGGTCAACATCCCCATCTGTGTGCTGCCAGGCTGTGCTCTATATAACTCCTGCAGCTCCTCGGCATCATTCCCATCTCTGTGTGGCCAGGGTGTGCTCTGTATAACGGCTGCAACTCCTGGTCAACATTTTTATCTCCGTGTGGCCAGGGTGTGCTCTGTATAACTCCTGCAGCTCCTGGTCAACATTCCCATTTCTTTGTGGCCAGGGTGCGCACTGTATAACCCCTGCATCTCCTGGTCAACATTCCCATATTCGTGTGGCCAGGGTGTGCTCTGTATAACAACTGCTACTGTATATCATTCCCATCTCTGTGTGGCCAGAGTGTGCTCTGTTTAACACCTGGGGCACCTGGTCAACATTCCCATCTCTGTGTGGCCAGGTAGCGCACTATATAATTCCTGCAGCTCCTGGTCAACATTACCATATCTGTGTGGCCAGGTAGCGCACTGTATAACTCCTGCAGCTCGTGGTCAACATTCCCATCGCTGTGTGGCCAGGATGTGCTCTGTATAACTCCTGCAGCTCCTGGTCAACATTCCCTTATCTGTGTATCCAGGGTGTGCTCTGTATAACCCATGTAGCTCCTGGTCAACATTCCCATCTCTGTGAGGCCAGGGTGTGCACTGTATAACCCCTGCAGCCACTGGTCAACATTCCCTTCTCTGTGGGACAAGGAAGTGCTCTGTATAACCCCTGCAGGTCCTGGTGAACATTCCCGTCTCTGTGTGGCCAGTATGTGCTTTCTTTAACCCCTGCAGCTCCTGTTCAACATTCCCATCTCTGTGTGTGGACATGGTGTGCTCTGTAAAACCTCTGCAGCTCCTGGTCAACATTTCTATCTCTGTGTGGCCAGGGTGTGTTCTGTATAACAACTGCAGCTCCTGATCAACATTCCCTTCTCTGTCTGTGGCCAGGGTGAGCTCGAAATAACCCATGCTCCAGGTCAATATTCCCATCTCTGTGTGTGGCCAGGGTGTACTCTGTATAACCCCTGCAGGTCCTTGTCAACATTTCCATCTCTGCGTGGCCAGTGTGTGCTCTGTATTACCCCAGAAGCTACTGGTCAACATTCCCATCTCAGTGTGGCCAGGGTGTACTCTGTATAACCCCTGCTACTGTTTAACATTCCCATCTCTGTGTGGCCATGGTGTGCTCCGTATAACTCCTGCAGCACCTGGTCGACATTCCCATCTCTGTGTGGCCAGGTAGCGCACTGTATAACTCCTGCAGCTTCTGGTCAACATTCCCATATCTGTGTGACCAGGTAGCGCGCTGTATAACTCCTGCAGCTCCTGGTCAACATTCCCATCTCTGTGTGGCCAGGATGTGCTCTGTATAACTGCTGCAGCTCCTGGTCAACATTCCCATATCTGTGTATCCAGGGTGTGCTCTGTATAACCCCTGAAGCTCCTGATCAACATTCCCATCTCTGTGTGGCCAGGGTGTGCACCGTATCACCCCTGCAGCTACTGGTCAACATTCCCTTCTCTGTGGGGCCAGGATGAGCTCTGTATAACCCCTGCAGGTCCTGGAGAACATTCCCGTCTCTGTGTGGCCAGTATGTGGTTTCTTTAACCCCTGCAGCTCCTGGTCAACATTCCCATCTCTCTGTGTGGCCAGGGTGTGGTCTGTATAACCCCTGCCACTCCTGATCAACATTTCCATCTCTGTGTGGCCAGGGTGTGGTCTGTAGAACTACTGCAGCTCCTTGTCAACATTTCCATCTCTTTGTCGCTAGCGTGTGCTCTGTATAACCCCTGCATCTCCTGGTCAACATTTCCATCTCTGTGTGGACAGGGGGTGCTCTGTATAACTCCTGCAGCTCCTGGTCAACATTCCCATCTCTGTGTGGGCATGGTGTGCTCTGCATAACCCCTGCCACTGTTTAACATTCCCATCTCTGTGTGGCAAGAGTGTCCTCTGTATAACTCCAGCAGCTCCTGGTCAACAATCCGTTGTCTGTGTGGCCAGGGTGTGCTCTGTATAACCCCTGCAGCTCCTGGTCAACATTACTATATGGGTGTGGTCAGGGTGTGCTCTGTATAACACCAGCAGCTCCTGGTCTACATTCCCATCTCTGTGTGGCCAGAGTGTGCTCTGTATAACTCCAGCAGCTCCTGGTCAACAATCCCATCTCTGTGTGGCCAGGGTGTGCTCTGTACAACCCCTGCAGCTCCTGGTCAACATTCCCATCTCTGTGTGGCCAGGGTGTGCTCTGTATAACAGCAGCAGCTCCTGGTCAACATTCCCATCTCTGTGTGGCCACAGTGTGCTCTGTGTAACCCCTGCAGCTCCTGGTCAAAATTCCCATCTCTGTGTGGCCAGGGTGTGCTCCGTATAACCCCGGCAGCTCCTGGTCAACATTCCCATCACTGTGTGGCCAGGGTATGCTCTGCATAAACCCTCCAGCTCCTGTTAAACATTCCCAGCTCTGTGTGGCCAGAGTGTGCTCTGTATAACCCCTGCAGCTCCTGTTCAACATTACAATCTCTGTGTGTGGCCAGGGTGTGCTCTGTATAACTCCTGAATCTCCTCGTCAACATACCGATCTCTGTGTGGCCAGGGTGTGCTCTGTATAACCCCTGCATCTCCTGGTCAACATTTCCATCTCTGTGTGCCCAGGGTGTGCTCTGTATAACTCCTGCAGCTCCTGGTCAACATTCCCATCTCTGTGTGGGCATGGTGTGCTCTGCATAACCCCTGCCACTGTTTAACATTCCCATCTCTGTGTGGCCAGGGTGTGCTCTGTATCACCCCTGCAGCTCCTGGTCAACATTACTATATGGGTGTGGTCAGGGTGTGCTCTGCATAACACCAGCAGCTCCTGGTCTACATTCCCATCTCTGTGTGGCCAGAGTGTGCTCTGTATAACTCCAGCAGCTCCTGGTCAACAATCCCATCTCTGTGTGGACAGGGTGTGCTCTGTATAACCCCTGCAGCTCCTGGTCAACATTCCCATCTCTGTGAGGCCAGGATGTGGTCTGTACAATCCCTGCAGTTCCTGGTCAACATTCCCATCTGTGTGTGGCCAGGGTGTGCTCTGTATAACCCCTGCAGCTCCTGGTCAACATCCCCATCTGTGTGCTGCCAGAGTGAGTTCTGTATACTCCCTGCATCTCCTGGTCAACATTCCCATCTCTGCGTGGCCAGCGTGTGCTCTGTATAACCCCTCCAAATCCTGGTCAACATTTCCATCTCTGTGTGTCCAGAGTGTGCTCTGTATAACCCCTGCAGCACGTGGTCAACATTCCTATCTCTGTGTGGACAGGGTGCGTACTGTATAACCCCTGCAGCTCCTGGTCAACATTCACATCTCTGTGTGGCCAGGGTGTGCTCTGTATAACCCCTGCAGCACCTGGTCAACATTAAATCTCTGTATGCTCAGTGTGTGCTCTGTGTAACCCCTGCAGCTCCTGGTCGACATGCCCGTCTCTGTGTTGCCAGGGTGTGCACTGTATAACCCCAGCTCCTGGTCAGCATTCCCATCTCCGTGTGGCCAGGATGTGCTCTGTATAACCCCTGCAGCTCCTGGTCAACATTTCCATCTCTGTGAGGCCAGGGTGAGCTCTGTATAACCCCTGCAGCTCCTGGTCAACATTTCCATCTCTGTGTGGCCAGAGTGTGCTCTATATAACCCCTGCAGCACCTGGTCAACATTCCTATCTCTGTGTGGACAGGGTGCGCACTGTATAACCCCTCCAGACCTTGGTCAACATTCACATATCTGTGTGGCAAGGGTGTGCTCTGTCTAACACCTGCAGCTCCTGGTCAACATTCCCATCTCTGTGTGGCCAGGGTGTGCTCTGTATAACCCCTGCAGCTCCTGGTAAACGTTTCCATCTCTGTGTGGCCAGAGTGTGCTCTGTATAACCCCTGCATCTCCTGGTCAACCTTCCCATCTCTGTGTGGCCAGGGCGTGCTCTGTATAACCCCGGCAGCTCCTGGTCAACATTCCCATCTCTTTGTGGCCAGGGTGTGCTCTGCACACCCCCGGTAGCTCCTGGTCAACGTTCCCATTTCTGTGTAGCCAGGGTGTGCTCTTTATAACCCCTGAAGCTCCTGGTCAACATTTCCATCTCTGTGAGGCCAGGGTGAGCTCTGTATAACCCCTGCAGCTCCTGGTCAACATTTCCATCTCTGTGTGGCCAGAGTGTGCTCTATATAACACCTGCAGCACCTGGTCAACATTCCTATCTCTGTGTGGACAGGGTGCGCACTGTATAACCCCTCCAGCACCTGGTCAACATTCACATATCTGTGTGGCCAGGGTGTGCTCTGTCTAACACCTGCAGCTCCTGGTCAACATTCCCATCTCTGTGTGGCCAGGGTGTGCTCTGTATAACCCCTGCAGCTCCTGGTAAACATTTCCATCTCTGTGTGGCCAGGGTGTGCTCTGTATAACCCCAGGTCCTGGTCAACATTCCCATCTCTGTGTGGCCAGGATGTGCTCCGTATAGCCCCTGCAGCTCCTGGTCTCCATTTCCATCTCTGTGTGGCCAGGGTGTCCTCTGTATAACCCCTGCAGCCCCTGGTCAACATTCCCATCTCTGTGTGGCCAGGATGTGCTCTGTATAACCCCTGCAGCTCCTGGTCAACATTCCCATCTCTGTGTGGCCAGGGTGTGCTCTGTACAACACCTGCAGCTCCTGTTCAACTCTCCCATCTCTGTGAGGCCAGGATGTGGTCTGTGCAATCCCTGCAGTTCCTGGTCAACATTCCCATCTGTGTGTGGCCAGGGTGTGCTCTGAAAAACCCCTACAGCTCCTGTTGAACATCCCCATCTGTGTGCTGCCAGAGTGAGTTCTGTATAA
This sequence comes from Scyliorhinus torazame, assembly GCF_047496885.1. Classification (NCBI taxonomy): domain Eukaryota; kingdom Metazoa; phylum Chordata; class Chondrichthyes; order Carcharhiniformes; family Scyliorhinidae; genus Scyliorhinus; species Scyliorhinus torazame. Next base: position 37,029,303 of record NC_092729.1, read on the forward strand.
TCCCTGCATCTCCTGGTCAACATTCCCATCTCTGTGTGTCCAGCGTGTGCTCTGTATAACCCCTGCAAATCCTGGTCAACATTTCCATCTCTGTGTGTCCAGAGTTTGCTCTGTGTAACCCCAACAGCTCCTGGTCAACATTCCCAAATCTGTGTGGCCAGGGTGTGCTCTGTATAACCCCTGCAGCACGTGGTCAACATTCCTATCTCTGTGTGGACAGGGTGCGTACTGTATAACCCCTTCAGCTCCTGGTCAACATTCCCATCTCTGTGTGGCCAGAGTGTGCTATGTATAACCCCTGCAGCACCTGGTCAACATTCCTATATCTTTGTGGACAGGGTGCGCACTGTATAACCCCTGCAGACCCTGGTCAACATTCACACATCTGTGTGGCCAGGGTGTGCCCTGTATAACACCTGCAGCTCCTGGTCAACATTCCCATCTCTGTGTGGCCAGGGTGTGCTCTGTATAACCCCTGCAGCTCCTGATCAACATTAAATCTCGGTATGGTCAGGGTGTGCTCTGTCTCACCCCTGCAGCTCCTGGTCAACATTCCCATCTCTGTCTGGCCAGGGTGTGCTCTGTATAACCCCAGCTCCTGGTCAACATTCCCATCTCTGTGTGGCCAGGATGTGCTCCGTATAACCCCTGCAGCTCCTGGTCTACATTTCCATCTCTGTGTGGCCATGGTGTCCTCTGTATAACCCCTGCAGCCCCTGGTCAACATTCCCACATCTGTGTGGCCAGGATGTGCTCTGTATAACCCCTGCAGCTCCTGGTCAACATTCCCATCTCTGTGTGGCCAGGGTGTGCTCTGTATAACACCTGCAGCTGCTGTTCAACTCTCCCATCTCTGTGAGGCGAGGATGTGGTCTGTACAATCCCTGCAGTTCCTGGTCAACATTCCCATCTGTGTGTGGCCAGGGTGTGCTCTGTATAACCCCTGCAGCTCCTGGTCAACATCCCCATCTGTGTTCTGCCAGAGTGAGTTCTGTATAACCCCTGCATCTCCTGGTCAACATTCCCATCTCTGTCTGGCCAGGGTGTGCTCTGTATAACCCCTGCACCTCCTGGTCAACATTCCCATCTCTGTGTGGCCAGCGTGTGATCTGTATAACCGCTGCAAATCCTGGTCAACATTTCCATCTCTGTGTGTCCAGAGTGTGCTCTGTGTAACCCCAGCAGCTCCTGGTCAACATTCCCATCTCTGTGTGGCCAGGGTTTGCTCTGTATAACCCCTGCAGCACCTGGTCAACATTCCTATCTCTGTGTGGACAGGGTGCGTACTGTATAACCCCTGCAGCTCCTGGTCAACATTCACATCTCTGTGTGGCCAGGGTGTGCTCTGTATAACACCTGCAGCTCCTGGTCAACATTCCCATCTCTGTGTGGCCAGGGTGAGCTCTCTATAACCCCTGCAGCTCCTGGTCAACATTAAATCTCTGTATGGTCAGGGTGTGCTCTGTATAACCCCTGCAGCTCCTGGTCGACATTCCCATCTCTGTGTGGCCAGGGTGTGCTCTGTATAACCCCAGCTCCTGGTCAACATTCCCATCTCCGTGTGGCCAGGATGTGCTCTGTATAACCCCTGCAGCTCCTGGTCAACATTTCCATCTCTGTGTGGCCAGGATGTCCTCATTATAACCCCTGCAGCTCCTGGTCAACATTCCCATCTCTGTGTGGCCAGGATGTGCTCTGTATAACCCCTGCAGCTCCTGGTCAACATTCCCATCTCTGTGTGGACAGGGTGTGCTCTGTATAACCCCTGCAACTCCTGTTCAACATTCCCATCTCTGTGTGGCCAGGATGTGGTCTGTACAATCCCTGCAGTTCCTGGTCAACATTCCCATCTGAGTGTGGCCAGGGTGTGCTCTGTATAACCCCTGCAGCTCCTGGTCAACATCCCAATCTGTGTGCTGCCAGGGTGTGCTCTGTATAACCCTCGCAGCTCCTGGTCAACATTCCCATCACTGTGTGGTCAGCGTGTGCTCTGTATAACCCCTGCAACTCCTGGTCAACATTTCTATCTCTGTGTGGCCAGGGTGTGCTCTTTATAACTCCTGCAGCTCCTGGTCAACACTCCCCTAACTGTATGGCGAGGGTGTGCTCTGTATAACCCCTGCATCAACTGGTCAACGTTCCCATCTCTGTGTGGCCAGAGTGTGCTCTGCATAACCCTTGCTACTGTTTAACATTCCCATCTCTTTGTGGCCAGAGTGTGCTCTGTATAACACCTGCAGCACCTGGTCAACATTCCCATCTCTGTTTGGCCAGGTAGCGCACTGTATAACTCCTGCAGCTCCTCGTCAACATTCCCATCTCTGTGTGGCCAGGGTGTGCTCTATATAACTCCAGCCGCTCCTGGTCAACATTCCCATCTCTGTGTGGCCAGGGTGTGCTCTGTATAACCCCTGCAGCTCCTGGTCAACATTCCCATCTCTGTGTGGCCAGGGTGCGCTCTGTATAACCCCTGCATCTCCTGGTCAACATTCCCATCACTGTGTGGCCAGGGTGTGCTCTGTATAACTCCTGCAACTCCTGGTCAACATTTCCATCTCTGTGTGTCCAGAGTGTGCTCTGTGTAACCCCAGCAGCTACTGGTCAGCATTCCCATCTCTGTGTGGCCAGGGTGTGCTCTGTATAATCCCTGCAGCTTCTGGTCAACATTCCCATATCTGTGTGGGCAGGGTGCGCACTGTATAACCCCTGCAGCTCCTGGTCAACATTCACATCTCTGTGTGGCCGCGGTGTGCTCTGAATAACCCCTGCAGCTCCTGGTCAACATTCCCATCTCTGTATGGCCAGGGTGTGCTCTGTCTCACCCCTGCAGCTCCTCGTCAATATTAAATGTCTGTGTGATCAGGGTGTGCTCTGTATAACCCCTGCAGCTCCTGGTCAACATTTCCATCTCTGTGTGGCCAGGGTGTGCTCTGTATAACCCCAGCTCCTGGTCAACATTCCCATCTCTGTGTGGCCAGCGTGTGCTCTGTATAACCCCTGCAAATCCTGGTCAACATTTCCATCTCTGTGTGGCCAGGGTGTGCTGTGTGTAACCCCAGCAGCTACTGGTCAACATTCCCATCTCTGTGTGGCCAGGGTGTGCTCTGTATAACCCTAGCAGCTACTGGTCAACATTCCCATCTCTGCGTGGCCAGGGTGTGCACTGTATAACTCGTGCAGCTCCTGGTCTACATTTCCATCTCTATGTGGCCAGGGTGTGCTCTGTATAACACCTGCAGCTCCTGGTCAACATTCCCATCTCTGTGTGGCCAGGGAGCGCTCTGTATAACCCCTGCAGCTACTGGTCAACATTAAATCTCTGTATGGTCAGGGTGTGCTCTGTATAACCCCTGCAGCTCCGTGTCAACATTTCCATCTCTGTGTGGCCAGGGTGTGCTCTGTATAACCCCAGCTCCTGGACAACATTCCCATCTCTGTGTGGCAAGAATGTGCTCTGCATAACCCGTGCAGCTCCTGGTCTACATTTCCATCTCTATGTGGCCAGGGTGTCCTCTGTATAACTACTGCAGCCCCTGGTCAACATTCCCATCTCTGTGTGGCCAGTATGTGCTCTGTATATCCCCTGAAGCTCCTGGTCAACATTCCCATCTCTGTGTGGCCAGGGTGTGCTCTCTATAACCCCTGCAGCTCCTGGTCAACACTCCCATCTCTGTGAGGCCAGGATGTGGTCTGTACAATTCCTGCAGTTCCTGGTCAACATTCCCATCTCTGTGTGGCCATGGTGTGCTCTGTATAACTCCTGCAAATCCTGGTCAACATTCCCATCTCTGTGTGGCCACGGTGTGCTCTGTATAAACCCAGCAGCTCCTGGTCAACATTCCCATCTCTGTGTGTGGCCAGCGTGTGCTCTGTATAACCCCAGCAGATACTGGTCAACATTCCCATCTCTGTGTGGCCAGGGTGTGCTCTGTATAACCCCTGCAGCACCTGGTCATAATTCCAATCTCTGTGTGGACAGGGTGCGCACTGTATAAACCCTGCAGCTCCTGGTCAACATTCACGTCTCTGTGTGGCCAGGGTGTGCTCTGTAGAACCCCTGCAGCTCCTCGTCAACATTCCCATCTCTGTGTGGCCAGGGTGTGCTCTGTATAATCCCTGCAGCTCCTGGTCAACATTCCCATCTCTGTGTGGCCAGGGTGTGCTCTATATAACCCCTGCAGCTCCTGGTCAACATTAAATCTCTGTATGGCAAGGGTGTGCTCTGTATAACCCCTGCAGCTCCTGGTCAACATTAAATCTCTGTATGGCCAGGGTGTGCTCTGTACAATCCCTGCAGCTCCTGGTCAACATTCCCATCTCCGTGTGGCCAGGATGTGCTCTGTATAACCCCTGCAGCTCCTGGTCAACATTTCTATCTCTGTGTGGCCAGGGTGTCCTCTGTATAACCCCTGCAGCTCCTGGTCAACATTCCCATCTCTGTGTCGCCACGATGTGCTCTGTATAACCACTGCAGCTCCTGGTCAGCATTCCCATATCTGTGTGGCCAGGGTGTGCTCTGTATAACACCTGCAGCTCCTGGTCAACATTCCCATCTCTGTGTGGCCAGGATGTGGTCTGTACAATCCCTGCAGTTTCTGCTCAACATTCCCATCTGTGTGTGTCCAGGGTGTGCTCTGAGTAACCCCTGCAGCTCCTGGTCAACATCCCCATCTGTGTGCTGCCAGGTTGTGCTGTGTATAACTCCGGCAGATCCTGGGCAACATTCCCATCTCTGTGTGGCCAGGGTGTGCTCTGTATAACCCCTGCATCACCTGGTCAACGTTTCCATCTCTGTGTGGCCAGGGTGTGCTCTGTTTAACCTCTGCAGCTCCTGGTCAACATTCCCATCTCTGTGTGTGGCCAGCGTGTGCCCTGTGTAAACGCTGCAGCTCCTGGTCAACATTCCCATCTCTGTGTGGCCAGGATGTGCTCTGTATAACCACTGCAGCTCCTGGTCAACATTCCCATCTCTGTGTGGCCAGTGTGTGCTCTGTACAACTCCTGCAGCTCCTGGTCAACATTCCCATCGCTGTGTGGCCAGGGTGTGCTCTGTATAACCCCTGCAGCTCCTGGTCAACATTCCCATCTCTGTGTGGCCTGGATGTGCTCTGTATAACCACTGCAGCTCCTGGTCAACATTCCCATCTCTGTGTGGCCAGAGTGTGCTCTGTATAACTCCTGCAGCTCCTGGTCAACATTCCCATCTCTGTGTGGCCAGGATGTGCTCTGTATAACCACTGCAGCTCCTGGTCAACATTCCCATCTGTGTGTGGCCAGGGTGTGCTCTGTATAACCCTTGCTACTGTTTAACATTCCCATCTCTGTGTGGCCAGAGTGTGCTCTGTATAACACCTGCAGCACCTGGTCAACATTCCCATCTCTGTGTGGCCAGGGTGTGCTCTGTATAACTCCAGCCGCTCCTGGTCAACATTCCCATCTCTGTGTGGCCAGGGTGTGGTCTGTATAACCCCTGCAGCTCCTGGTCAACATGCCCATCTCTGTGTGGAAAAGGTGTGCTCCGTATAAGCCCTGCATCTCCTGGTCAACATTCCCATCACTGTGTGGCCAGGGTGTGCTCTGTATAACTCCTGCAACTCCGGGTCAACATTTCCATCTCTGTGTGTCCAGAGTGTGCTCTGTGTAACCCCAGCAGATACTGGTCAACATTCCCATCTCTGTGTTGCCAGGGTGTGCTCTGTATAACCCCTGCAGCTCCTGGTCAACATTCACATCTCTGTGTGGCCAGGGTGTTCTCTGAATAACCACTGAAGCTCCTGGTCAACATTCCCAACTCTGTATGGCCAGGGTGTGCTCAGTCTCACCCCTGCAGCTCCTGGTCAACATTAAATCTCTGTGTGATCAGGGTGTGCTCTGTATAACCCCTGAAGCTCCTGGTCAACATTTCCTTCTCTGTGTTGCCAGGGTGTGCTCTGTGTAACCCCAGCTCCTGGTCAACATTCCCATCTCTGTGTGGCCAGGATGTGCTCTGTCTTTCCCCTGCAGCTCCTGGTCAACATTTCCATCTCTGTGTGGCCAGGGTGTCCTCTGTATAACTCCGGCAGCACCTGGGCAACATTCCCATCTCTGTGTGGCCAGGGTGTGCTCTGTATAACCCCTGCAACTACTGGTCAACATTTCTATCTCAGTGTGGCTAGGGTGTGCTCTATATAACTCCTGAAGCTCCTGGTCAACATTCCCATCTCTGTGTGGCCAGGTTGTTCACTGTATAACCCCTGCATCTCCTGGTCAACATTGCCATCTCTGTGTGGCCAAGGTGTGTTCTGCATAACCCCTGCTACTGTTTAACATTCCCATCTCTATGTGGACAGGGTGCGCTCTGTATAACCCCTGCAGCTGCTGGTCAACATTACCATCTCTGTGTGGCCAGGGTGGGCTCTGTATAACCCCTGCAGCTCCTGGTCAACATTAAATCTCTGTATGGTCAGGGTGTGCTCTGCATAACCCCTGCAGCTCCTGGTCAACATTTCCATCTCTGTGTGGCCAGGGTGTGCTCTGTATAACCCCAGCTCCTCGTCAAAATTACCATCTCCGTGTGGCCAGGATGTGCTCTGTATAACCCCTGCAGCTACTGGTCAACATTTCCATCTCTGTGTGGCCAGGGTGTCCTCTGTATAACCCTGCAGCTCCTGGTCAACATTCCCATCTCTGTGTGGCCAGGATGTGCTCTGTATAACCCCTGCAGCTCCTGGTCAACATTCCCATCTCTGTGTGGCCAGGGTGTGCTCTGTATAACACCTGCATCTCCTGGTCAACATTCCCATCTCTGTGTGGCCAGGATGTGCTCTGTACAATCCCTGCAGTTCCTGGTCAACATTCCCATCTGTGTGTGGCCAGGGTGTGCTCTGTATAACCCCTGCAGCTCCTGGTCAACAACCCCATCTTTGTGCTGCCAGGGTGTGCTCTGTATAACTCCTACAGCTCCTAGTCAACATTCCCATCTCTGTTTGGCCAGGGTGTGCTCTGTATAACCCCTGCATCACCTGGTCAACGTTCCCATCTCTGTGTGGCCAGAGTGTGCTCTGTTTAACCTCTGCAGCTCCTGGTCAACATTCCCATCTCTGTGTGTGGCCAGCGTGTGCCCTGTATAAACCCGGCAGCACCTGGTCAACATTCCCATCTCTGTGTGGCCAGGATGTGCTCTGTATAACCACTGCAGCTCCTGGTCAACATTCCCATCTCTGTGTGGCCAGGGTGTGCTCTGTGGAACCCCAGCAGCTACTGGTCAACATTCCCATCTCTGTGTGGCCAGGGTGTGCTCTGTATAACCCCTGCAGCACCTGGTCAACATTCCTATCTATGTGTGGACAGGATGCGCTCTGTATAACCCCTGCAGCTCCTGGTCAACATTCCCATCTCCATGTGGAAAAGGTGTGCTCCGTATAAGCCCTGCAGCTCCTGGTCAACATTCCCATCTCTGTGTGGCCAGAGTGTGCTCTGTATAACTCCTGCAGCTCCTGGTCAACATTCCCATCTCTGTGTGGCCACGGTGTGGTCTGTATAACCCCTGCAGCTCCTGGTCAACATGCCCATCTCTGTGTGGAAAAGGTGTGCTCCGTATAAGCCCTGCAGCTCCTGGTCAACATTCCCATCTCTGTGTGGCCAGAGTGTGCTCTGTATAACTCCTGCAGCTCCTGGTCAACATTCCCATCTCTGTGTGGCCAGGATGTGCTCTGTATAACCACTGCAGCTCCTGGTCAACATTCCCATCTGTGTGTGGCCAGGGTGTGCTCTGTATAACCCTTGCTACTGTTTAACATTCCCATCTCTGTATGGCCAGAGTGTGCTCTGTATAACACCTGCAGCACCTGGTCAACATTCCCATCTCTGTGTGGCCAGGGTGTGCTCTGTATAACTCCAGCCGTACCTGGTCAACATTCCCATCTCTGTGTGGCCAGGGTGTGGTCTGTATCACCCCTGCAGCTCCTGGTCAACATGCCCATCTCTGTGTGGAAAAGGAGTGCTCCGTATAAGCCCTGCATCTCCTGGTCAACATTCCCATCACTGTGTGGCCAGGGTGTGCTCTGTATAACTCCTGCAACTCCGGGTCAACATTTCCATCTCTGTGTGTCCAGAGTGTGCTCTGTGTAACCCCAGCAGCTCCTGGTCAACATTCCCATCTCTGTTTTGCCAGGGTGTGATCTGTATAACCCCTGCAGCTCCTGGTCAACATTCACATCTCTGTGTGGCCAGGGTGTTCTCTGAATAACCCCTACAGCTCCTGGTCAACATTCCCAACTCTGTATGGCCAGGGTGTGCTCTGTCTCACCCCTGCAGCTCCTGGTCAACATTAAATCTCTGTGTGATCAGGGTGTGCACTGTATAACCCCCGCAGCTCCTGGTCAACATTTCCTTCTCTGTGTTGCCAGGGTGTGCTCTGTATAACCCCTGCAGCTCCTGGTCAACATTTCCATCTCTGTGTGGCCAGGGTGTCCTCTGTATAACTCCGGCAGCACCTTGGCAACAATCCCATCTCTGTGTGGCCAGGGTGTGCTCTGTGTAACCCCTGCAACTACTGGTCAACATTTCTATCTCAGTGTGGCCAGGGTGTGCTCTGTATAACTCCTGCAGGTCCTGGTCAACATTTCCATCTCTGTGTGGCCAGGTTGTTCACTGTATAACCCCTGCATCTCCTGGTCAACATTGCCATCTCTGTGTGGCCAAGGTGAGTTCTGCATAACCCCTGCTACTGTTTAACATTCCCATCTCTATGTGGCCAGAGTGTGCTCTGTGTAACCCCAGCAGCTACTGGTCAACATTCCAATCTCTGTGTGGCCAGGGTGTGGTCTGTATAACACCTGCAGCACCTGGTCAACATTCCTATCTCTGTGTGGACAGGGTGCGCTCTGTATAACCCCTGCAGCTCCTGGTCAACATTCCCATCTCTGTGTGGCATGGGTGTGCTCTGTATAACCCCTGCAGCTCCTGCTCAACGCTCACATCTCTGTGTGGCCAGGGTGTGCTCTGTATAACCCCTGCAGCTCCTCGTCAACATTCCCATCTCTGTGTGGCCAGGGTGTGCTCTGTCTAATCCCTGCAGCTCCTGGTCAACATTCCCATCTCTGTGTGGCCAGGGTGGGCTCTGTATAACCCCTGCAGCTCCTGGTCAACATTAAATCTCTGTATGGTCAGGGTGTGCTCTGCATAACCCCTGCAGCTCCTGGTCAACATTTCCATCTCTGTGTGGCCAGGGTGTGCTCTGTATAATCTCTGCAGCTCCTGGTCAACATTCCCATCTCTGTGTGGCCAGGGTGTGCTCTGTATAACCCCTGCTGCTCCTGGTCAACATTCCCATCTCTGTGTATTCAGGGTCCGCTCTGTATAACAACTGCAGCTCCTGGTCAACATTCCCTTCTCTGTCTGTGGCCAGGGTGAGCTCTGTATAACCCCTGCTCCAGGTCAACATTCCCATCTCTGTGTGTGGCCAGGGGGTGCTCTGTATAAACCCTGCAGCTCCTGGTCAACATTTCCAACTCTGTGTGGCCAGCGTGTGCTCTGTATAACCCCTGTAGCTCCTGGTCAACATTCCCATCTCTGTGTGGCCAGGGTGTGCACTGTCTCACGCCTGCAGCAATGGTCAACATTCCCTTCTCTGTGGGACCAGGATGTGCTCTGTATAACCCCTGCAGGTCCTGGTGAACATTCCCGCCTCTGTGTGGCCAGTATGCGCTTTCTTTAACCCCTGCAGCTCCTGGTCAACGTTCCCATCTCTGTGTGTGGACAGGGTGTGCTCTGTATAACCTCTGCAGCTCCTGGTCAACATTCCTATCTCTGTGTGGCCAGGGTGTGCTCTGTATAACTCCTGCAGCTCCTGGTCAACATTCGCATCTCTGTGTGGTCAGGGTTAGCTCTGTATAACAACTGCAGCTCCTGATCAACATTCCCTTCTCTATCTGTGGCCAGGGTGAGCTCTGTAAAACCCTTGGTCCACGTCAACATTCCCATCTCTGTGTAGCCAGGGTGTGCTCTGTATAACCCCTGCAGGTCCTTGTCTACATTTCCATCTCTGTGTGGCCAGTGTGTGCTCTGTTTAACCCCAGAAGCTACTGGTCAACATTCCCATCTCAGTGTGGCCAGGGTGTGCTCTATATAACCCCTGCTACTGTTTAACATTCCCATCTCTGTGTAGCCATGGTGTGCTCCGTATAACACCTGCAGCACCTGGTCAACATTCCCATCTCTGTGTGGCCAGGTAGCGCACTGTATAACTCCTGCAGCTCCTGGTCAACATTCCCATAGCTGTGTGGCCAGGTAGCGCACTGTATAACTCCTGCAGCTCCTTGTCAACATTCCCATAACTGTGTGGCCAGGTAGCGGACTGTATAACTCCTGCAGCTCCTGGTCAACATTCCCGTCTCTGTGTGGCCAGTATGTGGTGTATTTAACCCCAGCAGCTCCTGGTCAACATTCCCGTCTCTCTGTGTGGCCAGGGTGTGCTCTGTATAATCCCTGCAGCTCCTGGTCAGCATTCCCATCTCTGTGTGTGGCCAGGGTGTGCTCTGTATAACCCCTGCAGCTCCCGGTCAACATTCCCATCTCTGTGTGGCCAGGGTGTGCTCTGTATAACCCCTGCATCTCCTGGTCAACATTCCCATCTCTGTGTGTGGCCAGGGTGTGCTCTGTATAACCCCTGCTACTGTTTAACATTCCCATCTCTGTGTGGCCAGAGTGTTCTCTGTGTAACCCCCGCAGCTACTGGTCAACATTCCCATTTCTGTGTGGCCAGTGTGTGCACGGTATAACTCCTGCAGCTCCTGGTCAACATTCCTATCTCTGTGTGGACAGGGTGCGCTCTGTATAACACCTGCAGCTCCTGGTCATCACTCCCATCTGTGTGTGGTCAGCGTGTGCTCTGTATAACACCTGCAGCTCATGGTCAACATTCCCATCTCTGTGTGGCCAGCGTGTGCTCAGTATAAGCCCAGCTCCTGGTCAACTTTCCCATCTCTGTGTGGCCAGAGTGTGCTCTGTATAACCCCTGCAGCTACTGGTTAACATTCCCATATCTGTGTGGCCAGAGTTTGCTCTGTATAACGCCTGCTCCTGGTCAACATTCCCATCTCTGTGTGGCCAGGGTGTGCTCTGTATAACCCCTGCAGCTCCTGGTCAACATTAAATCTCTGTATGGCCAGGGTGTGCTCTGTATAACCCCTGCAGCTCCTAGTCAACATTAAATCTCTGTATGGCCAGGGTGTGCTCTGTACAATCCCTGCAGCTCCTGGTCAACATTCCCATCTCCGTGTGGCAGGATGTGCTCTGTATAACCCCTGCAGCTCCTGGTCAACATTTCCATCTCTGTGTGGCCAGGGTGTCCTCTGTATAACCCCTGCAGCTCCTGGTCAACATTCCCATCTCTGTGTCGCCATGATGTGCTCTGTATAACCACTGCAGCTCCTGGTCAGCATTCCCATCTCTGTGTGGCCAGGGTGTGCTCTGTATAACACCTGCAGCTCCTGGTCAACATTCCCATCTCTGTGTGGCCAGGATGTGGTCTGTACAATCCCTGCAGTTCCTGCTCAACATTCCCATCTGTGTGTGGCCAGGGTGTGCTCTGTGTAACCCCTGCAGCTCCTGGTCAACATCCCCATCTGTGTGGTGCCAGGTTGTGCTGTGTATAACTCCGGCAGATCCTGGGCAACATTCCCATCTCTGTGTGGCCAGGGCGTGCTCTGTATAACCCCTGCATCACCTGGTCAACGTTCCCATCTCTGTGTGGCCATGGTGTGCTCTGTTTAACCTCTGCAGCTCATGGTCAACATTCCCATCTCTGTGTGTGGCCAGCGTGTGCCCTGTGTAAACCCTACAGCTCCTGGTCAACATTCCCATCTCTGTGTGGCCAGGATGTGCTCTGTATAACCACTGCAGCTCCTGGTCAACATTCCCATCTCTGTGTGGCCAGTGTGTGATCTGTACAACTCCTGCAGCTCCTGGTCAACATTCCCATCGCTGTGTGGCCAGGGTGTGCTCTGTATAACCCCTGCAGCTCCTGGTCAACATTCCCATTTCTGTGTGGCCCGGATGTGCTCTGTATAACCACTGCAGCTCCTGGTCAACATTCCCATCTCTGTGTGGCCAGAGTGTGCTCTGTATAACTCCTGCAGCTCCTGGTCAACACTCCCATCTCTGTGTAGCCAGGATGTGCTCTGTATAACCACTGCAGCTCCTGGTCAACATTCCCATCTGTGTGTGGCCAGGGTGTGCTCTGTATAACCCTTGCTACTGTTTAACATTCCCATCTCTGTGTGGCGAGAGTGTGCTCTGTATAACACCTGCAGCACCTGGTCAACATTCCCATCTCTGTGTGGCCAGGGTGTGCTCTGTATAACTCCAGCCGCTCCTGGTCAACATTCCCATCTCTGTGTGGCCAGGGTGTGGTCTGTATAACCCCTGCAGCTCCTGGTCAACATGCCCATCTCTGTGTGGAAAAGGTGTGCTCCGTATAAGCCCTGCATCTCCTGGTCAACTTTCCCATCACTGTGTGCCCAGCGTGTGCTCTGTATAACTCCTGCAACTCCGGGTCAACATTTCCATCTCTGTGTGGCCAGGGTGTGCTCAATATCACCCCTGCAGCTCCTGGTCAACATTAAATCTCTGTGTGATCAGGGTGTGCTCTGTATAACCCCTGAAGCTCCTGGTCAACATTTCCTGCTCTGTGTTGCCAGGGTGTGCTCTGTATAACCCCAGCTCCTGGTCAACATTCCCATCTCTTTGTGGCCAGGATGTGCTCTGTATTACCCCTGCACCTCCTGGTCAACATTTCCATCTCTGTGTGGCCAGGGTGTCCTCTGTATAACTCCGGCAGCTCCTGGTCAACATTCCCATCTCTGTGTGGCCAGGTTGTTCACTGTATAACCCCTGCATCTCCTGGTCAACATTGCCATCTCTGTGTGGCCAAGGTGTGTTCTGCATAACCCCTGCTACTGTTTAACATTCCCATCTCTATGTGGACAGGGTGCGCTCTGTATAACCCCTGCAGTTCCTGGTCAACATTCCCATCTCTGTGTGGCATGGGTGTGCTCTGTATAACCCCTGCAGCTCCTGCTCAACGCTCACATCTCTGTGTGGCCAGGGTGTGCTCTGTATAACCCCTGCAGCTCCTCGTCAACACTCCCATCTCTGTGTGGCCAGGGTGTGCTCGGTATAACCACTGCAGCTGCTGGTCAACATTCCCATCTCTGTGTGGCCAGGGTGGGCTCTGTATAACCCCTGCAGCTCCTGGTCAACATTAAATCTCTGTATGGTCAGGGTGTGCTCTGCATAACCCCTGCAGCTCCTGGTCAACATTTCCATCTCTGTGTGGCCAGGGTGTGCTCTGTATAACCCCAGCTCCTCGTCAAAATTACCATCTCCGTGTGGCCAGGATGTGCTCTGTATAACCCCTGCAGCTACTGGTCAACATTTCCATCTCTGTGTGGCCAGGGTGTCCTCTGTATTACCCCTGCAGCTCCTGCTCAACATTCCCATCTCTGTGTGGCCAGGATGTGCTCTGTATAACCCCTGCAGCTCCTGGTCAACATTCCCATCTCTGTGTGGCCAGGGTGTGCTCTGTATAACACCTGCATCTCCTGGTTAGCATTCCCATCTCTGTGTGGCCAGGATGTGCTCTGTACAATCCCTGCAGTTCCTGGTCAACATTCCCATCTGTGTGTGGCCAGGGTGTGCTCTGTATAACCCCTGCAGCTCCTGGTCAACAACCCCATCTGTGTGCTGCCAGGGTGTGCTGTGTATAACTCCGGCAGCTCCTGGGCAACATTCCCATCTCTGTGTGGCCAGGGTGTGCTCTGTATAACTCCTACAGCTCCTAGTCAACATTCCCATCTCTGTTTGGCCAGGGTGTGCTCTGCATAACCCCTGCATCACCTGGTCAACGTTCCCATCTCTGTGTGGCCAGAGTGTGCTCTGTTTAACCTCTGCAGCTCCTGGTCAACATTCCCATCTCTGTGTGTGGCCAGCGTGTGCCCTGTATAAACCCTGCAGCACCTGGTCAACATTCCCATCTCTGTGTGGCCAGGATGTGCTCTGTATAACCACTGCAGGTCCTGGTCAACATTCCCATCTCTGTGTGGCCAGGGTGTGCTCTGTGGAACCCCAGCAGCTACTGGTCAACATTCCCATCTCTGTCTGGCCAGGGTGTGCTCTGTATAACCCCTGCAGCACCTGGTCAACATTCCTATCTATGTGTGGACAGGATGCGCTCTGTATAACCCCTGCAGCTCCTGGTCAACATTCCCATCTCTGTGTGGAAAAGGTGTGCTCCGTATAAGCCCTGCAGCTCCTGGTCAACATTCCCATCTCTGTGTGGCCAGGGTGTGGTCTGTATAACCCCTGCAGCTCCTGGTCAACATGTCCATCTCTGTGTGGAAAAGGTGTGCTCCGTATAAGCCCTGCAGCTCCTGGTCAACGTTCCCATCTCTGTGTGGCCAGAGTGTGCTCTGTATAACTCCTGCAGCTCCTGGTCAACATTCCCATCTCTGTGTGGCCAGGATGTGCTCTGTATAACCACTGCAGCTCCTGGTCAACATTCCCATCTGTGTGTGGCCAGGGTGTGCTCTGTATAACCCTTGCTACTGTTTAACATTCCCATCTCTGTATGGCCAGAGTGTGCTCTGTATAACACCTGCAGCACCTGGTCAACATTCCCATCTCCGTGTGGCCAGGGTGTGCTCTGTATAACTCCAGCCGCTCCTGATCAACATTCTCATCTCTGTGTGGCCAGGGTGTGGTCTGTATAACCCCTGCAGCTCCTGGTCAACATGCCCATCTCTGTGTGGAAAAGGTGTGCTCCGTATAAGCCCTGCATCTCCTGGTCAACATTCCCATCACTGTGTGGCCAGGGTGTGCTCTGTATAACTCCTGCAACTCCGGGTCAACATTTCCATCTCTGTGTGTCCAGAGTGTGCTCTGTGTAACCCCAGCAGCTACTGGTCAACATTCCCATCTCTGTGTTGCCAGGGTGTGCTCTGTATAACCCCTGCAGCACCTGGTCAACATTCACATCTCTGTGTGGCCAGGGTGTTCTATGAATAACCCCTGAATCTCCTGGTCAACATTGCCATCTCTGTGTGGCCAAGGTGAGTTCTGCATAACCCCTGCTACTGTTTAACATTCCCATCTCTATGTGGCCAGACTGTGCTCTGTGTAACCCCAGCAGCTACTGGTCAACATTCCAATCTCTGTGTGGCCAGGGTGTGGTCTGTATAACCCCTGCAGCACCTGGTCAACATTCCTATCTCTGTGTGGACAGGGTGCGCTCTGTATAACTCCTGCAGCTCCTGGTCAACATTCCCAATCTCTGTGTGGCCTGGGTGTGCTCGGTATAACCCCTGCAGCTCCTGCTCAACACTCACATCTCTGTGTGGCCAGGGTGTGCTCTGTATAACCCCTGCAGCTCCTCGTCAACATTCCCATCTCTGTGTGGCCAGGGTGTGCTCTGTATAATCCCTGCAGCTCCTGGTCAACATTCCCATCTCTGTGTGGCCAGGGTGGGCTCTGTATAACCCCTGCAGCTCCTGGTCAACATTAAATCTCTGTATGGTCAGGGTGTGCTCTGCATAACCCCTGCAGCTCCTGGTCAACATTTCCATCTCTGTGTGGCCAGGGTGTGCTCTGTATAACCCCTGCTGCTCCTGGTCAACATTCCCATCTCTGTGTATTCAGGGTCCGCTCTGTATAACAACTGCAGCTCCTGGTCAACATTCCCTTCTCTGTCTGTGGCCAGGGTGAGCTCTGTATAACCCCTGCTCCAGGTCAACATTCCCATCTCTGTGTGTGGCCAGGGGGTGCTCTGTATAAACCCTGCAGCTCCTGGTCAACATTTCCAACTCTGTGTGGCCAGCGTGTGCTCTGTATAACCCCTGTAGCTCCTGGTCAACATTCCCATCTCTGTGTGACCAGGGTGTGCACTGTCTCACGCCTGCAGCTCCTGGTCAACATTCCCTTCTCTGTGGGACCAGGATGTGCTCTGTATAACCCCTGCAGGTCCTGGTGAACATTCCCGCCTCTGTGTGGCCAGTAGGCGCTTTCTTTAACCCCTGCAGCTCCTGGTCAACGTTCCCATCTCTGTGTGTGGACAGGGTGTGTTCTGTATAACCTCTGCAGCTCCTGGTCAACATTCCTATCTCTGTGTGGTCAGGGTGCGCTCTGTATAACAACTGCAGCTCCTGATCAACATTCCCTTCTCTATCTGTGGCCAGGGTGAGCTCTGTATAACCCTTGCTCCACGTCAACATTCCCATCTCTGTGTGTGGCGAGGGTGTGCTCTGTATAACTCCTGCAGCTCCTGGACAACATTCCCATATCTGTGTATCCAGGGTGTGCTCTGTATAACCCCTTTAGATCCTGGTCAACATTCCAATCGCTGTGTGGCCAGGGTGTGCACTGTATCACCCCTGCAGCTAGTGGTCAATATTCCCTTCTCCGTGGGGCCAGGATGTGCTCTGTATAACCCCTGCAGGTGCTGGAGAACATTCCCGTCTCTGTGTGGCCAGTATGTGGTTTCTTTAACCCCAGCAGCTCCTGGTCAACATTCCCATCTCTCTGTGTGGCCAGGGTGTGCTCTGTATAATCCCTGCAGCTCCTGGTCAGCATTCCCATCTCTGTGTGTGGCCAGGGTGTGCTCTGTATAACCCCTGCAGCTCCCGGTCAACATTCCCATCTCTGTGTGGCCAGGGTGTGCTCTGTATAAACCCTGCATCTCCTGGTCAACATTCCCATCTCTGTGTGTGGCCAGGGTGTGCTCTGTATAACCCCTGCTACTGTTTAACATTCCCATCTCTGTGTGGCCAGAGTATTCTCTGTGTAACCCCCGCAGCTACTGGTCAACATTCCCATTTCTGTGTGGCCAGTGTGTGCACGGTATAACTCCTGCAGCTCCTGGTCAACATTCCTATCTCTGTGTGGACAGGGTGCGCTCTGTATAACACCTGCAGCTCCTGGTCATCACTCCCATCTGTGTGTGGTCAGCGTGTGCTCTGTATAACCCCTGCAGCTCATGGTCAACATTCCCATCTCTGTGTGGCCAGCGTGTGCTCAGTATAAGCCCAGCTCCTGGTCAACTTTCCCATCTCTGTGTGGCCAGAGTGTGCTCTGTATAACCCCTGCAGCTACTGGTTAACATTCCCAAATCTGTGTGGCCAGAGTTTGCTCTGTATAACACCTGCTCCTGGTCAACATTCCCATCTCTGTGTGGCCAGGGTGTGCTCTGTATAACTCCTGCAGCTCCTGGTCAACATTCCCATCTGTGTGTGGCCAGCGTGTGTTCTGTCTGATCCCGGCTGCTACTGGTCAACATTCCCATCTCTGTGTGGCCGGGGTGTGCTCTGTATAACCCCAGCAGCTCCTGGTCAACATTAAATCTCTATGTGGTCAGGGTGTGCTCTGCATAACCCCTGCAGCTCCTGGTCAACATTTCCATCTCTGTGTGGCCAGGGTGTGCTCTGTATAACCCAAGCTCCTGGTCAACATTTCCATCTCTGTGTGGCCAGGATGTGCTCTGTATAACTCCTGCAGCTCCTGGTCAACATTCCCATATCTGTGTATCCAGGGTGTGCCCTGTATAAGCCCTTTAGCTCCTGGTCAACATTCCCATCTCTGTGTGGCCAGGGTGTGCACTGTATCACCCCTCCAGCTACTGGTCAACATTCCCTTCTCTGGGGGCCAGGATGTGCTCTGTATAACCCCTGCAGGTGCTGGAGAACATTCCCGTCTCTGTGTGGCCAGTATGTGGTGTCTTTAACCCCAGCAGCTCCTGGTCAACATTCCAATCTCTCTGTGTTGCCAGGGTGTGCTCTGTATATCCCCTGCAGCTCCTGGTCAATATTCTCATCTCTGTGTGTGACCAGAGTGTGCTCTGTATAACTCCTGCTCCTGTTCAACATTCCCATCTCTGTGTGTGGCCAGGGTGTGCTCTGTATAACTCCTGCAGATCCTGGTCAACATTCCCATCTCAGTGTTGCCAGGGTGTGCTCTGTATAACTCCTGCAGATCCTGGTCAACATTCCCATCTCTGTGTGTGGCCATGGTGTGCTCTGTATAACCCCTGGAACACCTGCTCAACATTTCCATCTCTGCGTGGCCAGGGTGTGCTCTCTATAACCCCTGCAGCTCCCGGTCAACATTCCCATCTCTGTGTGGCCAGGGTGTGCTCTGTATAAACCCTGCATGTCCTGGTCAACATTCCCATCTCTGTGTGTGGCCAGGCTGTGCTCTGTATAACCCCTGCAACTCCTGGTCAACATTTCTATCTCTGTGTGGCCAGGGTGTGCTCTGTATAGCTCCTACAGCTCCTAGTCAACATTCCCATCTCTGTTTGGCCAGGGTGTGCTCTGTATAACCCCTGCAACTCCTGGTCAACATTTCTATCTCTGTGTGGCCAGGGTGTGCTCTGTATAACTCCTACAGCTCCTAGTCAACATTCCCATCTCTGTTTGGCCAGGGTGTGCTCTGTATAACCCCTGCATCACCTGGTCAACGTTCCCATCTCTGTGTGGCCAGCGTGTGCCCTGTATAAACCCTGCAGCTCCTGGTCAACATTCCCATCTCTGTGTGGCCAGGGTGTGCTCTGTGGAACCCCAGCAGCTACTGGTCAACATTCCCATCTCTGTGTGGCCAGGGTGTGCTCTGTATAACCCCTGCAGCACCTGGTCAACATTCCTATCTCTGTGTGGAAAAGGTGTGCTCCGTATAAGCCCTGCAGCTCCTGGTCAACATTCCCATCTCTGTGTGGCCAGAGTGTGCTCTGTATAACTCCTGCAGCTCCTGGTCAACATTCCCATCTCTGTGTGGCCAGGGTGTGGTCTGTATAACCCCTGCAGCTCCTGGTCAACATGTCCATCTCTGTGTGGAAAAGGTGTGCTCCGTATAAGCCCTGCAGCTCCTGGTCAACATTCCCATCTCTGTGTGGCCAGAGTGTGCTCTGTATAACTCCTGCAGCTCCTGGTCAACATTCCCATCTCTGTGTGGCCAGGATGTGCTCTGTATAACTACTGCAGCTCCTGGTCAACATTCCCATCTGTGTGTGGCCAGGGTGTGCTCTGTATAACCCTTGCTACTGTTTAACATTCCCATCTCTGTATGGCCAGAGTGTGCTCTGTATAACACCTGCAGCACCTGGTCAACATTCCCATCTCTGTGTGGCCAGGGTGTGCTCTGTATAACTCCAGCCGCTCCTGGTCAACATTCCCATCTCTGTGTGGCCAGGGTGTGGTCTGTATAACCCCTGCAGCTCCTGGTCAACATGACCATCTCTGTGTGGAAAAGGTGTGCTCCGTATAAGCCCTGCATCTCCTGGTCAACATTCCCATCACTGTGTGGCCAGGGTGTGCTCTGTATAACTCCTGCAACTCCGGGTCAACATTTCCATCTCTGTGTGTCCAGAGTGTGCTCTGTGTAACCCCAGCAGCTACTGGTCAACATTCCCATCTCTGTGTTGCCAGGGTGTGCTCTGTATAACCCCTGCAGCTCCTGGTCAACATTCACATCTCTGTGTGATCAGGGTGTGCACTGTAGAACCCCCGCAGCTCCTGGTCAACATTTCCTTCTCTGTGTTGCCAGCGTGTGCTCTGTATAACCCCTGCAGCTCATGGTCAACATTTCCATCTCTGTGTGGCCAGGGTGTCCTCTGTATAACTCCGGCAGCACCTTGGCAACATTCCCATCTCTGTGTGGCCAGGGTGTGCTCTATGTAACCCCTGCAACTACTGGTCAACATTTCTATCTCAGTGTGGCCAGGGTGTGCTCTGTATAACTCCTGCAGCTCCTGGTCAACATTCCCATCTCTGTGTGGCCAGGTTGATCACTGTATAACCCCTGCATCTCCTGGTCAACATTGCCATCTCTGTGTGGCCAAGGTGAGTTCTGCATAACCCCTGCTACTGTTTAACATTCCCATCTCTATGTGGCCAGAGTGTGCTCTGTGTAACCCCAGCAGCTACTGGTCAACATTCCAATCTCTGTGTGGCCAGGGTGTGGTCTGTATAACCCCTGCAGCACCTGGTCAACATTCCTATCTCTGTGTGGACAGGGTGCGCTCTGTATAACTCCTGCAGCTCCTGGTCAACATTCCCAATCTCTGTGTGGCCTGGGTGTGCTCGGTATAACCCCTGCAGCTCCTGCTCAACACTCACATCTCTGTGTGGCCATGATGTGCTCTGTATAACTACTGCAGCTCCTGGTCAACATTCCCATCTGTGTGTGGCCAGGGTGTGCTCTGTATAACCCTTGCTACTGTTTAACATTCCCATCTCTGTATGGCCAGAGTGTGCTCTGTATAACACCTGCAGCACCTGGTCAACATTCCCATCTCTGTGTGGCCAGGGTGTGCTCTGTATAACTCCAGCCGCTCCTGGTCAACATTCCCATCTCTGTGTGGCCAGGGTGTGGTCTGTATAACCCCTGCAGCTCCTGGTCAACATGCCCATCTCTGTGTGGAAAAGGTGTGCTCCGTATAAGCCCTGCATCTCCTGGTCAACATTCCCATCACTGTGTGGCCAGGGTGTGCTCTGTATAACTCCTGCAACTCCGGGTCAACATTTCCATCTCTGTGTGCCCAGAGTGTGCTCTGTGTAACCCCAGCAGCTACTGGTCAACTTTCCCATCTCTGTGTTGCCAGGGTGTGCTCTGTATAACCACTGCAGCTCCTGGTCAACATTCACATCTCTGTGTGGCCAGGGTGTTCTCTGAATAACCCCTGCAGCTCCTGGTCAACATTCCCAACTCTGTATGGCCAGGGTGTGCTCTGCATAACCCCTGCAGCTCCTGGTCAACATTAAATCTCTGTGTGATCAGGGTGTGCACTGTAGAACCCCCGCAGCTCCTGGTCAACATTTCCTTCTCTGTGTTGCCAGGGTGTGCTCTGTATAACCCCTGCAGCTCATGGTCAACATTTCCATCTCTGTGTGGCCAGGGTGTCCTCTGTATAACTCCGGCAGCACCTTGGCAACATTCCCATCTCTGTGTGGCCAGGGTGTGCTCTGTGTAACCCCTGCAACTACTGGTCAACATTTCTATCTCAGTGTGGCCAGGCTGTGCTCTGTATAACTCCTGCAGCTCCTGGTCAACATTCCCATCTCTGTGTGGCCAGGTTGTTCACTGTATAACACCTGCATCTCCTGGTCAACATTGCCATCTCTGTGTGGCCAAGGTGAGTTCTGCATAACCCCTGCTACTGTTTAACATTCCCATCTCTATGTGGCCAGAGTGTGCTCTGTGTAACCCCAGCAGCTACTGGTCAACATTCCAATCTCTGTGTGGCCAGGGTGTGGTCTGTATAAACCCTGCAGCACCTGGTCAACATTCCTATCTCTGTGTGGACAGGGTGCGCTCTGTATAACTCCTGCAGCTCCTGGTCAACATTCCCAATCTCTGTGTGGCCTGGGTGTGCTCGGTATAACCCCTGCAGCTCCTGCTCAACACTCACATCTCTGTGTGGCCAGGGTGTGCTCTGTATAACCCCTGCAGCTCCTCGTCAACATTCCCATCTCTGTGTGGCCAGGGTGTGCTCTGTATAATCCCTGCAGCTCCGGGTCAACATTCCCATCTCTGTGTGGCCAGGGTGGGCTCTGTATAACCCCTGCAGCTCCTGGTCAACATTAAATCTCTGTATGGTCAGGGTGGGCTCTGCATAACCCCTGCAGCTCCTGGTCAACATTTCCATCTCTGTGTGGCCAGGGTGTGCTCTGTATAACCCCTGCTGCTCCTGGTCAACATTCCCATCTCTGTGTATTCAGGGTCCGCTCTGTATAACAACTGCAGCTCCTGGTCAACATTCCCTTCTCTGTCTGTGGCCAGGGTGAGCTCTGTATAACCCCTGCTCCAGGTCAACATTCCCATCCCTGTGTGTGGCCAGGGGGTGCTCTGTATAAACCCTGCAGCTCCTGGTCAACATTTCCATCTCTGTGTGGCCAGCGTGTGCTCTGAAGAACCCCTGTAGCTCCTGGTCAACATTCCCATCTCTGTGTGGCCAGGGTGTGCACTGTCTCACGCCTGCAGCTACTGGTCAACATTCCCTTCTCTGTGGGACCAGGATGTGCTCTGTATAACCCCTGCAGGTCCTGGTGAACATTCCCGCCTCTGTGTGGCCAGTATGCGCATTCTTTAACCCCTGCAGCTCCTGGTCAACGTTCCCATCTCTGTGTGTGGACAGGGTTTGCTCTGTATAACCTCTGCAGCTCCTGGTCAACATTCCTATCTCTGTGTGGCCAGGGTGTGCTCTGTATAACTCCTGCAGCTCCTGGTCAACATTCCCATCTCTGTGTGGTCAGGGTGCGCTCTGTATAACAACTGCAGCTCCTGATCAACATTCCCTTCTCTATCTGTGGCCAGGGTGAGCTCTGTATAACCCTTGCTCCACGTCAACATTCCCATCTCTGTGTGTGGCGAGGGTGTGCTCTGTATAACCCCTGCAGGTCCTTGTCTACATGTCCATCTCTGTGTGGCCAGTGTGTGCTCTGTATAACCCCAGAAGCTACTGGTCAACATTCCCATCTCAGTGTGGCCAGGGTGTGCTCTATATAACCCCTGCTACTGTTTAACATTCCCATCTCTGTGTAGCCATGGTGTGCTCCGTATAACACCTGCAGCACCTGGTCAACATTCCCATCTCTGTGTGGCCAGGTAGCGCACTGTATAACTCCTGCAGCTCCTGGTCAACATTCCCATAACTGTGTGGCCAGGTAGCGCACTGTATAACTCCTGCAGCTCCTGGTCAACATTCCCATAACTGTGTGGCCAGGTAGCGGACTGTATAACTCCTGCAGCTCCTGGTCAACATTCCCATCTCTGTGTGGCCAGGATGTGCTCTGTATAACTCCTGCAGCTCCTGGACAACATTCCCATATCTGTGTATCCAGGGTGTGCTCTGTATAACCCCTTTAGCTCCTGGTCAACATTCCAATCGCTGTGTGGCCAGGGTGTGCACTGTATCACCCCTGCAGCTAGTGGTCAATATTCCCTTCTCTGTGGGGCCAGGATGTGCTCTGTATAACCCCTGCAGGTGCTGGAGAACATTCCCGTCTCTGTGTGGCCAGTATGTGGTTTCTTTAACCCCAGCAGCTCCTGGTCAACATTCCCATCTCTCTGTGTGGCCAGGGTGTGCTCTGTATAATCCCTGCAGCTCCTGGTCAGCATTCCCATCTCTGTGTGTGGCCAGGGTGTGCTCTGTATAACCCCTGCAGCTCCCGGTCAACATTCCCATCTCTGTGTGGCCAGGGTGTGCTCTGTATAACCCCTGCATCTCCTGGTCAACATTCCCATCTCTGTGTGTGGCCAGGGTGTGCTCTGTATAACCCCTGCTACTGTTTAACATTCCCATCTCTGTGTGGCCAGAGTATTCTCTGTGTAACCCCCGCAGCTACTGGTCAACATTCCCATTTCTGTGTGGCCAGTGTGTGCACGGTATAACTCCTGCAGCTCCTGGTCAACATTCCTATCTCTGTGTGGACAGGGTGCGCTCTGTATAACACCTGCAGCTCCTGGTCATCACTCCCATCTGTGTGTGGTCAGCGTGTGCTCTGTATAACCCCTGCAGCTCATGATCAACATTCCCATCTCTGTGTGGCCAGCGTGTGCTCAGTATAAGCCCAGCTCCTGGTCAACTTTCCCATCTCTGTGTGGCCAGAGTGTGCTCTGTAAAACCCCTGCAGCTACTGGTTAACATTCCCATATCTGTGTGGCCAGAGTTTGCTCTGTATAACACCTGCTCCTGGTCAACATTCCCATCTCTGTGTGGCCAGGGTGTGCTCTGTATAACTCCTGCAGCTCCTGGTCAACATTCCCATCTGTGTGTGGCCAGCGTGTGTTCTGTCTGATCCCGGCTGCTCCTGGTCAACATTCCCATCTCTGTGTGGCCAGGGTGTGCTCTGTATAACCCCTGCAGCGCCTGGTCAACATTAAATCTCTGTGTGGTCAGGGTGTGCTCTGCATAACCCCTGCAGCTCCTGGTCAACATTTCCATCTCTGTGTGGCCAGGGTGTGCTCTGTATAACCCAAGCTCCTGATCAACATTCCCATCTCTGTGTGGCCAGGATGTGCTCTGTATAACCCCTGCAGCTCCTGGTCAACAATTCCATCTCTGTGTGGCCAGGATGTGCTCTGTATAACTCCTGCAGCTCCTGGTCAACATTCCCATATCTGTGTATCCAGGGTGTGCTCTGTATAACCCCTTTAGCTCCTGGTCAACATTCCCATCTCTGTGTGGCCAGGGTGTGCACTGTATCACCCCTCCAGCTACTGGTCAACATTCCCTTCTCTGGGGGCCAGGATGTGCTCTGTATAACTCCTGCAGGTGCTGGAGAACATTCCCGTCTCTGTGTGGCCAGTATGTGGTTTATTTAACCCCTGCAGCTCCTGGTCAACATTCCCATCTCTCTGTGTTACCAGGGTGTGCTCTGTATATCCCCTGCAGCTCCTGGACAGCATTCCCATCTCTGTGTGTGGCCAGGGTGTGCTCTGTATAACCCCTGCAGCTCCTGGTCAACATTTCCATCTCTGTGTGGCTAGGGTGTGCTCTGTATAACCCAAGCTCCTGGTCAACATTCCCATCTGTGTGTGGCCAGGATGTGCTCTGTATAACCCCTGCAGCTCCTGGTCAACAACTCCATCTCTGTGTGGCCAGGATGTGCTCTGTATAACTCCTGCAGCTCCTGGTCAACATTCCCATATCTGTGTGGCCAGGGTGTGCTCTGTATAACCCCTTTAGCTCCTGGTCAACATTCCCATCTCTGTGTGGCCAGGGTGTGCTCTGTATAACCACTGCAGCTCCTGGTCAACATTAAATCTCTGTGTGGTCAGGGTGTGCTCTGCATAACCCCTGCAGCTCCTGGTCAACATTTCCATCTCTGCGTGGCCAGGGTGTGCTCTGTATAACCCAAGCTCCTGGTCAACATTCCCATCTCTGTGTGGCCAGGATATGCTCTGTATAACCCCTGCAGCTCCTGGTCAACAATTCCATCTCTGTGTGGCCAGGATGTGCTCTGTATAACTCCTGCAGCTCCTGGTCAACATTCCCATATTTCTGTATCCAGGGTGTGCTCTGTATAACCCCTTTAGCTCCAGGTCAACATTCCCATCTCTGTGTGGCCAGGGTGTGCACTGTATCACCCCTCCAGCTACTGGTCAACATTCCCCTCTCTGGGGGCCAGGATGTGCTCTGTATAACCCCTGCAGGTGCTGGAGAACTTTCCCGTCTCTGTGTGGCCAGTATGTGGTTTATTTAACCCCTGCAGCTCCTGGTCAACATTCCCATCTCTCTGTGTTGCCAGGGTGTGCTCTGTATAACCCCTGCATCTCCTGGTCAATATTCTCATCTCTGTGTGTGACCAGAGTGTGCTCTGTATAACTCCTGCTCCTGTTCAACATTCCCATCTCTGTGTGTGGCCAGTGTGTGCTCTGTATAACTCCTGCAGATCCTGGTCAACATTCCCATCTCTGTGTGTGGCCAGGGTGTGCTCTGTATAACCCCTGGAACACGTGCTCAACATTTCCATCTCTGCGTGACCAGGGTGTGCTCTGTATAACCCCTGCAGCTCCCGGTCAACATTCCCATCGCTGTGTGGCCAGGGTGTGCTCTGTATAACCCCTGCATCTCCTGGTCAACATTCCCATCTCTGTGTGTGGCCAGGCTGTGCTCTTTATAACCCCTGAAACACCTGCTCCAACAGTTCCATCTCTGTGTGGCCAGGGTGCTCTGTATAACCCCTGCTACTGTTTAATATTCCCATCTCTGTGTGGCCAGAATGTGCTCTGTGTAACCCCCGCAGCTACTGGTCAACATTCCCATTTCTGTGTGGCCAGAGTGTGCACGGTATAACTCCTGCAGCTCCTGGTCAACATTCCTATCTCTGTGTGGACAGGGTGCGCTCTGTATAACACCTGCAGCTCCTGGTCAACATTCCCATCTCTGTGTGGCCAGCGTGTGCTCAGTATAAGCCCAGCTCCTGGTCAACTTTCCCATCTCTGTGTGGCCAGAGTGTGCTCTGTTTAACCCCTGCTCCTGGTCAACATTCCCATCTCTGTGTGGCCAGGGTGTGCTCTGTATAACCCCTGCAGCTCCTGGTCAACAATCCCATCTGTGTGTGGCCAGCGTGTGCTCTGTCTAGCCCTGCAGCTCCTGGTCAACATTCCATTCTCTGTGTGTCCAGGGTGTGCTCTGTATAACACCAGCAACTCCTGGTCAACATCCCCATCTGTGTGTGGCCAGAGTGTGCTCTGTTTAACCCCGGCTGCTCCTGGTCAACATTCACATCTCTGTGTGGCCAGGGTGTGCTCTGTATAACCCCTGCTGCTCCTGGACAACAGAAAATCTCTGTGTGGTCAGGGTGTGCTCTGCATAACCCCTGCAGCTCCTGGTCAACATTTCCATCTCTGTGTGGCCAGGGTGTGCTCTGTATAACCCCTGTAGCTCCTGGTCAACATTTACATCTCTGTGTGGCCAGGGTGTCCTCTGTATAACCCCAGCATCTCCTGGTCAACATTCCCATCTCTGTGTGGCCAGGGTGTGCTCTGTATAACCCCTGCAACTCCTGGTCAACATTTTTATCTCCGTGTGTCCAGAGTGTGCTCTGTATAACTCCTGCAGCTCCTGGTCAACATTCCCATCTCTTTGTGGCCAGGGTGTGCACTGTATAACCCCTGCATCTCCTGGTCAACATTCCCATATTCGTGTGGCCAAGGTGTGCTCTGTATAAACCCTGCTGCTGTTTAACATTCGCATCTCTGTGTGGCCAGAGTGTGCTCTGTATAACACCTGCGGCACCTGGTCAAAATTCCATTCTCTGTGTGGCCAGGTAGCGCACTGTATAATTCCTGCAGCTCCTGGTCAACATTCCCATCTCTGTGTGGCCAGGGTGTGCACTGTATAACCCCTGCATCTCCTGGTCAACATTCACATATTCGTGTGGCCAAGGTGTGCTCTGTATAAACCCTGCTACTGTTTAACATTCGCATCTCTGTGTGGCCAGAGTGTGCTCTGCATAACACCTGCGGCACCTGGTCAAAATTCCCATCTCTGTGTGGCCAGGTAGCGCACTGTATAACACCTGCGGCACCTGGTCAAAATTCCCATCTCTGTGTGGCCAGGTAGCGCACTGTATAACCCCTGCAGCTTCTGGTCAACATTCCTATCTCTGTGTGGACAGGGTGCGCACTGTATAAACCCTGCAGCTCCTGGTCAACATTCACATCTCTGTGTGGCCAGGGTGTGCTCTGATTAACCCCTGCAGCTCCTGGTCAACATTCCCATCTCTGTATGGCCAGGGTGTGCTCTGTCTTACCCCTGCAGCTCCTGGTCAACATTAAATCTCTGTGTGATCAGGGTGTGCTCTGTATAACCCCTGCAGCTCCTGGTCAACATTTCCTTCTCTGTGTGGCCAGGGTGTGCTCTGTATAAACCCAGCTCCTGGTCAACATTCCCATCTCTGTGTGGCCAGGATGTGCTCTGTATAACCCCTGCAGCTCTTGGTCATAATTTCCATCTCTGTGTGGCCAGGGTGTCCTCTGTATAACTCCGGCTGCTCCTGGGCAACATTCCCATCTCTGTGTGGCCAGGGTGTGCTCTGTATAACCCCTGCAACTCCTGTTCAACATTCCCATCTCTGTGTGGCCAGAATGTGCTCTGTGTAACCCCCGCAGCTACTGGTCAACATTCCCATTTCTGTGTGGCCAGAGTGTGCACGGTATAACTCCTGCAGCTCCTGGTCAACATTCCTATCTCTGTGTGGACAGGGTGCGCTCTGTATAACACCTGCAGCTCCTGGTCAACATTCCCATCTCTGTGTGGCCAGCGTGTGCTCAGTATAAGCCCAGCTCCTGGTCAACTTTCCCATCTCTGTGTGGCCAGAGTGTGCTCTGTTTAACCCCTGCTCCTGGTCAACATTCCCATCTCTGTGTGGCCAGGGTGTGCTCTGTATAACCCCTGCAGCTCCTGGTCAACAATCCCATCTGTGTGTGGCCAGCGTGTGCTCTGTCTAGCCCTGCAGCTCCTGGTCAACATTCCATTCTCTGTGTGTCCAGGGTGTGCTCTGTATAACACCAGCAACTCCTGGTCAACATCCCCATCTGTGTGTGGCCAGAGTGTGCTCTGTTTAACCCCGGCTGCTCCTGGTCAACATTCACATCTCTGTGTGGCCAGGGTGTGCTCTGTATAACCCCTGCTGCTCCTGGACAACAGAAAATCTCTGTGTGGTCAGGGTGTGCTCTGCATAACCCCTGCAGCTCCTGGTCAACATTTCCATCTCTGTGTGGCCAGGGTGTGCTCTGTATAACCCCTGTAGCTCCTGGTCAACATTTACATCTCTGTGTGGCCAGGGTGTCCTCTGTATAACCCCAGCATCTCCTGGTCAACATTCCCATCTCTGTGTGGCCAGGGTGTGCTCTGTATAACCCCTGCAACTCCTGGTCAACATTTTTATCTCCGTGTGTCCAGAGTGTGCTCTGTATAACTCCTGCAGCTCCTGGTCAACATTCCCATCTCTTTGTGGCCAGGGTGTGCACTGTATAACCCCTGCATCTCCTGGTCAACATTCCCATATTCGTGTGGCCAAGGTGTGCTCTGTATAAACCCTGCTGCTGTTTAACATTCGCATCTCTGTGTGGCCAGAGTGTGCTCTGTATAACACCTGCGGCACCTGGTCAAAATTCCATTCTCTGTGTGGCCAGGTAGCGCACTGTATAATTCCTGCAGCTCCTGGTCAACATTCCCATCTCTGTGTGGCCAGGGTGTGCACTGTATAACCCCTGCATCTCCTGGTCAACATTCACATATTCGTGTGGCCAAGGTGTGCTCTGTATAAACCCTGCTACTGTTTAACATTCGCATCTCTGTGTGGCCAGAGTGTGCTCTGCATAACACCTGCGGCACCTGGTCAAAATTCCCATCTCTGTGTGGCCAGGTAGCGCACTGTATAACACCTGCGGCACCTGGTCAAAATTCCCATCTCTGTGTGGCCAGGTAGCGCACTGTATAACCCCTGCAGCTTCTGGTCAACATTCCTATCTCTGTGTGGACAGGGTGCGCACTGTATAAACCCTGCAGCTCCTGGTCAACATTCACATCTCTGTGTGGCCAGGGTGTGCTCTGATTAACCCCTGCAGCTCCTGGTCAACATTCCCATCTCTGTATGGCCAGGGTGTGCTCTGTCTTACCCCTGCAGCTCCTGGTCAACATTAAATCTCTGTGTGATCAGGGTGTGCTCTGTATAACCCCTGCAGCTCCTGGTCAACATTTCCTTCTCTGTGTGGCCAGGGTGTGCTCTGTATAAACCCAGCTCCTGGTCAACATTCCCATCTCTGTGTGGCCAGGATGTGCTCTGTATAACCCCTGCAGCTCTTGGTCATAATTTCCATCTCTGTGTGGCCAGGGTGTCCTCTGCATAACTCCGGCTGCTCCTGGGCAACATTCCCATCTCTGTGTGGCCAGGGTGTGCTCTGTATAACCCCTGCAACTCCTGTTCAACATTTCGATCTCAGTGTGGCCTGGGTGTGCTCTGTCTAACTCCTGCAGCTCCTGGTCAACATTCCCATCTCTGTGTGGCCAGGGTGTTCACTGTATAACCCCTGCATCTCCTGGTCAACATTCCCATCTCTGTGTGGCCAAGGTGTGTTCTGCATAACCCCTGCTACTGTTTAACATTCCCATCTCTATGTGGCCAGAGTGTGCTCTGTATACCACCTGCAGCACCTGGTCAACATTCCCATCTCTGTGTGGCCAGGTAGCGCACTGTAACATTTCTGCAGCTCCTGGTCAACATTCCGATATCTGTGTGGCCAGATAGCGCACTGTAGAACACCTGAAGCTCCTGGTCAACATTCCCATCTCTGTGTGGCCAGGGTGAGCACTGTATAACTCCTTCAGCTACTGGTCAACATTCCCTTCTCTGTGGTGCCAGGATGTGCTCTGTATAACCCCTGCAGGTCATGGTCAACATTCCCGTCTCTGTGTGGCCAGTATGTGCTTTCCTTAACCCCTGCAGCTCTTGGTCAACATTCCCATCTCTGTGTGTGGATAGGGTGTTCTCTGTATAACCTCTGCAGCTCCTGGTCAACATTCCCATCTCTGTGTGGCCACGGTGTGCTCTGTATAACCCCTGCAGCTACTGGTTAACATTCCCATATCTGTGTGGCCAGAGTTTGCTCTGTATAACACCTGCTCCTGGTCAACATTCCCATCTCTGTGTGGCCAGGGTGTGCTCTGTATAACTCCTGCAGCTCCTGGTCAACATTCCCATCTGTGTGTGGCCAGCGTGTGTTCTGTCTGATCCCGGCTGCTCCTGGTCAACATTCCCATCTCTGTGTGGCCAGGGTGTGCTCTGTATAACCACTGCAGCTCCTGGTCAACATTAAATCTCTGTGTGGTCAGGGTGTGCTCTGCATAACCCCTGCAGCTCCTGGTCAACATTTCCATCTCTGTGTGGCCAGGGTGTGCTCTGTATAACCCAAGCTCCTGGTCAACATTCCCATCTCTGTGTGGCCAGGATGTGCTCTGTATAACCCCTGCAGCTCCTGTTCAACAATTCCATCTCTGTGTGGCCAGGATGTGCTCTTTATAACTCCTGCAGCTCCTGGTCAACATTCCCATATCTGTGTATCCAGGGTGTGCTCTGTATAACCCCTTTAGCTCCTGGTCAACATTCCCATCTCTGTGTGGCCAGGGTGTGCACTGTATCACCCCTCCAGCTACTGGTCAACATTCCCTTCTCTTGGGGCCAGGATGTGCTCTGTATAACCCCTGCAGGTGCTGGAGAACATTCCCGTCTCTGTGTGGCCAGTATGTGGTTTATTTAACCCCTGCAGCTCCTGGTCAACATTCCCATCTCTCTGTGTTACCAGGGTGTGCTCTCTATATCCCCTGCAGCTCCTGGACAGCATTCCCATCTCTGTGTGTGGCCAGGGTGTGCTCTGTATAACCCCTGCAGCTCCTGGTCAACATTTCCATCTCTGTGTGGCTAGGGTGTGCTCTGTATAACCCAAGCTCCTGGTCAACATTCCCATCTCTGTGTGGCCAGGATGTGCTCTGTATAACCCCTGCAGCTCCTGGTCAACAATTCCATCTCTGTGTGGCCAGGATGTGCTCTGTATAACTCCTGCAGCTCCTGGTCAACATTCCCATATCTGTGTATCCAGGGTGTGCTCTGTATAACCCCTTTAGCTCCTGGTCAACATTCCCATCTCTGTGTGGCCAGGGTGTGCTCTGTATAACCACTGCAGCTCCTGGTCAACATTAAATCTCTGTGTGGCCAGGGTGTGCTCTGTATAACCCCTGCATCTCCTGGTCAATATTCTCATCTCTGTGTATGACCAGAGTGTGCTCTGTATAACTCCTGCTCCTCTTCAACATTCCCATCTCTGTGTGTGGCCAGTGTGTGCTCTGTATAACTCCTGCAGATCCTGGTCAACATTCCCATCTCTGTGTGTGGCCAGGGTGTGCTCTGTATAACCCCTGGAACACCTGCTCAACATTTCCATCTCTGCGTGACCAGGGTGTGCTCTGTATAACCCCTGCAGCTCCTGGTCAACATTCCCATCGCTGTGTGGCCAGGGTGTGCTCTGTATAACCCATGCATCTCCTGGTCAACATTCCCATCTCTGTGTGTGGCCTGGCTGTGCTCTTTATAACCCCTGAAACACCTGCTCCAACAGTTCCATCTCTGTGTGGCCAGGGTGCTCTGTATAACCCCTGCTACTGTTTAATATTCCCATCTCTGTGTGGCCAGAGTGTGCTCTGTGTAACCCCCGCAGCGACTGGTCAACATTCCCATTTCTGTGTGGCCAGAGTGTGCACGGTATAACTCCTGCAGCTCCTGGTCAACATTCCTATCTCTGTGTGGACAGGGTGCGCTCTGTATAACACCTGCAGCTCCTGGTCAACATTCCCATCTCTGTGTGGCCAGCGTGTGCTCAGTATAAGCCCAGCTCCTGGTCAACTTTCCCATCTCTGTGTGGCCAGAGTGTGCTCTGTTTAACCCCTGCTCCTGGTCAACATTCCCATCTCTGTGTGGCCAGGGTGTGCTCTGTATAACCCCTGCAGCTCCTGGTCAACAATCCCATCTGTGTGTGGCCAGCGTGTGCTCTGTCTAGCCCTGCAGCTCCTGGTCAACATTCCAATCTCTGTGTGGCCAGGGTGTGCTCTGTATAACCCCAGCAACTCCTGGTCAACATCCCCATCTGTGTGTGGCCAGAGTGTGCTCTGTTTAAATCCGGCTGCTCCTGGTCAACATTCCCATCTCTGTGTGGCCAGGGTGTGCTCTGTATAACCCCTGCTGCTTCTGGACAACATAAAATCTCTGTGTGGTCAGGGTGTGCTCTGCATAACCCCTGCAGCTCCTGGTCAACATTTCCATCTCTGTGTGGCCAGGGTGTGCTCTGTATAACCCAAGCTCCTGGTCAACATCCACATCTCTGTGTGGCCAGGATGTGTTCTGTATAACCCCTGTAGCTCCTGGTCAACATTTACATCTCTGTGTGGCCAGGGTGTCCTTTGTATAACCCCTGGAACACCTGCTCAACATTTCCATCTCTGCGTGACCAGGGTGTGCTCTGTATAACCCCTGCAGCTCCGTATAACCCCTGCAACTCCTGGTCAACATTTTTATTTCCGTGTGGCCAGAGTGTGCTCTGTATAACTCCTGCAGCTCCTGGTCAACATTCCCTTCTCTGTGTGGCCAGGTAGCGCACTGTATTATTCCTGCAGCTCCTGGTCAAAATTCACATCTCTGTGTGGCCAGTGTGTGCACTGTATAACCCCTGCATCTCCTGGTCAACATTCACATATTCGTGTGGCCAAGGTGTGCTCTGTATAAACCCTGCTACTGTTTAACATTCGCATCTCTGTGTGGCCAGAGTGTGCTCTGTATAACAGCTGCGGCACCTGGTCAAAATTCCCATCTCTGTGTGGCCAGGTAGCGCACAGTATAAACCCTGCAGCTCCTGGTCAACATTCACATCTCTGTGTGGCCAGCGTGTGCTCTGATTAACCCCTGCAGCTCCTGGTCAACATTCCCATCTCTGTATGGCCAGGGTGTGCTCTGTCTTACCCCTGCAGCTCCTGGTCAACATTAAATCTCTGTGTGGTCAGGGTGTGCTCTGTATAACCCCTGCAGCTCCTGGTCAACATTTCCTTCTCTGTGTGGCCAG
The DNA here is from genome assembly GCF_047496885.1 of Scyliorhinus torazame. NCBI lineage: Eukaryota > Metazoa > Chordata > Chondrichthyes > Carcharhiniformes > Scyliorhinidae > Scyliorhinus > Scyliorhinus torazame. The sequence continues at coordinate 37,062,444 of NC_092729.1, forward strand.
GGTGTGCTCTGTATACCACCTGCAGCACCTGGTCAACATTCCCATCTCTGTGTGGCCAGGTAGCGCACTGGAACACTTCTGCAGCTCCTGGTCAACATTCCGATATCTGTGTGGCCAGGTAGCGCACTGTAGAACTCCTGAAGCTCCTGGTCAACATTCCCATCTCTGTGTGGCCAGGGTGAGCACTGTATAACTCCTGCAGCTACTGGTCAACATTCCCTTCTCTGTGGTGCCAGGATGTGCTCTGTATAACCCCTGCAGGTCCTGGTCAACATTCCCGTCTCTGTGTGGCCAGTATGTGCTTTCCTTAACCCCTGCAGCTCTTGGTCAACATTCCCATCTCTGTGTGTGGATAGGGTGTTCTCTGTATAACCTCTGCAGCTCCTGGTCAACATTCCCATCTCTGTGTGGCCACGGTGTGCTCTGTATAAAGCCTGCAGCTCCTGGTCAACATTCCCATCTCTGTGTGTTCAGGGTCCGCTCTGTATAACAACTGCAGCTCCTGGTCAACATTCCCTTCTCTGTCTGTGGCCAGGGTGAGCTCTGTATAGCCCCTGCTCCAGGTCAACATTCCCATCTCTGTGTGTGGCCATGGTGTGCTCTGTATAAACCCTGCAGCTCCTGGTCAACATTTCCTCCTCTGTGTGGCCAGCGTGTGCTCTGTATAACCCCTGTAGCTCCTGGTCAACATTCCCATCTCTGTGTGGCCAGTATGTGCTTTCTTTAACCACTGCAGCTCCTGGTCAACATTCCCATCTCTGTGTGTGGACAGGGTGTGCTCTGTATAACCTCTGCAGCTCCTGGTCAACATTCCTATCTCTGTGTGGCCAGGGTGTGCTCTGTATAACTCCTGCAGCTCCTGGTCAACATTCCCATCTCTGTGTGGTCAGGGTGCGCTCTGTATAACAACTGCAGCTGCTGATCAACATTCCCTTCTCTGTCTGTGGCCAGGGTGTGATCTCTATAACCCCTGCAGGTCCTTGTCTACATTTCCATCTCTGTGTGGCCAGTGTGTGCTCTGTATAAATCCAGAAGCTACTGGTCAACATTCCCATCTCAGTGTTGCCAGGGTGTGCTCTGTATAACCCCTGCTACTGTTTAACATTCCCATCTCTGTGTAGCCATGGTGTTCTCCGTGTAACAACTGCAGCACCTGGTCAACATTCCCATCTCTGTGTGGCCAGGTAGCGCACTGTATAACTCCTGCAGCTCCTGGTCAACATTCCCATATCTGTGTGGCCAGGTAGCGCACTGTATAACTCCTGAAGCTCCTGGTCAACATTCCCATAACTGTGTGGCCAGGTAGCGCACTGTATAACTCCTACAGCTCCTGGTCAACATTCCCATCTCTGTGTGGCCAGGATGTGCTCTGTATAACCCCAGCAACTCCTGGTCAACATCCCCATCTGTGTGTGGCCAGAGTGTGCTCTGTATAACCCCGGCTGCTCCTGGTCAACATTCCCATCTCTGCGTGGCCAGGGTGTGCTCTGTATAACCCCTGCTGCTCCTGGACAACATAAAATCTCTGTGTGGTCAGGGTGTGCTCTGCATAACCCCTGCAGCTCCTGGTCAACATTTCCATCTCTGTGTGGCCAGGGTGTGCTCTGTATAACCCAAGCTCCTGGTCAACATTCCCATCTCTGTGTGGCCAGGATGTGTTCTGTATAACCCCTGTAGCTCCTGGTCAACATTTACATCTCTGTGTGGCCAGGGTGTCCTCTGTATAACCCCAACAGCTCCTGGTCAACATTCCCATCTCTGTGTGGCCAGGGTGTGCTCTGTATAACCCCTGCAACTCCTGGTCAACATTTTTATCTCCGTGTGGCCAGAGTGTGCTCTGTATAACTCCTGCAGCTCCTGGTCAACATTCCCATCTCTGTGTGGCCAGGGTGTGCTCTGTATAACCCCTGCAGCTCCTGGTCAACATTCCCATCTCTTTGTGGCCAGGGTGTGCACTGTATAACCCCTGCATCTCCTGGTCAACATTCCCATATTCGTGTGGCCAAGGTGTTCTCTGTATAAACCCTGCTACTGTTTAACATTCGCATCTCTTTGTGTGGCCAGAGTGTGCTCTGTATAACACCTGCGGCACCTGCTCAAAATTCCCATCTCTGTGTGGCCAGGTAGCGCACTGTATAATTCCTGCAGCTCCTGGTCAACATTCCCATATCTGTGTGGCCAGGTAGCGCACTGTATAACCCCTGCAGCTTCTGGTCAACATTCCTATCTCTGTGTGTGGCCAGGGTGTGCTCTGTTTAACCCCTGCAGCTCCTGGTCAACATTCCCATCTCTGTATGGCCAGGGTGTGCTCTGTCACACCCCTGCAGCTCCTGGTCAACATTAAATCTCTGTGTGGTCAGGGTGTGATCTGTATAACCCCAGATCCTGGTCAACATTCCCATCTCTGTGTGGCCAGGATGTGCTCTGTATAACCCCTGCAGCTCTTGGTCATCATTTCCATCTCTGTGTGGCCAGGGTGTCCTCTGTATAACTCCGGCTGCACCTGGGCAACATTCCCATCTCCGTGTGGCCAGGGTGTGCTCTGTATAACCCCTGCAACTCCTGGTCAACATTTCTATCTCAGTGTGGCCAGGGTGTGCTCTGTATAACTCCTGCAGCTCCTGGTCAACATTCCCATCTCTGTGTGGCCAGGGTTTTCACTGTATAACCCCTGCATCTCCTGGTCAACATTCCCATCTCTGTGTGGCCAAGGTGTGTTCTGCATAACCCCTGCTACTGTTTAACATTCCCATCTCTATGTGGCCAGAGTGTGCTCTGTATACCACCTGCAGCACCTGGTCAACATTCCTATCTCTGTGTGGCCAGGTAGCGCACTGTATAACTCCTGCAGCTCCTGGTCAACATTCCGATATCTGTGTGGCCAGGTAGCGCACTGTATAACTCCTGAAGCTCCTGGTCAACATTCCCATCTCTGTGTGTGGATAGGGTGTTCTCTGTATAACCTCTGCAGCTCCTGGTCAACATTCCCATCTCTGTGTGGCCACGGTGTGCTCTGTATAACGCCTGCAGCTCCTGGTCAACATTCCCATCTCTGTGTGTTCAGGGTCCGCTCTGTATAACAACTGCGGCTCCTGGTCAACATTCCCTTCTCTGTCTGTGGCCAGAGCGAGCTCTGTATAACCCCTGCTCCAGGTCAACATTCCCATCTCTGTGTGTGGCCATGGTGTGCTCTGTATAAACCCTGCAGCTCCTGGTCAACATTTCCATCTCTGTGTGGCCAGCGTGTGCTCTGTATAACCCCTGTAGCTCCTGGTCAACATTCCCATCTCTGTGTGGCCAGGGTGAGCACTGTATAACCCCTGCAGCTACTGGTCAACATTCCCTTCTCTGTGGTGCCAGGATGTGCTCTGTATAACCCCTGTAGGTCCTGGTCAACATTCCCGTCTCTGTGTGACCAGTATGTGCTTTCCTTAACCCCTGCAGCTCTTGGTCAACATTCCCTTCTCTGTGTGTGGATAGGGTGTTCTCTGTATAACCTCTGCAGCTCCTGGTCAACATTCCCATCTCTGTGTGGCCACGGTGTGCTCTGTATAACGCCTGCAGCTCCTGGTCAGCATTCCCATCTCTGTGTGTTCAGGGTCCGCTCTGTATAACAACTGCAGCTCCTGGTCAACATTTCCTTCTCTGTGTGGCCAGGGTGTGCTCTGTATAACCCCAGCTCCTGGTCAACATTCCCATCTCTGTGTGGCCAGGATGTGCTCTGTATAACCCCTGCAGCTCTTGGTCATCATTTCCATCTCTGTGTGGCCAGGGTGTCCTCTGTATAACTCCGGCTGCACCTGGGCAACATTCCCATCTCCGTGTGGCCAGGGTGTGCTCTGTATAACCCCTGCAACTCCTGGTCAACATTTCTATCTCAGTGTGGCCAGGGTGTGCTCTGTATAACTCCTGCAGCTCCTGGTCAACATTCCCATCTCTGTGTGGCCAGGGTTTTCACTGTATAATCCCTGCATCTCCTGGTCAACATTCCCATCTCTCTGTGGCCAAGGTGTGTTCTGCATAACCCCTGCTACTGTTTAACATTCCCATCTCTATGTGGCCAGAGTGTGCTCTGTATACCACCTGCAGCACCTGGTCAACTTTCCCATCTCTGTGTGGCCAGGTAGCGCTCTGTATAACTCCTGCAGCTCCTGGTCAACATTCCCTTCTCTGTCTGTGGCCAGGGCGAGCTCTGTATAACCCCTGCTCCAGGTCAACATTCCCATCTCTGTGTGTGGCCAGGGTGTGCTCTGTATAAACCCTGCAGCTCCTGGTCAACATTTCCATCTCCGTGTGGCCAGTGTGTGCTCTGTATAACCCCTGTAGCTCCTGGTCAACATTCCCATCTCTGTGTGGCCAGTATGTGCTTTCTTTAACCACTGAGCTCCTGGTCAATATTCCCATCTCTGTGTGTGCACAGGGTGTGCTCTGTATAACCTCTGCAGCTCCTGGTCAACATTCCTATCTCTGTGTGGCCAGGGTGTGCTCTGTATAACTCCTGCAGCTCCTGGTCAACATTCCCATCTCTGTGTGGTCAGGGTGCGCTCTGTATAACAACTGCAGCTGCTGATCAACATTCCCATCTCTGTGTGTGGCCAGGGTGTGCTCTGTATAACCCCTGCAGGTCCTTGTCTACATTTCCATCTCTGTGTGGCCAGTGTGTGCTCTGTATAAACACAGAAGCTACTGGTCAACATTCCCATCTCAGTGTGGCCAGGGTGTGCTCTGTATAACCCCTGCTACTGTTTAACATTCCCATCTCTGTGTAGCCATGGTGTGCGCCGTGTAACAACTGCAGCACCTGGTCAACATTCCCATATCTGTGTGGCCAGGTAGCGCACTGTATAACTCCTGCAGCTCCTGGTCAACATTCCCATATCTGTGTTGCCAGGTAGCGCACTGTATAACTCCTGAAGCTCCTGGTCAACATTCCCATAACTGTGTGGCCAGGTAGCGCACTGTATAACTCCTGCAGCTCCTGGTCAACATTCCCATCTCTGTGTGGCCAGGATGTGCTCTGTATAACTCCTGCAGCTCCTGGTCAACATTCCCATATCTGTGTATCCAGGGTGTGCTCTGTATAACTCCTTTAGCTCCTGGTCAACATTCCCATCCCTGTGTGGCCAGTGTGTGCACTGTATAACCCCTGGAACACCTGCTCAACATTTCCATTACTGTGTGGCCAGGGTGTGCTCTGTATAACCCCTGCAGTTCCCGGTCAACATTCTCTTCACTGTGTGGCCAGGGTGTGCTCTGTATAACCCTGCATCTCCTGGTCAACATTCCCATCTCTGTGTGTGGCCAGGATGTGCTCTGTATAACCCCTGCTACTGTTTAACATTCCCATCTCTGTGTGGCCAGAGAGTGCTCTGTGTAACCCCCGCAGCTACTGGTCAACATTCCCATTTCTGTGTGGCCAGTGTGTGCACGGTATAACTCCTGCTGCTCCTGGTCAACATTCCTATCTCTGTGTGGACAGGGTGCGCTCTGTATAACACCTGCAGCTCCTGGTCATCACTCCCATTTCTGTGTGGCCAGAGTGTGCACGGTATAACTCCTGCAGCTCCTGGTCAACATTCCTATCTCTGTGTGGACAGGGTGCGCTCTGTATAACACCTGCAGCTCCTGGTCAACATTCCCATCTCTGTGTGGCCAGCGTGTGCTCAGTATAAGCCCAGCTCCTGGTCAACTTTCCCATCTCTGTGTGGCCAGAGTGTGCTCTGTATAACCCCTGCAGCTCCTGGTCAACATTCCCACATCTGTGTGGCCAGAGTTTGCTCTGTATAACGCCTGCTCCTGGTCAACATTCCCATCTCTGTGTGGCCAGGGTGTGCTCTGTATAACTCCTGCAGCTCCCGGTCAACATTCCCATCTCTGTGTGGCTAGGGTGTGCTCTGTATAACCCTGCATCTCCTGGTCAACATTCCCATCTCTGTGTGTGGCCAGGGTGTGCTCTGTATAACCCCTGCTATTGTTTAACATTACCATCTCTGTGTGGCCAGAGTGTGCTCTGTGTAACCCCCGCAGCTACTGGTCAACATTCCCATTTCTGTGTGGCCAGTGTGTGCAAGGTATAACTCCTGCAGCTCCTGGTCAACATTCTTATCTCAGTGTTGTCAGGGTGCGCTCTGTATAACACCTGCAGCTCCTGGTCATCACTCCCATCTGTGTGTGGTCAGCGTGTGCTCTGTATAACCCCTGCAGCTCATGGTCAACATTCCCATCTCTGTGTGGCCAGAGTTTGTTCTGTATAACGCCTGCTCCTGGTCAACATTCCCATCTCTGTGTGGCCAGAGTGTGCTCTGTATAACTCCTGCAGCTCCTGGTCAACATTCCCATCTGTGTGTGGCCAGCGTGTGCTCTGTATAACCCCTGCAGCTCCTGGTCAACATTAAATCTCTGTGTGTTCAGGGTGTGCTCTGCATAACCCCTGCAGCTCCTGGTCAACATTTCCATCTCTGTGTGGCCAGGGTGTGCTCTGTATATCCCCTGCAGCTCCTGGTCAACATTAAATCTCTGTGTGGTCAGGGTGTGCTCTGCATAACCCCTGCAGCTGCTGGTCAACATTTCCATCTCTGTGTGGCCAGGGTGTGCTCTGTATAACCCAAGCTCCTGGTCAACATTCCCATCACTGTGCGGCCAGGATGTGCTCTGTATAACCCCTGCAGCTCCTGGTCAACAGTTCCATCTCTGTGTGGCCAGGATGTGCTCTGTATAACTCCTGCAGCTCCTGGTCAACATTCCCATATCTGTGTATCCAGGGTGTGCTCTGTATAACCCTTTAGCTCCTGGTCAACATTCCCATCTCCTGGTGGCCAGGGTGTGCACTGTATCACCCCTGCAGCTACTGGTCAACATTCACTTCTCTGTGTGGCAATGGTGTGCTCTTTATAACCCCTGCATCTCCTGGTCAGCATTCCCATCTCTGTGTGTGGCCAGGGTGTGCTCTGTATAACCCCTGCATCTCCTGGTCAACATTCTCATCTCTGTGTGTGACCAGTGTGTGCTCTGTATAACTCCTGCTCCTGGTCAACATTCCCATCTCTGTATGTGGCCAGGGTGTGCTCTGTATAACTCCTGCAGATCCTGGTCAACATTCCCATCTCTGTGTGGCCAGGGTGTGCTCTGTATTACCCCTGCATCTCCTGGTCAACGTTCCCATCTCTGTGTGTGACCAGAGTGTGCTCTGTATAACCCCTGGAACACCTGCTCAACATTTCCATCTCTGCGTGGCCAGGGTGTGCTCTGTATAACACCTGCAGCTCCCGGTCAACATTCCCATCTCTGTGTGGCAAGGATATGCACTGTATAACCCTAGCAGCTCCTGGTCAACATTCCCATATCTGTGTGTGACCAGAGTGTGCTCTGTATAACCCCTGGAACACCTGCTCAACATTTCCATCTCTGCGTGGCCAGGCTGTGCTCTGTATAACCCCTGCAGCTCCTGGTCAACATTCCCATCTCTGTGTGGCAAGGATATGCACTGTATAACCCTAGCAGCTCCTGGTCAACATTCCCATATCTGTGTGGCCAGGGTGGGCTCTGTATATCCCCAGCATCTCCTGGTCAACATTCCCATCTCTGTGTGTGGCCAGGCTGTGCTCTGTATAACCCCAGAAACACCAGCTCCAACAGTTCCATCTCTGTGTGGCCAGGGTGCTCTGTATAACCCCTGCTACTGTTTAACATTCTCATCTCTGTGTGGCCAGAGTGTGCTCTGTATAACCCCCGCAGCTACTGGTCAACATTCCCATTTCTGTGTGGCCAGAGTGTGCACGATATAACTCCTGCAGCTCCTGGTCAACATTCCTATCTCTGTGTGGACAGGGTGCGCTCTGTATAACACCTGCAGCTCCTGGCCAACATTCCCATCTCTGTGTGGCCAGCGTGTGCTCAGTGTAAGCCCAGCTCCTGGTCAACTTTCCCATCTCTGTGTGGCCAGAGTGTGCTCTGTATAACCCCTGCAGCTCCTGGTCAACATTCCCATATCTGTGTGGCCAGAGTTTGCTCTGTATAACGCCTGCTCCTGGTCAACATTCTCATCTCTGTGTGGCCAGGGTGTGCTCTGTATAACTCCTGCAGCTCCTGGTCAACATTCCCATCTGTGTGTAGCCAGCGTGTGCTCTGTCTAACCCCTGCAGCTCATGGTCAACATTCCCATCTCGGTGTGGCCAGGGTGTGCTCTGTATAACCCCAGCAGCTCCTGGTCAACATCCCCATCTGTGTGTGGCCAGAGTGTGCTCTGTATAACCCCGGCTGCTCCTGGTCAACATTCCCATCTCTGTGTGGCCAGGGTGTGCTCTGTATAACCCCTGCAGCTCCTGGTCAACATGAAATCTCTGTGTGGTCAGGGTGTGCTCTGCATAACCCCTGCAGCTCCTGGTCAACATTTCCATCTCTGTGTGGCCAGGGTGTGCTCTGTACAACCAAAGCTCCTGGTCAAAATTCCCATCTCTGTGTGGCCAGGATGTGCTCTGTATAACCCCTGCAGCTCCTGGTCAACATTTCCATCTCTGTGTGGCCAGGGTGTCCTCTGTATAACCCCAGCAGCTCATGGTCAACATTCCCATCTCTGTGTGGCCAGGGTGTGCTCTGTATAACCCCTGCAACTCCTGGTCAACATTTTTATCTCCGTGTGGCCAGATTGTGCTCTGTATAACTCCTGCAGCTCCTGGTCAACATTCCCATCTCTTTGTGGCAAGGGTGTGCACTGTATAACCCCTGCATCTCCTGGTCAACATTCCCATATTCGTGTGGCCAGGGTGTGCTCTTTATAAACCCTGCTACTGTTTAACATTCCCATCTCTGTGTGGCCAGTGTGTGCGCTGTATAACACCTGCGGCACCTGGTCAACATTCCCATATCTGTGTGGCCAGGTAGCGCACTGTATAACTCCTGCAGCTCCTGGTCAACATTCCCATCTCTGTGTGGCCAGGATGTGCTCTGTATAACTCCTGCAGCTCCTGGTCAACATTCCCCTATCTGTGTATCCAGGGTGTGCTCTGTATAACCCCTGTAGCTCCTGGTCAACATTCCCATCTCTGTGTGGCCAGGGTGTGCACTGTATAACCCCTGCAGCTACTGGTCAATATTCCCTTCTCTGTGGGACCAGGATGTGCTCTGTATAACCCCTGCAGGTCCTGGTGAACATTCCCGTCTCTGTGTGGCCAGTATGTGCTTTTTTTAACCCCTGCAGCTCCTGGTCAACATTCCCATCTCTGTGTGTGGACAGGGTGTGCTCTGTATAACCTCTGCAGCTCCTGGTCAACATTCCTATCTCTGTGTGGCCAGGGTGTGCTCTGTATAACTCCTGCAGCTCCTGGTCAACATTCCCATCTCTGTGTGGTCAGGCTGCGGTCTGTATAACATCTGCAGCTCCTGATCAACATTCCCTTCTCTGTCTGTGGCCAGGGTGAGCTCTGTATAACCCCTGCTCCAGGTCAACATTCCCATCTCTGTGTGTGGCCAGGGGGTGCTCTCTATAACCCCTGAAGCTCCTGGTCAACATTTCCATCTCTGTGGGGCCAGGATGTGCTCTGTATTACTCCTGCAACTCGTGGTCAACATTCTCATCTGTGTGTGGCCAGGGTGTGCTCTGTATAACCCCTGCAACTCCAGGTCAACATTTCCATCTCTGTGTGGCCAGCGTGTGCTCTGTATAACCCCTGCAGCTCCTGGTCAACATTTCCATCTCTGTGTGGCCAGGGTGTGCTCAGTATAACCCCTGCATCTCCTGGTCAACATTTCCATCTCTGTGTGGCCAGGGTGTGCTCTGTATAACTCCTGCAGCTCCTGTTCAACACTCCAATCTCTGTGTGGCCAGGATGTGCTCTGTAAAACCCCTGCAGCTCCTGATCAACATTCCCATCTGTGTGTGGCCACGGTGTGCCTGTATAACTCCGACAGCTCCTGGACAACATTCCCATCTCTGTGTGGCCAGGATGTGCACTGTATAACCCCTGCAGCTCCTGGTCAACATTCCCATCTCTCTTTGGCCAGGGTGTGCACTGTACAATCCCTGCAGCTCCAGGTCAACATTCCCTTCTCTGTGTGGCCAGGGTGTGCCCTGTATAACCCCTGAATCTCCTGGTTGACATTCCCATCTCTGTGTGGCCAGGGAATGCTCTGTATAACCCCTGCAGCTCCTGGTCAACATTCCCATCTCTGTGTGGCCAGGGCGTGCTCTGAATAACCCATGCAGCTCCTGGTCAACATTCCCATCTCTGTGTGACCAGAGTGTGCCCTGTTTAACTCCTGCAGCTCCCGGTCAACATTCCCATCTCTGTGTGGCCAGAGTGTGCTCTGTATAACCACTGCAGCTCCTGGTCAACATTCCCATCTCTGTGTGGCCAGGGTGTGCTCTGTATAACTCCTGCAGCTCCTGGTCAACATTCCCATCTCTGTGTGGCCAGGGTGTGCACTGTATAACCTCTGCAGCTCCTGGTCAACATTCCCATCTCTGTGTGGCCAGGGAATGCACTGTATAACCCCTGCAGCCCCAGGTCAACATTTCCATCTCTGTGGGTCCAGGATGTGCTCTGTATAACTCCTGCAGCTTCTGGTCAACATTTCCATCTGTGTGTGGCCAGGGTGTGCTCTGTATAACCCCTGCAGCTCCTGGTCAACATTGCCATCTCTGTGTGTGGCCAGGGTGTGCTCTGTATAACCACTGTAGCTCCTGGTCAACATTCCCATCTCGGTCTGGCCAGTGTGTGCTCTGTATAACCCCTGCAGCTCCTGATCAACATTCCCATCTCTGTGTGGCCAGGGTCTGCTCTGTATAACCCCTGCAGCCAATGGTCAACATTCCCATCTCTGTGTGGCCAGGCTGTGCTCTGTATAACCACTCCAGCTCCTGGTCAACATTCCTTTCTCTGTATGTGGCCAGGGTGTGCTCTGTATAACACGTACACCTGGTCAACATACCCATCTCTGTGTGTGGCCAGGGTGTGCTCTGTATAACTCCTGCAGTTCCTGGTCAACATTCCCATCTCTGTGTGGCCAGCGTGTGCTCTGTATAACCCCTGCAGCTCCTGGTCAACATTCCCATCTCTGTGTTGCCTGGGTGTGCTCTGTATAACCCCTGCATCTCCTGGACAACATTCCCATCTCTGTGTGGCCAGGGTGCGCTCTGTATAACACCTGTAGCTCCTCTTCAACATTCCCATCTCTGTGTGGCCAGGATGTGCTCTGTACATTCCCTGCAGCTCCTGATCAACATTCCCATCTGTGTGTGGCCAGGGTGTGCCCTGTATAACTCCGGCAGCTCCTGGACAACATTCCCATCTCTGTGTGGCCAGGTAGCGCACTGTATAATTCCTGCAGCTCCTGGTCAACATTCCCATATCTGTGTGGCCAGGTAGCGCACTGTATAACTCCTGCAGCTCCTGGTCAACATTCCCAACTCTGTGTGGCCAGGGAGTGCTCTGTATAACCCCTTAGCTCCTGGTCAACATTCCCATCTCTGTGTGGCCAGGGTGAGCTCTGTATAACACCTGCAGCTCCTGGTCAACTTTCCTATCCCTGTGGGGCCAGGATGTGCTCGATATAACCCCTGCAGCTTCTGGTCAACATTCCCATCTCTGTGTGGCCAGGGTGTGCTCTGTATAACCCCTGCAGTTCCTGGTCAACATTCCCATCTCTGTGGGGCCAGGATGTGCTCTGTATAACCACTGCAGCTCCTGGTCAACATTCCCATCTCTGTGTGGCCAGGGAGTGCACTGTATAACCCCTGCAGCTCCTGGTCAACATTTCCATTTCTGTGTGTCCAGGATGTGCTCTGTCTCAGTCCTGCAGCTTCTGGTCAACATTTCCATCTGTGTATGGCCAGTGTGTGCTCTGTATAACCCTTGCAGCTCCTGGTCAACGTTCCCATCTCTGTGTGTGGCCAGGGTGTGCTCTGTATAACCACTGCAGCTCCTGGTCAACATTCCCATCTCGGTGTGGCCAAGGTGTGCTCTGTATAACCCCTGCAGCTCCTGGTCAACATTCCCATCTCTGTGTGGCCAGGGTCTGCTCTTTATAAACTCTGCAGCCCCTGGTCAACATTCCCTTCTCTGTGTGGCCAGGGTGTGCTCTCTATAACCCCTGCAGGTCCTGGTCAACATTCCCGTCTCTGTGTGACCAGTATGTGCTTTCCTTAACCCCTGCAGCTCTTGGTCAACATTCCCTTCTCTGTGTGTGGATAGGGTGTTCTCTGTATAACCTCTGCAGCTCCTGGTCAACATTCCCATCTCTGTGTGGCCACGGTGTGCTCTGTATAACGCCTGCAGCTCCTGGTCAACATTCCCATCTCTGTGTGTTCAGGGTCCGCTCTGTATAACAACTGCAGCTCCTGGTCAACATTCCCTTCTCTGTCTGTGGCCTGGGCGAGCTCTGTATAACCCCTGCTCCAGGTTAACATTCCCATCTCTGTGTGTGGCCATGGTGTGCTCTGTATAAACCCTGCAGCTCCTGGTCAACATTTCCTCCTCTGTGTGGCCAGCGTGTGCTCTGTATAACCCCTGTAGCTCCTGGTCAACATTCCCATCTCTGTGTGGCCAGTATGTGCTTTCTTTAACCACTGCAGCTCCTGGTCAACATTCCCATCTCTGTGTGTGGACAGGGTGTGCTCTGTATAACCTCTGCAGCTCCTGGTCAACATTCCTATCTCTGTGTGGCCAGGGTGTGCTCTGTATAACTCCTGCAGCTCCTGGTCAACATTCCCATCTCTGTGTGGCCAGTATGTGCTTTCTTTAACCACTGCAGCTCCTGGTCAACATTCCCATCTCTGTCTGTGGCCAGGGTGTGCTCTCTATAACCCCTGCAGGTCCTTGTCTACATTTCCATCTCTGTGTGGCCAGTGTGTGCTCTGTATAAATCCAGAAGCTACTGGTCAACATTCCCATCTCAGTGTTGCCAGGGTGTGCTCTGTATAACCCCTGCTACTGTTTAACATTCCCATCTCTGTGGAGCCATGCTGTGCTCCGTGTAACAACTGCAGCACCTGGTCAACATTCCCATCTCTGTGTGGCCAGGTAGCGCACTGTATAACTCCTGCAGCTCCTGGTCAACATTCCCATATCTGTGTGGCCAGGTAGCGCACTGTATAACTCCTGAAGCTCCTGGTCAACATTCCCATAACTGTGTGGCCAGGTAGCGCACTGTATAACTCCTGCAGCTCCTGGTCAACATTCCCATCTCTGTGTGGCCAGGATGTGCTCTGTATAACCCCAGCAACTCCTGGTCAACATCCCCATCTGTGTGTGGCCAGAGTGTGCTCTGTATAACCCCGGCTGCTCCTGGTCAACATTCCCATCTCTGCGTGGCCAGGGTGTGCTCTGTATAACCCCTGCTGCTCCTGGACAACATAAAATCTCTGTGTGGTCAGGGTGTGCTCTGCATAACCCCTGCAGCTCCTGGTCAACATTTCCATCTCTGTGTGGCCAGGGTGTGCTCTGTATAACCCAAGCTCCTGGTCAACATTACCATCTCTGTGTGGCCAGGATGTGGTCTGTATAACCCCTGTAGCTCCTGGTCAACATTTACATCTCTGTGTGGCCAGGATGTGGTCTGTATAACCCCTGCAGCTCCTGGTCAACATTCCCATCTCTTTGTGGCCAGGGTGTGCGCTGTATAACCCCTGCATCTCCTGGTCAACATTCCCATATTCGTGTGGCCAAGGTGTGCTCTGTATAAACCCTGCTACTGTTTAACATTCGCATCTCTTTGTGTGGCCAGAGTGTGCTCTGTATAACACCTGCGGCACCTGGTCAAAATTCCCATCTCTGTGTGGCCAGGTAGCGCACTGTATAATTCCTGCAGCTCCTGGTCAACATTCCCATATCTGTGTGGCCAGGTAGCGCACTGTATAACCCCTGCAGCTTCTGGTCAACATTCCTATCTCTGTGTGTGGCCAGGGTGTGCTCTGATTAACCCCTGCAGCTCCTGGTCAACATTCCCATCTCTGTATGGCCAGGGTGTGCTCTGTCACACCCCTGCAGCTCCTGGTCAACATTAAATCTCTGTGTGGTCAGGGTGTGCTCTGTATAACCCCTGCAGCTCCTGGTCAACATTTCCTTCTCTGTGTGGCCAGGGTGTGCTCTGTATAACCCCAGCTCCTGGTCAACATTCCCATCTCTGTGTGGCCAGGATGTGCTCTGTATAACCCCTGCAGCTCTTGGTCATCTTTTCCATCTCTGTGTGGCCAGGGTGTCCTCTGTATAACTCCGGCTGCACCTGGGCAACATTCCCATCTCCGTGTGGCCAGGGTGTGCTCTGTATAACCCCTGCAACTCCTGGTCAACATTTCTATCTCAGTGTCGCCAGGGTGTGCTCTGTATAACTCCTGCAGCTCCTGGTCAACATTCCCATCTCTGTGTGGCCAGGGTTTTCACTGTATAACCCCTGCATCTCCTGGTCAACATTCCCATCTCTCTGTGGCCAAGGTGTGTTCTGCATAACCCCTGCTACTGTTTAACATTCCCATCTCTATGTGGCCAGAGTGTGCTCTGTATACCACCTGCAGCACCTGGTCAACATTCCCATCTCTGTGTGGCCAGGTAGCGCTCTGTATAACTCCTGCAGCTCCTGGTCAACATTCCCATCTCTGTGTGTGGATAGGGTGTTCTCTGTATAACTTCTGCAGCTCCTGGTCAACATTCCCATCTCTGTGTGGCCACGGTGTGCTCTGTATAACGCCTGCAGCTCCTGGTCAACATTCCCATCTCTGTGTGTTCAGGGTCCGCTCTGTATAACAACTGCAGCTCCTGGTCAACATTCCCTTCTCTGTCTGTGGCCAGGGCGAGCTCTGTATAACCCCTGCTCCAGGTCAACATTCCTATCTCTGTGTGTGGCCAGGGTGTGCTCTGTATAAACCCTGCAGCTCCTGGTCAACATTTCCATCTCTCTGTGGCCAGCGTGTGCTCTGTATAACCCCTGTAGCTCCTGGTCAACATTCCCATCTCTGTGTGGCCAGTATGTGCTTTCTTTAACCACTGAGCTCCTGGTCAAAATTCCCATCTCTGTGTGTGGACAGGGTGTGCTCTGTATAACCTATTCAGCTCCTGGTCAACATTCCTATCTCTGTGTGGCCAGGGTGTGCTCTGTATAACTCCTGCAGCTCCTGGTCAACATTCCCATCTCTGTGTGGTCATGGTGCGCTCTGTATAACAACTGCAGCTGCTGATCAACATTCCCATCTCTGTGTGTGGCCAGGGTGTGCTCTGTATAACCCCTGCAGGTCCTTGTCTACATTTCCATCTCTGTGTGGCCAGTGTGTGCTCTGTACAAACCCAGAAGCTACTGGTCAACATTCCCATCTCAGTGTGGCCAGGGTGTGCTCTGTATAACCCCTGCTACTGTTTAACATTCCCATCTCTGTGTAGCCATGGTGTGCGCCGTGTAACAACTGCAGCACCTGGTCAACATTCCCATATCTGTGTGGCCAGGTAGCGCACTGTATAACTCCTGCAGCTCCTGGTCAACATTCCCATATCTGTGTTGCCAGGTAGCGCACTGTATAACTCCTGAAGCTCCTGGTCAACATTCCCATAACTGTGTGGCCAGGTAGCACACTGTATAACTCCTGCAGCTCCTGGTCAACATTCCCATCTCTGTGTGGCCAGGATGTGCTCTGTATAACTCCTGCAGCTCCTGGTCAACATTCCCATATCTGTGTATCCAGGGTGTGCTCTGTATAACTCCTTTAGCTCCTGGTCAACATTCCCATCCCTGTGTGGCCAGTGTGTGCACTGTATCACCCCTGCAGCTCCTGGTCAGCATTTCCATCTCTGTGTATGGCCAGGGTGTGCTCTGTATAACTCCTGCAGATCCTGGTCAACATTCCCATCTCTGTGTGTGGCCAGGGTGTGCTCTGTATAACCCCTGGAACACCTGCTCAACATTTCCATTACTGTGTGGCCAGGGTGTGTTCTGTATAACCCCTGCAGTTCCCGGTCAACATTCCCATCACTGTGTGGCCAGGGTGTGCTCTGTATAACCCTGCATCTCCTGGTCAACATTCCCATCTCTGTGTGTGGCCAGGATGTGCTCTGTATAACCCCTGCTACTGTTTAACATTCCCATCTCTGTGTGGCCAGAGGATGCTCTGTGTAACCCCCGCAGCTACTGGTCAACATTCCCATTTCTGTGTGGCCAGTGTGTGCACGGTATAACTCCTGCTGCTCCTGGTCAACATTCCTATCTCTGTGTGGACAGGGTGCGCTCTGTAGAACACCTGCAGCTCCTGGTCATCACTCCCATTTCTGTGTGGCCAGAGTGTGCACGGTATAACTCCTGCAGCTCCTGGTCAACATTCCTATCTCTGTGTGGACAGGGTGCGCTCTGTATAACACCTGCAGCTCCTGGTCAACATTCCCATCTCTGTGTGGCCAGCGTGTGCTCAGTATAAGCCCAGCTCCTGGTCAACTTTCCCATCTCTGTGTGGCCAGAGTGTGCTCTGTATAACCCCTGCAGCTCCTGGTCAACATTCCCACATCTGTGTGGCCAGAGTTTGCTATGTATAACGCCTGCTCCTGGTCAACATTCCCATCTCTGTGTGGCCAGGGTGTGCTCTGTATAACTCCTGCAGCTCCCGGTCAACATTCCCATCTCTGTGTGGCTAGGGTGTGCTCTGTATAACCCTGCATCTCCTGGTCAACATTCCCATCTCTGTGTGTGGCCAGGGTGTGCTCTGTATAACCCCTGCTATTGTTTAACATTACCATCTCTGTGTGGCCAGAGTGTGCTCTGTGTAACCCCCGCAGCTACTGGTCAACATTCCCATTTCTGTGTGGCCAGTGTGTGCACGGTATAACTCCTGCAGCTCCTGGTCAACATTCCTATCTCAGTGTTGTCAGGGTGCGCTCTGTATAACACCTGCAGCTCCTGGTCATCACTCCCATCTGTGTGTGGTCAGCGTGTGCTCTGTATAACCCCTGCAGCTCATGGTCCACATTCCCATCTCTGGTTGGCCAGAGTTTGTTCTGTATAACGCCTGCTCCTGGTCAACATTCCCATCTCTGTGTGGCCAGAGTGTGCTCTGTATAACTCCTGCAGCTCCTGGTCAACATTCCCATCTGTGTGTGGCCAGCGTGTGCTCTGTATAACCCCTGCAGCTCCTGGTCAACATTAAATCTCTGTGTGGTCAGGGTGTGCTCTGCATAACCCCTGCAGCTCCTGGTCAACATTTCCATCTCTGTGTGGCCAGGGTGTGCTCTGTATATCCCTTGCAGCTCCTGGTCAACATTAAATCTCTGTGTGGTCAGGGTGTGCTCTGCATAACCCCTGGAGCTGCTGGTCAACATTTCCATCTCTGTGTGGCCAGGGTGTGCTCTGTATAACCCAAGCTCCTGGTCAACATTCCCATCACTGTGTGGCCAGGATGTGCTCTGTATAACCCCTGCAGCTCCTGGTCAACAATTCCATCTCTGTGTGGCCAGGATGTGCTCTGTATAACTCCTGCAGCTCCTGGTCAACATTCCCATATCTGTGTATCCAGGGTGTGCTCTGTATAACCCTTTAGCTCCTGGTCAACATTCCCATCTCTTTGTGGCCAGGGTGTGCACTGTATCACCCCTGCAGCTACTGGTCAACATTCACTTCTCTGTGTGGCAATGGTGTGCTCTTTATAACCCCTGCAGCTCCTGGTCAGCATTCCCATCTCTGTGTGTGGCCAGGGTGTGCTCTGTATAACCCCTGCATCTCCTGGTCAACATTCTCATCTCTGTGTGTGACCAGTGTGTGCTCTGTATAACTCCTGCTCCTGGTCAACATTCCCATCTCTGTGTGTGGCCAGGGTGTGCTCTGTATAACTCCTGCAGATCCTGGTCAACATTCCCATCTCTGTGTGGCCAGGGTGTGCTCTGTATTACCCCTGCATCTCCTGGTCAACATTCCCATCTCTGTGTGTGACCAGAGTGTGCTCTGTCTAACCCCTGGAACACCTGCTCAACATTTCCATCTCTGCGTGGCCAGGGTGTGCTCTGTATAACCCCTGAAGCTCCCGGTCAACATTCCCATCTCTGTGTGGCAAGGATATGCACTGTATAACCCTAGCAGCTCCTGGTCAACATTCCCATATCTGTGTGTGACCAGAGTGTGCTCTGTATAACCCCTGGAACACCTGCTCAACATTTCCATCTCTGCGTGGCCAGGCTGTGCTCTGTATAACCCCTGCAGCTCCTGGTCAACATTCCCATCTCTGTGTGGCAAGGATATGCACTGTATAACCCTAGCAGCTCTTGTCAACATTCCCATATCTGTGTGGCCAGGGTGGGCTCTGTATATCCCCAGCATCTCCTGGTCAACATTCCCATCTCTGTGTGTGGCCAGGCTGTGCTCTGTATAACCCCAGAAACACCAGCTCCAACAGTTCCATCTCTGTGTGGCAAGGGTGCTCTGTATAACCCCTGCTACTGTTTAACATTCTCATCTCTGTGTGGCCAGAGTGTGCTCTGTATAACCCCCGCAGCTACTGGTCAACATTCCCATTTCTGTGTGGCCAGAGTGTGCACGAAATAACTCCTGCAGCTCCTGGTCAACATTCCTATCTCTGTGTGGACAGGGTGCGCTCTGTATAACACCTGCAGCTCCTGGCCAACATTCCCATCTCTGTGTGGCCAGCGTGTGCTCAGTGTAAGCCCAGCTCCTGGTCAACTTTCCCATCTCTGTGTGGCCAGAGTGTGCTCTGTATAACCCCTGCAGCTCCTGGTCAACATTCCCATATCTGTGTGGCCAGAGTTTGCTCTGTATAACGCCTGCTCCTGGTCAACATTCCCATCTCTGTGTGGCCAGGGTGTGCTCTGTATAACTCCTGCAGCTCCTGGTCAATATTCCCATCTGTGTGTAGCCAGCGTGTGCTCTGTCTAACCCCTGCAGCTCATGGTCAACATTCCCATCTCGGTGTGGCCAGGGTGTGTTCTGTATAACCCCAGCAGCTCCTGGTCAACATCCCCATCTGTGTGTGGCCAGAGTGTGCTCTGTATAACCCCGGCTGCTCCTGGTCAACATTCCCATCTCTGTGTGGCCAGGGTGTGCTCTGTATAACCCCTGCAGCTCCTGGTCAACATGAAATCTCTGTGTGGTCAGGGTGTGCTCTGCATAACCCCTGCAGCTCCTGGTCAACATTTCCATCTCTGTATGGCCAGGGTGTGCTCTGTACAACCCAAGCTCCAGGTCAAAATTCCCATCTCTGTGTGGCCAGGATGTGCTCTGTATAACCCCTGCAGCTCCTGGTCAACATTTCCATCTCTGTGTGGCCAGGGTGTCCTCTGTATAACCCCAGCAGCTCATGGTCAACATTCCCATCTCTGTGTGGCCAGGGTGTGCTCTGTATAACCCCTGCAACTCCTGGTCAACATTTTTATCTCCGTGTGGCCAGATTGTGCTCTGTATAACTCCTGCAGCTCCTGGTCAACATTCCCATCTCTTTGTGGCCAGGGTGTGCACTGTATAACCCCTGCATCTCCTGGTCAACATTCCCATATTCGTGTGGCCAGGGTGTGCTCTTTATAAACCCTGCTACTGTTTAACATTCCCATCTCTGTGTGGCCAGTGTGTGCGCTGTATAACACCTGCGGCACCTGGTCAACATTCCCATATCTGTGTGGCCAGGTAGCGCACTGTATAACTCCTGCAGCTCCTGGTCAACATTCCCATCTCTGTGTGGCCAGGATGTGCTCTGTATAACTCCTGCAGCTCCTGGTCAACATTCCCCTATCTGTGTATCCAGGGTGTGCTCTGTATAACCCCTGTAGCTCCTGGTCAACATTCCCATCTCTGTGTGGCCAGGGTGTGCACTGTATAACCCCTGCAGCTACTGGTCAATATTCCCTTCTCTGTGGGACCAGGATGTGCTCTGTATAACCCCTGCAGGTCCTGGTGAACATTCCCGTCTCTGTGTGGCCAGTATGTGCTTTTTTTAACCCCTGCAGCTCCTGGTCAACATTCCCATCTCTGTGTGTGGACAGGGTGTGCTCTGTATAACCTCTGCAGCTCCTGGTCAACATTCCTATCTCTGTGTGGCCAGGGTGTGCTCTGTATAACTCCTGCAGCTCCTGGTCAACATTCCCATCTCTGTGTGGTCAGGCTGCGGTCTGTATAACATCTGCAGCTCCTGATCAACATTCCCTTCTCTGTCTGTGGCCAGGGTGAGCTCTGTATAACCCCTGCTCCAGGTCAACATTCCCATCTCTGTGTGTGGCCAGGGGGTGCTCTCTATAACCCCTGAAGCTCCTGGTCAACATTTCCATCTCTGTGGGGCCAGGATGTGCTCTGTATAACCCCTGCAACTCCTGGTCAACATTTCCATCTCTGTGTGGCCAGCGTGTGCTCTGTATAACCCCTGCAGCTCCTGGTCAACATTTCCATCTCTGTGTGGCCAGGGTGTGCTCAGTATAACCCCTGCATCTCCTGGTCAACATTTCCATCTCTGTGTGGCCAGGGTGTGCTCTGTATAACTCCTGCAGCTCCTGTTCAACACTCCCATCTCTGTGTGGCCAGGATGTGCTCTGTAAAACCCCTGCAGCTCCTGATCAACATTCCCATCTGTGTGTGGCCACGGTGTGCCTGTATAACTCCGACAGCTCCTGGACAACATTCCCATCTCTGTGTGGCCAGGATGTGCACTGTATAACCCCTGCAGCTCCTGGTCAACATTCCCATCTCTCTTTGGCCAGGGTGTGCACTGTACAATCCCTGCAGCTCCAGGCCAACATTCCCTTCTCTGTGTGGCCAGGGTGTGCCCTGTATAACCCCTGAATCTCCTGGTTGACATTCCCATCTCTGTGTGGCCAGGGAATGCTCTGTATAACCCCTGCAGCTCCTGGCCAACATTCCCATCTCTGTGTGGCCAGGGCGTGCTCTGAATAACCCATGCAGCTCCTGGTCAACATTCCCATCTCTGTGTGACCAGAGTGTGCTCTGTTTAACTCCTGCAGCTCCCGGTCAACATTCCCATCTCTGTGTGGCCAGAGTGTGCTCTGTATAACCAC
This sequence comes from Scyliorhinus torazame, assembly GCF_047496885.1. Classification (NCBI taxonomy): domain Eukaryota; kingdom Metazoa; phylum Chordata; class Chondrichthyes; order Carcharhiniformes; family Scyliorhinidae; genus Scyliorhinus; species Scyliorhinus torazame. The sequence goes on from NC_092729.1 coordinate 37,083,416, forward strand.
TGCAGCTCCTGGTCAACATTCCCATCTCTGTGTGGCCAGGGTGTGCACTGTATAACCTCTGCAGCTCCTGATCATCATTCCCATCTCTGTGTGGCCAGGGTGTGCACTGTATAACCCCTGTAGCTCCTGGTCAACATTCCCAACTCTGTGTGGCCAGGGTGTGCTCTGTATAACTCCTGCAGCTCCTGGTCAACATTCCCATCTCTGTGTGGCCAGGGTGTGCACTGTATAACCTCTGCAGCTCCTGATCATCATTCCCATCTCTGTGTGGCCAGGGTGTGCACTGTATAACCCCTGTAGCTCCTGGTCAACATTCCCAACTCTGTGTGGCCAGGGAGTGCTCTGTATAACCCCTGCAGCTCCTGGTCAACATTCCCATCTCTGTGGGGCCAGGATGTGCTCTGTATAACCCCTGCAGCTCCCGGTCAACATTCCCATCTCTGTGTGGCCAGGGAATGCACTGTATAACCCCTGCAGCCCCAGGTCAACATTTCCATCTCTGTGGGTCCAGGATGTGCTCTGTATAACTCCTGCAGCTTCTGGTCAACATTTCCATCTGTGTGTGGCCAGGGTGTGCTCTGTATAACCCCTGCAGCTCCTGGTCAACATTGCCATCTCTGTGTGTGGCCAGGGTGTGCTCTGTATAACCACTGTAGCTCCTGGTCAACATTCCCATCTCTGTGTGGCCAGGGTCTGCTCTGTATAACCCCTCCAGCCAATGGTCAACATTCCCATCTCTGTGTGGCCAGGCTGTGCTCTGTATAACCACTGCAGCTCCTGGTCAACATTCCTTTCTCTGTATGTGGCCAGGGTGTGCTCTGTATAACACGTACACCTGGTCAACATACCCATCTCTGTGTGTGGCCAGGGTGTGCTCTGTATAACTCCTGCAGTTCCTGGTCAACATTCCCATCTCTGTGTGGCCAGCGTGTGCTCTGTATAACCCCTGCAGCTCCTGGTCAACATTCCCATCTCTGTGTGGCTTGGGTGTGCTCTGTATAACCCCTGCATCTCCTGGACAACATTCCCATCTCTGTGTGGCCAGGGTGCGCTCTGTATAACACCTGTAGCTCCTCTGCAACATTCCCATCTCTGTGTGGCCAGGATGTGCTCTGTACATTCCCTGCAGCTCCTGATCAACATTCCCATCTGTGTGTGGCCAGGGTGTGCCCTGTATAACTCCGGCAGCTCCTGGACAACATTCCCATCTCTGTGTGGCCAGGTAGCGCACTGTATAATTCCTGCAGCTCCTGGTCAACATTCCCATATCTGTGTGGCCAGGTAGCGCACTGTATAACTCCTGCAGCTCCTGGTCAACATTCCCAACTCTGTGTGGCCAGGGAGTGCTCTGTATAACCCCTCTAGCTCCTGGTCAACATTCCCATCTCTGTGTGGCCAGGGTGAGCTCTGTATAACACCTGCAGCTCCTGGTCAACTTTCCTATCCCTGTGGGGCCAGGATGTGCTCGATATAACCCCTGCAGCTTCTGGTCAACATTCCCATCTCTGTGTGGCCAGGGTGTGCTCTGTATAACCCCTGCAGTTCCTGGTCAACATTCCCATCTCTGTGGGGCCAGGATGTGCTCTGTATAACCACTGCAGCTCCTGGTCAACATTCCCATCTCTGTGTGGCCAGGGAGTGCACTGTATAACCCCTGCAGCTCCTGGTCAACATTTCCATTTCTGTGTGTCCAGGATGTGCTCTGTCTCAGTCCTGCAGCTTCTGGTCAACATTTCCATCTGTGTATGGCCAGTGTGTGCTCTGTATAACCCTTGCAGCTCCTGGTCAACGTTCCCATCTCTGTGTGTGGCCAGGGTGTGCTCTGTATAACCACTGCAGCTCCTGGTCAACATTTCCATCTCGGTGTGGCCAAGGTGTGCTCTGTATAACCCCTGCAGCTCCTGGTCAACATTCCCATCTCTGTGTGGCCAGGGTCTGCTCTTTATAACCTCTGCAGCCCCTGGTCAACATTCCCTTCTCTGTGTGGCCAGGGTGTGCTCTCTATAACCCCTGCAGCTCCTTGTCAACAATCCCATCTCTGTGTGGCCAGGGTGTGCTCTGTATAACCCCTGCAGCTCCTGGTCAACATTCCTTTATCTGTGTGTGGCCAGGGTGTGCCCTGTATAACTCCGGCAGCTCCTGGACAACATTCCCATCTCTGTGTGGCCAGGATGTGCACTGTATAACCCCTGCAGCTCCTGGTCAACATTCCCATCTCTGTGTGGCCATGGTGTGCACTGTATAACCCCTGCAGCTCCTGGCCAACATTCCCATCTCTGTGTGGCCAGGGTGTGCTCTGTAAAACCCCTGCAGCTCCTGGTCAACATTCCCATCTCTGTGTGACCAGAGTGTGCTCTGTTTAACTCCTGCTGCTCCTGGTCAACATTCCCATCTATGTGTGGCCAGAGTGTGCTCTGTATAACCACTGCAGCTCCTGGTCTACATTCCCATCTCTGTGTGGCCAGGGTGTGCTCTGTATAACCCCTGCAGCTCCTGCTCAACATACCCATCTCTGTTTGTCAGGGTGTGCTTTGTATAACCTCTGCTCCTGGTCAACATTCCCATCTCTGTGTGTCCAGGGTGTGCTCTGTATAACAACAGCAGCTCCTGGTCAACATTCCCATCTCTGTGTGTGGCCAGGGTGTGCTCTGTATAACCCCTGCAACTCCTGGTCAACATTCCCATCTCTGTGTGGCCAGGGTGTGCTCTGCATAACCCCTGCAGCTCCTGGTCAACATTCTCATCTCTGTGTGGCCAGGCTGTGCACTGTATAACCCCTGTAGCTCCTGGTCAACATTCCCAACTCTGTGTGGCCAGGGAGTGCTCTGTATAACCACTGCAGCTCCTGGTCAACATTCCCATCTATGTGTGGCCAGGGTGTGCTCTGTAGAACACCTGCAGCTCCTGCTCAACTTTCCCATCTCTGTGGGGCCAGGATGTGCTCTATATAACCCCTGCAGCTTCTGGTCAACATTCCCATCTCTGTGTGGCCAGGGTGTGCTCTGTATAACCCCTGCAGCTCCTGGTCAACATTCCCATCTCTGTGGGGCCAGGATGTGCTCTGTATAACCCCTGCAGCTCCTGGTCAACATTCCCATCTCTGTGTGGCCAGGGAATGGACTGTATAACCCCTGCAGTCCCAGGTCAACATTTCCATCTCTGTGGGTCCAGGATGTGCTCTGTATAACTCCTGCAGCTTCTGGTCAACATTTCCATCTGTGTGTGGCCAGGGTGTGCTCTGTATAACCCCTGCAGCTCCTGGTCAACATTGCCATCTCTGTGTGTGGCCAGGGTGTGCTCTGTATAACCACTGTAGCTCCTGGTCAACATTCCCATCTCGGTCTGGCCAGTGTGTGCTCTGTATAACCCCTGCAGCTCCTGGTCAACATTCCCATCTCTGTGTGGCCAGGGTCTGCTCTGTATAACCCCTGCAGCCAATGGTCAACATTCCCATCTCTGTGTGGCCATGCTGTGCTCTGTATAACCACTGCAGCTCCTGGTCAACATTCCTTTCTCTGTATGTGGCCAGGGTGTGCTCTGTATAACACGTACACCTGGTCAACATACCCATCTCTGTGTGTGGCCAGGGTGTGCTCTGTATAACTCCTGCAGTTCCTGGTCAACATTCCCATCTCTGTGTGGCCAGCGTGTGCTCTGTATAACCCCTGCAGCTCCTGGTCAACATTCCCATCTCTGTGTGGCCTGGGTGTGCTCTGTCTAACCCCTGCATCTCCTGGACAACATTCCCATCTCTGTGTGGCCAGGGTGCGCTCTGTATAACACCTGTAGCTCCTCTTCAACACTCCCATCTCTGTGTGGCCAGGATGTGCTCTGTACATCCCCTTCAGCTCCTCTTCAACACTCCCATCTCTGTGTGGCCAGGATGGGCTCTGTACATCCCCTGCAGCTCCTGATCAACATTCCCATCTCTGTGTGGCCAGAGTGTGCGCTGTATAACACCTGCGGCACCTGGTCAACATTCCCATCTCTGTGTGGCCAGGTAGCGCACTGTATAATTCCTGCAGCTCCTGGTCAACATTCCCATATCTCTGTGGCCAGGTAGCGCACTGTTTCACTCCTGCAGCTCCTGGTCAACATTCCCATCTCTGTGTGGCCAGGGTGTGCTCTGTATAACTCCTGCAGCTCCTGGTCAACATTCCCTTAGTTGTGTATCCAAGGTGTGCTCTGTATAACCCCTGTAGCTCCTGGTCAACATTCCCATATCTGTGTGGCCAGGGTGTGCAGTGTATAACTCCTGCAGTTACTGGTCAATATTCCCTTCTCTGTGGGGCCAGGATGTGCTCTGTATAACCCCTGCAGGTCCTGGTGAACATTCCCGTCTCTGTGTGGCCAGGATGTGCTCTGTATAACCCCTGCAGCTCCTGGTCAACATTTCCATCTCTGTGTGGCCAGGGTGTCCTCTGTATAACCCCAGCAGCTCATGGTCAACATTCCCATCTCTGTGTGGCCAGGGTGTGCTCTGTATAACCCCTGCAACTCCTGGTCAACATTTTTATCTCCGTGTGGCCAGATTGTGCTCTGTATAACTCCTGCAGCTCCTGGTCAACATTCCCATCTCTTTGTGGCCAGGGTGTGCACTGTATAACCCCTGCATCTCCTGGTCAACATTCCCATATTCGTGTGGCCAGGGTGTGCTCTTTATAAACCCTGCTACTGTTTAGCATTCCCATCTCTGTGTGGCCAGTGTGTGCGCTGTATAACACCTGCGGCACCTGGTCAACATTCCCATATCTGTGTGGCCAGGTAGCGCACTGTATAACTCCTGCAGCTCCTGGTCAACATTCCCATCTCTGTGTGGCCAGGATGTGCTCTGTATAACTCCTGCAGCTCCTGGTCAACATTCCCCTATCTGTGTATCCAGGGTGTGCTCTGTATAACCCCTGTAGCTCCTGGTCAACATTCCCATCTCTGTGTGGCCAGGGTGTGCACTGTATAACCCCTGCAGCTACTGGTCAATATTCCCTTCTCTGTGGGACCAGGATGTGCTCTGTATAACCCCTGCAGGTCCTGGTGAACATTCCCGTCTCTGTGTGGCCAGTATGTGCTTTTTTTAACCCCTGCAGCTCCTGGTCAACATTCCCATCTCTGTGTGTGGACAGGGTGTGCTCTGTATAACCTCTGCAGCTCCTGGTCAACATTCCTATCTCTGTGTGGCCAGGGTGTGCTCTGTATAACTCCTGCAGCTCCTGGTCAACATTCCCATCTCTGTGTGGTCAGGCTGCGGTCTGTATAACATCTGCAGCTCCTGATCAACATTCCCTTCTCTGTCTGTGGCCAGGGTGAGCTCTGTATAACCCCTGCTCCAGGTCAACATTCCCATCTCTGTGTGTGGCCAGGGGGTGCTCTCTATAACCCCTGAAGCTCCTGGTCAACATTTCCATCTCTGTGGGGCCAGGATGTGCTCTGTATAACCCCTGCAACTCCTGGTCAACATTTCCATCTCTGTGTGGCCAGCGTGTGCTCTGTATAACCCCTGCAGCTCCTGGTCAACATTTCCATCTCTGTGTGGCCAGGGTGTGCTCAGTATAACCCCTGCATCTCCTGGTCAACATTTCCATCTCTGTGTGGCCAGGGTGTGCTCTGTATAACTCCTGCAGCTCCTGTTCAACACTCCCATCTCTGTGTGGCCAGGATGTGCTCTGTAAAACCCCTGCAGCTCCTGATCAACATTCCCATCTGTGTGTGGCCACGGTGTGCCTGTATAACTCCGACAGCTCCTGGACAACATTCCCATCTCTGTGTGGCCAGGATGTGCACTGTATAACCCCTGCAGCTCCTGGTCAACATTCCCATCTCTCTTTGGCCAGGGTGTGCACTGTACAATCCCTGCAGCTCCAGGCCAACATTCCCTTCTCTGTGTTGCCAGGGTGTGCCCTGTATAACCCCTGAATCTCCTGGTTGACATTCCCATCTCTGTGTGGCCAGGGAATGCTCTGTATAACCCCTGCAGCTCCTGGCCAACATTCCCATCTCTGTGTGGCCAGGGCGTGCTCTGAATAACCCATGCAGCTCCTGGTCAACATTCCCATCTCTGTGTGACCAGAGTGTGCTCTGTTTAACTCCTGCAGCTCCCGGTCAACATTCCCATCTCTGTGTGGCCAGAGTGTGCTCTGTATAACCACTGCAGCTCCTGGTCAACATTCCCATCTCTGTGTGGCCAGGGTGTGCTCTGTATAACTCCTGCAGCTCCTGGTCAACATTCCCATCTCTGTGTGGCCAGGGTGTGCACTGTATAACCTCTGCAGCTCCTGATCATCATTCCCATCTCTGTGTGGCCAGGGTGTGCACTGTATAACCCCTGTAGCTCCTGGTCAACATTCCCAACTCTGTGTGGCCAGGGTGTGCTCTGTATAACTCCTGCAGCTCCTGGTCAACATTCCCATCTCTGTGTGGCCAGGGTGTGCACTGTATAACCTCTGCAGCTCCTGATCATCATTCCCATCTCTGTGTGGCCAGGGTGTGCACTGTATAACCCCTGTAGCTCCTGGTCAACATTCCCAACTCTGTGTGGCCAGGGAGTGCTCTGTATAACCCCTGCAGCTCCTGGTCAACATTCCCATCTCTGTGGGGCCAGGATGTGCTCTGTATAACCCCTGCAGCTCCTGGTCAACATTCCCATCTCTGTGTGGCCAGGGAATGCACTGTATAACCCCTGCAGCCCCAGGTCAACATTTCCATCTCTGTGGGTCCAGGATGTGCTCTGTATAACTCCTGCAGCTTCTGGTCAACATTTCCATCTGTGTGTGGCCAGGGTGTGCTCTGTATAACCCCTGCAGCTCCTGGTCAACATTGCCATCTCTGTGTGTGGCCAGGGTGTGCTCTGTATAACCACTGTAGCTCCTGGTCAACATTCCCATCTCTGTGTGGCCAGGGTCTGCTCTGTATAACCCCTGCAGCCAATGGTCAACATTCCCATCTCTGTGTGGCCAGGCTGTGCTCTGTATAACCACTGCAGCTCCTGGTCAACATTCCTTTCTCTGTATGTGGCCAGGGTGTGCTCTGTATAACACGTACACCTGGTCAACATACCCATCTCTGTGTGTGGCCAGGGTGTGCTCTGTATAACTCCTGCAGTTCCTGGTCAACATTCCCATCTCTGTGTGGCCAGCGTGTGCTCTGTATAACCCCTGCAGCTCCTGGTCAACATTCCCATCTCTGTGTGGCTTGGGTGTGCTCTGTATAACCCCTGCATCTCCTGGACAACATTCCCATCTCTGTGTGGCCAGGGTGCGCTCTGTATAACACCTGTAGCTCCTCTTCAACATTCCCATCTCTGTGTGGCCAGGATGTGCTCTGTACATTCCCTGCAGCTCCTGATCAACATTCCCATCTGTGTGTGGCCAGGGTGTGCCCTGTATAACTCCGGCAGCTCCTGGACAACATTCCCATCTCTGTGTGGCCAGGTAGCGCACTGTATAATTCCTGCAGCTCCTGGTCAACATTCCCATATCTGTGTGGCCAGGTAGCGCACTGTATAACTCCTGCAGCTCCTGGTCAACATTCCCAACTCTGTGTGGCCAGGGAGTGCTCTGTATAACCCCTCTAGCTCCTGGTCAACATTCCCATCTCTGTGTGGCCAGGGTGAGCTCTGTATAACACCTGCAGCTCCTGGTCAACTTTCCTATCCCTGTGGGGCCAGGATGTGCTCGATATAACCCCTGCAGCTTCTGGTCAACATTCCCATCTCTGTGTGGCCAGGGTGTGCTCTGTATAACCCCTGCAGTTCCTGGTCAACATTCCCATCTCTGTGGGGCCAGGATGTGCTCTGTATAACCACTGCAGCTCCTGGTCAACATTCCCATCTCTGTGTGGCCAGGGAGTGCACTGTATAACCCCTGCAGCTCCTGGTCAACATTTCCATTTCTGTGTGTCCAGGATGTGCTCTGTCTCAGTCCTGCAGCTTCTGGTCAACATTTCCATCTGTGTATGGCCAGTGTGTGCTCTGTATAACCCTTGCAGCTCCTGGTCAACGTTCCCATCTCTGTGTGTGGCCAGGGTGTGCTCTGTATAACCACTGCAGCTCCTGGTCAACATTTCCATCTCGGTGTGGCCAAGGTGTGCTCTGTATAACCCCTGCAGCTCCTGGTCAACATTCCCATCTCTGTGTGGCCAGGGTCTGCTCTTTATAACCTCTGCAGCCCCTGGTCAACATTCCCATATCTGTGTGGCCAGGGTGTGCAGTGTATAACTCCTGCAGTTACTGGTCAATATTCCCTTCTCTGTGGGGCCAGGATGTGCTCTGTATAACCCCTGCAGGTCCTGGTGAACATTCCCGTCTCTGTGTGGCCAGGATGTGCTCTGTATAACCCCTGCAGCTCCTGGTCAACATTTCCATCTCTGTGTGGCCAGGGTGTCCTCTGTATAACCCCAGCAGCTCATGGTCAACATTCCCATCTCTGTGTGGCCAGGGTGTGCTCTGTATAACCCCTGCAACTCCTGGTCAACATTTTTATCTCCGTGTGGCCAGATTGTGCTCTGTATAACTCCTGCAGCTCCTGGTCAACATTCCCATCTCTTTGTGGCCAGGGTGTGCACTGTATAACCCCTGCATCTCCTGGTCAACATTCCCATATTCGTGTGGCCAGGGTGTGCTCTTTATAAACCCTGCTACTGTTTAACATTCCCATCTCTGTGTGGCCAGTGTGTGCGCTGTATAACACCTGCGGCACCTGGTCAACATTCCCATATCTGTGTGGCCAGGTAGCGCACTGTATAACTCCTGCAGCTCCTGGTCAACATTCCCATCTCTGTGTGGCCAGGATGTGCTCTGTATAACTCCTGCAGCTCCTGGTCAACATTCCCCTATCTGTGTATCCAGGGTGTGCTCTGTATAACCCCTGTAGCTCCTGGTCAACATTCCCATCTCTGTGTGGCCAGGGTGTGCACTGTATAACCCCTGCAGCTACTGGTCAATATTCCCTTCTCTGTGGGACCAGGATGTGCTCTGTATAACCCCTGCAGGTCCTGGTGAACATTCCCGTCTCAGTGTGGCCAGTATGTGCTTTTTTTAACCCCTGCAGCTCCTGGTCAACATTCCCATCTCTGTGTGTGGACAGGGTGTGCTCTGTATAACCTCTGCAGCTCCTGGTCAACATTCCTATCTCTGTGTGGCCAGGGTGTGCTCTGTATAACTCCTGCAGCTCCTGGTCAACATTCCCATCTCTGTGTGGTCAGGCTGCGGTCTGTATAACATCTGCAGCTCCTGATCAACATTCCCTTCTCTGTCTGTGGCCAGGGTGAGCTCTGTATAACCCCTGCTCCAGGTCAACATTCCCATCTCTGTGTGTGGCCAGGGGGTGCTCTCTATAACCCCTGAAGCTCCTGGTCAACATTTCCATCTCTGTGGGGCCAGGATGTGCTCTGTATAACCCCTGCAACTCCTGGTCAACATTTCCATCTCTGTGTGGCCAGCGTGTGCTCTGTATAACCCCTGCAGCTCCTGGTCAACATTTCCATCTCTGTGTGGCCAGGGTGTGCTCCGTATAACCCCTGCATCTCCTGGTCAACATTTCCATCTCTGTGTGGCCAGGGTGTGCTCTGTATAACTCCTGCAGCTCCTGTTCAACACTCCCATCTCTGTGTGGCCAGGATGTGCTCTGTAAAACCCCTGCAGCTCCTGATCAACATTCCCATCTGTGTGTGGCCACGGTGTGCCTGTATAACTCCGACAGCTCCTGGACAACATTCCCATCTCTGTGTGGCCAGGATGTGCACTGTATAACCCCTGCAGCTCCTGGTCAACATTCCCATCTCTCTTTGGCCAGGGTGTGCACTGTACAATCCCTGCAGCTCCAGGCCAACATTCCCTTCTCTGTGTTGCCAGGGTGTGCCCTGTATAACCCCTGAATCTCCTGGTTGACATTCCCATCTCTGTGTGGCCAGGGAATGCTCTGTATAACCCCTGCAGCTCCTGGCCAACATTCCCATCTCTGTGTGGCCAGGGCGTGCTCTGAATAACCCATGCAGCTCCTGGTCAACATTCCCATCTCTGTGTGACCAGAGTGTGCTCTGTTTAACTCCTGCAGCTCCCGGTCAACATTCCCATCTCTGTGTGGCCAGAGTGTGCTCTGTATAACCACTGCAGCTCCTGGTCAACATTCCCATCTCTGTGTGGCCAGGGTGTGCTCTGTATAACTCCTGCAGCTCCTGGTCAACATTCCCATCTCTGTGTGGCCAGGGTGTGCACTGTATAACCTCTGCAGCTCCTGATCATCATTCCCATCTCTGTGTGGCCAGGGTGTGCACTGTATAACCCATGTAGCTCCTGGTCAACATTCCCAACTCTGTGTGGCCAGGGTGTGCTCTGTATAACTCCTGCAGCTCCTGGTCAACATTCCCATCTCTGTGTGGCCAGGGTGTGCACTGTATAACCTCTGCAGCTCCTGATCATCATTCCCATCTCTGTGTGGCCAGGGTGTGCACTGTATAACCCCTGTAGCTCCTGGTCAACATTCCCAACTCTGTGTGGCCAGGGAGTGCTCTGTATAACCCCTGCAGCTCCTGGTCAACATTCCCATCTCTGTGGGGCCAGGATGTGCTCTGTATAACCCCTGCAGCTCCTGGTCAACATTCCCATCTCTGTGTGGCCAGGGAATGCACTGTATAACCCCTGCAGCCCCAGGTCAACATTTCCATCTCTGTGGGTCCAGGATGTGCTCTGTATAACTCCTGCAGCTTCTGGTCAACATTTCCATCTGTGTGTGGCCAGGGTGTGCTCTGTATAACCCCTGCAGCTCCTGGTCAACATTGCCATCTCTGTGTGTGGCCAGGGTGTGCTCTGTATAACCACTGTAGCTCCTGGTCAACATTCCCATCTCTGTGTGGCCAGGGTCTGCTCTGTATAACCCCTGCAGCCAATGGTCAACATTCCCATCTCTGTGTGGCCAGGCTGTGCTCTGTATAACCACTGCAGCTCCTGGTCAACATTCCTTTCTCTGTATGTGGCCAGGGTGTGCTCTGTATAACACGTACACCTGGTCAACATACCCATCTCTGTGTGTGGCCAGTGTGTGCTCTGTATAACTCCTGCAGTTCCTGGTCAACATTCCCATTTCTGTGTGGCCAGCGTGTGCTCTGTATAACCCCTGCAGCTCCTGGTCAACATTCCCATCTCTGTGTGGCTTGGGTGTGCTCTGTATAACCCCTGCATCTCCTGGACAACATTCCCATCTCTGTGTGGCCAGGGTGCGCTCTGTATAACACCTGTAGCTCCTCTTCAACATTCCCATCTCTGTGTGGCCAGGATGTGCTCTGTACATTCCCTGCAGCTCCTGATCAACATTCCCATCTGTGTGTGGCCAGGGTGTGCCCTGTATAACTCCGGCAGCTCCTGGACAACATTCCCATCTCTGTGTGGCCAGGTAGCGCACTGTATAATTCCTGCAGCTCCTGGTCAACATTCCCATATCTGTGTGGCCAGGTAGCGCACTGTATAACTCCTGCAGCTCCTGGTCAACATTCCCAACTCTGTGTGGCCAGGGAGTGCTCTGTATAACCCCTCTAGCTCCTGGTCAACATTCCCATCTCTGTGTGGCCAGGGTGAGCTCTGTATAACACCTGCAGCTCCTGGTCAACTTTCCTATCCCTGTGGGGCCAGGATGTGCTCGATATAACCCCTGCAGCTTCTGGTCAACATTCCCATCTCTGTGTGGCCAGGGTGTGCTCTGTATAACCCCTGCAGTTCCTGGTCAACATTCCCATCTCTGTGGGGCCAGGATGTGCTCTGTATAACCACTGCAGCTCCTGGTCAACATTCCCATCTCTGTGTGGCCAGGGAGTGCACTGTATAACCCCTGCAGCTCCTGGTCAACATTTCCATTTCTGTGTGTCCAGGATGTGCTCTGTCTCAGTCCTGCAGCTTCTGGTCAACATTTCCATCTGTGTATGGCCAGTGTGTGCTCTGTATAACCCTTGCAGCTCCTGGTCAACGTTCCCATCTCTGTGTGTGGCCAGGGTGTGCTCTGTATAACCACTGCAGCTCCTGGTCAACATTTCCATCTCGGTGTGGCCAAGGTGTGCTCTGTATAACCCCTGCAGCTCCTGGTCAACATTCCCATCTCTGTGTGGCCAGGGTCTGCTCTTTATAACCTCTGCAGACCCTGGTCAACATTCCCTTCTCTGTGTGGCCAGGGTGTGCTCTCTATAACCCCTGCAGCTCCTTGTCAACAATCCCATATCTGTGTGGCCAGGGTGTGCTCTGTATAACCCCTGCAGCTCCTGGTCAACATTCCTTTATCTGTGTGTGGCCAGGGTGTGCTCTGTATAACCCCTACACCTGGTCAACATTCCCATCTCTGTGAGTGGCCAGGGTGTTCTCTGTATAACTCCTGCAGTTCCTGGTCAACATTCCCATCTCTGTGTGGCCAGCGTGTGCTCTGTATAACCCCTGCAGCTCCTGGTCAACATTCCCATCTGTGTGTGGCCAGGGTGTGCCCTGTATAACTCCGGCAGCTCCTGGACAACATTCCCATCTCTGTGTGGCCAGGATGTGCACTGTATAACCCCTGCAGCTCCTGGTCAACATTCCCATCTCTGTGTGGCCATGGTGTGCACTGTATAACCCCTGCAGCTCCTGGCCAACATTCCCATCTCTGTGTGGCCAGGGTGTGCTCTGTAAAACCCCTGCAGCTCCTGGTCAACATTCCCATCTATGTGTGGCCAGAGTGTGCTCTGTATAACCACTGCAGCTCCTGGTCTACATTCCCATCTCTGTGTGGCCAGTGTGTGCTCTGTATAACTCCTGCAGCTCCTGCTCAACATACCCATCTCTGTTTGTCAGGGTGTGCTTTGTATAACCTCTGCTCCTGGTCAACATTCCCATCTCTGTGTGTCCAGGGTGTGCTCTGTATAACAACAGCAGCTCCTGGTCAACCTTCCCATCTCTGTGTGTGGCCAGGGTGTGCTCTGTATAACCCCTGCAACTCCTGGTCAACATTCCCATCTCTGTGTGGCCAGGGTGTGCTCTGCATAACCCCTGCAGCTCCTGGTCAACATTCCCACCTCTTTGTGAGCCAGGATGTGCTCTGTATTACCCCTGCAACTCCTGGTCAACATTACCATCTCTGTGTGGCCAGGGTGTGCTCTGCATAACCTCTGCAGCTCCTGGTCAACATTCCCACCTCTTTGTGAGCCGGGGTGTGCTCTGTATAACCCCTGCAACACCTGGTCAACATTTCCATCTCTGAATGGCCAGCGTGTGCTCTGTGTAACTCCTGCATCTCCTGGTCAGCATTCTCATCTCTGTGTGGCCAGGCTGTGCACTGTATAACCCCTGTAGCTCCTGGTCAACATTCCCAACTCTGTGTGGCCAGGGAGTGCTCTGTATAACCACTGCAGCTCCTGGTCAACATTCCCATCTATGTGTGGCCAGGGTGTGCTCTGTAGAACACCTGCAGCTCCTGCTCAACTTTCCCATCTCTGTGGGGCCAGGATGTGCTCTATATAACCCCTGCAGCTTCTGGTCAACATTCCCATCTCTGTGTGGCCAGGGTGTGCTCTGTATAACCCCTGCAGCTCCTGGTCAACATTCCCATCTCTGTGGGGCCAGGATGTGCTCTGTATAACCCCTGCAGCTCCTGGTCAACATTCCCATCTCTGTGTGGCCAGGGAATGCACTGTATAACCCCTGCAGCCCCAGGTCAACATTTCCATCTCTGTGGGTCCAGGATGTGCTCTGTATAACTCCTGCAGCTTCTGGTCAACATTTCCATCTGTGTGTGGCCAGGGTGTGCTCTGTATAACCCCTGCAGCTCCTGGTCAACATTGCCATCTCTGTGTGTGGCCAGGGTGTGCTCTGTATAACCACTGTAGCTCCTGGTCAACATTCCCATCTCGGTCTGGCCAGTGTGTGCTCTGTATAACCCCTGCAGCTCCTGGTCAACATTCCCATCTCTGTGTGGCCAGGGTCTGCTCTGTATAACCCCTGCAGCCAATGGTCAACATTCCCATCTCTGTGTGGCCAGGCTGTGCTCTGTATAACCACTGCAGCTCCTGGTCAACATTCCTTTCTCTGTATGTGGCCAGGGTGTGCTCTGTATAACACGTACACCTGGTCAACATACCCATCTCTGTGTGTGGCCAGGGTGTGCTCTGTATAACTCCTGCAGTTCCTGGTCAACATTCCCATCTCTGTGTGGCCAGCGTGTGCTCTGTATAACCCCTGCAGCTCCTGGTCAACATTCCCATCTCTGTGTGGCCTGGGTGTGCTCTGTATAACCCCTGCATCTCCTGGACAACATTCCCATCTCTGTGTGGCCAGGGTGCGCTCTGTATAACACCTGTAGCTCCTCTTCAACACTCCCATCTCTGTGTGGCCAGGATGTGCTCTGTACATCCCCTGCAGCTCCTCTTCAACACTCCCATCTCTGTGTGGCCAGGATGGGCTCTGTACATCCCCTGCAGCTCCTGATCAACATTCCCATCTCTGTGTGGCCAGAGTGTGCGCTGTATAACACCTGCGGCACCTGGTCAACATTCCCATCTCTGTGTGGCCAGGTAGCGCACTGTATAATTCCTGCAGCTCCTGGTCAACATTCCCATATCTCTGTGGCCAGGTAGCGCACTGTTTCACTCCTGCAGCTCCTGGTCAACATTCCCATCTCTGTGTGGCCAGGGTGTGCTCTGTATAACTCCTGCAGCTCCTGGTCAACATTCCCTTAGTTGTGTATCCAAGGTGTGCTCTGTATAACCCCTGTAGCTCCTGGTCAACATTCCCATATCTGTGTGGCCAGGGTGTGCAGTGTATAACTCCTGCAGTTACTGGTCAATATTCCCTTCTCTGTGGGGCCAGGATGTGCTCTGTATAACCCCTGCAGGTCCTGGTGAACATTCCCGTCTCTGTGTGGCCAGCATGTGCTTTCTTTAACCCCTGCAGCTCCTGGTCAACATTCCCATCTCTGTGTGTGGACAGGGTGTGCTCTGTATAACCTCTGCAGCTCCTGGTCAACATTCCTATCTCTGTGTGGCCAGTGTGTGCTCTATATAACTCCTGCAGCTCCTGGTCAACATTCCCACCTCTGTGTGGTCAGGCTGCGCTCTGTATAACAACTGCAGCTCCTGCTCAACATTCCCTTCTCTGTCTGTGGCCAGGGTGAGCTCTGTATAACCCCTGCAACTCGTGGTCAACATTCTCATCTGTGTGTGGCCAGGGTGTGCGCTGTATAACCCCTGCAACTCCTGGTCAACATTTCCATCTCTGTGTGGCCAGGGTGTGCCCTGTATAACCCCTGAATCTCCTGGTTGACATTCCCATATCTGTGTGGCCAGGGTGTGCTCTGTATAACCCCTGCAGTTCCTGGTCAACATTCCCATCTCTGTGTGGCCAGGGCGTGCTCTGTATAACCCCTGCAGCTCCTGGTCAACATTCCCATCTCTGTGTGACCAGAGTGTGCTCTGTTTAACTCCTGCAGCTCACGGTCAACATTCCCATCTCTGTGTGGCCAGAGTGTGCTCTGTATAACCACTGCAGCTCCTGGTCAACATTCCCAACTCTGTGTGGCCAGAGTGTGCTCTGTATAACCCCTGTAGCTCCTGGTCAACATTCCCATCTATGTGTGGCAAGATTGTGCTCTGTATAACACCTGCAGCTCCTGGTCAACTTTCCTATCTCTGTCGGGCCAGGATGTGCTCGATATAACCCCTGCAGCTTCTGGTCAACATTCCCATCTCGGTGTGGCCAAGGTTGTGCTCTGGATAACCCCTGCAGCTCCTGGTCAACATTCCCATCTCTGTGGGGCCAGGATGTGCTCTGTATAAACACTGCAGCTCCTGGTCAACATTCCCATCTCTGTGTGGTCTGGGAGTGCACTGTATAACCCCTGCAGCTCCTGGTCAACATTTCCATCTCTGTGGGTCCAGGATGTGCTCTGTATAACTCCTGCAGCTTCTGGTCAACATTTACATCTGTGTGTGGCCAGGGTGTGCTCTGTATAACCCCTGCAGCTCCTGGTCAACGTTCCCATCTCTGTGTGTGGCCAGGGTGTGCTCTGTATAACTACTTCAGCTCCTGGTCAACATTCCCATCTCGGTGTGGCCAGGGTGTGCTCTGTATAACCCCTGCAGCTCCTGGTCAACATTCCCATCTCTGTGTGGTCAGGGTCTGCTCTTTATAACCTCTGCAGCCCCTGGTCAACATTCCCTTCTCTGTGTGGCCAGGGTGTGCTCTCTATAACCCCTGCAGCTCCTTGTCAACATTCCCATCTCTGTGTGGCCAGGGTGTGCTCTGTATAACACCTGCAGCTCCTGGTCAACATTCCTTTCTCTGTGTGTGGCCTGGGTGTGCTCTGTATATCCCCTACAACTGGTCAACATTCCCATCTCTGTGTGTGGCCAGGGTGTGCTCTGTATAACTCGTGCAGTTCCTGGTCAACATTCACATCTCTGTGTGGCCAGCGTGTGCTCTGTATAACCCCTGCAGCTCCTGGTCAACATTCCCATCTGTGTGTGGCCAGGGTGTGCCCTGTATAACTCCGGCAGCTCCTGGACAACATTCCCATCTCTGTGTGGCCAGGATGTGCACTGTATAACCCCTGCAGCTCCTGGTCAACATTCCCATCTCTGTGTGGCCATGGTGTGCACTATTTACCCCTGCAGCTCCAGGCCAACATTCCCATCTCTGTGTGGCCAGGGTGTGCTCTGTATAGCCCCTGGATCTCCTGGTTGACATTCCTATCTCTGTGTGGCCAGGGTGTGCTCTTTATAACTCCTGCAGCTCCTGGTCAACATTCCCATCTCTGTGTAGCCAGGGCGTGCTCTGTATAACCCCTGCAGCTCCTGGTCAACATTCCCATCTCTGTGTGACCAGAGTGTGCTCTGTTTAACTCCTGCAGCTCCTGGTCAACATTCCAAACTCTGTGTTCCCAGAGTGCGCTCTGTATAACCACTGCAGCTCCTGGTCTACATTCCCATCTCTGTGTGCCCAGGGTGTGCTCTGTATAACTCCTGCAGCTCCTGGTCAACATTCCCATCTCTGTGTGGCCAGGGTGTGCTTTGTATAACCTCTGCTCCTGGTCAACATTCCCATTTCTGTGTGTCCAGGGTGTGCTCTGTATAACAACTGCAGCACCTGGTCAACATTCCCATCTCTGTGTGTGGCCAGGGTGTGCTCTGTATAACCCCTGCAACTCCTGGTCAACATTCCCATCTCTGTGTGTGGCCAGGGTGTGCTCTGCATAACCCCTGCAGCTCCTGGTCAACATTCCCACCTCTTTGTGAGCCAAGGTGTGCTCTGTCTAACCCCTGCAACTCCTCGTCAACATTTCAATCTCTGAATGGCCAGCGTGTGCTCTGTATAACTACTGCATCTCCTGGTCAGCATTCCCATCTCTGTGTGGCAAGGCTGTGCACTCTATAACCCCTTTGCTCCCTGTCAACATTCCCAACTCTGTGTGGCCAGGGAGTGCTCTGTATAACGCCTGCAGCTCCTGGTCAACATTCCCATCTATGTGTGGCCAGAGTGTGCTCTGTATAACACCTGCAGCTCCTGCTCAACTTTCCCATCTCTGTGGGGCCAGGATGTGCTCTGTATAACCCCTGCAGCTCCTGGTCAACATTCCCATCTCTGTGGGGCCAGGATGTGCTCTGTATAACCCCTGCAGCTCCTGGTCAACATTCCCATCTCTGTGTGGCCAGGGAGTGCACTGTATAACCCCTGCAGCCCCAGGTCGACATTTCCATCCCTGTGAGTCCAGGATGTGCTCTGTATAACTCCTGCACCTTCTCGTCAACATTTCCATCTGTGTGTGGCCAGGGTGTGCTCTGTATAACACCTGCAGCTCCTGGTCAACATTGCCATCTCTATGTGGCCAGGGTGCGCTCTGTATAACACCTGTAGCTCCTCTTCAACACTCCCATCTCTGTGTGGCCAAGATGTGCTCTGTACCTCCCCTGCAGCTCCTGATCAACATTCCCATCTGTGTGTGGCCAGGGTGTGCCCTGTATAACTCCTGCAGCTCCTGTAGAACATTCCAAGCTCTGTGTGGCCAGAGTGTGCTCTGTATAACCACTGCAGCTCCTGGTCTACATTCCCATCTCTGTGTGGCCAGGGTGTGCTCTGTATAACTCCTGCAGTTCCTGGTCAACATTCCCATCTCTGTGTGGCCAGGATGTGCTTTGTGTAATCTCTGCTCCTGGTCAACATTCCCATCTCTGTTTGTCCAGGGTGTGCTCTGTATAACAACTGCAGCTCCTGGTCAACATTCCCATCTCTGTGTGTGGCCAGGGTGTGCTCTGTATAACCCCTTGCAACTCCTGGTCAACATTACCATCTCTGTGTGGCCAGGGTGTGATCTGCATAACCTCTGCAGCTCCTGGTCAACTTTCCCACCTCTTTGTGAGCCGGGGTGTGCTCTGTATAACTCCTGCATCTCCTGGTCAGCATTCCCATCTCTGTGTGGCCAGGCTGTGCACTGTATCACCCCTGTAGCTCCTGGTCAACATTCCCAACACTGTGTGGCCAGGGAGTGTTCTGTATAACCCCTGAAGCTCCTGGTCAACATTCCCATCTATGTGTGGCCAGGGTGTGCTCTGTATAACACCTGCAGCTCCTGCTCAACTTTCCCATCTCAGTGGGGCCAGGATGTGCTCTATATAACCCCTGCAGCTTCTGGTCAACATTCCCATCTCTGTGTGGCCAGTGTGCGCTCTGTATAACCCCTGCAGCTCCTGGCCAACATTCCCATCTCTGTGTGGCCAGGGTGTGCTCTGTATAACCCCTGAATCTCCTGGTTGACATTCCCAACTCTGTGTGGCCAGGGTGTGCTCTGTATAACACCTGCAGCTCCTTGTCAACATTCCCATCTCTGTGTGGCCAGGGCGTGCTCTGTATAACCCCTGCAGCTCCTGGTCAACATTCCCATCTCTGTGTGACCAGAGTGTGCTCTGTTTAACTCCTGCAGCTCCTGTAGTACATTCCCATCTCTGTGTGGCCAGAGTGTGCTCTGTATAACCACTGCAGCTCCTGGTCTACATTCCCATCTCTGTGTGGCCAGGGTGTGCTCTGTATAACTCCTGCAGCTCCTGGTCAACATTCCCATCTCTGTGTGGCCAGGACGTGCTTTGTATAACCTCTGCTCCTGGTCAACATTCCCATCTCTGTGTGTCCAGGGTGTGCTCTCTATAACCCCTGCAGCTCCTTGTCAACATTCCCAACTCTGTGTGGCCAGGGTGTGCTCTGTATAACCCCTGCAGCTCCTGGTCAACATTCATTTCTCTGTGTGTGGCCATGGTGTGCTCTGTATAACCCCTACACCTGGTCAACATTCCCATTTCTGTGTGTGGCCAGGGTGTGCTCTGTATAACTCCTGCAGTTCCTGATCGAAATTCCCATCTCTGTGTGGCCAGCGTGTGCTCTGTATAACCCCAAAGCTCCTGGTCAACATTCCCATCTCTGTGTGGCCAGGGTGTGCTCTGTATAACACCTGCAGCTCCTTGTCAACATTCCCATCTCTGTGTGGCCAGGGCGTGCTCTGTATAACCCCTGCAGCTCCTGGTCAACATTCCCATCTCTGTGTGACCAGAGTGTGCTCTGTTTAACTCCTGCAGCTCCTGTAGTACATTCCCATCTCTGTGTGGCCAGAGTGTGCTCTGTATAACCACTGCAGCTCCTGGTCTACATTCCCATCTCTGTGTGGCCAGGGTGTGCTCTGTATAACTCCTGCAGCTCCTGGTCAACATTCCCATCTCTGTGTGGCCAGGACGTGCTTTGTATAACCTCTGCTCCTGGTCAACATTCCCATCTCTGTGTGTCCAGGGTGTGCTCTCTATAACCCCTGCAGCTCCTTGTCAACATTCCCAACTCTGTGTGGCCAGGGTGTGCTCTGTATAACCCCTGCAGCTCCTGGTCAACATTCATTTCTCTGTGTGTGGCCATGGTGTGCTCTGTATAACCCCTACACCTGGTCAACATTCCCATTTCTGTGTGTGGCCAGGGTGTGCTCTGTATAACTCCTGCAGTTCCTGATCGAAATTCCCATCTCTGTGTGGCCAGCGTGTGCTCTGTATAACCCCAAAGCTCCTGGTCAACATTCCCATCTCTGTGTGGCCAGTGTGTGCTCTGTATAACAACTGCAGCTCCTGGTCAACATTCCCATCTCTGTGTGTGGCCAGGGTGTGCTCTGTATAACCCCTTGCAACTCCTGGTCAACATTACCATCTCTGTGTGGCCAGGGTGTGCTCTGCATAACCTCTGCAGCTCCTGGTCAACATTCCCACCTCTTTGTGAGCCGGGGTGTGCTCTGTATAACCCCTGCAACACCTGGTCAACATTTCCATCTCTGAATGGCCAGCGTGTGCTCTGTGTAACTCCTGCATCTCCTGGTCAGCATTCTCATCTCTGTGTGGCCAGGCTGTGCACTGTATAACCCCTGTAGCTCCTGGTCAACATTCCCAACTCTGTGTGGCCAGGGAGTGCTCTGTATAACCACTGCAGCTCCTGGTCAACATTCCCATCTATGTGTGGCCAGGGTGTGCTCTGTATAACACCTGCAGCTCCTGCTCAACTTTCCCATCTCAGTGGGGCCAGGATGTGCTCTATATAACCCCTGCAGCTTCTGGTCAACATTCCCATCTCTGTGTGGCCAGTGTGTGCTCTGTATAACCCCTGCAGCTCCTGGCCAACATTCACTTCTCTGTGTGGCCAGGGTGTGCTCTGTATAACCCCTGAATCTCCTGGTTGACATTCCCAACTCTGTGTGGCCAGGGTGTGCTCTGTATAACCCCTGCAGCTCCTTGTCAACATTCCCATCTCTGTGTGGCCAGGGCGTGCTCTGTATAAACCCTGCAGCTCCTGGTCAACATTCCCATCTCTGTGTGACCAGAGTGTGCTCTGTTTAACTCCTGCAGCTCCTGTAGAGCATTCCCATCTCTGTGTGGCCAGAGTGTGCTCTGTATAACCACTGCAGCTCCTGGTCTACATTCCCATCTCTCTGTGGCCAGGGTGTGCTCTGTATAACTCCTGCAGCTCCTGGTCAACATTCCCATCTCTGTGTGGCCAGGATGTGCTTTGTATAACCTCTGCTCCTAGTCAACATTCCCATCTCTGTGTGTCCAGGGTGTGCTCTCTATAACCCCTGCAGCTCCTTGTCAACATTCCCAACTCTGTGTGGCCAGGGTGTGCTCTGTCTAACCCCTGCAGCTCCTGGTCAACATTCCTTTATCTGTGTGTGGCCATGGTGTGCTCTGTATAACCCCTACACCTGGTCAACATTCCCATCTCTGTGTGTGGCCAGGGTGTGCTCTGTATAACTCCTGCAGTTCCTGATCAACATTCCCATCTCTGTGTGGCCAGCGTGTGCTCTGTATAACCCCTGCAGCTCCTGGTCAACATTCCCATCTGTGTGTGGCCAGGGTGTGCCCTGTATAACTCCGGCAGCTCCTGGAAAACATTCCCATCTCTGTGTGGCCAGGATGTGCACTGTATAACCCCTGCAGGTCCTGGTCAACATTCCCATCTCTGTGTGGCCAGGGCGTGCTCTGTATAACCCCTGCAGCTCCTGGTCAACATTCCCATCTCTGTGTGACCAGAGTGTGCTCTGTTTAACTCCTGCAGCTCCTGGTCAACATTCCCATCTCTGTGTGGCCATAGTGTGCTCTGTATAACCACTGCAGCTCCTGGTCTACATTCCCATCTCTGTGTGGCCAGGGTGTGCTCTGTATAACTCCTGCAGCTCCTGGTCAACATTCCCATCTCTGCGTGGCCAGGGTGTGCTTTGTATAACCTCTGCTCCTGGTCAACATTCCCATCTCTGTGTGTCCAGGGTGTGCTCTGTATAACGCCTGCAACTCCTGGTCAACATCCCCATCTCTGTGTGGCCAGTGTGTGCACTGTATAACCCCTGCAGCTCCTGGCCAACATTCCCATCTCTGTGTGGCCAGGGTGTGCTCTGTATAACCCCTGAATCTCCTGGTTGACATTCCCAACTCTGTGTTGCCAGGGTGTGCTCTGTATAACCCCTGCAGCTGCTGGTCAACATTCCCATCTCTGTGAGGCCAGGGTGTGCTCTGTATAACTCCTGCAGCTCCTGGTCAACATTCCCATCTCTGTGTGGCCAGGATGTGCTTTGTATAACCTCTGCTCCTGGTCAACATTCCCATCTCTGTGTGTCCAGGGTGTGCTCTCTATTACCTCTGCAGCTCCTGGTCAACATTCCCATCTCTGTGTGGCCAGGGTGTGCTCTGTATAGCTCCTGCAGCTCCTGGTCAACATTCCCATCACTGCGTGGCCAGGGCGTGCTCTGTATAACCCCGGCAGCTCCTGGTCAACATTCCCATCTCTGTGTGACCAGACTGTGCTCTGTTTAACTACTGCAGCTCCTGGTCAACATTCCCATCTCTGTGTGGCCAGAGTGTTCTCTGTATAACCGCTGCAGCTCCTGGTCTACATTCCCATCTCTGTGCGGCCAGGGTGTGCTCTGTATAGCTCCTGCAGCTCCTGGTCAACATTCCCATCACTGCGTGGCCAGGGTGTGCTTTGTATAACCTCTGCTCCTGGTCAACATTCCCATCTCTGTGTGTCCAGGGTGTGCTCTGTATAACGCCTGCAACTCCTGGTCAACATCCCCATCTCTGTGTGGCCAGTGTGTGCACTGTATAACCCCTGCAGCTCCTGGCCAACATTCCCATCTCTGTGTGGCCAGGGTGTGCTCTCTATAACCCCTGAATCTCCTGGTTGACATTCCCAACTCTGTGTTGCCAGGGTGTGCTCTGTATAACCCCTGCAGCTGCTGGTCAACATTCCCATCTCTGTGAGGCCAGGGTGTGCTCTGTATAACTGCTGCAGCTCCTGGTCAACATTCCCATCTCTGTGTGGCCAGGATGTGCTTTGTATAACCTCTGCTCCTGGTCAACATTCCCATCTCTGTGTGTCCAGGGTGTGCTCTCTATTACCTCTGCAGCTCCTGGTCAACATTCCCATCTCTGTGTGGCCAGGGTGTGCTCTGTCTCGCTCCTGCAGCTCCTGGTCAACATTCCCATCACTGCGTGGCCAGGGCGTGCTCTGTATAACCCCTGCAGCTCCTGGTCAACATTCCCATCTCTGTGTGACCAGACTGTGCTCTGTTTAACTACTGCAGCTCCTGGTCAACATTCCCATCTCTGTGTGGCCAGAGTGTTCTCTGTATAACCGCTGCAGCTCCTGGTCTACATTCCCATCTCTGTGCGGCCAGGGTGTGCTCTGTATAGCTTCTGCAGCTCCTGGTCAACATTCCCATCACTGCGTGGCCAGGGTGTGCTTTGTATAACCTCTGCTCCTGGTCAACATTCCCATCTCTGTGTGTCCAGGGTGTGCACTGTATAACAACTGCAGCTCCTGGTCAACATTCCCATCTCTGTGTGTGGCCAGGGTGTGCTCTGTATAACCCCTGCAACTCCTGGTCAACATTCCCATCTCTGTGTGGCCAGGGTGTGCACTGTATAACCCCTGCAGCTCCTGTCCAACATTGCCAGCTCTGTGTGTGGCCAGGCTGTGCTCTGTATAACCACTGTAGCTCCTGGTCAACATTCCAATCTCTGTGTGGCCAGGGTTTGCTCTGTATAACCCCTGCAGCCAATGGTCAACATTCCCATCTCTGTGCGGCCAGGCTGTGCTCTGTATAACCACTGCAGCTCCTGGTCAACATTCCTTTCTCTGTGTGTGGCCAGGGTGTGCTCTGTATAACCCGTACACCTGGTCAACATTCCCATCTCTGTGTGTGGCCAGGGTGTGCTCTGTATAACTCCTGCAGTTCCTGGTGAACATTCCCATCTCTGTATGGCCAGCGTGTGCTCTGTATAACCCCTGCAGCTCCTGGTCAACATTCCCATCTCTGTGTGGCCAGGGTGTGCTCTGTATAACCCCTGCATCTCCTGGACAACATTCCCATCTCTATGTGGCCAGGGTGCGCTCTGTATAACACCTGTAGCTCCTCTTCAACACTCCCATCTCTGTGTGGCCAGGATGTGCTCTGTACATCCCCTGCAGCTCCTGGCCAACATTCCCATCTCTGTGTGGCCAGGGTGTGCTCTGTATAACCCCTGAATCTCCTGGTTGACATTCCCATCTCTGTGTGGCCAGGGTGTGCTCTGTATAACCCCTGCAGCTCCTGGTCAACATTCCCATCTCTGTGTGGCCAGGGCGTGCTCTGTATAACCCCTGCAGCTCCTGGTCAACATTCCCATCTCTGTGTGGCCAGAGTGCGCTCTGTATAACCACTGCAGCTCCTGGTCTGCATTCCCATCTCTGTGTGGCCAGAGTGGGCTCTGTATAACCCCTGCAGCTCCTGGTCAATTTCCCATCGCTGTGTGGCCAGGGAGTGCTCTGTATAACCTCTGCAGCTCCTGGTCAACATTCCCATCTCTGTGTGGCCAGGGCGTGCTCTGTATAACCCCAGCAGCTCCTGGTCAACATTCCCATCTCTGTGTGACCAGAGTGTGCTCTGTTTAACTCCTGCAGCTCCTGGTCAACATTCCCATCTCTGTGTGGCCAGAGTGTGCTCTGTATAACCACTGCAGCTCCTGGTCTACATTCCCATCTCTGTGTGGCCAGGGTGTGCTCTGTATAACTCCTGCAGCTCCCGGTCAACATTCCCATCTCTGCGTGGCCAGGGTGTGCTTTGTATAACCTCTGCTCCTGGTCAACATTCCCATATCTGTGTGTCCAGGGTGTGCTCTGTATAACAACTGAAGCTCCTGGTCAACATTCCCATCACTGTGTGTGGCCAGGGTGTGCTCTGTATAACCCCTGCAGTTCCTGGTCAACATTCCCATCTCTGTGTGGCCAGCGTGTGCTCTATATAACCCCTGCAGCTACTGGTCAACATTCCCATCTCTGTGTGGCCAGGGCGTGCTCTGTATAACCCCTGCAGCTCCTGGTCAACATTCCCATCTCTGTTTGACCAGAGTGTGCTCTGTTTAACTCCTGCAGCTCCTGTAGAACATTCCCATCTCTGTCTGGCCAGAGTGTGCTCTGTATAACCACTGCAGCTCCTGGTCAACATTCCCATCTCTTTGTGGCCAGGATGTGCTTTGTATAACCTCTGCTCCTGGTCAACATTCCCATCTCTGTTTGTCCAGGGTGTGCTCTGTATAACAACTGCAGCTCCTGGTCAACATTCCCATTTCTGTGTGTGGCCAGGGTGTGCTCTGTATAACCCCTGCACCTCCTGGTCAACATTACCATCTCTGTGTGGCCAGGGTGTGCTCTGCATAACCCCTGCAGCTCCTGGTCAACATTCCCATCTATGTGTGGCCAAGGGTGTGCTCTGTATAACACCTGCAGCTCCTGCTCAACTTTCCCATCTCAGTAGGGCCAGGATGTGCTCTGTATAATCCCTGAATCTCCTGGTTGACATTCCCATCTCTGTGTGGCCAGGGTGTGCTCTGTATAACCCCTGCAGCTCCTGGTCAACATTCCCATCTCTGTGTGGCCAGGGCGTGCTCTGTATAACCCCTGCAGCTCCTGGTCAACATTCCCATCTCTGTGTGACCAGAGTGTGCTCTGTTTAACTCCTGCAGCTCCTGTTGAACATTCCCATCTCTGTGTTGCCAGGGTGTGCTCTGTATAACCCCTGCAGCTCCTGGTCAACATTCCTTTCTCTGTGTGTGGCCAGGGTGTGCTCTGTATAACCCCTACACCTGGTCAACATTCCCATCTCTGTGTGTGGCCAGGGTGTGCTCTGTATAACTCCTGCAGTTCCTGGTCAACATTCCCATCTGTGTGTGGCCAGCGTGTGCTCTATATAACCCCTGCAGCTCCTGGTCAACATTCCCATCTGTGTGTGGCCAGGGTGTGCCCTGTTTAACTCCGGCAGCTCCTGGACAACATTTCCATCTCTGTGTGGCCAGGACGTGCACTGTATAACCCCTGCAGCTCCTGGTCAACATTCCCATCTCTGTGTGGCCAGGGCGTGCTCTGTATAACCCCTGCAGCTCCTGGTCAACATTCCCATCTCTGTGTGACCAGAGTGTGCTCTGTTTAACTACTGCAGCTCCTGGTCAACATTCCCATCTCTGTGTGGCCAGAGTGTTCTCTGTATAACCACTGCAGCTCCTGGTCTACATTCCCATCTCTGTGTGGCCACGGTGTGCTCTGTATAACTCCTGCAGCTCCTGGTCAACATTCCCATCACTGCGTGGCCAGGGTGTGCTTTGTATAACCTCCGCTCCTGGTGAACATTCCCATCTCTGTGTGTCCAGGGTGTGCTCTGTATAACAACTGCAGCTCCTGGTCAACATTCCCATCTCTGTGTGGCCAGGGTCTGCTCTGTATAACCCCTGCAGCCAATGGTCAACATTCCCATCTCTGTGTGGCCAGGCTGTGTTCTGTATAACCACTGCAGCTCCTGGTAAACACTCCTTTCTCTGTGTGTGGCCAGGGTGTGCTCTGTATAACCCGTACACCTGGTTAACATTCCCATCTCTGTGTGTGGCCAGGCTGTGCTCTGTATAACTCCCGCAGTTCCTGGTCAACATTCCCATCTCTGTATGGCCAGCGTGTGCTCTGTATAACCCCTGCAGCTCCTGGTCAACATTCCCATCTCTGTGTGGCCAGGGTGTGCTCTGTATAACCCCTGCATCTCCTGGACAACATGCCCATCTCTATGTGGCCAGGGTGCGCTCTGTATAACACCTGTAGCTCCTCTTCAACACTCCCATCTCTGTGTGGCCAGGAGGTGCTCTGTACATCCCCTGCAGCTCCTGGCCAACATTCCTATCTCTGTGTGGCCAGGGTGTTCTCTGTATAAACCCTGAATCTCCTGGTTGACATTCCCATCTCTGTGTGGCCAGGGTGTGCTCTGTATAACCTCTGCAGCTCCTGGTCAACATTCCCATCTCTGTGTGGCCAGGGCGTGCCCTGTATAACCCCTGCAGCTCCTATTCAACATTCCCATCTCTGTGTGACCAGAGTGTGCTCTGTTTAACTCCTGCAGCTCCTGTAGAACATTCCCATCTCTGTGTGGCCAGAGTGCGCTCTGTATAACCACTGCAGCTGCTGGTCTGCATTCCCATCTCTGTGTGGCCAGAGTGTGCTCTGTATAACCCCTACAGCTCCTGGTCAACATTCCAATCTCTGTGTGGCCAGGGCGTGCTCTGTATAACCCCTGCAGATCCTGGTCAACATTGCCATCTCTGTGTGACCAAAGTGTGCTCTGTTTAACTCCTGCAGCTCCTGGTCAACATTCCCATCTCTGTGTGGCCAGAGTGTGCTCTGTATTACCACTGCAGCTCCTGGTCTTCATTCCCATCTCTGTGTGGCCAGGGTGTGCTCTGTATAACTCCTGCAGCTCCTGGTCAACATTCCCATCTCTGTGTGGCCAGGATGTGCTCTGTATAACAACTGCAGCTCGTAGTCAACATTCCCATCTCTGTGTGTGGCCAGGGTGTGCTCTGTATAACCCCTGCAACTCCTGGTCAACATTCCCATCTCTGTGTGGCCAGGTTGTGCTCTGCATAAACTCTGCAGCTCCTGGTCAACATTCCCACCTCTTTGTGAGCCGGGGTATGCTCTGTATAACCCCTGCAACTCCTGGTCAACATTTCAATCTCTGAATGGCCAGCGTGTGCTCTGTATAACTCCTGCATCTCCTGGTCAGCATTCCCATCTCTGTGTGGCCAGGCTGTGCACTGTATATCCCCTGTAGCTCCTGGTCAACATTCCCAACTCTGTATGGCCAGGGAGTGCTCTGCATAACCCCTCTGGCTCCTGGTCAACATTCCCATCTATGTGTGGCCAGGGTGTGCTCTGCATAACACCTGCAGCTCCTGCTCAACTTTCCCATCTCAGTGGGGCCAGGATGTGCTCTATATAACCCCTGCAGCTTCTGGTCAACATTCCAATCTCTGTGTGGCCAGGGTGTGCTCTGTATAACCCCTGCAGCTCTTGGTCAACATTCCCATCTCTGTGTGGCCAGGGTGTGCTCTGTATAACCCCTGCAGCTCCTGGTCAACATTCCCATCTCTGTGTGGCCAGGGCGTGCTCTGTATAACCCCTGCAGCTCCTGGTCAACATTCCCATCTCTGTGTGACCAGAGTGTGCTCTGTTTAACTCCTGCAGCTCCTGTTGAACATTCCCATCTCTGTGTTGCCAGGGTGTGCTCTGTATAACCCCTGCAGCTCCTGGTCAACATTCCTTTCTCTGTGTGTGGCCAGGGTGTGCTCTGTATAACCCCTACACCTGGTCAACATTCCCATCTCTGTGTGTGGCCAGGGTGTGCTCTGTATAACTCCTGCAGTTCCTGGTCAACATTCCCATCTGTGTGTGGCCAGCGTGTGCTCTATATAACCCCTGCAGCTCCTGGTCAACATTCCCATCTGTGTGTGGCCAGGGTGTGCCCTGTTTAACTCCGGCAGCTCCTGGACAACATTTCCATCTCTGTGTGGCCAGGACGTGCACTGTATAACCCCTGCAGCTCCTGGTCAACATTCCCATCTCTGTGTGGCCAGGGCGTGCTCTGTATAACCCCTGCAGCTCCTGGTCAACATTCCCATCTCTGTGTGACCAGAGTGTGCTCTGTTTAACTACTGCAGCTCCTGGTCAACATTCCCATCTCTGTGTGGCCAGAGTGTTCTCTGTATAACCACTGCAGCTCCTGGTCTACATTCCCATCTCTGTGTGGCCACGGTGTGCTCTGTATAACTCCTGCAGCTCCTGGTCAACATTCCCATCACTGCGTGGCCAGGGTGTGCTTTGTATAACCTCCGCTCCTGGTGAACATTCCCATCTCTGTGTGTCCAGGGTGTGCTCTGTATAACAACTGCAGCTCCTGGTCAACATTCCCATCTCTGTGTGGCCAGGGTCTGCTCTGTATAACCCCTGCAGCCAATGGTCAACATTTCCATCTCTGTGTGGCCAGGCTGTGTTCTGTATAACCACTGCAGCTCCTGGTAAACACTCCTTTCTCTGTGTGTGGCCAGGGTGTGCTCTGTATAACCCGTACACCTGGTTAACATTCCCATCTCTGTGTGTGGCCAGGCTTTGCTCTGTATAACTCCCGCAGTTCCTGGTCAACATTCCCATCTCTGTATGGCCAGCGTGTGCTCTGTATAACCCCTGCAGCTCCTGGTCAACATTCCCATCTCTGTGTGGCCAGGGTGTGCTCTGTATAACCCCTGCATCTCCTGGACAACATTCCCATCTCTATGTGGCCAGGGTGCGCTCTGTATAACACCTGTAGCTCCTCTTCAACACTCCCATCTCTGTGTGGCCAGGAGGTGCTCTGTACATCCCCTGCAGCTCCTGGCCAACATTCCTATCTCTGTGTGGCCAGGGTGTGCTCTGTGTAACAACTGCAGCTCGTAGTCAACATTCCCATCTCTGTGTGTGGCCAGGGTGTGCTCTGTATAACCCCTGCAACTCCTGGTCAACATTCCCATCTCTGTGTGGCCAGGTTGTGCTCTGCATAAACTCTGCAGCTCCTGGTCAACATTCCCACCTCTTTGTGAGCCGGGGTATGCTCTGTATAACCCCTGCAACTCCTGGTCAACATTTCAATCTCTGAAAGGCCAGCGTGTGCTCTGTATAACTCCTGCATCTCCTGGTCAGCATTCCCATCTCTGTGTGGCCAGGCTGTGCACTGTATATCCCCTGTAGCTCCTGGTCAACATTCCCAACTCTGTATGGCCAGGGAGTGTTCTGCATAACCCCTCTGGCTCCTGGTCAACATTCCCATCTATGTGTGGCCAGGGTGTGCTCTGCATAACACCTGCAGCTCCTGCTCAACTTTCCCATCTCAGTGGGGCCAGGATGTGCTCTATATAACCCCTGCAGCTTCTGGTCAACATTCCCATCTCTGTGTGGCCAGGGTGTGCTCTGTATAACCCCTGCAGCTCTTGGTCAACATTCCCATCTCTGTGTGGCCAGCGTTTGCTCTGTATAAACCCTGCAGCTCCTGGTCAACATTTCCATCTCTGTGTGGCCAGGGTGTGCTCTGTATAACCCCTGCATCTCCTGGACAACATTCCCATCTCTGTGTGGCCAGGGTGCGCTCTGTATAACACCTGTAGCTCCTCTTCAACACTCCCATCTCTGTGTGGCCATGACGTGCAATGGACATCTCCGGCAGCTCCTGGGCAACATTCCAATCTCCGTGTGGCCAGGATGTGCACTGTATAACCCCTGCAGCTCCTGGTCATCATTCCCATCTCTGTGTGGCCAGGGTGTGCACTGTGTAACACCTGCAGCTCCTGGCCAACATTCCAATCTCTGTGTGGCCAGGGAGTGCTCTGTATAGACCCTGAATCTCCTGATTGACATTCCCATCTCTGTGTGGCCAGGGTGTGCTCTGTATAACCCCTGCAGCTCCTGGTCAACATTGCCATCTCTGTGTGGCCAGGGCGTGCTCTGTATAACCACTGTAGCTCCTGGTCAACATTCGCATCTCTGTGTGGCCAGGGTTTGCTCTGTATAACCCCTGCAGCCAATGGTCAACATTCCCATCTCTGTGTGGCCAGGCTGTGCTCTGTATAACCACTGCAGCTCCTGGTCAACATTCCTTTCTCTGTGTGTGGCCAGGGTGTGCTCTGTATAGCCCGTACACCTGGTCAACATTCCCATCTCTGTGTGTGGCCAGGGTGTGCTCTGTATAACTCCTGCAGTTCCTGGTCAACATCCCCATCTCTGTATGGCCAGCGTGTGCTCTGTATAACCCCTGCATCTCCTGGACAACGTTCCCATCTCCTTGTGGCCAGGGTGCGCTCTGTATAACTCCTGTAGCTCCTCTTCAACACTCCCATCTCTGTGTGGCCAGGATGTGCTCTGTACATCCCCTGCAGCTCCTGGCCAACATTCCCATCTCTGTGTGGCCAGGGTGTGCTCTGTATAACCCCTGAATCTCCTGGTTGACATTCCCATCTCTGTGTGGCCAGGGCGTGCTCTGTATAACCCCTGCAGCTCCTGGTCAACATTCCCATCTCTGTGTGACCAGAGTGTGCTCTGTTTAACTCCTGCAGCTCCTGTAGAACATTCCCATCTCTGTGTGGCCAGAGTGCGCTCTGTATAACCACTGCAGCTCCTGGTCTGCATTCCCATCTCTGTGTGGCCAGAGTGTGCTCTGTATAACCCCTGCAGCTCCTGGTCAATTTCCCATCGCTGTGTGGCCAGGGAGTGCTCTGTATAACCTCTGCAGCTCCTGGTCAACATTCCCATCTCTGTGTGGCCAGGGCGTGCTCTGTATAACCCCAGCAGCTCCTGGTCAACATTCCCATCTCTGTGTGACCAGAGTGTGCTCTGTTTAACTCCTGCAGCTCCTGGTCAACATTCCCATCTCTGTGTGGCCAGAGTGTGCTCTGTATAACCACTGCAGCTCCTGGTGTACATTCCCATCACTGTGTGGCCAGGGTGTGCTCTGTATAACTCCTGCAGCTCCTGGTCAACATTCCCATCTCTGCTTGGCCAGGGTGTGCTTTGTATAACCTCTGCTCCTGGTCAACATTCCCATCTTTGTGTGTCCAGGGTGTGCTCTGTATAACATCTGAAGCTCCTGGTCAACATTCCCATCTCTGTGTGTGGCCAGGGTGTGCTCTGTATAACCCCTGCAGTTCCTGGTCAACATTCCCATCTCTGTGTGGCCAGCGTGTGCTCTATATAACCACTGCAGCTCCTGGTCAACATTCCCATCTCTGTGTGGCCAGGGCGTGCTCTGTATAACCCCTGCAGCTCCTGGTCAACATTCCCATCTCTGTTTGACCAGAGTGTGCTCTGTTTAACTCCTGCAGCTCCTGTAGAACATTCCCATCTCTGTGTGGCCAGAGTGTGCTCTGTATAACCACTGCAGCTCCTGGTCAACATTCCCATCTCTGTGTGGCCAGGATGTGCTTTGTATAACCTCTGCTCCTGGTCAACATTCCCATCTCTGTTTGTCCAGGGTGTGCTCTGTATAACAACTGCAGCTCCTGGTCAACATTCCCATTTCTGTGTGTGGCCAGGGTGTGCTCTGTATAACCCCTGCAACTCCTGGTCAACATTACCATCTCTGTGTGGCCAGGGTGTGCTCTGCATAACCTCTGCAGCTCCTGGTCAACATTCCCACCTCTTTGTGAGCCGGGGTGTGCTCTGTATAACCCCTGTAACTCCTGGTCAACATTTCCATCTCTGAATGGCCAGCGTGTGCTCTGTATAACTCCTGCATTTCCTGGTCAGCATTCCCATCTCTGTGTGGCCAGGCTGTGCACTGTATAACCGCTGTAGCTCCTGGTAAACATTCCCAACTCTGTGTGGCCAGGGAGTGCTCTGTATAACCCCTGCAGCTCCTGGTCAACATTCCCATCTATGTGTGGCCAAGGGTGTGCTCTGTATAACACCTGCAGATCCTGCTCAACTTTCCCATCTCAGTAGGGCCAGGATGTGCTCTATATAACCCCTGCAGCTCCTGGCCAACATTCCCATCTCTGTGTGGCCAGGGTGTGCTCTGTATAATCCCTGAATCTCCTGGTTGACATTCCCATCTCTTTGTGGCCAGGGTGTGCTCTGTATAACCCCTGCAGCTCCTGGTCAACATTCCCATCTCTGTGTGGCCAGGGCGTGCTCTGTATAACCCCTGCAGCTCCTGGTCAACATTCCCATCTCTGTGTGACCAGAGTGTGCTCTGTTTAACTCCTGCAGCTCCTGTTGAACATTCCCATCTCTGTGTAGCCAGAGTGTGCTCTGTATAACCCCTGCAGCTCCTTGTCAACATTCCCATCTCTGTGTTGCCAGGGTGTGCTCTGTATAACCCCTGCAGCTCCTGGTCAACATTCCTTTCTCTGTGTGTGGCCAGGGTGTGCTCTGTATAACCCCTACACCTGGTCAACATTCCCATCTCTGTGTGTGGCCAGGGTGTGCTCTGTATAACTCCTGCAGTTCCTGGTCAACATTCCCATCTCTGTGTGGCCAGAGTGCGCTCTGTATAACCACTGCAGCTCCTGGTCTGCATTCCCATCTCTGTGTGGCCAGAGTGTGCTCTGAATAACCCCTGCAGCTCCTGGTCAATTTCCCATCGCTGTGTGGCCAGGGAGTGCTCTGTATAACCTCTGCAGCTCCTGGTCAACATTCCCATCTCTGTGTGGCCAGGGCGTGCTCTGTATAACCCCAGCAGCTCCTGGTCAACCTTCCCATCTCTGTGTGACCAGAGTGTGCTCTGTTTAACTCCTGCAGCTCCTGGTCAACATTCCCATCTCTGTGTGACCAGAGTGTGCTCTGTTTAACTCCTGCAGCTCCTGTAGAACATTCCCATCTCTGTGTGGCCAGAGTGCGCTCTGTATAACCACTGCAGCTCCTGGTCTGCATTCCCATCTCTGTGTGGCCAGAGTGTGCTCTGTATAACCCCTGCAGCTCCTGGTCAACATTCCAATCTCTGTGTGGCCAGGGCGTGCTCTGTATAACCCCTGCAGCTCCTGGTCAACATTCCCATCTCTGTGTGACCAGAGTGTGCTCTGTTTAACTCCTGCAGCTCCTGGTCAACATTCCCATCTGTGTGGCCAGAGTGTGCTCTGTATTACCACTGCAGCTCCTGGTCTACATTCCCATCTCTGTGTGGCCAGGGTGTGCTCTGTATAACAACTGCAGCTCGTAGTCAACATTCCCATCTCTGTGTGTGGCCAGGGTGTGCTCTGTATAACCGCTGCAACTCCTGGTCAACATTCCCATCTCTGTGTGGCCAGGGTGTGCTCTGCATAAACTCTGCAGCTCCTGGTCAACATTCCCACCTCTTTGTGAGCCGGGTATGCTCTGTATAACCCCTGCAACCCCTGGTCAACATTTCAATCTCTGAATGGCCAGCGTGTGCTCTGTATAACTCCTGCATCTCCTGGTCAGCATTCCCATCTCTGTATGGCCAGGGAGTGCTCTGCATAACCCCTCTGGCTCCTGGTCAACATTCCCATCTATGTGTGGCCAGGGTGTGCTCTGCATAACACCTGCAGCTCCTCTTCAACGCTCCCATCTCTGTGTGGCCAGGACGTGCAATGGACATCTCCGGCAGCTCCTGGGCAACATTCCAATCTCTGTGTGGCCAGGATGTGCACTGTATAACCCCTGCAGCTCCTGGTCAACATTCCCATTTGTGTGGCCAGGGTGTGCACTGTGTAACACCTGCAGCTCCTGGCCAACATTCCAATCTCTGTGTGGCCAGGGTGTGCTCTGTATAGCCCCTGAATCTCCTGATTGACATTCCCATCTCTGTGTGGCCAGGGTGTGCTCTGTATAACCCCTGCAGCTCCTGGTCAACATTGCCATCTCTGTGTGGCCAGGGCGTGCTCTGTATAACCACTGTAGCTCCTGGTCAACATTCCCATCTCTGTGTGGCCAGGGTATGCTCTGTATAACCCCTGCAGCCAATGGTCAACATTCCCATCTCTGTGTGGCCAGGCTGTGCTCTGTATAACCACTGCAGCTCCTGGTCAACATTCCTTTCTCTGTGTGTGGCCAGGGTGTGCTCTGTATAACCCGTACACCTGGTCAACATCCCCATCTCTGTGTGTGGCCAGGGGATGCTCTGTATAACTCCTGCAGTTCCTGGTCAACATTCCCATCTCTGTATGGCCAGCGTGTGCTCTGTATAACCCCTGCAGCTCCTGGTCAACATTCCCATCTCTGTGTGGCCAGGGTGTGCTCTGTATAACCCCTGCATCTCCTGGACAACATTCCCATCTCTATGTGGCCAGGGTGCGCTCTGTATAACACCTGTAGCTCCTCTTCAACACTCCCATCTCTGTGTGGCCAGGAGGTGCTCTGTACATCGCCTGTAGCTCCTGGCCAACATTCCCATCTCTGTGTGACCAGGGTGTGCTCTGTATAACCCCTGAATCTCCTGGTTGACATTCCCATCTCTGTGTAGCCAGGGTGTGCTCTGTATAACCCCTGCAGCTCCTGGTCAACATTCCCATCTCTGTGTGGCCAGGGCGTGCTCTGTATAACCCCTGCAGCTCCTGGTCAACATTCCCATCTCTGTGTGACCAGAGTGTGCTCTGTTTAACTCCTGCAGCTCCTGTAGAACATTCCCATCTCTGTGTGGCCAGAGTGCGCTCTGTATAACCACTGCAGCTCCTGGTCTGCATTCCCATCTCTGTGTGGCCAGAGTGTGCTCTGTATAACCCCTGCAGCTCCTGGTCAACATTCCCATCGCTGTGTGGCCAGGGAGTGCTCTGTATAACCTCTGCAGCTCCTGGTCAACATTCCCATCTCTGTGTGGCCAGGGCGTGCTCTGTATAACCCCTGCAGCTCCTGGTCAACATTCCCATCTCTGTGTGACTAGAGTGTGCTCTGTTTAACTCCTGCAGCTCCTGGTCAACATTCCCATCTCTGTGTGGCCAGAGTGTGCTCTGTATAACCACTGCAGCTCCTGGTCTACATTCCCCTCTCTGTGTGGCCAGGGTGTGCTCTGTATACTCCTGCAGCTCCTGGTCAACATTCCCATCTCTGCGTGGCCAGGGTGTGCTTTGTATAACCTCTGCTCCTGGTCAACATTCCCATCTTTGTGTGTCCAGGGTGTGCTCTGTATAACAACTGAAGCTCCTGGTCAACATTCCCATCTCTGTGTGTGGCCAGGGTGTGCTCTGTATAACCCCTGCAGTTCCTGGTCAACATTCCCATCGCTGTGTGGCCAGCGTGTGCTCTATATAACCCCTGCAGCTCCTGGTCAACATTCCCATCTCTGTGTGGCCAGGGCGTGCTCTGTATAACCCCTGCAGCTCCTGGTCAACATTCCCATCTCTGTTTGACCAGAGTGTGCTCTGTTGAACTCCTGCAGCTCCTGTAGAACATTCCCATCTCTGTGTGGCCAGAGTGTGCTCTGTATAACCACTGCAGCTCCTGGTCAACATTCCCATCTCTGTGTGGCCAGGATGTGCTTTGTATACCCTCTGCTCCTGGTCAACATTCCCATCTCTGTTTGTCCAGGGTGTGCTCTGTATAACAACTGCAGCTCCTGGTCAACATTCCCATTTCTGTGTGTGGCCAGGGTGTGCTCTGTATAACCCCTGCAACTCCTGGTCAACATTACCATCTCTGTGTGGCCAGGGTGTGCTCTGCATAACCTCTGCAGCTCCTGGTCAACATTCCCACCTCTTTGTGAGCCGGGATGTGCTCTGTATAACCTCTGCAACTCCTGGTCAACATTTCCATCTCTGAATGGCCAGCGTGTGCTCTGTATAACTCCTGCATCTCCTGGTCAGCATTCTCATCTCTGTGTGGCCAGGCCGTGCACTGTATAACCCCTGTAGCTCCTGGTCAACATTCCCATCTCTGTGTGGCCAGGATGTGCACTGTATAGCCCCTGAATCTCCTGATTGACATTCCCATCTCTGTGTGGCCAGGGTGTGCTCTGTATAACCCCTGCAGCTCCTGGTCAACATTGCCATCTCTGTGTGGCCAGGGCGTGCTCTGTATAACCACTGTAGCTCCTGGTCAACATTCCCATCTCTGTGTGGCCAGGGTATGCTCTGTATAACCCCTGCAGCCAATGGTCAACATTCCCATCTCTGTGTGGCCAGGCTGTGCTCTGTATAACCACTGCAGCTCCTGGTCAACATTCCTTTCTCTGTGTGTGGCCAGGGTGTGCTCTGTATAACCCGTACACCTGGTCAACATTCCCATCTCTGTGTGTGGCCAGGGGATGCTCTGTATAACTCCTGCAGTTCCTGGTCAACATTCCCATCTCTGTATGGCCAGCGTGTGCTCTGTATAACCCCTGCAGCTCCTGGTCAACATTCCCATCTCTGTGTGGCCAGGGTGTGCTCTGTATAACCCCTGCATCTCCTGGACAACATTCCCATCTCTATGTGGCCAGGGTGCGCTCTGTATAACACCTGTAGCTCCTCTTCAACACTCCCATCTCTGTGTGGCCAGGAGGTGCTCTGTACATCCCCTGTAGCTCCTGGCCAACATTCCCATCTCTGTGTGGCCAGGGTGTGCTCTGTATAACCCCTGAATCTCCTGGTTGACATTCCCATCACTGTGTAGCCAGGGTGTGCTCTGTATAACCCCTGCAGCTCCTGGTCAACATTCCCTTCTCTGTGTGGCCAGGGCGTGCTCTGTATAACCCCTGCAGCTCCTGGTCAACATTCCCATCTCTGTGTGACCAGAGTGTGCTCTGTTTAACTCCTGCAGCTCCTGTAGAACATTCCCATCTCTGTGTGGCCAGAGTGCGCTCTGTATAACCACTGCAGCTCCTGGTCTGCATTCCCATCTCTGTGTGGCCAGAGTGTGCTCTGTATAATCCCTGCACCTCCTGGTCAACATTCCCATCGCTGTGTGGCCAGGGAGTGCTCTGTATAACCTCTGCAGCTCCTGGTCAACATTCCCATCTCTGTGTGGCCAGGGCGTGCTCTGTATAACCCCTGCAGCTCCTGGTCAACATTCCCATCTCTGTGTGACCAGAGTGTGCTCTGTTTAACTCCTGCAGCTCCTGGTCAACATTCCCATCTCTGTGTGGCCAGAGTGTGCTCTGTATAACCACTGCAGCTCCTGGTCTACATTCCCCTCTCTGTGTGGCCAGGGTGTGCTCTGTATACTCCTGCAGCTCCTGGTCAACATTCCCATCTCTGCGTGGCCAGGGTGTGCTTTGTATAACCTCTGCTCCTGGTCAACATTCCCATCTTTGTGTGTCCAGGGTGTGCTCTGTATAACAACTGAAGCTCCTGGTCAACATTCCCATCTCTGTGTGTGGCCAGGGTGTGCTCTGTATAACCCCTGCAGTTCCTGGTCAACATTCCCATCTCTGTGTGGCCAGCGTGTGCTCTATATAACCCCTGCAGCTCCTGGTCAACATTCCCATCTCTGTGTGGCCAGGGCGTGCTCTGTATAACCCCTGCAGCTCCTGGTCAACATTCCCATCTCTGTTTGACCAGAGTGTGCTCTGTTGAACTCCTGCAGCTCCTGTAGAACATTCCCATCTCTGTGTGGCCAGAGTGTGCTCTGTATAACCACTGCAGCTCCTGGTCAACATTCCCATCTCTGTGTGGCCAGGATGTGCTTTGTATAACCTCTGCTCCTGGTCAACATTCCCATCTCTGTTTGTCCAGGGTGTGCTCTGTATAACAACTGCAGCTCCTGGTCAACATTCCCATTTCTGTGTGTGGCCAGGGTGTGCTCTGTATAACCCCTGCAACTCCTGGTCAACATTACCATCTCTGTGTGGCCAGGGTGTGCTCTGCATAACCTCTGCAGCTCCTGGTCAACATTCCCACCTCTTTGTGAGCCGGGGTGTGCTCTGTATAACCTCTGCAACTCCTGGTCAACATTTCCATCTCTGAATGGCCAGCGTGTGCTCTGTATAACTCCTGCATCTCCTGGTCAGCATTCTCATCTCTGTGTGGCCAGGCCGTGCACTGTATAACCCCTGTAGCTCCTGGTCAACATTCCCAACTCTGTGTGGCCAGGGAGTGCTCTGTATAACCCCTGCATCTCCAGGTCAACATTCCCATCTATGTGTGGCCAAGGGTGTGCTCTGTATAACACCTGCAGCTCCTGCTCAACTTTCCCATCTCAGTAGGGCCAGGATGTGCTCTATATAACCCCTGCAGCTCCTGGCCAACAGTCCCATCTCTGTGTGGCCAGGGTGTGCTCTGTATAATCCCTGAATCTCCTGGTTGACATTCCCATCTCTGTGTGGCCAGGGTGTGCTCTGTATAACCCCTGCAGCTCCTGGTCAACATTCCCATCTCTGTGTGGCCAGGGCGTGCTCTGTATAACCCCTGCAGCTCCTGGTCAACATTCCCATCTCTGTGTGACCAGAGTGTGCTCTGTTTAACTCCTGCAGCTCCTGTTGAACAATCCCATCTCTGTGTAGCCAGAGTGTGCTCTGTATAACCACTGCAGCTCCTGGTCTACATTCCCATCACTGTGTGGCCAGGGTGTGCTCTGTATAACTCCTGCTGCTCTTGGTCAACCTTCCCATCTCTGTGTGGCCAGGATGTGCTTTGTATAATCTCTGCTCCTGGTCAACATTCCCATCTCTGTGTGTCCAGGGTGTGCTCTCTATAACCCCTGCAGCTCCTGGTCAACATTCCTTTCTCTGTGTGTGGCCAGGGTGTGCTCTGTATAACCCCTACACCTGGTCAACATTCCCATCTCTGTGTGTGGCCAGGGTGTGCTCTGTATAACTCCTGCAGTTCCTGGTCAACATTCCCACCTCTTTGTGAGCCGGGATGTGCTCTGTATAACCTCTGCAACTCCTGGTCAACATTTCCATCTCTGAATGGCCAGCGTGTGCTCTGTATAACTCCTGCATCTCCTGGTCAGCATTCTCATCTCTGTGTGGCCAGGCCGTGCACTGTATAACCCCTGTAGCTCCTGGTCAACATTCCCATCTCTGTGTGGCCAGGATGTGCACTGTATAGCCCCTGAATCTCCTGATTGACATTCCCATCTCTGTGTGGCCAGGGTGTGCTCTGTATAACCCCTGCAGCTCCTGGTCAACATTGCCATCTCTGTGTGGCCAGGGCGTGCTCTGTATAACCACTGTAGCTCCTGGTCAACATTCCCATCTCTGTGTGGCCAGGGTATGCTCTGTATAACCCCTGCAGCCAATGGTCAACATTCCCATCTCTGTGTGGCCAGGCTGTGCTCTGTATAACCACTGCAGCTCCTGGTCAACATTCCTTTCTCTGTGTGTGGCCAGGGTGTGCTCTGTATAACCCGTACACCTGGTCAACATTCCCATCTCTGTGTGTGGCCAGGGGATGCTCTGTATAACTCCTGCAGTTCCTGGTCAACATTCCCATCTCTGTATGGCCAGCGTGTGCTCTGTATAACCCCTGCAGCTCCTGGTCAACATTCCCATCTCTGTGTGGCCAGGGTGTGCTCTGTATAACCCCTGCATCTCCTGGACAACATTCCCATCTCTATGTGGCCAGGGTGCGCTCTGTATAACACCTGTAGCTCCTCTTCAACACTCCCATCTCTGTGTGGCCAGGAGGTGCTCTGTACATCCCCTGTAGCTCCTGGCCAACATTCCCATCTCTGTGTGGCCAGGGTGTGCTCTGTATAACCCCTGAATCTCCTGGTTGACATTCCCATCACTGTGTAGCCAGGGTGTGCTCTGTATAACCCCTGCAGCTCCTGGTCAACATTCCCTTCTCTGTGTGGCCAGGGCGTGCTCTGTATAACCCCTGCAGCTCCTGGTCAACATTCCCATCTCTGTGTGACCAGAGTGTGCTCTGTTTAACTCCTGCAGCTCCTGTAGAACATTCCCATCTCTGTGTGGCCAGAGTGCGCTCTGTATAACCACTGCAGCTCCTGGTCTGCATTCCCATCTCTGTGTGGCCAGAGTGTGCTCTGTATAATCCCTGCACCTCCTGGTCAACATTCCCATCGCTGTGTGGCCAGGGAGTGCTCTGTATAACCTCTGCAGCTCCTGGTCAACATTCCCATCTCTGTGTGGCCAGGGCGTGCTCTGTATAACCCCTGCAGCTCCTGGTCAACATTCCCATCTCTGTGTGACCAGAGTGTGCTCTGTTTAACTCCTGCAGCTCCTGGTCAACATTCCCATCTCTGTGTGGCCAGAGTGTGCTCTGTATAACCACTGCAGCTCCTGGTCTACATTCCCCTCTCTGTGTGGCCAGGGTGTGCTCTGTATACTCCTGCAGCTCCTGGTCAACATTCCCATCTCTGCGTGGCCAGGGTGTGCTTTGTATAACCTCTGCTCCTGGTCAACATTCCCATCTTTGTGTGTCCAGGGTGTGCTCTGTATAACAACTGAAGCTCCTGGTCAACATTCCCATCTCTGTGTGTGGCCAGGGTGTGCTCTGTATAACCCCTGCAGTTCCTGGTCAACATTCCCATCTCTGTGTGGCCAGCGTGTGCTCTATATAACCCCTGCAGCTCCTGGTCAACATTCCCATCTCTGTGTGGCCAGGGCGTGCTCTGTATAACCCCTGCAGCTCCTGGTCAACATTCCCATCTCTGTTTGACCAGAGTGTGCTCTGTTGAACTCCTGCAGCTCCTGTAGAACATTCCCATCTCTGTGTGGCCAGAGTGTGCTCTGTATAACCACTGCAGCTCCTGGTCAACATTCCCATCTCTGTGTGGCCAGGATGTGCTTTGTATAACCTCTGCTCCTGGTCAACATTCCCATCTCTGTTTGTCCAGGGTGTGCTCTGTATAACAACTGCAGCTCCTGGTCAACATTCCCATTTCTGTGTGTGGCCAGGGTGTGCTCTGTATAACCCCTGCAACTCCTGGTCAACATTACCATCTCTGTGTGGCCAGGGTGTGCTCTGCATAACCTCTGCAGCTCCTGGTCAACATTCCCACCTCTTTGTGAGCCGGGGTGTGCTCTGTATAACCTCTGCAACTCCTGGTCAACATTTCCATCTCTGAATGGCCAGCGTGTGCTCTGTATAACTCCTGCATCTCCTGGTCAGCATTCTCATCTCTGTGTGGCCAGGCCGTGCACTGTATAACCCCTGTAGCTCCTGGTCAACATTCCCAACTCTGTGTGGCCAGGGAGTGCTCTGTATAACCCCTGCATCTCCAGGTCAACATTCCCATCTATGTGTGGCCAAGGGTGTGCTCTGTATAACACCTGCAGCTCCTGCTCAACTTTCCCATCTCAGTAGGGCCAGGATGTGCTCTATATAACCCCTGCAGCTCCTGGCCAACAGTCCCATCTCTGTGTGGCCAGGGTGTGCTCTGTATAATCCCTGAATCTCCTGGTTGACATTCCCATCTCTGTGTGGCCAGGGTGTGCTCTGTATAACCCCTGCAGCTCCTGGTCAACATTCCCATCTCTGTGTGGCCAGGGCGTGCTCTGTATAACCCCTGCAGCTCCTGGTCAACATTCCCATCTCTGTGTGACCAGAGTGTGCTCTGTTTAACTCCTGCAGCTCCTGTTGAACAATCCCATCTCTGTGTAGCCAGAGTGTGCTCTGTATAACCACTGCAGCTCCTGGTCTACATTCCCATCACTGTGTGGCCAGGGTGTGCTCTGTATAACTCCTGCTGCTCTTGGTCAACCTTCCCATCTCTGTGTGGCCAGGATGTGCTTTGTATAATCTCTGCTCCTGGTCAACATTCCCATCTCTGTGTGTCCAGGGTGTGCTCTCTATAACCCCTGCAGCTCCTGGTCAACATTCCTTTCTCTGTGTGTGGCCAGGGTGTGCTCTGTATAACCCCTACACCTGGTCAACATTCCCATCTCTGTGTGTGGCCAGGGTGTGCTCTGTATAACTCCTGCAGTTCCTGGTCAACATTCCCATCTCTGTGTGGCCAGCGTGTACTCTATATAACCCCTGCAGCTCCTGGTCAACATTCCCAACTGTGTGTGGCCAGGGTGTGCCCTGTATAACTCCGGCAGCTCCTGGACAACATTCCCATCTCTGTGTGGCCAGGATGTGCACTGTATAACCCCTGCAGCTCCTGGTCAACATTCCCATCTCTGTGTGGCCAGGGCGTGTTCTGTATAACCCCTGCAGCTCCTGGTCAACATTCCCATCTCTGTGTGACCAGAGTGTGCTCTGTTTAACTACTGCAGCTCCTGGTCAACATTCCCATCTCTGTGTGGCCAGAGTGTTCTCTGTATAACCACTGCAGCTCCTGGTCTACATTCTCATCTCTGTGTGGCCAGGGTGTGCTCTGTATAACTCCTGCAGCTCCTGGTCAACATTCCCATCACTGCGTGGCCAGGGTGTGCTTTGTATAACCTCTGCTCCTGGTCAACATTCCCATCTCTGTGTGTCCAGGGTGTGCTCTGTATAACAACTGCAGCTCCTGGTCAACATTCCCATCTCTGTGTGTGGCCAGGGTGTGCTCTGTATAACCCCTGCAACTCCTGGTCAACATTCCCATCTCTGTGTGGCCAGGGTGTGCACTGTATAACCCCTGCAGCTCCTGGCCAACATTGCCATCTCTGTGTGTTGCCAGGGTGTGCTCTGTATAACCACTGTAGCTCCTGGTCAACATTCCCATCTCTGTGTGGCCAGGCTGTGCTCTGTATAACCACTGCAGCTCCTGGTCAACATTCCTTTCTCTGTGTGTGGCCAGGATGTGCTCTGTATAACCCGTACACCTGGTCAACATTCCCATCTCTGTGTGTGGCCAGGGAGTGCTCTGTATAACTCCTGCAGTTCCTGGTCAACATTCCCAGCTCTGTATGGCCAGCGTGTGCTCTGTATAACCCCTGCAACTCCTGGTCAACATTCCCATCTCTGTGTGGCCAGGGTGTGCTCTGTATAACCCCTGCATCTCCTGGACAACATTCCCATCTTTATGTTGCCAGGGTGCGCTCTGTATAACACCTGTAGCTCCTCTTCAACACTCCCATCTCTGTGTGGCCAGGACGTGCACTGTACATCTCCGGCAGCTCCTGGGCAACATTCCCATCTCTGTGTGACCAGAGTGTGCTCTGTTTAACTCCTGCAGCTCCTGTAGAACATTCCCATCTCTGTGTGGCCAGAGTGCGCTCTGTATAACCACTGCAGCTCCTGGTCTGCTTTCCCATCTCTGTGTGGCTAGAGTGTGCTCTGTATAATCCCTGCAGCTCCTGGTCAACATTCCAATCTCTGTGTGGCCAGGGCGTGCTCTGTATAACCCCTGCAGCTCCTGGTCAACATTCCCACCTCTGTGTGACCAGAGTGTGCTCTATTTAACTCCTGCAGCTCCTGGTCAACATTCCCATCTCTGTGTGGCCAGAGTGTGCTCTGTATTACCACTGCAGCTCCTGGTCTACATTCCCATCTCTGTGTGGCCAGGGTGTGCTCTGTATAGCTCCTGCAGCTCCTGGTCAACATTCCCATCTCTGTGTGGCCAGGATGTGCTCTGTATAACAACTGCAGCTCGTAGTCAACATTCCCATCTCTGTGTGTGGCCAGGGTGTGCTCTGTATAACCCCTGCAACTCCTGGTCAACAGTCCCATCTCTGTGTGGCCAGGGTGTGCTCTGCATAAACTCTGCAGCTCCTGGTCAACATTCCCACCTCTTTGTGAGCCGGGGTATGCTCTGTATAACCCCTGCAACTCCTGGTCTACATTCCCATCTCTGTGTGGCCAGGGTGTGCTCTGTATAACTCCTGCAGCTCCTG
The DNA here is from genome assembly GCF_047496885.1 of Scyliorhinus torazame. NCBI lineage: Eukaryota > Metazoa > Chordata > Chondrichthyes > Carcharhiniformes > Scyliorhinidae > Scyliorhinus > Scyliorhinus torazame. The sequence continues at coordinate 37,127,398 of NC_092729.1, forward strand.
GTCAACATTCCCATCACTGCGTGGCCAGGGTGTGCTTTGTATAACCTCTGCTCCTGGTCAACGTTCCCATCTCTGTGTGTCCAGGGTGTGCTCTGTATAACAACTGCAGCTCCTGGTCAACATTCCCATCTCTGTGTGTGGCCAGGGTGTGCTCTGTATAACCCCTGCAACTCCTGGTCAACATTCCCATCTCTGTGTGGCCAGGGTGTGCACTGTATAACCCCTGCAGCTCCTGGCCAACATTGCCATCTCTGTGTGTTGCCAGGGTGTGCTCTGTATAACCACTGTAGCTCCTGGTCAACATTCCCATCTCTGTGTGGCCAGGATGTGCTCTGTATAACCACTGCAGCTCCTGGTCAACATTCCTTTCTCTGTGTGTGGCCAGGATGTGCTCTGTATAACCCGTACACCTGGTCAACATTCCCATCTCTGTGTGTGGCCAGGGTGTGCTCTGTATAACTCCTGCAGTTCCTGGTCAACATTCCAAGCTCTGTATGGCCAGCGTGTGCTCTGTATAACCCCTCCAACTCCTGGTCAACATTCCCATCTCTGTGTGGCCAGGGTGTGCTCTGTATAACCCCTGCATCTCCTGGACAACATTCCCATCTTTATGTTGCCAGGGTGCGCTCTGTATAACACCTGTAGCTCCTCTTCAACACTCCCATCTCTGTGTGGCCAGGACGTGCACTGTACATCTCCGGCAGCTCCTGGGCAACATTCCCATCTCTGTGTGACCAGAGTGTGCTCTGTTTAACTCCTGCAGCTCCTGTAGAACATTCCCATCTCTGTGTGGCCAGAGTGCGCTCTGTATAACCACTGCAGCTCCTGGTCTGCATTCCCATCTCTGTGTGGCCAGAGTGTGCTCTGTATAACCCCTGCAGCTCCTGGTCAACATTCCAATCTCTGTGTGGCCAGGGCGTGCTCTGTATAATCCCTGCAGCTCCTGGTCAACATTCCCACCTCTGTGTGACCAGAGTGTGCTCTATTTAACTCCTGCAGCTCCTGGTCAACATTCCCATCTCTGTGTGGCCAGAGTGTGCTCTGTATTACCACTGCAGCTCCTGGTCTACATTCCCATCTCTGTGTGGCCAGGGTGTGCTCTGTATAACTCCTGCAGCTCCTGGTCAACATTCCCATCTCTGTGTGGCCAGGATGTGCTCTGTATAACAACTGCAGCTCGTAGTCAACATTCCCATCTCTGTGTGTGGCCAGGGTGTGCTCTGTATAACCCCTGCAACTCCTGGTCAACAGTCCCATCTCTGTGTGGCCAGGGTGTGCTCTGCATAAACTCTGCAGCTCCTGGTCAACATTCCCACCTCTTTGTGAGCCGGGGTATGCTCTGTATAACCCCTGCAACTCCTGGTCAACATTTCAATCTCTGAATGGCTAGCGTGTGCTCTGTATAACTCCTGCATCTCCTGGTCAGCATTCCCATCTCTGCGTGGCCAGGCTGTGCACTGTATATCCCCTGTAGCTCCTGGTCAACATTCCCAACTCTGTATGGCCAGGGAGTGCTCTGCATAACCCCTCTGGCTCCTGGTCAACATTCCCATCTACGTGTGGCCAGGGTGTGCTCTGCATAACACCTGCAGCTCCTGCTCAACTTTCCCATCTCAGTGGGGCCAGGATGTGCTCTATATTACCCCTGCAGCTTCTGGTCAACATTCCCATCTCTGTGTGGCCAGGGTGTGCTCTGTATAACCCCTGCAGCTACTGGTCAACATTCCCATCTCTGTGTGGCCAGCGTTTGCTCTGTATAAACCCTGCAGCTCCTGGTCAACATTTCCATCTCTGTGTGGCTAGGGTGTGCTCTGTATAACCCCTGCATCTCCTGGACAACATTCCCATCTCTGTGTGGCCAGGGTGCGCTCTGTATAACACCTGTAGCTCCTCTTCAACACTCCCATCTCTGTGTGGCCAGGACGTGCACTGTACATCTCCGGCAGCTCCTGGGCAACATTCCAATCTCTGTGTGGCCAGGATGTGCACTGTATAACCCCTGCAGCTCCTGGTCAACATTCCCATCTCTGTGTGGCCAGGGTGTGCACTGTGTAACCCCTGCAGCTCCTGGCCAACATTCCCATCACTGTGTGGCCAGGGTGTGCTCTGTATAACTCCTGCAGCTCTTGGTCAACCTTCCCATCTCTGTGTGGCCAGGATGTGCTTTGTATATCCTCTGCTCCTGGTCAACATTCCCATCTCTGTGTGGCCAGCGTGTAATCTATATAACCCCTGCAGCTCCTGGTCAACATTCCCAACTGTGTGTGGCCAGGGTGTGCCCTGTATAACTCCGGCAGCTCCTGGACAACATTCCCATCTCTGTGTGGCCAGGATGTGCACTGTATAACCCCTGCAGCTCCTGGTCAACATTCCCATCTTTGTGTGGCCAGGGTGTGCACTGTATAACCCCTGCAGCTCCTGGCCAACATTGCCATCTCTGTGTGTTGCCAGGGTGTGCTCTGTATAACCACTGTAGCTCCTGGTCAACATTCCCATCTCTGTGTGGCCAGGCTGTGCTCTGTATAACCACTGCAGCTCCTGGTCAACATTCCTTTCTCTGTGTGTGGCCAGGATGTGCTCTGTATAACCCGTACACCTGGTCAACATTCCCATCTCTGTGTGTGGCCAGGGTGTGCTCTGTATAACTCCTGCAGTTCCTGGTCAACATTCCCAGCTCTGTATGGCCAGCGTGTGCTCTGTATAACCCCTGCAACTCCTGGTCAACATTCCCATCTCTGTGTGGCCAGGGTGTGCTCTGTATAACCCCTGCATCTCCTGGACAACATTCCCATCTTTATGTTGCCAGGGTGCGCTCTGTATAACACCTGTAGCTCCTCTTCAACACTCCCATCTCTGTGTGGCCAGGACGTGCACTGTACATCTCCGGCAGCTCCTGGGCAACATTCCCATCTCTGTGTGACCAGAGTGTGCTCTGTTTAACTCCTGCAGCTCCTGTAGAACATTCCCATCTCTGTGTGGCCAGAGTGCGCTCTGTATAACCACTGCAGCTCCTGGTCTGCTTTCCCATCTCTGTGTGGCTAGAGTGTGCTCTGTATAATCCCTGCAGCTCCTGGTCAACATTCCAATCTCTGTGTGGCCAGGGCGTGCTCTGTATAACCCCTGCAGCTCCTGGTCAACATTCCCACCTCTGTTTGACCAGAGTGTGCTCTATTTAACTCCTGCAGCTCCTGGTCAACATTCCCATCTCTGTGTGGCCAGAGTGTGCTCTGTATTACCACTGCAGCTCCTGGTCTACATTCCCATCTCTGTGTGGCCAGGGTGTGCTCTGTATAACTCCTGCAGCTCCTGGTCAACATTCCCATCTCTGTGTGGCCAGGATGTGCTCTGTATAACAACTGCAGCTCGTAGTCAACATTCCCATCTCTGTGTGTGGCCAGGGTGTGCTCTGTATAACCCCTGCAACTCCTGGTCAACAGTCCCATCTCTGTGTGGCCAGGGTGTGCTCTGCATAAACTCTGCAGCTCCTGGTCAACATTCCCACCTCTTTGTGAGCCGGGGTATGCTCTGTATAACCCCTGCAACTCCTGGTCTACATTCCCATCTCTGTGTGGCCAGGGTGTGCTCTGTATAACCACTGTAGCTCCTGGTCAACATTCCCATCTCTGTGTGGCCAGGCTGTGCTCTGTATAACCACTGCAGCTCCTGGTCAACATTCCTTTCTCTGTGTGTGGCCAGGATGTGCTCTGTATAACCCGTACACCTGGTCAACATTCCCATCTCTGTGTGTGGCCAGGGTGTGCTCTGTATAACTCCTGCAGTTCCTGGTCAACATTCCCAGCTCTGTATGGCCAGCGTGTGCTCTGTATAACCCCTGCAACTCCTGGTCAACATTCCCATCTCTGTGTGGCCAGGGTGTGCTCTGTATAACCCCTGCATCTCCTGGACAACATTCCCATCTTTATGTTGCCAGGGTGCGCTCTGTATAACACCTGTAGCTCCTCTTCAACACTCCCATCTCTGTGTGGCCAGGACGTGCACTGTACATCTCCGGCAGCTCCTGGGCAACATTCCCATCTCTATGTGACCAGTGTGTGCTCTGTTTAACTCCTGCAGCTCCTGTAGAACATTCCCATCTCTGTGTGGCCAGAGTGCGCTCTGTATAACCACTGCAGCTCCTGGTCTGCTTTCCCATCTCTGTGTGGCTAGAGTGTGCTCTGTATAATCCCTGCAGCTCCTGGTCAACATTCCAATCTCTGTGTGGCCAGGGCGTGCTCTGTATAACCCCTGCAGCTCCTGGTCAACATTCCCACCTCTGTTTGACCAGAGTGTGCTCTATTTAACTCCTGCAGCTCCTGGTCAACATTCCCATCTCTGTGTGGCCAGAGTGTGCTCTGTATTACCACTGCAGCTCCTGGTCTACATTCCCATCTCTGTGTGGCCAGGGTGTGCTCTGTATAACTCCTGCAGCTCCTGGTCAACATTCCCATCTCTGTGTGGCCAGGATGTGCTCTGTATAACAACTGCAGCTCGTAGTCAACATTCCCATCTCTGTGTGTGGCCAGGGTGTGCTCTGTATAACCCCTGCAACTCCTGGTCAACAGTCCCATCTCTGTGTGGCCAGGGTGTGCTCTGCAAAAACTCTGCAGCTCCTGGTCAACATTCCCACCTCTTTGTGAGCCGGGGTATGCTCTGTATAACCCCTGCAACTCCTGGTCTACATTCCCATCTCTGTGTGGCCAGGGTGTGCTCTGTATAACTCCTGCAGCTCCTGGTCAACATTCCCATCTCTGTGTGTGGCCAGGGTGTGCTCTGTATAACCCCTGCAACTCCTGGTCAACATTCCCATCTCTGTGTGGCCAGGGTGTGCACTGTATAACCCCTGCAGCTCCTGGCCAACATTGCCATCTCTGTGTGTTGCCAGGGTGTGCTCTGTATAACCACTGTAGCTCCTGGTCAACATTCCCATCTCTGTGTGGCCAGGCTGTGCTCTGTATAACCACTGCAGCTCCTGGTCAACATTCCTTTCTCTGTGTGTGGCCAGGATGTGCTCTGTATAACCCGTACACCTGGTCAACATTCCCATCTCTGTGTGTGGCCAGGGTGTGCTCTGTATAACTCCTGCAGTTCCTGGTCAACATTCCCAGCTCTGTATGGCCAGCGTGTGCTCTGTATAACCCCTGCAACTCCTGGTCAACATTCCCATCTCTGTGTGGCCAGGGTGTGCTCTGTATAACCCCTGCATCTCCTGGACAACATTCCCATCTTTATGTTGCCAGGGTGCGCTCTGTATAACACCTGTAGCTCCTCTTCAACACTCCCATCTCTGTGTGGCCAGGACGTGCACTGTACATCTCCGGCAGCTCCTGGGCAACATTCCCATCTCTGTGTGACCAGAGTGTGCTCTGTTTAACTCCTGCAGCTCCTGTAGAACATTCCCATCTCTGTGTGGCCAGAGTGCGCTCTGTATAACCACTGCAGCTCCTGGTCTGCATTCCCATCTCTGTGTGGCCAGAGTGTGCTCTGTATAACCCCTGCAGCTCCTGGTCAACATTCCAATCTCTGTGTGGCCAGGGCGTGCTCTGTATAATCCCTGCAGCTCGTGGTCAACATTCCCACCTCTGTGTGACCAGAGTGTGCTCTATTTAACTCCTGCAGCTCCTGGTCAACATTCCCATCTCTGTGTGGCCAGAGTGTGCTCTGTATTACCACTGCAGCTCCTGGTCTACATTCCCATCTCTGTGTGGCCAGGGTGTGCTCTGTATAACTCCTGCAGCTCCTGGTCAACATTCCCATCTCTGTGTGGCCAGGATGTGCTCTGTATAACAACTGAAGCTCGTAGTCAACATTCCCATCTCTGTGTGTGGCCAGGGTGTGCTCTGTATAACCCCTGCAACTCCTGGTCAACAGTCCCATCTCTGTGTGGCCAGGGTGTGCTCTGCATAAACTCTGCAGCTCCTGGTCAACATTCCCACCTCTTTGTGAGCCGGGGTATGCTCTGTATAACCCCTGCAACTCCTGGTCAACATTTCAATCTCTGAATGGCTAGCGTGTGCTCTGTATAACTCCTGCATCTCCTGGTCAGCATTCCCATCTCTGTGTGGCCAGGCTGTGCACTGTATATCCCCTGTAGCTCCTGGTCAACATTCCCAACTCTGTATGGCCAGGGAGTGCTCTGCATAACCCCTCTGGCTCCTGGTCAACATTCCCATCTACGTGTGGCCAGGGTGTGCTCTGCATAACACCTGCAGCTCCTGCTCAACTTTCCCATCTCAGTGGGGCCAGGATGTGCTCTATATTACCCCTGCAGCTTCTGGTCAACATTCCCATCTCTGTGTGGCCAGGGTGTGCTCTGTATAACCCCTGCAGCTACTGGTCAACATTCCCATCTCTGTGTGGCCAGCGTTTGCTCTGTATAAACCCTGCAGCTCCTGGTCAACATTTCCATCTCTGTGTGGCCAGGGTGTGCTCTGTATAACCCCTGCATCTCCGGGACAACATTCCCATCTCTGTGTGGCCAGGGTGCGCTCTGTATAACACCTGTAGCTCCTCTTCAACACTCCCATCTCTGTGTGGCCAGGACGTGCACTGTACATCTCCGGCAGCTCCTGGGCAACATTCCAATCTCTGTGTGGCCAGGATGTGCACTGTATAACCCCTGCAGCTCCTGGTCAACATTCCCATCTCTGTGTGGCCAGGGTGTGCACTGTGTAACCCCTGCAGCTCCTGGCCAACATTCCCATCACTGTGTGGCCAGGGTGTGCTCTGTATAACTCCTGCAGCTCTTGGTCAACCTTCCCATCTCTGTGTGGCCAGGATGTGCTTTGTATATCCTCTGCTCCTGGTCAACATTCCCATCTCTGTGTGGCCAGCGTGTAATCTATATAACCCCTGCAGCTCCTGGTCAACATTCCCAACTGTGTGTGGCCAGGGTGTGCCCTGTATAACTCCGGCAGCTCCTGGACAACATTCCCATCTCTGTGTGGCCAGGATGTGCACTGTATAACCCCTGCAGCTCCTGGTCAACATTCCCATCTTTGTGTGGCCAGGGCGTGCTCTGTATAACCCCTGCAGCTCCTGGTGAACATTCCCATCTCTGTGTGGCCAGAGTGTTCTCTGTATAACCACTGCAGCTCCTGGTCTACATTCCCATCTCTGTGTGGCCAGGGTGTGCTCTGTATAACTCCTGCAGCTCCTGGTCAACATTCCAATCTCTGTGTGGCCAGGGCGTGCTCTGTATAACCCCTGCAGCTCCTGGTCAACATTCCCACCTCTGTGTGGCCAGAGTGTGCTCTGTTTAACTCCTGCAGCTCCTGGTCAACATTCCCATCTCTGTGTGGCCAGAGTGTGCTCTGTATTACCACTGCAGCTCCTGGTCTACATTCCCATCTCTGTGTGGCCAGGGTGTGCTCTGTATAACTCCTGCAGCTCCTGGTCAACATTCCCATCTCTGTGTGGCCAGGATGTGCTCTGTATAACAACTGCAGCTCGTAGTCAACATTCCCATCTCTGTGTGTGGCCAGGGTGTGCTCTGTATAACCCCTGCAACTCCTGGTCAACATTCCCATCTCTGTGGGGCCAGGACGTGCTCTATATAACCCCTGCAGCTTCTGGTCAACATTCCCATCTCTGTGTGGCCAGGGTGTGCTCTGTATAACCCCTGCAACTCCTGGTCAACATTTCAATCTCTGAATGGCCAGCGTGTGCTCTGTATAACTCCTGCATCTCCTGGTCAGCATTCCCATCTCTGTGTGGCCAGGCTGTGCACTGTATATCCCCTGTAGCTCCTGGTCAACATTTCCAACTCTGTATGGCCAGGGTGTGCTCTGCATAACCCCTCTGGCTCCTGGTCAACATTCCCATCTATGTGTGGCCTGGGTGTGCTCTGCATAACACCTGCAGCTCCTGCTCAACTTTCCCATCTCAGTGGGGCCAGGATTTGCTCTATATAACCCCTGCAGCTTCTGGTCAACATTCCCATCTCTGTGTGGCCAGGGTGTGCTCTGTATAACCCCTGCAGCTCCTGGTCAACATTCCCATCTCTGTGTGGCCAGCGTTTGCTCTGTATAAACCCTGCAGCTCCTGGTCAACATTTCCATCTCTGTGTGGCCAGGGTGTGCTCTGTATAGCCCCTGCATCTCCTGGACAACATTCCCATCTCTGTGTGGCCAGGGTGCGCTCTGTATAACACCTGTAGCTCCTCTTCAACACTCCCATCTCTGTGTGGCCAGGACGTGCACTGTACATCTCCGGCAGCTCCTGGGCAACATTCCAATCTCTGTGTGGCCAGGATGTGCACTGTATAACCCCTGCAGCTCCTGGTCAACATTCCCATCTCTGTGTGGCCAGGGTGTGCACTGTGTAACCCCTGCAGCTCCTGGCCAACATTCCCATCTCTGTGTGGCCAGGGTGTGCTCTGCATAGCCCCTGAATCTCCTGATTGACATTCCCATCTCTGTGTGGCCAGGGTGTGCTCTGTATAACCCCTGCAGCTCCTGGTCAACATTCCCATCTCTGTGTGGCCAGGGCGTGCTCTGTATAACCCCTGCAGCTCCTGGTCAACATTCCCATCTCTGTGTGACCAGAGTGTGCTCTGTTTAACTCCTGCAGCTCCTGGTCAACATTCCCATCTCTGTGTGGCCAGAGTGTGCTCTGTATAACCACTGCAGCTCCTGGACTACATTCCCAGCTCTGTGTGGCCAGGGTGTGCTCTGTATAACTCCTGCAACTCCTGGTCAACATTTCCATCTCTGAATGGCCAGCGTGTGCTCTGTATAACTCCTGCATCTCCTGGTCAGCATTCCCATCTCTGTGTGGCCAGGCTGTGCACTGTATAACCCCTGTAGCTCCTGGTCAACATTCCCAACTCAGTGTGGCCAGGGAGTTCTCTGTATAACCCCAGCAGCTCCTGGTCAACATTCCCATCTCTGTGGGGCCAGGACGTGCTCTATATAACCCCTGCAGCTTCTGGTCAACATTCCCATCTCTGTGTGGCCAGGGTGTGCTCTGTATAACCCCTGCAGCTCCTGGTCAACATTCCCATCTCTGTGGGTCCAGGATGTGCTCTGTATAACCCCTGCAGCTCCTGGTCAACATTCCCATCTCAGTGTGGCCAGGGAGTGCACTGTATAACCCCTGCAGCCCCTGGTCAACATTTCCATCTGTGTGTGGCCAGGGTGTGCTCTGTATAACCCCTGCAGCTTCTGGTCAACATTGCCATCTTTGTGTGAGGCCAGGGTGTGCTCTGTATAACCACTGTAGCTCCTGGTCAGTATTCCCATCTCGGTGTGACCAGGGTGTGCTCTGTATAACCCCTGCAGCTCCTGGTCAACATTCTCATCTCTGTGTGGCCAGGGTCTGCTCTGTATAACCCGTGCAGCCAATGGTCAACATTCCCATCTCTGTGTGGCCAGGGTGTGCTCTCTATAACCCCTGCAGCTCCTGGTCAACATTCCTTTCTCTGTGTGTGGCCAGGGTGTGCTCTGTATAACCCCTACACCTGGTCAACATTCCCATCTCTGTGCGTGGCCAGGGTGTGCTCTGTATAACCCCTGCATCTCCTGGACAACATTTCCATCTCTGTGTGGCCAGGGTGCGCTCTGTATAACACCTGTAGCTCCTCTTCAACACTCCCATCTCTGTGTGTCCAGGGTGTGCTCTGTATAACCCCTGCAGCTCCTGATCAACATTCCCATCTGTGTGTGGCCAGGGTGTGCTCTGTATAACTCCGGCAGCTCCTGGACAACATTCCCATCTCTGTGTGGCCAGGATGTGCAATGTATAACCCCGTCAGCTCCTGGTCAACATTCCCATCTCTGTGTGGCCAGGGTGTGCACTGTATAACCCCTGCAGCTCCTGGCCAACATTCCCATCTCTGTGTGGCGAGGGTGTGCTCTGTATAACTCCTGCAGCTCCTGGCCAACATTCCCATCTCTGTGTGGCCAGTGTGTGCTCTGTATAACCCCTGCAGCTCCTGGCCAACATTCCCATCTCTGTGTGGCCAGGGTGTGCTCTGTATAACCCCTGCAGCTCCTGGCCAACATTCCCATCTCTGTGTGGCGAGGGTGTGCACTGTATAACCCCTGCAGCTCCTGGCCAACATTCCCATCTCTGTGTGGCCAGGGTGTGCTCTGTATAACCCCTGAATCTCCTGGTTGACATTTCCAACTCTGTGTGGCCAGGGTGTGCTCTGTATAACCCTGCAGCTCCTGGTTAACATTCCCATCTCTGTGTGGCCAGGGCGTGCTCTGTTTAACTCCTGCAGATCCTGTAGAACATTCCCATCTCTGTGTGGCCGGAGTGTGCTCTGTATAACCACTGCAGCTCCTGGTCTACATTCCCATTTCTGTGTGGCCATGGTGTGCTCTGTATAACTCCTGCAGCTCCTGGTCAACATTCCCATCTCTGTGTGGCCAGGATGTGCTTTGTATAACCTCTGCTCCTGGTCAACATTCCCATCTGTGTGTGTCCAGGGTGTGCTGTGTATAACAACTGCAGCTCCTGGTCAACATTCCCATCTCTGTGTGTGGCCAGGTTGTGCTCTGTATAACCCCTGCAGCTCCTGGTCAACATTCCCATCTCTGTGTGGCCAGGGTGTGCTCTGCATAACCTCTGCAGCTCCTGGTCAACATTCCCACCTCTTTGTGAGCCAGGGTGTGCTCTGTATAACCCCTGCAACTCCTGGTCAACATTCCCATCTCTGTGTGGCCAGCGTGTGCTCTGCATAACCTCTGCAGCTCCTGGTCAACATTCCCACCTCTTTGTGAGCCTTGCTCTGCACTGTATAACCCCAGTAGCTCCTGGTCAACATTCCCAACTTTGTGTGGCCAGGGAGTGCTCTGTATAACCCCTGCAGCTCCTGCTCAACATTCCCATCTATGTGTGGCCAGGGTGTGCTCTGTATAACACCTGCAGCTCCTGCTCAACTTTCCCATCTCTGTGGGGCCAGGATGTGCCCTATATAACCCCTGCAGCTCCTGGTCAACATTCCCATCTCTGTGTGGCCAGGGTGTGCTCTGTGTAGCACCGTCAATATGACGCAAGGCAGATTGAGTTAATGTCAGTTGAAGGCTTTATTAAGCAGAACTTTATCCCCAGCAGCGTAGTTACAGAATGCAGCTGCTGAGGGAAATGGAGGGAAAACTGGGTTCTTATACCGGCATTTCTGGGTGGAATTCAGTAGGTGGCAGATCCGATCAGGACAGGGCATCCCTCCACCAATAGCCTGTCGACACGTGTTGTACCGTTTTACCCCTAATACATACCACCACATTCACCCCTTGTTGCCAAAACACCCGGCGGGATGGTGGTTCGCATGGTGGTAGGGGTTTACAGAGTTGGTACTGTGCCGTAACTTTGAACAAAACACAAAATTATCGCTTCAACTGGACCACGGGCCAAACAGGGTCGGCATGGTGCCATAATTATACAAGACACAATAACTGAAAACTGGGCCAACTGGCCAAACAGGGTCGGCATGGTGCCATAATTATACAAGACACAATAACTGAAAACTGGGCCAACGTGCCAAACAGGGTCGGCATGGTGCCATTACTATAACAAGACACAATAACTGAAAACTGGGCCAACTGGCCAAACAGGGTCGACATGGTGCCATAATTATACAAGACACAATAACTGAAAACTGGGCCAACGGGCCAAACAGGGTCGGCATGGTGCCATTACTATAGCAAGACACAATAACTGAAAACGTTGAGAGTTAAAGTGATTCGATGAGCCGGATGGGCGCCCTGGTCATCCTTTCCGATTGTCCCGGGCGTGGTGGTGATGGCGCTGGCTCGAGTCCCGTCGAATCTGGGAGCGTAGCGCTGTCCCCTGTGTCCTTACTCCTGGGAGGGTCTGGGAGGAGAACCGAACCCCCCGGGAAGGGGGTGGCTGCGGGATGAACCGGCGGGAGTGAGGAGGTGGTGATTGGCGTTGGGGGTGGGGTAGCTCCAGCGGGCGCCAGATCTCGCAGGGAGACGGTGTCCTGTCGGCCATCGGGGTACTCCACATAGGCGTATTGCGGGTTGGCGTGAAGGAGATGCACTTGTGCGCCCGCACATGTTTCCGGAGCAGAATGGGTCCCGGAGCTGCTAGCCAGGTCGGAAGTGACGTTCCAGAGGAGGACTTCCTAGGAAAGAGGAGAATGCGCTCGTGAGGCGTTTGATTCGTGGTGGTGCACAGCAGGAACCGGATAGAGTGAAGGGCATCCGGGACGACTTCCTGCCAGCGGGAAATTGGGAGGCCTTCAGACCGGAGGGCCAGCAGGACGGCCTTCCAGACCGTTCCATTCTCCCTTTCTACCTGCCCGTTCCCCTGGGGGTTGTAACTGGTCGTCCTGCTCGAGGCTATGCCCCTGCTGAGCAGGAATTAACGCAGTTCGTCACTCATAAAGGAGGACCCCCTGTCACTATGGATATAGTCGGGGAAACCGAACAGTGTAAAAATGGTACCAAGGGCTTGAATGACCGTGGACGCTGTCATGTCGGGGCAAGGGATGGCGAAAAGGAAACGGGAGTATTCGTCAACGACGTTCAGGTAGTACGCATTGCGATCGGTGGAGGGGAGGGGGCCTTTGAAATCCAAACTGAGGCGTTCAAAGGGTCGAGAGGCCTTAACCAGGTGCGCTCTATCTGGCCTGAAAAAGTGCGGTTTGCACTCAGCGCAGATCTGGCAGTTTCTGGTGACTGTTCGGACGTCCTCGACGGAGTAAGGGAGGGTGCGGGCCTTAAGGAAGTGGTAGAAACGAGTGACCCCCGGGTGGCAGAGGTCCTCGTGGAGGGCTTGTAGACGGTCCACTTGTACATTGGCACATGTGCTGTGAGATAGGGCATCGGATGGCTCGTTCAGCTTTCCGGGATGATACAAGATCTCATAATTGAAGGTGGAGAGCTCGATCCTCCACCGCAAGATCTTGTCGTTCTTGATCTTGCCCCGCTGCGCATTATCGAACATGAAGGCAACCGTCCGTTGGTCAGTGAGGAGAGTGAATCTCCTGCCGGCCAGGTAATGCCTCCAGTGTCGCACAGCTTCCACTATTGCTTGTGCCTCCTTTTCCACTGAGGAGTGGCGGATTTCTGAAGCGTGGACGGTTCGGGAGAAGAAGGCCACGGGTCTGCCTGCTTGGTTGAGGGTGGCCGCCAGAGCTATGTCCGATGCATCGCTCTCGACCTGGAAGGGGAGGGACTCGTCGATGGCGCGCATCATGGCCTTTGCGATATCCGCTTTGATGCGGCTGAAGGCCTGGCATGCCTCTGTCGTCAGGGGAAAAGTAGTGGACTGGATTAGTGGGCGGGCCTTGTCTGCGTACTGGGGGACCCACTGGGCGTAATAAGAAAAGAAGCCCAGGCAACGTTTCAGGGCTTTGGCACAGTGGGGGAGAGGGAACTCCATGAGGGGGCGCATGCGTTCAGGGTCAGGTCCTATCACTCCATTACGCACTACGTAGCCCAGGATGGCTAGACGATCGGTGCGGAACATGCATTTTTCTTTGTTGTAAGTGAGGTTCAGGGCGTGAGCGGTGTGGAGGAATTTGCGGAGGTTGGCGTCGTGGTCCTGCTGGTCGTGGCCGCAGATGGTGACGTTGTCGAGATACGGGAACGTGGCCCGTAAACCGTGCTGGTCAACCATTTGGTCCATCTCTCGTTGGAAGACCGAGACTCCGTTGGTGACGCCGAATGGAACCCTTAAAAAGTGGTATAACCGCCCGTCTGCTTCGAAGGCAGTATAGTTGCGGTCACCGGGATGGATGGGGAGCTGGTGGTAAGCGGACTTGAGGTCCACGGTGGAAAAGACCTTGTACTGTGCAATCCGATTGACCATGTCGGATATGCGGGGGAGAGGGTACGCATCTAGCTGAGTGTACCCGTTGATGGTCTGACTATAGTCGATGACCATCCTCTGTTTCTCCCCGGCCTTAACAACTACGACCTGGGCTCTCCAGGGACTGTTGCTAGCCTGGATGATGCCTTCCTTCAGCAGCCTCTGGACTTCATCCAGATAAATGCTCGATCCTGGGCGCTGTACCGTCTGCTCCTTGTGGCGACGGGTTTGCAATCCGGTGTGAGGTTCGCAAACAAGGAAGGTGGTTCAACCTTGAGGGTCACGAGGCCACAGACAATCAGTCGGGGTATAGGGCCGCCAAATTTAAACGTTAAACTCTGGAGGTTGCATTGGAAGTCCAACCCTTGGAGTGTGGGCGCACAGAGATGGGGGAGGACATACAGCCGGTAATTTCGGAACTCCCTCCCCTGCACCGTTAGGTTAGCGATGCAGAACCCCGTGATCTGAAGGGAGTGGGATCCGCCGCCAGGAAAATTTTCTGGGTGCTTGGCCGAATTACGAGGGAACAGCGCCTTACCGTGTCCGGATGAATGAAGCTCTCCGTGCTCCCAGAATCGATAAGACACGGCGTCTCGTAGCCATTCACTAGGACTGTAGTGGTTGCAGTCTGGAGCGTCCAGGGTCGCGACTGGACGAGGGTCGTCGAAGCCAGACGTGGTTGTTGAAGGTGAGCATCGTAATCAGGCAGTATGTGGCCGTCTGTGTCGGGGTCCTTCAGTCAAGATGGCGGCGTCCATGGATCGAGCACGGTCGGGGGTGGACAAAATGGCGGCGCCCATCTCTCCCTCGTGGCGTCCGCGGTCCAAAATGGCAGCGTCCGTTGGTCACACGTGGATCGCTGGGGGGGGCTGGGTCTGTGGTCCCGTTTCTTCCCCAGAGTTAGCGGCGACCCCAGGGGACTTGCACACCGTCGCGTAGTGGCCCTCCTTCCCGCAGCTTTTGCAGGTAGCCACGCGGGCCGGGCAGCGCTGCCGAGGGTGTTTCGGCTAGCCGCAAAAATAGCAGCGGGGCCCCCCCGGTTGGTCTGGTGTTTTGGCCGCGCAGGTTTGCGGGGCTTGGGGGGAGTGTAGGAGAGTCGACGGCAGCGGGGGTCCAGGCGCGGGCGTTATGCGAGGCCACATCGAGGGATGCCACCAGGGCCCGAGCTTCTGTAAGTCCCAGAGATTCTTTCTCCAGAAGCCTCTGGCGGATCTGGGAAGAGGCCAAACCTGCCACATACGCATCGCGGACCAGGAGCTCTGTGTGTTCACTCGCTGTTAACGCCGGGCAGTTGCAGTTTCGACCCAGGATCTGCAGGGCGTTATAAAACTCGTCCAGCGATTCCCCCGGAAATTGCCGTTGTGTGGCGAGCTAGTAGCGAGCAAAAACCTGGTTGGCGGGCCGGATGTAGATGCCTGTCCCCTGCTCCCAGGGATTATTGAGCAGTAAATGGTTGACTATGAACAGCACAGAGGTCACTGAAACAACTTTTTAATTGGAGGCTCCCAGAGCCACAATGCCTGTCCCCTGCTCCCAGGGATTATTGAGCAGTAAATGGTTAACTATATACACACAGAGGTCTCTGAAACAGCTTTTTAATTGGGGGCTTGTAGAAGCCAGGTATTTCGAATACAACTAGTATAGGTAAAAGATAGCTGTTTAAGGAAAAATATTAAGCCCCAGTTTTAAATACCCATTTATACAGCATAATTCACTTTTACTGAGGTCCGTTGTTCTGGCAAATGCATATTTTCAAAGTCAGTGTGACATTAAAACAGCACAGTTGCAAGACAATTTGACACTGCTTGTGCTAATTGTCAAGGACAAGGACTGAATACCACAGCAACATGAAGGCACCATTGTTCAGAATGCAGATAACAGCTAGTCTAAAACCAGTCTATTGCTGGTAAAGATTAGCAGAATATCACATTCCATAACATGTAGACATGAAACAATTAAAAAGCTGATGTTGCACATTGAAGATGGACGGCTTGCCATCAAATCAAATGTGTTTGAGTCTCACCCAAACCAATTCGGATTATATTGGGGTGTGATTAGATGACTTCAGACAGACATGAAAGTGTATAACTGAAAAGTTTCCGCCCGCCAGTTTTCGTGTCTTTCTGTTAGTCTTTGTGTTATGTTATGTTGTTGTGTTGTGTTCTGTTAGTTTGTTTGTCTGTCCTTAATTGTCTGTCTTTAATTATCTTAGTCTGTTCTTTAATAGTTGTCTTTTTCAGGGTGTTAGTTTTGTCCTGAATAGTCTTTCTGTTAGTTTGTTTTTAGTTGTCTTTCGGGGGTTCTGTCTTTGATTCTGTCAGTCTGTCAGTCTGTTAGTCTGTTTTGTACTTTGAGTTTGAGTTTAGCTGAAGTTTAGCTCTCTCTCTCTCTCTTCATGTTTCATTGCCAGACTTTGACCTTCAAGTTACTTTCGAGATGTCTGCCGAAGCAAAAAGATAATGTCTGTAATTCTCTGAAAGCTTCGAATTGTCTACGAATTGCCTTTTAAATGACTTTCAAATTGTAATCAAGCGACTACAAATAAAACAATTCTTATTGGCCCCTGAGAAGTTTTAACTGAAATTTCTGCTGAGTTCCAGTATTCGCAAAGTGCTTCTGGTAACCGAATAGTGGAATTGATAGAAATTCCTTCAACTTTACACAGTCGAATAATACTAGGAATCCAACAACTTGGCGTAGTCCAAAAATATTAAATTTTACAACTTGTCGTATTGTGCCAGGACTTTGATTCATGAACTAAGCTTCCCCCAACTTGGCGTAGTTCGGCAAGTTAAGATCACTTCAAATTAAAGATTTCAACAGGGCTCCCGGAGCCACACTGCCTGCTCCCTGCTCCCAGGGATTATTGAGCAGTAAATAGTTAACTACATACAGCACAGAGGTCTCTGAAACAGCTTTTTAATTGGGGGCTCCCGGACCACACTGCCTGTCCCCTGCTCCCATGGATTATTGAGCAGTAAATGGATAACTGTATACAGGCTCAGAGTGCAGCACAATCAATCACTCACTCACGAGACGAGAAGGAGTCGGTCGATGGCTTTATTACACAGACTTCTTCCCCGGCAGCACAGTTACAGAATGCGGCTGCTGGGAGAACCCGGGCTCTTATACTCCGCCTTACTGGGTGGAGCCAGTAGGCGGCTGATCCACTCGGGACACAGCGACTATCCACCAATAGCCTCTCGGCATCACAGGGTACCGCAATACCCCTAATACATTCCACCACAGGGGGCTAGTGTGTGTGTGGGAGGGTTAGTGTGTGTGTGTGGAGGGTGTTAATGTTTGTTAGTGAGGTGATAGTCTATGTGGGAGGGTTAGTTTGTGATTGTGGGGGGGTTAGTGTGTGTGTGTGGGATGGTTAGTGTGTGTGGGAGGGTTAGTGTGTGTGTGGGGGGTTTAGTTCGTGTGTGGGGTGGGTTAGTGTGTGGGGGGGATTAGTGTGTGTGTGGGAGTGTTAGTGTGTGTGGGGGCGGTTAGTGTGTGTGGGGGTGTTAGTGTGTGCATTGGGTGTGATTAGTGCGTGTGTGTGTGGTTCGTGTGTGGGGGGGTTTAGTTTGTGTGTGGGGTGGTTAGTGTGTGTGGGGTTGTCAGTGTGTGTGGGTGGGTTAATGTGTGTGAGTGTGGTGGGGGCTTTAGTGTGTGAGTGTGTGAAGGGCATTAGTGTGTGTGGGGCGGGTTTAGTGTGTTTGTTGGGAAGGTTAGTGTGTGTGGGGTTAGTGTGTGTGTAGTGGGGATGTTAGTGTGTGAGGGAGTGTTAGTGTGTGGGCAGGGGGTTAGTGTGTGTGTGTGTGTGTGGGAGGGATAGTGTGTGTGGAGGGGGTAGTGTGTGTGGGCGGTGAGTTGGTGTGTGTGGGGGGAGGAGTTTATTGTGTGTGTGTGTGGTGGGGGTTAGTGTATGTGTGGTGTGGGTTCGTGTGTATGAGGGGGCTAGTGTGTGAGGGGTGGGTTAGCGTGTGTGGGGGGTTAGTATGTGTGTTTGTGTGGGGGGAGTTAGTGCGTGTGTGAGGGCGGTTAGTGTGTGTGAGGGAACAAAGAACAAAGAACAAAGAAATGTACAGCACAGGAACAGGACCTTCGGCCCTCCAAGCCCGTGCCGACCATGCTGCCCGACTAAACTACAATCTTCTACACTTCCTGGGTCCGTATCCTTCTATTCCCATCCAATTCATATATTTGTCAAGATGCCCCTTAAATGTCCCTATCGTCCCTGCTTCCACTACCTCCTCCGGTAGCGAGTTCCAGGCACCCACTACCCTCTGCGTGAAAAACTTGCCTGGTACATCTACTCTAAACCATTCACCCCTCTCACCTTAAACCTTTGCCCCCTATTAATTAACCCCTCTACCCTGGGGAAAAGCCTCTGACTATCCACTCTGTCTATGCCCCTCATAATTTTGTATACCTCTATCAGGTCTCCCCTCAACCTCCTTCGTTCCAGTGAGAACAAACCGAGTTTATTCAATCGCTCCTCATAGCTAATGCCCTCCCTACCAGGCAACATTCTGGTAAATCTCTTCTGCACCCTCTCTAAAGCCACCACATCCTTCTGGTAGTGTGGCGACCAGAATTGAACACTATACTCCAAGTGTGGCCTAACTAAGGTTCTATACAGCTGCAACATGACTTGCCAATTCTTATACTCAATGCCCCGGCCAATGAAGGCAAGCATGCCGTATGCCTTCTTGACTACCTTCTCCACCTGTGTTGCCCCTTTCAATGACCTGTGGACCTGTACTCCTAGATCTCTTTGACTTTCAATAATCTCGAGGGTTCTACCATTCACTGTATATTCCCTATCTGCATTAGACCTTCCAAAATGCATTACCTCACATTTGTCCGGATTAAACTCCATCTGCCATCTCTCCGCCCAAGTCTCCAGACAATCTAAATCCTTCTGTATCCTCCGACAGTCCTCATCGCTATCCGCAATTCCACCAACCTTTGTGTCATCTGCAAACTTACTAATCAGACCAGTTACATTTCCCTCCAAATCATTTATATATACTAGAAAGAGCAAAGGTCCCAGCACTGATCCCTGTGGAACACCACTGGTCACAGCCCTCCAATTAGAAAAGCATCCCTCCATTCCTACTCTCTGCCTTCTATGCCCTAGCCAGTTCTGTATCCGCCTTGCCAGCTCACCCCTGATCCCGTGTGACTTCACCTTTTGTACTAGTCTACCATGAGGGACCTTGTCAAAGGCCTTACTGAAGTCCATATAGACAACATCTACTGCCCTACCTGCATCAATCATCTTAGTGACCTCCTCGAAAAACTCTATCAAGTTAGTGAGACACGACCTCCCCTTCACAAAACCGTGCTGCCTCTCACTAATACGTCCATTTGCTTCCAAATGGGAGTAGATCCTGTCTCGAAGAATTCTCTCCAGTAATTTCCCTACCACTGAAGTAAGGCTCACCGGCCTGTAGTTCCCGGGATTATCCTTGCTACCCTTCTTAAACAGAGGAACAACGTTGGCTATTCTCCAGTCCTCCGGGACATCCCATGAAGACAGCGAGGATCCAAAGATTTCTGTCAAGGCCTCAGCAATTTCCTCTCCAGCCTCCTTCAGTATTCTGGGGTAGATCCCATCAGGCCCTGGGGTCTTATCTAACTTAATTTTTTTTAAGACACCCAACACCTCTTCTTTTTGGATCACAATGTGACCCAGGCTATCTACACGCCCTTCTCCAGACTCAACATCTACCAATTCCTTCTCTTTGGTGAATACTGATGCAAAGTATTCATTTAGTACCTCGCCCATTTCCTCTGGCTCCACACATAGATTCCCTTGCCTATCCTTCAGTGGGCCAACCCTTTCCCTGGCTACCCTCTTGCTTTTTATGTACGTGTAAAAAGCCTTGGGATTTTCCTTAACCCTATTTGCCAATGACTTTTCGTGACCCCTTCTAGCCCTCCTGACTCCTTGCTTAAGTTCCTTCCTACTTTCCTTATATTCCACGCAGGCTTCGTCTGTTCCCAGCCTTTTAGCCCTGACAAATGCCTCCTTTTTCTTTTTGACGAGGCCGACAATATCACTCGTCATCCAAGGTTCCCGAAGATTGCCGTATTTATCTTTCTTCCTCACAGCAACATGCCGGTCCTGTGTTCCTTTCAACTGCCACTTGAAAGCCTCCCACATGTCAGATGTTGATTTGCCCTCAAACATCCGCCCCCAATCTATGTTCTTCAGTTCCCGCCCAATATTGTTATAATTAGCCTTCCCCCAATTTAGCACATTCATCCTCGGACCACTTTTATCCTTGTCCACCAGTACTTTAAAACTTACTGAATTGTGGTCACTGTTACCGAAATGCTCCCCTACTGAAACATCTACCACCTGGCCGGGCTCATTCCCCAATACCAGGTCCAGTACCGCCCCTTCCCTAGTTGGACTGTCTACATATTGTTTTAAGAAGCCCTCCTGGATGCTCCTTACAAACTCCGCCCCGTCTAAGCCCCTGGCACTAAGTGAGTCCCAGTCAATATTGGGGAAGTTGAAGTCTCCCATCACCACAACCCTGTTGTTTTTACTCTTTTCCAAAATCTGTCTACCTATCTGCTCCTCTATCTCCCGCTGGCTGTTGGGAGGCCTGTAGTATACCCCCAACATTGTGACTGCACCCTTCTTATTCCTGATCGCTACCCATATAGCCTCACTGCCCTCTGAGGTGTCCTCTCGCAGTACAGCTGTGATATTCTCCCGAACAAGTCGCGCAACTCCACCTCCCCTTTTACATCCCCCTCTATCCCGCCTGAAACATCTAAATCCTGGAAGGTTTAGCTGCCAATCCTGCCCTTCCCTCAACCAGGTCCCTGTAATGGCAACAACATCATAGTTCCAAGTACTAATCCAAGCTCTAAGTTCATCTGTAATGTTACCCGTAATGCTCCTTGCATTAAAACATATGCACTTCAGGCCACCAGACCCGCTGTGTTCAGCAACTTCTCCCCGTCTGCTCTGCCTCAGAGCCACACTGTACCTATTCCCTAGTTCTCCCTCAATGCTCTCACCTTCTGACCTATTGCTCCCGTGCCCACCCCCCTGCCATACTACTTTAAACCCTCCCGTGTGACACTAGCAAACCTCGTGGCCAGGATATTTATGCCTCTCCGGTTTAGATGCAACCCGTCCTTCTTATACAGGTCACACCTGCCCCGGAAGAGCTCCCAGTGGTCCAGATAATGGAAACCCTCCCTCCTACACCAGCTGTTTAGCCACGTGTTTACCTGCTCTATCTTCCTTTTGTTTGCACTGAGTGCTGAATTTGGTGCATTTGAGTGCGATAGTGAGAGTTTGGTGACCGAGGGAGTGCTGAATTTGGTGCATTTGAGTGCGATAGTGAGAGTTTAGTGACCGAGGGAGTGCTGAATTTGGTGCATTTGAGTGCGATAGTGAGAGTTTGGTGACGGAGGGAGTTAGGTGAGGAGGGAGTAAGGCGCTCCTTTCATTTTGTTTCCGCCATTTCCGCAAAGAGTGCGAAGAGAGCCAGGAGTTTACAGGAAGTGTAGCTGACTGGGAGCAGAGTCGGAGGGCGGAGATCTAGTTAGTCCACAGGGCAGCTATATTCTGTCAGGTAAGAGGGGATGGAGGCTAGGCCAGTTAAATGCCACTCCTGTAGGATGTGGGTGGTGAGGGATACCACCGGTGTCCCCACTGACTATACCTGCGGGAAGTGCACCCAACTTCAGCTGCTCAAAGACCGTGTTAGGGAACTGGAGCTGAAGCTGGATGAACTTCGGATCATCCGGGAGGCAGAGGGGGTGATTGAGAAGAGTTACAAGGAGGTAACCACACCCAAGGTACAGGACAAGAATAGCTGGGTTACAGTCAGGGGGAAAAAAACAAACAGGCAGACAGTGCAGGGATCCCTCGTGGCCGTTCCCCTTCAAAACAAGTATACCGTTTTGGATGCTGTTGGGGGGGGGATGACCTACCGGGGGAAGGCCCTAGCGGCCAGGTCTCTGGCACTGAGTCTGGCTCTGGGTCTCAGAAGGGAAGGGGGGAGAATAGAAAAGCAATAGATGTAGGAGATTCAATGGTTAGGGGAATAGATAGGAGATTCTGTGGTCGCGAGCGAGATTCCCGGAAGGTATGTTGCCTCCCGGGTGCCAGGGCCAGGGATGTCTCGGATCGTGTCTTCAGGATCCTTAAGGGGGAGGGGGAGCAGCCAGAAGTCGTGGTGCACATTGGTACCAACGACATAGGTAGGAAAAGGGGTGTGGAGGTAATAAACAAGTTTAGGGAGTTAGGCTGGAAGTTAAAAGCCAGGACAGACAGAGTTGTCATCTCTGGTTTGTTGCCGGTGCCACGTGATAGCGAGGCTAGGAATAGGGAGCGAGTGCAGTTGAACACGTGGCTGCAGGAATGGTGTAGGAGGGAGGGCTTCAGGTATTTGGATAATTGGAGCGCATTCTGGGGAAGGTGGGACCTGTACAAGCAGGACGGGTTGCATCTGAACCAGAGGGGCACCAATATCCTGGGAGGGAGGTTTTCTAGTACTCTTCGGGAGGTTTTAAACTAATTTGGCAGGGGAATGGGAACCGGATTTGTAGTCCAGCAACTAAGGTAGCCGATATTCAGGACGCCAAAGCGTGTAATGAGGCAGTGGGGAAGGGAACACTGACAAAGGAGAGTACTTGCAGGCACGGAGAGGGGTTGAAGTGTGTATACTTCAACGCAAGAAGCATCAGGAATAAGGTGGGTGAACTTAAGGCATGGATCGGTACTTGGGACTACGATGTGGTGGCCATCACGGAAACTTGGATAGAAGAGGGGCAGAAATGGTTGTTGGAGGTCCCTGGTTATAGATGTTTCAATAAGATTAGGGAGGGTGGTAAAAGAGGCGGGGGGGTGGCATTATTAATTAGAGATAGTATAACAGCTGCAGAAAGGCAGTTCGAGGAGTATCAGCCTACTGAGGTAGTATGGGTTGAAGTCAGAAATAGGAAAGGAGCAGTCACCTTGTTAGGAGTTTTCTATAGGCCCCCCAATAGTAGCAGAGATGTGGAGGAACAGATTGGGAAACAGATTTTGGAAAGGTGCAGAAGTCATAGGGTAGTAGTCATGGGCGACTTTAACTTCCCAAATATTGAGTGGAAACTCTTTAGATCAAATAGTTTGGATGGGGTGGTGTTTGTGCAGTGTGTCCAGGAAGCTTTTCTAACGCAGTATGTAGATTGTCCGACCAGAGGAGGGGCAATATTGGATTTAGTACTGGGTAATGAGCCAGGGCAAGTGATAGATTTGTTAGTGGGGGAGCATTTTGGAGATAGTGACCACAATTCTGTGACTTTCACTTTAGTAATGGAGAGGGATAGGTACGTGCAACAGGGCAAGGTTTACAATTGGGGGAAGGGTAAATACGATGTTGTCAGACAAGAATTGAAGTGCATAAGTTGGGAACATAGGCTGGCAGGGAAGGACACAAGTGAAATGTGGAACTTGTTCAAGGAACAGGTGCTACGTGTCCTTGATATGTATGTCCCTGTCAGGCAGGGAAGAGATGGTCGAGTGAGGGAACCATGGTTGACAAGAGAGGTTGAATGTCTTGTTAAGAGGAAAAAGGTGACTTATGTAAGGCTGAGGAAACAAGGTTCAGACAGGGCATTGGAGGGATACAAGATAGCCAGGAGGGAACTGAAGAAAGGGATTAGGAGAGCTAAGAGAGTGCATGAACAATCTTTGGCGGGTAGGATCAAGGAAAACCCCAAGGCCTTTTACACATATGTGAGAAATATGAGAATGACTAGAGCGAGGGTAGGTCCGATCAAGGACAATAGCGGGAGATTGTGCATTGAGTCTGAAGAGATAGGAGAGGTTTTGAACGAGTACTTTTCTTCTGTATTTACAAATGAGAGGGGCGATATATTTGGAGAGGACGGTGTGAAACAGATTGGTAAGCTCGAGGAAATACTTGTTAGGAAGGAAGATGTGTTGGGCATTTTGAAAAACTTGAGGATAGACAAGTCCCCCGGGCCTGACGGGATATATCCAAGGATTCTATGGGAAGCAAGAGATGAAATTGCAGAGCCGTTGGCAATGATCTTTTCGTCCTCACTGTCAACAGGGGTGGTACCAGGGGATTGGAGAGTGGCGAATGTCGTGCCCCTGTTCAAAAAAGGGACTAGGGATAAACCTCGGAATTACAGGCCAGTTAGTCTTACTTCGGTGGTAGGCAAAGTAATGGAAAGGGTACTGAAGGATAGGATTTCCGAGCATCTGGAAAGACACTGCTTGATTAGGGATAGTCAGCACGGATTTGTGAGGGGTAGGTCTTGCCTTACAAATCTTATTGAATTCTTTGAGGAGGTGACCAAGCATGTGGATGAAGGTAAAGCAGTGGATGTAGTGTACATGGATTTTAGTAAGGCATTTGATAAAGTTCCCCATGGTAGGCTTATGCAGAAATTAAGGAGGCATGGGATAGTGGGAAATTTGGCCAGTTGGATAACGAACTGGCTAACCGATAGAAGTCAGAGAGTGGTGGTGGATGGCAAACATTCAGCCTGGATCCCAGTTACCAGTGGCGTACCGCAAGGATCAGTTCTGGGTCCTCTGCTGTTTGTGATTTTCATTAATGACTTGGATGAGGGAGTTGAAGGGTGGGTCAGTAAATTTGCAGACGATACGAAGATTGGTGGAGTTGTGGATAGTAAGGAGGGCTGTTGTCGGCTGCAAAGAGACATAGATAGGATGCAGAGCTGGGCTGAGAAATGGCAGATGGAGTTTAACCCTGAAAAGTGTGAGGTTGTCCATTTTGGAAGGACAAATATGAATGCGGAATACAGGGTTAACGGTAGAGTTCTTGGCAATGTGGAGGAGCAGAGAGATCTTGGGGTCTATGTTCATACATCTTTGAAAGTTGCTACTCAAGTGGATAGAGCTGTGAAGAAGGCCTATGGTGTGCTCGCGTTCATTAACAGAGGGATTGAATTTAAGAGCCGTGAGGTGATGATGCAGCTGTACAAAACTTTGGTAAGGCCACATTTGGAGTACTGTGTACAGTTCTGGTCGCCTCATTTTAGGAAGGATGTGGAAGCTTTGGAAAAGGTGCAAAGAAGATTTACCAGGATGTTGCCTGGAATGGAGAGTAGGTCTTACGAGGAAAGGTTGAGGGTGCTAGGCCTTTTCTCATTAGAACGGAGAAGGATGAGGGGCGACTTGATAGAGGTTTATAAGATGATCAGGGGAATAGATAGAGTAGACAGTCAGAGACTTTTTCCCCGGGTGGAACAAACCATTACAAGGGGACATAAATTTAAGGTGAAAGGTGGAAGATATAGGAGGGATAGCAGAGGTAGGTTCTTTACCCAGAGAGTAGTGGGGGCATGGAATGCACTGCCTGTGCAAGTAGTTGAGTCGGAAACATTAGGGACCTTCAAGCAGCTATTGGATAGGTACATGGATTACGGTTAAACGATATAGTGTAGATGTATTTGTTCTCAAGGGCAGCATGGTAGCATTGTGGATAGCACAATTGCTTCACAGCTCCAGGGTCCCAGGTTCGATTCCGGCTTGGGTCACTGACTGTGCGGAGTCTGCACGTCCTCCCCGTGTCTGCGTGGGTTTCCTCCGGGTGCTCCGGTTTCCTCCCACAATCCAAAGATGTGCGGGTTAGGTGAATTGGCCAATGATAAATTGCCCTTAATGTCCAAATTGCCCTTGGTGTTGGGTGAAGGTGTTGAGTTTGGGTTGGGTGCTCTTTCCAAGAGCCGGTGTAGACTCAAAGGGCCGAATGGCCTCCTTCTGCACTGTAAATTCAATGATAATCTATGATTAATCTAGGACAAAGTTTCGGCACAACATCGTGGGCCGAAGGGCCTGTTCTGTGCTGTATTTTCTATGTTCTATGTTCTATGTTCCTATTTCTAGCCTCACTGGCACGTGGCACAGGGAGTAATCCCGAGATTACAACCCTCGAGGTCCTGTCTTTTAACTTTCTGCCTAGCTCCCTGAACTCCTACTGCAGGACCTCATGCCCCTTCCTGCCTATGTCGTTAGTACCATTATGTACAACGACCTCTGCCTGTTTGCCCTCCCCCTTCAGGATGCCCTCTACCCGTTCGGAGACATCCTGGACCCTGGCACCAGGGAGGCAACATACCATCCTGGAGTCTCTTTCACGTCCACAGAAGCGCCTATCTGTGCCCCTGACTATAGAGTCCCCTATTACTATTACTCTTCTGCGCGTTGACCCTCCCTTCTGAACATCAGAGCCAGCCGTGGTGCCACTGCTCTGGCTGCTGCTGTTTTCCCCTGATAGGCTATCCCCCCGACAGTATCCAAAGGGGTATACTTGTTCGAGAGGGGGACAACTACAGGGGATTCCTGCACTGACTGCATGCTCCTAAGTGCATCCAATTGCTGCTCCAACCGAACCATGCGGTCTGTGAGGAGCTCCAGTTGGATGCACTTTCTGCAGATGAAGACACCCGGGACGCTGGAGGCCTCCCGGACCTGCCACATCTCACAGTCAGAGCACAGCACCCCTCTAACTGACATTGCGTCAATTAATTAAAATTAAAATTAAAATTTGTCTTTTTTTAAAATATATTTTTTTAAATTTCAAAGTTACTGTCAACTTTCTGTTTCCTAGCACTAGATTTCTAATAGAAATGCGATAGCTAACTGTAGTACTCTCTGATCTCTGGCTTAGATATCCCTCTAAATTATAATTATGTTATTATGTTTAATTAGTTACCAAATACCCAATTTTTTTTAAAATTTAGGGTAGAATCCCAACCAGCCACTCTGGCCACAGCTTTTCTGTGATGTCACTTCAGATTCCCCCCGTCACACACAATTTGAAAAAAGGTATAAAAGTAAAAATAAGTAAAAATCACTTACCTACCTTCTTACCTTCTGTGTGTCTGAGATGTTCTCAGGTTCTCTCGCTGACAGAGACTGCTCCTCCACCTCCGATCCTTGACCTGCACAATGCTAATAATATAATAATAATATAATATGGCACTTACCTTACACCAATGGGTCTTATTATTAGGTTAGAGGAGGAGGGCGGGTGGGAGACACTACACGTGTAGGGTTAGTGTGTGTGTGGGGGGGGGTTAGTGTGTGTGTGGGAGGGTTAGTGTGTGTGGGGGGTTAGTGTGTGTGTGTGTGGGGGGGGGTTAGTGTGTGGGGTGGGGGAGTGTGTGTGGGGGGTGTTCGTGTGTGTGTGGGGGGGGATTAGTGTGTGTGTGTCAGGGTGTGTGGGGGGTTTAGTGTGTGTGGGGGGGATTAGTGTGTGTGTGTGTCAGGGTGTGTGTGGGGGGATTAGTGTGTGTGTGTGTGTCAGGGTGTGTTTGGGGGGTTTAGTGTGTGTGTGGGGGATTAGTGTGTGTGTGTGTCAGGGTGTGTGTGGGGGTTTAGTGTGTGTGGGTGGGAGAGGGAACAGTGAGTGTGGGTGTTAGTGTGAGTGGGTGGGTTAGTGTGTGTTGGGGGGTTAGTGTGTGTGTGGGCGGGGGTCAGTGTGTGGGGTTAGTGCGTGTGGAGGGGGTAGTGTGTGTGTGGAGGGTGGTGTGTGTGTGTGGAGGGACGTTTGAGTGTGTGTATTAGAGTCTGTGTGTGTCTGTACTTCTGCGTATATTAGTGTATCTGTGAGTGTCGGTGTGTGTGTGAGAATGTGTGCATTAATCTGTGTGTGTGAGTGTATTAGTGTCTATGTGTGTGAGTGTCTCTATTAGTGTGTGTATGTTTGTGTATTAATGTCTCTGTCGGTCCGTGAGCTGTGTACTATTGTCTCTCTGTGTGTGCGTCTCTGCATTAGTGTCTGTGTGTGTCTGTGAGTGTGTATTAGTGTCTCTGTGTGTGCGTGCCTGTATTAGTGTATGTGTGTGTCTGTGAGTGTGTGCATTAGTGTCTCCCTGTGTCTGTGAGAGTGTGTTAGTGTCTGTGGGCCTGTGAGTGTCTGTATTAGTGGCTCTCTGTGTGTGCGTGAGTGTATGCATTCGAGTCTCCCTGTGTCTGTGAGTGTGTATATTATTGTCTCTGTGTATCACTGTGTGTGTATTAGTATCTGTGTCTGTGCATTAGTGTATGTGTGTGTGTATTGGTGCCAGTGTCTGTCTGTAAGTGCGTGTATTATTGTCTGTGTATGTGAGTGTGTGTATTCGTGTCTGTATGTGTGTCTGTGAGTGTGTATTAGTGTATCTATGTGTCAGTGAGTGTGTGTACTAGTGTATCTCTGTGTGTGAGTGTGTGTATTAGTGTCTGTGTGTGTCTGCGAGTGTGTGCATGAGTGTCTCTGTGTGTCTGTGAGTGTGTGCACTGGTGCCTCTGTGTGTGTGTGAGTGTGTGTATTAGTGTCTGTGTGTGTCTGAGTGTGTGTGAGAATGTGTGCATTAGTGTCTGTTTGTGTGAGTGCATTAGTGGCTATGTGTGTGAGTGCCTCTATTAATGTGTGTGTGTTTGTGTATTAGCGTCTCTGTCGGTCTGTGAGCTGTGTACTAGTGCCTCTCTGTGTGTGAGTTGGTGTATTAGTGTATCTGTGTGTCTGTGAATGTGTATTATTGTCTCTGTGTGTTAGTGTGTGTATTAGTGTCTGCGTGTGACTGTGAGTCTGTGTATTAGTGTCTGTATGTGCCTGTGAGTGTGTGTATTAGTGTCTGCTTGTGTCTGTGAGTGTGTGTATTAGTGTCTCTGTGTGTCTGTAAGTGTGTGTATTAGTGTCTCTGTGTGTCTGCGAGTGTGTGTTAGTGTCTATGTGTTTGTGAGTGTGTGTATTAGTGTCTCTGTGTATCTGTGAGTGTGTGTTAGTGTCTCTGCGTGTCTGCGAGTGTGTGTTAGTGTCTGTGTGTCTGTGAGTGTGTGCATTACAATCTCCCTGTGTCTGCGAGTGTGTATATTGTTGTCTCTGTGTATCAGTGAGTGTGTGTATTAGTTTCTGTGTGTGTGTGTTAGTGTGTGTATTAGTGTCTGTGTGTGTGTATTAGTGTTTGCTTGTGTCTGTGAGTGCCTGTATTAGTGTCTCTGTGTGTCGGTGAGTGTGCGCATTACAATCTCCCTTGTGTCTGTGGGTGTGTATATTGTTGTCTCTGTGTATCAGTGAGTGGGTGTATTAGTTTCTGTGTGTGTGTGTTAGTGCGTGTATTGGTGCATGTGTGTGTGACTGTGTATGAGTGTTACTGTGTGTGTGTGTATGCATTCGAGTCTCCCTGTGTCTGTGAGTGTGTATATTATTGTCTCTGTGCATCGTTAGAGTGTGTATTAGTATCTCTGTGTGTGTGTTAATGTCTGTGTGTATTGGTCTGTGTCTGTGAGTGGGTGTATTAGTGTCTGTGTGTGTGTATTAGTGTCTGTATGTGTTTCTGTGAGTGTGTATTAGTGTTTCTTTGAGTCTGTGAGTGTGTATTAGTGCCAGCGTGTGTCTGTGAGAACATAAGAACTAGGAGCAGGATTAGGCCATCTGGCCCCTCGAGCCTGCTCCGCCATTCAATGAGATCATGACCTTTTGTGGACTCAGCTCCACTTTCCGGCCCGAACACCATAACCCTTAATCCCTTTATTTTTCAAAAGACTATCTGTCTTTGTCTTCAAAACATTTAGTGAAGGAGCCTCTACTGCTTCACTGGGCAAGGAATTCCATAGATTCACAACCCTTTGGGTGAAGAGGTTCCTCCGAAACTCAGTCCGAAATCAACTTCCCCTTATTTTAAGGCTATGCCCCCTAGTTCTGCTTTCACCTGCCAGTGGAAACAACCTGCCCGCATCTATCCTATCTATTCCCTTCAGAATGTTATATGTTTCTATAAGATCAACCCTCATCCTTCTAAATTCCAACAAGTACAGTCCCAGTCTACTCAACCTCTCCTCGTAATCCAACCCCTTCAGGTCTGGGATTAAGCTAGTGAATCTCCTCTGCAAACCCTCCAGTGCCAGTACGTCCTTTCTCAAGTAAGGAGACCAAACTGAACACAATACTCCAGGTGTGGCCTCACTAACACCTTATACAATTGCAGCATAACCTCCCTCGTCTTAAACTCCATCCCTCTAGCAATGAAGGACAAAATTCCATTTGCCTTCTTAATCACCTTTTGCACCTGTAAACCAACTATTTACAACTCATGCACTAGCACACCCAGGTCTCTCTGCACATCAGCATGTTTTAATATTTTATCATTTAAATAATAATCCCTTTTGCTGTTATTCCTACCAAAATGGATAACCTCACATTTGTCTGTATTCCATCTGCCAGACCCTAGCCCATTCACTTAGACCAATCCAAATCCCTCTGGAGACTTCCAGTATCCTCTGCACTTTTAGCTTTACCACTCATCTTAGTGTCGTCTGCAAACTTGGGCACATTGCCCTTGATCCCCAACTCCAAATCATCTATGTAAATTGTGAACAATTGTGGGCCCAACACTGATCCCTGAGGGAC
This sequence comes from Scyliorhinus torazame, assembly GCF_047496885.1. Taxonomy (NCBI): domain Eukaryota; kingdom Metazoa; phylum Chordata; class Chondrichthyes; order Carcharhiniformes; family Scyliorhinidae; genus Scyliorhinus; species Scyliorhinus torazame. The sequence goes on from NC_092729.1 coordinate 37,157,583, forward strand.
ACCACTAGCTACTGATTGCCAACCAGAGAAACACCCATTAATCCCCACTCTTTGCTTTCCATTAATTAACCAATCCTCTATCCATGCTACTACTTACCCCTTGATGCCATGCATCTTTATCTTATGCAGTAGCCTTTTGTGTGGCACCTTGTCAAAGGCTTTCTGGAAAACCAGATATACCACATCCATTGGCTCCCCGTTATCTCCCGCACTGGTCATGTCCTCAAAAATTCCACTAAATTAGTTAGGCACGACCTGCCCTTTATGAACCCATGCTGCATCTACCCAATGGGACAATTTCCATCCTGAGGCCTCGCTATTTCTTCCTTGATGATAGATTCCAGCATCTTCCCTACTGCCGAAGTTAAGCTTACTGGCCTATAATTAACCGCTTTCTGCCTACCTCCTTTTTTAAACAGTGGTGTCACGTTTGCGAATTTCTAATCCGTGTATTAGTGACTGTATGTGTGTCTGTAAGTGTGTATTAGTGTATCTATGTGTAGGTGAGTGTTATATTAGTGTGTCTGTGAGTGTGTGTTAGTGTCTCTGTGTGCCTGTGAGTGTGCGTTAGTGTCTCTGTGTGTCTGTGAGTGTGTGTATTTGTGTGTATGTGAGTGTGTGTATTTGTGTGTATGTGAGTGTGTGTATTTGTGTGTCTGTGAGTGTGTGTTAGTGTGTCTGTGAGTGTGTGTTAGTGTCTCTGTGTGTCTGTGAGTGTGTGTTAGTGTCTCTGTGAGGGTGTGTTTGTGTGTCTGCGAGTGTGTGTTAGTGTCTCTGTGTGGCTGTGAGTGTGTGTATTAGTGTCTCTGTGTGTCTGTGAGTGTGTGTATTAGTGTATCTGTGTGTCTGTGAGTGTGTGTATTAGTGTCTCTGTGTGTCTGCGAGTGTGTGTATTATGGGCCAGGGTTTAGAGAACCCCAAAGTGTATCTTGGAGTTCCCCTGACCCACAATGTTTAATAGATTGTGTTATGGGGAGCACACGGCCCACTCTACAGTGTGGTGCAGCAGAAATGGAAAAGTATTTTTCGAAGCAAAACAATGTTTATTTTATAAGCTCAAGTTAACCTTTTTAAAACATACAGTGAACAACTTAGGAACCATTAATTCAAATTCAACCTCCAAAGAATCCAACACTAAGTAATCCGTAAGCTGTCCTTTTGACACCCAGAAGACTTAAGAAACACCTTTTGCCAGAAGCAAATTAGGTTTACATTCACTACTGAGAACATTTATTCTTCTGAATTCACCAAGTGATCAAGAGATAGTCTTTTCATGGCAGAGAGATCAACAGTACACCTGCTCTGTCTGGCTTCAGTTCCAACACTGATAACAAATCTAAAACACACCCTGGAGCAAACATCCAAAACAAAAGTAAAAAGCGGACAGACAGCCCTTCTCCACCCAATCTCTGACATCACTGCAGTAATAAACACCCATTTCTGTAAGGTACTTCACTATAGATATTTATATACACACCCATTTATAAAAGCCCATTTCTTACAGGTACTCGCACATGACAGTGTCTGTGTGTGTGTGTGTGAGTGTGTGCATTAGAGTCTGCGTTTCTGTATTTATTAGTGTATCTGTGAGTGTCTGTGAGTGTGTGAGAATGTGTGCATTAGTGTCTGTGTTTGTGTGTGTGAGTGTATTAGTATCTGTGAGTGTGAGTGTCTCTATTAGTGTGTGTGTGAGTACTAGTGTCTCTGCCTGTCTGTGAGCTGTGTACTAGTGTCTCTGTGTGTGAGTGCGTGTGTACATATATACGAGTATCTGTGTGTCTGTGTGTATCAGTGTCTCTGTGTATGTGTGTGTTTTAGTGTCTATGTGTGTCTGTGAGTGTGTGTTAGTGCATGTGTGTGTCTCTGAGTGTGTGTAGCATTGCCTGTGTTTCTGTGACTGTGTGCATTAGTCTCTCTGTGAATTTGTGTCTGTGTGTGACTGTATGTGTGTGTATTAGTGTCTGTATGGGTGTATGGGAGTGTGTGTTAGTGTCTCTGTGTGTATGTAAGTGTGTGTATTTGTGTGTCTGTGAGTGTGTGTATGAGTGTCTCTGTGTGTTTGTGAGTGTGTTTAGTAGTGTCTCTGCGTGGCTGTGAGTGTGTGTAGTAGTGTCTCCGTGTGTCTGAGAGTGTGTGTTAGTGTCTCTGTGTGTATGTAAGTGTGTGAATTACTGTCTCTGGGTGTCTGTGAGTGTGTGTATTAGTGTCTGTCTGTGACTGTGAGTGTGTGTCTTAGTGTATCTGTGAGTCTGTGAGTGTGCATTAGTGCCTGTGGGTGAGTATGTGTATTATTGTGTCTGTGTCTCTGAGTGTGTCTATTACTGTCTCTATGTGTCAGTGAGTGTGTGTATTAGTATCTGTGTGTGCGTGTGGATTAGTGTCTATGTGTGTCTGTGAGTGTGAGCATTAGTGCTTGTGTGTGAGAGTGTGTGTATTAGTGTGCGTGTGTGTGTGTCTGTGAGTGTCTGTTTGATGTGTGTATTAGTGTGTGTGTGTGTCTGAGTATGTATTAGTGTACCTGCTTGTCAGTGAGTGTGTGTATTAGTGTCTCTGTGTGTCGTTGAGTGTGTGTATTTGTGTCTGTGTATGTCTGTGTGTGTTTATGAGTTTGTGTATTCGTGCCTCTGTCTGTGTCTTTGTGTGTGTGTATTAGTGTCTGTGTGTGTGAGTGTGTGTATTAATGCCTGTATTTGTGTCTGTGAGTGTGTGTATTATTGTCTCTGTGTGAGTGTGTGTGTATTCGTGTCTCTGTGTCTGTGAGTGTGAATTAGTGTCCCTGTGTGTGTCTGTTTTGTGTGAGTGTGTGTATTAGTGTTTGTGTGTGTGAGTATGCGTATTGCTGTCTGTGTGTTTGTCTGTGAGTGTGTGTATTAGTGTATCTGTGTGTGTGTATTAGTGTCTGTGTGTGAGTGTGTGTATTAGAGTCTCTGTTTGGGTATGTGAGTGCATGTGTATTAGTGTATCTCTGTGTGTGATTGTGCGCATTGGTGTCCTCGTGTGTGTGAGTGTGTGTATTAGGGTCTATCTGTGTGTCTGTGAGTGTGTGTATTTGTACTTGCGTGTGTGACTGTGTGTGTGTGTGTATTACTGTCTCTGTGTGAGTGTGTATTTGTGTCCCTGTGTGTGACTGTGAGTGTGTGTATTACTGTCTGTGTGTGTGTATGCATTAGTGGTTGTGTGTATTACTGTGTATGGGTGTGTGCCTGAGTGAATGTGTGTATTAGTGTCTTTGTGTGCGGCTGTGAGTGTGTCTATTAGTTTCTGTGTGTGTGTGTATTCGTGTCTCTCTGTGTCTGTGTGTGTGTGTATTAATGTCTGTGTGAGTCAGTGATTATGTGTATTAGTGTATCTGTGTGTGTGTATTAGTGTCGCAGTCTGTCTGTGAGTGTGCATTAGTGTGAGTGTGTGTATTATTGTCTCTGTGCCTGAGTGTGTATCATCAGTGTCAGTGTGTGTGTGTGTGTATTAGTGTCAGTGTGTGTCTGTGAGTGTGTATATTTCTTTCTCTATGTGTCTGTGTGTAGAAGTGTCAGTGTGTGTCTGTGAGTGTGTATATTTCTTTCTCTATGTGTCTGTGTGTGTGTAATATTGTCTGTGTGTGTATTAGTGCTGTGTGTGTCTGTGAGTTTGTATTAGTGTATCTGCGTGTCAGTGAGTGTGTGTATTAGTGTCTCTGTATGTCTTTGAGTGTGTGTCTTCGTGTCTCTTTTTCTGTGAGTGTTTGTATTAGTGTATCAGTGTCAGTGAGTGTGTGTATTTTTGTCTGTTTGTGTGAGTGTGTGCATTAGTGTCTTTGTGAGTGTGTATTAGTGCCTTTGTGCCTGAGTGTATAACTGCCTCTGTGTGTGTGCGAGTGTTAGTGTCTGTGTGATTGTGAGTGTATTACTGTCTCTGTATGTGCCTGTGTGAGAGTGTATTACTGTCTCTGTATGTGTGTGTGTGAGTGTGTTAGTGTCTGTGTATTGCTGTCTCTGTTTCTGTGTGTGAGTGTTAGTCTCTGTGTGAGTGCATTACTGTCTCTGTCTGTACGTGTGTGAATGTATTACTGTGTGTGTTAGTGTCTGTGTGTGTGAGTGTATTACTGTCTCTGTGTGTGTGTGTGTTAGTGTCTGTGTGAGTGCATTACTTTCTGTGTGTGAATGTGTGAGTGTGTTAGTGTCTGTGTGTGTGTTAGTGTCTGTGTGTGTGAGTGTGTTGGTGTCTGAGTGTGAGTGTCTTACTGTCTGTGTGTGTATGTGAGTGTATTACTGTCTGTGTTTGGGTGTGTCAGTGTGTGTGTGTGTGAGTGTGTTAGTGTCTGTGTGTGTGTGAGTGAGTTACTGTCTCTGTTTGTGTGTGAGTGTGTTAGTGAAATGATATGAAAATCGCTTATTGTCACAAGTAGGCTTCAAATGAAGTTACTGTGAAAAGCCCCTAGTCGCCACATTCCGGCGCCTGTTCGGGGAGGCTGGTACGGGAGGTGTCTGTGTGTGTGTGTATTACTGTCTGTGTGTGTGTGTGAGTGTGTTACTGTCTCTGTGTGTGTGTGTGAGTGTGTTAGTGTCTGTGTGAGTGTATTACTGTCTGTGTGTGAGTGCGTTAGTGTATGTGTGTTAGTCTGTATGTGTGAGTGTGTTAGTGTCTGTGTGTGTGTTAGTGTGAGTGTGTTAGTGTCTATGTGTTTGTGTGTGTTACTGTCTCTGTGTGTGTGAGAGTGTTTTAGTGTCTCTGTGTGTGTGAGTGGGTTAGTGTCTGTGTGTGTGTGAGTGTATAGCTGTGTGCGTGTGAGTGTGTTAGTGAGTGTGTTAGTGAGTGTGTTAGTGAGTGTGTTAGTGTCTGTGTGTGTGTTAGTGTGTGTGATTGTGTGAGTATGTTCGTGTGTGTGTGTGTATTACTGTCTGTATGTGAGTGTGTTAGTGCCTGTGTGTATGTTAGTGTCTGTGATTGTGTGAGTGTGTTAGTGTGTGTGTGAGTGTATTACTGTCTGTGTGTGAGTGTGTTACTGTCTCTGTATGTGTGTGAGTGTGTGTATTAGTATATATTTATTTGACTTCCTCAACACCACGCCGACCATACTTGTGCTGTCTTTCCCAGGCTGATGTATAATTTCATTGTGTATTTCCCTTCCTCACAGTGAACCTCATCACAATTGTGGTCCTGAAGAGAAGAAACTGTGGGCTGTCCAAATGTGTGACTTGTTACCTGTTGGCCATGGCAGTGGGGGACCTACTGGTCGTTATTCTCGACCTGATATTAAGACACATTCCCATTGTTTTTAGGGAACAGTTTAATTTCCTGGAGTCCATCCCCGTGTGTAATATCCACGCCGCCCTGCTTTATGCAGCCACTGACTGTTCTGTCTGGTTCACCGTCACTTTCACCTTTGATCGATTTGTGGCCATTTGTTGCCCGAGGCTCAAAAGTAAATATTGCAGCGAGAAAACGGCGGCTGTGGTTCTGGGAACAGTGGCTGTGCTGAGCTGTTTGAAGGACATTTCCTGGGGGGTGATGCTGTCCGGTGGGTATTGGCTGGGGAACGCCCCCTGGTTTTGTGATGTCACAATGGATGTTATGTACTCTCCGGTCTGGGGACCAATCGAGTTCCTCCACCACATTCTAACCCCGTGTGTTCCATTCGCCCAGATTCTGCTGCTCAATGTTCTCACCGTCAGACACATTGTCCTGAGCAGCAGGGCCCGCAGGAGACTCCGGGCTCACAGCAGTGGGCACAGTGCCAGAGACCCAGAGATGGAGAGTCGGAGCAAATCCATCATTTTACTCTTCGTTATCTCCGCCAATTTCATCCTGTTATGGTCAACGTTAATGTTTTTTTTTATATGGAGCCGGATGTGGTATCTGGGGTATCGGTCTGTGTGGTTAGATGAGTTTGTTCAGGAATTGGGCTTCATGCTGCAGCTCCTGAGTTGCTGCACAAACACTGCGATTTACACCGTGACACAGACTCAGTTCAGGCAGCAGTTGAAAAATGTGCTGAAAGTTCCCTTTAGTTCAATTCTTCAATTCATTAAATCCTGAGAGGAAACCCCACACACTCGGCATCTCTCTCCTCGCACTGCCGGTAAAACTGACCCTCCCAGCCAGCCTCACCCTGATTTACCATTCTGCATGACCAGAACAATCGGTGGGTGGGTGTGACTCCCCCCATTGCCGATCAGCTGGGTATGTCCTCCCCCCATTGCCGATCTGCTGGGTGTGTGCTTCCCCCCATTGCCGATCAGCTGGGAGTGTGCTTCCCCCCATTGCCGTTCAGCTGGGTGTGTCCTTCCCCTCATTGCCGATCAGCTGGCTCTGTCCTTCCCCGTATTGCCGATCAGATGGGTGTGTGCTTCCCCCCATTGCCGATCAGCTGGGAGTGTGCTTCCCCCCATTGCCGATCAGCTGGGTGTGTGCTTCCCCCCATTGTCGATCAGCTGGCTCTGTCCTTCCCCGCATTTCCGATCAGCTGGGTGTGTGCTACCCCATGGCCGTTCAGCTGGGTGTGTCCTTCCCCCATTGCCAATCAGCTGGGTGTGTGCTTCACCCCATTGCCGATCAGCTGGCTGTCTGCTTCCCCGCATTGCCGATCAGCTGGGAGTGTGCCTCCCCCCATTGCCGATCAGCTGGGAGTGTGCTTCCCCCCATTGCCGACCAGCTGGGTCTGTCCTTCCCCACATTGCCGATTAGTTGGGTGTGTGCTTCCCCCCATTGTCGATCAGGTGGGTGTGTCCTTCCCCCCATTGCCGATCAGCTGTGTGTGTGCTTCCCCACATTGCCGATCAGCTGGGAGTGTGCTTCCCCCTATTGCCGATCAGCTGCGAGTGTCCTTCCCCCCATTGCCGATCAGCTGGGTGTGTGCTGCCCCGCATTGCCGATCAGCTGGCTCTGTCCTTCCCCGCATTGCCGATCAACTGGGTGTGTGCTTCGCCGCATTGCCGATCAGCTGGGAGTGTGCTTCCCCCCATTGCCGATCAGCGGGGCCTGTGCTTCACACCATTGCCGATCAGCTGGGTGTGTGCTTCCCCCCATTGCCGATCAGCTGGGACTGTGCTTCCCCCCCATTGCCGATCAGCTGGGTGTGTGCTTCCCCCCATTGCCGATCAGCTGGGACTGTGCTTCCCCCCCATTGCCGATCAGCTGGGTGTTTCCTTCCCCGCATTGCCGATCAGCTGGTTATGTGCCCCCACCATGGCCGATCAGATGGGTGTGCGTGACTCTCCCAATGCCGATCAGCTGGATGTGTGCCTCACACCTAAACACCGTCTGTGCAGCAGAATGTGCCCCAGACAGAGACAGAGACTGAGACACAGACAGACACAGAGACACAGACAGAGACAGAGAGTGAGACACAGAGACCGACAGACACAGACAGACACAGAGACACAGACAGAGGTACAGGGAGGCACAGACAGCAACAGGGACACAGACAGAGACACAGACAGAGACATAGACACAGACTGAGGCAGAGGCAGTGACACAGACAGAAACACAGACAGAAACACAGACAGAGAGAGAATTGGACAGATACAGGCAGAGACACAGGCAGAGATTTACCATTCTGCATTGCCAGGAGAGACTGTCGGTGGGTGGGTGTGACTCCCCCATGGCCGATCAGCTGGATCAGTGTGACTCCCCCATGGCCGATCAGCTGGGTCAGTGTGACTCCCCCATGACCGATGAGCTGGGACTGTGTGACTCCCCCATGGTCGATCAGCTGGGTCAGTGTGACTACCCCATGGCCGATCAACTGGGTCAGTGTGACTCTCCCATGGCCGATTAGCTGGTTCAGTGTGACTCCCCCATGGCCGATCAGCTGGTTCAGTGTGACTCCCCCATGGCCCGTCAGCTGCGTGTGTGCTTCCCCCCATTGCCGAACAGCTGGGTGTGTGTGACTCCCCCAATGCCGATCAGCTGGATGTGTGCCTCTCCCCATTGCCGATCAGCTGGATGTGTGCCTCCACCATGGCCAATCAGCTGGGTGTGTGCCTCTCCCCATTGCCGATCAGCTGGATGTGTGCCTCCACCATGGCCAATCAGCTGGGTGTGTGCCTCTTCCCATTGCCGATCAACTGGGTGTGTGTGACTCCCCCAATGCCGATCAGCTGGATGTGTGCCTCTCCCCATTGCCGATCAGCTGGGTGTGTGTGACTTCCCCCAATGCCGATCAGCTGGGTGGGTGCCTCACACCTAAACACGGTCTGTGCAGCAGAATGTGCCCCAGCTAGAGACAGAGACTGAGACACTGACAGACACGGAGATACAGACAGAGACAGAGAGTGAGACACAGAGACCGACAGGCACAGAGACACAGACAGAGACAGACACTGAGACACAGACAGACACAGAGACACAGACAGAGATACAGACAGAGACACAGACATAGACAGAGACACAGACAGAGACTAAGACACAGACAGACACAGAGACACAGACAGAGATAGAGAGAGAGACAGGGACACAGACAGAGACAGAGACACAGACAGAGGCGCAGACAGAGTCAGGGACACAGACAGAGACAGGGACACAGACAGAGATACAGACAGAGACACAGAGAGAGACAGAGACACAGGCAGAGACAGAGACAGGGACAGAGAGAGAGACAGAGAGAGACAGACAGACAGACAGAGCGACACAGACAGAGACACAGACAGAGTTTGGCGGGAGCATTTCCAGTGCTGTCTGTATGGGAAGCACTGACAGTGCTGGCTGGGTGGTGGGAGCACTGACAGTGCTGGCTGTGTGGTGGGAGCACTGACAGTGCTGGCTGTGTGGGGTAGCACTGGAAGTGCTGGTTGTGTGGGGGGGCACTGACAGTGCTGGCTGTGTGGGGGGAGCACTGACAGTGCTGGCTGTGTGGTGGGAGCACTGACGGTGCTGGCTGTGTGGGGAAGCACTGACAGTGCTGGCTGTGTGGTGGGAGCACTGACAGGGCTGGCTGTGTGGGGGGAGAACTGACAGTGCTGGCTGTGTGCGGTAGCACTGGAAGTGCTGGCTGTGTGGGGGAGCACTGACAGTGCTGGCTGTGTGGGGGGAGCACTGACAGTGCTGGCTGTGTGGTGGGAGCACTGACAGTGCTGGCTGTGTGGGGGGAGCACTGACAGTGCTGGCTGTGTGGTGGGAGCACTGACAGTGCTGGCTGTGTGGGGGAGCACTGACAGTGCTGGCTGTGTGGGGGGGAGCACTGACAGTGCTGGCTGTGTGGTGGGAGCACTGACAGTGCTGGCTGTGCGGGGGAGCACTGACAGTGCTGGCTGCGTGGGGGGAGCACTGACAGCCCTGGCTGTGTCGGGTAGCACTGACAGTGCTGGCAGTGTGGGGGGAGAACTGACAGTGCTGGCTATGTGGTGGGAGCACTGACAGTGCTGGCTGTGTGGGGGAGCACTGACAGTGCTGGCTGTATGGGGGGGGAGCACCGACAGTGCTGGCTGTGTGGGGGAGGACTCACAGTGCTGGCTGTGTGGGGGAGCACTGACAGTGCTGGTTGTGTGGTGGGAGCACTGACAGTGATGGCTGTGTGGGGGAGCACTGACAGTGCTAGCTCTGTGGCAGAGCACTGGCAGTGCTGGCTGTGTGGGGCGCACTCTCAGTGCTGGCTGTGGTTGGAGAACTGGCAGTGCTGGCTGTGTGGTGGGAGCACTGACAATGCTGGCTGTGGGGAGCACTGACAGTGCTTGCTGTGTGGGGTGGGGGCACTGACAGTGCTGGCTGTGTGGGGGAGCACTGCCAGTGCTGGCTGTGTGGTGGGAGCACTGACAGTGCTTGCTGTGTGGTGGGAGCACTGACAGTTCTGGCTGTGTGGGAGAGCACTGTCAGTGCTGGCTGTGTGGTGGGAGCACTGACAGTGCTGGCTGTGTGGTGGGAGCACATGACAGTGCTGGTTCTGTGGGGGGAGGGTCACTGGCAGTGCTGGCTGTGTGTGGGGAGCACTGGCAGTGCTGGCTGTGTGGGGGAGCACTGGCAGTGCTGGCTGTGTGGGGGGAGCACTGACAGTGCTGGCTGTGTGGGGGAACACTGACAATGCTGGCTGTGTGGGGGGAGCACTGACAGTGCTGGCTGTGGGGGGAGCACCGACAGTGCTGGCTGTGTTGGGGGAGCACAGACAGTGCTGGCTGTGCGGTGGGAGCACTGACAGTGCTGGCTGTGTGGGGGGAGCACTGACAGTGCTGGCTGTGTGGTGGGAGCAATGACAGTGCTGGCTGTGTGGTGGGAGCACTGACAGTGCTCGCTGTGTGGTTGGAGCACTGACAGTGCTGGCTGTGTATGGTTGGAGCACTGACAGTGCTGTTTGTGTGGGGAGCACTGACAGTGCTGGCTGTGTGGGGGAGCACTGACAGTGCTGGCTGTGTGGTGGGAGCACTGACCGTGCTGGCTGTGTGGGGGGAGAACTGACAGTGCTGGCTGTGTGGGGGGAGCATGACAGTGCTGGCTGTGTGGGGGGAGCACTGTCAGTGCTGGCTGTGTTGGGGAGCACTGACAGCGCTGGCTGTGTGGGGGAGCAGTGACAGTGCTGGCTGTGTGGGGGAGGACTGACAGTGCTGGCTGTGTGGTGGGAGCACTGACAGTGCTGGCTGTGTGGGGGAGCACTGGCAGTGCTGGCTGTGTGGTGGGAGCACTGACAGTGCTGGCTGTGTGGGGGGAGCACTGACAGTGCTGGCTGTGTGGGGGAGCACTGACAGTGCTGGTTGTGTGGTGGGAGCACTGACAGTGCTGGCTGTGTGGGGGAGCACTGACAGTGCTAGCTCTGTGGCAGAGCACAGTCAGTGCTGGCTGTGTGGGGGGCACTAACAGTGCTGGCTGTGTGGGGGAGCACTGACAGTGCTGTCTGTGTTGGGGAGCACTGACAGTGCTGGCTGTGTGGTGGGAGCACTGACAGTGCTGGCTGTGTGTGTGGGAGCACTGACAGTGCTGGCAGGGTGGGGGAAGCACTGACAGTGCTGGCTGTGTGGTGGGAGCTCTGGCAGTGCTTGCTCTGTGGGGGAGTAGTGACAGTGCTGGCTGTGTGGTGGGAGCACTGACAGTGCTGGTTGTGTGTGGCGAGGCCTGACAGTGCTGGCTGTGTGGGGAGCACTGACAGTGCTGGCTGTGTGGTGGGAGCTTTGACAGTGCTGGCTGTGTAGGGGGAGCACTGACAGTGCTAACTGTGCGGGGGGAGCACTGAGAGTGCTAGCTGTGTGGGGGAGAACTGACAGTGCTGGCTGTGTGGTGGGAGCACTGACAGTGCTGGCTGTGTGGGGGAGCACTGAGAGTGCTGGATGTTTGGGGGAGCACTGACAGTGCTGACTATGTGGGGGGAGCACTAAGAGTGCTGGCTGTGTGGGGGAGCACTGACAGTGCTGGCTGTGTGGAGGGATCACTGATAGTGCTGGATGTGTGGGGAGCACTGACAGTGTTGGCTGTGTGGGGGGAGCACTGACAGTGCTGGCTGTGTGGTGGGAGCACTGACAGTGCTGCCTGTGTGTGTGGGAGCACTGACAGTGCTGGCTGTGTGTGTGGGAGCACTGACAGTGCTGGCTGTGTGGGAGGAGGATGACAGTGCTGGCTGTGTGGTGGGAGCACTGACAGTGCTGGCTGTGTGGGGGAGCATTGACAGTGCTGGCTGTATCTGGGGAGCACTGACAGTGCTGGCTGTGTGTGGGGTGCACTGACATTGCTGGCTGTGTTGGGGAGCACTGACAGTGCTGGTTGTGTGGTGGGAGCACTGACAGTGCTGGCTGTGTGGGGGAGCACTGACAGTGCTAGCTCTGTGGGAGAGCACTGGCAGTGCTGTCTGGGGAGCACACGCAACGCTGGCTGTGGGTGGAGAACTGGCAGTGCTGGCTGTGTGGTGGGAGCACTGGCAATGCTGGCTGTAGGGGAGCAGCGATAGTGCTGGCTGTGTGGGGTGGGGGCACTGACAGTGCTGGCTGTGTGGTGGGAGCGCTGACAGTGCTGGCTGCGTGGGGGAGCACTGACAGTGCTGGCTGTGTGGGGGAGCACTGACAGTGCTGGCTGTGTGGTGGGAGCACAGGCAGTGCTGGCTGTGTGGGCGAGCACTGACAGTGCTGACTGTGTGGGTAGGAGCACTGACAGTGCTGGCTGTGTGGGGGGAGCACTGACAGTGCTGGTTGTGTGGTGGGAGCACTGACAGTACTGTCTCTGTAGGGGAGCACTGACAGTGCTATCTCTGTGGGAGAGCACTGGCAGTGCTGGCTGTGTGGGGAGCACTCGCAGTGCTGGCTGTGGGTGGAGAACTGGCAGTGCTGGCTGTGTGGGAGCACTGATAGTGCTGGCTGTGTGGGGGAGCACTGACAGTGCTGGCTGTGTGGGGTGGTGGCACTGACAGTGCTGGCTGTGTGGTGGGAGCACTGACAGTGCTGGCTGTGTGGTGGGAGCACTGGCAGTGCTGGGTTGTGTGGGGGGAGCACTGGCAGTGCTTGCTGTGTTGGGTGGGAGCACTGACAGTGCTGGCTGTGTGGTGGGAGCACTGAGAGTGCTGGCTGTGTGGGGGAGCACTGACAGTGCTGGCTGTGTGGTGGGAGCACTGACAGTGCTGCCTGTGTGGGTGGAGCACTGACAGTGTTGGCTGTGTGGGGGGAGCACTGACAGCGCTGGCTGTGTGGGGGAGCAGTGACAGTGCTGGCTGTGTGGGGGAGGACTGACAGTGCTGGCTGTGTGGTGGGAGCACTGACAGTGCTGGCTGTGGGGGGGAGCACTGACAGTGCTGGCTGTATGGGGGAGCACTGACAGTGCTGGCAGTGTGGGGGAAGACTGACAGTGCTGGTTGTGTGGTGGGAGCACTGACAGTGCTGGCTGTGTGGGGGAGCACTGACAGTGCTAGCTCTGTGGGAGAGCACAGTCAGTGCTGGCTGTGTGTGGTGCACTGACAGTGCTGGCTGTGTGGGGAAGCACTGACTGTGCTGTCTGTGTTGGGGAGCACTGACAGTGCTGTCTGTGTGGGGCAGCACTGTCAGTGCTGGCTGTGTGGTGGGAGCACTGACAGTGCTGGCTGTGTGTGTGGGAGCACTGACAGTGCTGGCTGTGTGGGGGAAGCACTGACAGTGCTGGCTGTGTGGTGGGAGCACTGACAGCGCTGGCTGTGTGGGGGGGAGCACTGACAGTGCTGGCTGTGTGGGGAGCACTGACAGCGCTGGCTGTGTGGGGGAGCAGTGGCAGTGCTGGCTGTGTGGGGGAGGACTGACAGTGCTGGCTGTGTGGGGGAGCACTGACAGTGCTGGCTGTGTGGGGGAGCACTGACAGCGCTGGCTGTGTGGGGGAGCAGTGACAGTGCTGGCTGTGTGGGGGGAGGACTGACAGTGCTGGCTGTGTGGTGGGAGCACTGACAGTGCTGGCTGTGGGGTGGAGCACTGACAGTGCTGGCTGTATGGGGGGAGCACTGACAGTGCTGGCAGTGTGGGGGAAGACTGCCAGTGCTGGTTGTGTGGTGGGAGCACTGACAGTGCTGGCTGTGTGGGGGAGCACAGAGTGCTAGCTCTGTGGCAGAGCACAGTCAGTGCTGGCTGTGTGTGGTGCACTGACAGTGCTGGCTGTGTGGGGCAGCACTGACAGTGCTGTCTGTGTTGGGGAGCACTGACAGTGCTGGCTGTGTGGTGGGAGCACTGACAGTGCTGGCTGTGTGGGGGAGCACTGACAGTGCTGGCTGCGTGGGGGGAGCACTGACAGCGCTGGCTGTGTGTGGTAGCACTGACAGTGCTGGCAGTGTGGGGGGAGGACTGACAGTGCTGGCTGTGTGGTGGGAGCACTGACAGTGCTGGCTGTGTGGGGGAGCACTGACAGTGCTGGCTGTATGGGGGGGGAGCACCGACAGTGCTGGCTGTGTGGGGGAGGACTCACAGTGCTGGCTGTGTGGGGGAGCACTGACAGTGCTGGTTGTGTGGTGGGAGCACTGACAGTGCTGGTGTGTGGGGGAGCACTGACAGTGCTAGCTCTGTGGCAGAGCACTGGCAGTGCTGGCTGTGTGGGGCGCACTCTCAGTGCTGGCTGTGGGTGGAGAACTGGCAGTGCTAGCTGTGTGATGGGAGCACTGACAATGCTGGCTGTGGGGAGCACTGACAGTGCTGGCTGTGTGGGGTGGGGGCACTGACAGTGCTGGCTGTGTGGGGGAGCACTGCCAGTGCTGGCTGTGTGGTGGGAGCACTGACAGTGCTCACTGTGTGGTGGGAGCACTGACAGTTCTGGCTGTGTGGGGGAGCACTGTCAGTGCTGGCTGGGTGGTGGGAGCACTGACAGTGCTGGCTGTGTGGTGGGAGCACATGACAGTGCTGGTTCTGTGGGGGGAGGGTCACTGACAGTGCTGGCTGTGTGGGGGAACACTGACAATGCTGGCTGTGTTGAGGGAGCACTGACGGTGCTGGCTGTGTGGGGGAGCACTGGCAGTGCTGGCTGTGTGGTGGGAGCACTGACAGTGCTGGCTGTGTGGGGGGAGCACTGCCAGTGCTGGCTGTGTGGGGGAGCACTGACAGTGCTGGTTGTGTGGTGGGAGCAATGACAGTGCTGGCTGTGTGGGGGGAGAACTGACAGTGCTGGCTGTGTGGGGGTAGCATGACAGTGCTGGCTGTGTGGGGGGAGCACTGGCAGTGCTGGCTGTGTGGTGGGAGCACTGACAGTGCTGGCTGAGTGGTGGGAGCAATGACAGTGCTGGCTGTGTGGTGGGAGCACAGACAGTGCTCGCTGTGTGGTTGGAGCACTGACAGTGCTGGCTGTGTGGTGGGAGCACTGACCGTGCTGGCTGTGTGGGGGGAGAACTGACAGTGCTGGCTGTGTGGGGGTAGCATGACAGTGCTGGCTGTGTGGGGGGAGCACTGACAGTGCTGGCTGAGTGGTGGGAGCAATGACAGTGCTGGCTGTGTGGTGGGAGCACAGACAGTGCTCGCTGTGTGGTTGGAGCACTGACAGTGCTGGCTGTGTGGTGGGAGCACTGACCGTGCTGGCTGTGTGGGGGGAGAACTGACAGTGCTGGCTGTGTGGGGGTAGCATGACAGTGCTGGCTGTGTGGGGGGAGCACTGTCAGTGCTGGCTGTGTTGGGGAGCACTGATAGAGCTGGCTGTGTGGGGGAGCAGTGACAGTGCTGGCTTTGTGGGGGAGGACTGACAGTGATGGCTGTGTGGTGGGACCATTGACAGTGCTGGCTGTGTGGGGGAGCACTGGCAGTGCTGGCTGTGTGGTGGGAGCACTGACAGTGCTGGCTGTGTGGGGGGAGCACTGACAGTGCTGGCTGTGTGGGGGAGCACTGACAGTGCTGGTTGTGTGGTGGGAGCACTGACAGTGCTGGCTCTGTGGGGGAGCACTGACAGTGCTAGCTCTGTGGCAGAGCACAGTCAGTGCTGGCTGTGTGGGGGGCACTAACAGTGCTGGCTGTGTGGGGGAGCACTGACAGTGCTGTCTGTGTTGGTGAGCACTGACAGTGCTGGCTGTGTGGTGGGAGCACTGACAGTGCTGGCTGTGTGTGTGGGAGCACTGACAGTGCTGGCAGGGTGGGGGAAGCACTGACAGTGCTGGCTGTGTGGTGGGAGCTCTGGCAGTGCTTGCTCTTTGGGGGAGTAGTGACAGTGCTGGCTGTGTGGTGGGAGCACTGACAGTGCTGGTTGTTTGTGGGGAGACCTGACAGTGCTGGCTGTGTCGGGAGCACTGACAGTGCTGGCTGTGTAGGGGGAGCACTGACAGTGCTAACTGTGCGGGGGGAGCACTGTAAGTGCTAGCTGTGTGGGGGAGCACTGACAGTGCTGGCTGTGCGGTGGGAGCACTGACAGTGCTGGCTGTGTGGGGGAGCACTGAGAGTGCTTGATGTGTGGGGGAGCACTGACAGTGCTGACTGTGTGGGGGGAGCACTAAGAGTGCTGGCTGTGTGGGGGAGCACTGACAGTGCTGGCTGTGTGGGGGGATCACTGATAGTGCTGGATGTGTGGGAGCACTGACAGTGTTGGCTGTGTGGGGGAAGCACTGACAGTGCTGGCTGTGTGGTGGGAGCACTGACAGTGCTGGCTGTGTGTGTGGGAGCACTGACAGTGCTGGCTGTGTGTGTGGGAGCACTGACAGTGCTGGCTGTGTGCGAGGAGGATGACAGTGCTGGCTGTGTGGTGGGAGCACTGACAGTGCTGGCTGTGTGGGGGTGCATTGACAGTGCTGGCTGTATCTGGGGAGCACTGACAGTGCTGGCTGTGTGTGGGGTGCACTGACAGTGCTGCCTGTGTTGGGGAGCACTGACAGTGCTGGTTGTGTGGTGGGAGCACTGACAGTGCTGGCTGTGTGGGGGAACACTGACAGTGCTAGCTCTGTGGGAGAGCACTGGCAGTGCTGTGTGGGGAGCACACGCAGCGCTGGCTGTGGGTGGAGAACTGGCAGTGCTGGCTGTGTGGTGGGAGCACTGGCAATGCTGGCAGTGGGGGAGCAGTGATAGTGCTGGCTGTGTGGGGTGGGGGCACTGACATTGCTGACTGTGTGGTGGGAGCGCTGACAGTGCTGGCTGTGTGGGGGAGCACTGACAGTGCTGGCTGTGTGGGGGAGCACTGACAGTGCTGGCTGTGTGGTGGGAGCACAGGCAGTGCTGGCTGTGTGTGGGAGCACTGACAGTGCTGGCTGTGTGGGTAGGAGCTCTGACAGTGCGGGCTGTGTGGGTGGAGCACTGACAGTGCTGGTTGTGTGGTGGGAGCACTGACAGTGCTGTCTCTGTGGGGGAGCACTGACAGTGCTATCTCTGTGGGAGAGCACTGGCAGTGCTGGCTGTGTGGGGAGCACTCGCAGTGCTGGCTGTGGGTGGAGAACTGGCAGTGCTGGCTGTGTGGGAGCACTGATAGTGCTGGCTGTGTGGGGGGAGCACTGACAGTGCTGCCTGTGTGGGGAGGGGGCCCTGACAGTGCTGGCTGTGTGGTGGGAGCACTGACAGTGCTGGCTGTGTGGTGGGAGCACTGGCAGTGCTGGGTTGTGTGGGGGGAGTACTGGCAGTGCTTGCTGTGTTGGGTGGGAGCACTGACAGTGCTGGCTGTGTGGTGGGAGCACTGAGAGTGCTGGCTGTGTGGGGGAGCACTGACAGTGCTGGCTGTGTGGTGGGAGCATTGACAGTGCTGGCTGTGTGGGGGGAGCACTGACAGTGCTGGCTGTGTGGGGGAGCACTGACAGCGCTGGCTGTGTGGGGGAGCAGTGACAGTGCTGGCTGTGTGGGGGGAGGACTGACAGTGCTGGCTGTGTGGTGAGAGCACAGACAGTGCTGGCTGTGTGGGGGAGCACTGACAGTGCTGGCTGTATGGGGGAGCACTGACAGTGCTGGCAGTGTGGGGGAAGACTGACAGTGCTGGTTGTGTGGTGGGAGCACTGACAGTGCTGGCTGTGTGGGGGAGCTCTGACAGTGCTAGCTCTGTGGGAGAGCACAGTCAGTGCTGGCTGTGTGTGGTGCACTGACAGTGCTGGCTGTGTGGGGAAGCACTGACAGTGCTGTCTGTGTTGGGGAGCACTGACAGTGCTGTCTGTGTGGGGCAGCACTGTCAGTGCTGGCTGTGTGGTGGGAGCACTGACAGTGCTGGCTGTGTGTGTGGGAGCACTGACAGTTCTGGCAGTGTGGGAGAAGCACTGACAGTGCTGGCTGTGTGGTGGGAGCACTGACAGCGCTGGCTGTGTGGGGGAGCAGTGACAGTGCTGGCTGTGTGGGGGGAGCACTGACAGTGCTGGCTGTGTGGGGGGAGCACTGACAGTGCTGGATGTGTGGGGGAGCACTGACAGCGCTGGCTGTGTGGGGAGCAGTGGCAGTGCTGGCTGTGTGGGGGTGGACTGACAGTGCTGGCTGTGTGGTGGGAGCACTGACAGTGCTGTCTGTGTGGGGGAGCACTGACAGTGCTGGCTGTATGGGGGGAGCACTGACAGTGCTGGCAGTGTGGGGGAGCACTGACAGTGCTGGTTGTGTGGTGGGAGCACTGACAGTGCTGGCTGTGTGGGGGAGCACTGACAGTGCTAGCTTTGTGGGAGAGCACAGTCAGTGCTGGCTGTGTGTGGTGCACTGACAGTGCTGGCTGTGTGGGGAAGCACTGACAGTGCTGTCTGTGTTGGGGAGCACTGATAGTGCTGTCTGTGTGGGGCAGCACTGTCAGTGCTGGCTGTGTGGTGGGGGCACTGACAGTGCTGGATGTGTGTGTGGGAGCACTGACAGTGCTGGCAGTGTGGGGGAAGCACTGACAGTGCTGGCTGTGTGGTGGGAGCTCTGACAGTGCTTGCTCTGTGGGGGAGTTGCTGGTTGTGTGGTGGGAGCACTGACAGAGCTGGCTGTGTGGTAGGAGCACTGGCAGTGCTGGCTGTGTGGGGGGTGCACTGACAGTGCTTGCTGTGTTGGGGGGAGCACTGACAGTGCTGGCTTTGTGGGGGAGCACTGATAGTGCTGGCTGTGTGGGTGGAGCACTGACAGTGCTGGCTGTGTGGGGGAGCACTGACAGTGCTGGTTGTGTGGTGGGAGCACTGACAGTGCCGGTTGTGTGGTGGGAGCACTGACAGTGCTAGCTCTGTGGGAGAGCACTGGCAGTGCTGGCTGTGTGGGGAGCTCTCGCAGTGCTGGCTGTGGGTGGAGAACTGGCAGTGCTGGATGTGGGGGAGCACTGATATGCTGGCTGTGTGGGATGGGGGCACTGAGAGAGCTGGCAGTGTGGTGGGAGCACTGGCAGTGCTGGCTGTGTGGGGGGAGCACTGACAGTGCTTGCTGTGTTGGGTGGGAGCACTGACAGTGCTGGCTGTGTGGGGGAGCACTGACAGTGCTGGCTGTGTGGGGAGCAATGACAGTGCTGGCTGTGTGGGGAGCACTGACAGTGCTGGCTGTGTGGGGGGAGCACTGACAGTGCTGGCTGTGTGGGGGAGCACTGACAGTGCTGGCTGTGTGGTGGGAGCACTGACAGTGCTGGCTCTGTGGTGGGAGCACTGACAGAATTGGCTGTGTGGTGGGAGCACTGACAGTGCTGGCTGTGTGGGGGAGGATGACAGTGCTGGCTGTGTGGTGGGAGCACAGGCAGTGCTGGCCGTGTGGGGGAGCATTGACAGTGCTGGCTGTATGGGGGAGCACTGACAGTGCTGGCTGTGTGGGTGAGGACTGACAGTGCTGGCTGTGTTGTGGGAGCACTGGCAGTGCTGGTTGTGTTGTGGGAGCACTGCCAGTGCTGGCTGTGTGGGTGAAGCACTGGCAGTGCTGGCTGTGTGGGGGAGGACTGACAGTGCTGGCTGTGTTGTGGGAGCACTGGCAGTGCTGGTTGTGTGGGGGAGCACTGACAGTGCTGGCTGTGTGGGGTCGGAGCACTGACAGTGCTGGCTGTGTGGGGAGCACTGACAGTGCTGGCTGTGTGGGGGGAGCACTTACAGTGCTGGCTGTGTGGGGCGAGCAGTGACAGTGCTGGTTGTGTGGAGGAAGCACTGACACTGCTGGCTGTGTGGGGGAAGCACTGAGAGTGCTGGCTGCGTGGGGGAGCACTCGCAGTGCTGGCTGTGGGTGGAGAACTGGCAGTCCTGGCTGTGGGGGAGCACTGATAGTGCTGGCTGTGTGGGGTGGGGGCACTGACAGTGCTGGCTATGTGGTGGGAGCACTGAGAGAGCTGGCAGTGTGGTGGGAGCACTGGCACTGCTGGCTGTGTGGGGGAGCACTGACAGTGCTTGCTGTGTTGGGTGGGAGAACTGACAGTGCTGGCTGTGTGGGGAGCACTGGCAGTGCTGGCTGTGTGGGAAGCAATGACAGTGCTGGCTGTGTGGGGAGCACTGACAGTGCTGGCTGTGTGGGGGAGCACTGACAGTGCTGGCTGTGTGGGGGAGCACTGACAGTGCTGGCTGTGTGGTGGGAGCACTGACAGTGCTGGCTCTGTGTTGGGAGCACTGACAGTGCTGGCTGTGTGGTGGGAGCACTGACATTGCTGGCTGTGAGGGTGGAGCACTGACAGTGCTGGCTGTGTGGGGGGAGCACTGACAGTGCTGGCTGTATGGAGAGAGCACTGACAGTGCTGGCTGTGTGGTATGAGCACTGACAGTGCTGGCTGTGAGGGTGGAGCACTTACAGTGCTGGCTGTATGGTGAGAGCACTGCCAGTGCTGGCTGTGTGGAGGTTCACTGACAGTGCTGGCTGTGTGGGGAGCACTGACAGTACTAGCTGTGTGGGAGGAGCACTGTCAGTGCTGGCTGTGTGGGGAGCACTGACAGCGCTGGCTGTGTGGGGAGCACTGACAGTGCTGGCTGTGTGGGGAGTACTGACAGTGCTAGCTGTGTGGGAGGAGCACTGACAGTGCTGGCTGTGTGGGGGAGCACTGACAGTGCTGGCTGTGTGGGGCGAGGATGACAGTGCTGGCTGTGTGGTGGGAGCACAGGCAGTGCTGGCCGTGTGGGGGAGCATTGACAGTGCTGGCTGTATGGGGGAGTACTGACAGTGCTGGCTGTGTGCGGGGTGCACTGACAGTGCTGGTTCTGCGGGGGAGCACTGCTAGTGCTGGATGTGTGGGGGAGCACTGGCAGTGCTGGCTGTGTGGGTGAAGCACTGGCAGTGCTGGCTGTGTGGTGGGAGCACTGGCAGTGCTGGTTGTGTGGAGGAGCACTGACAGTGCTGGCTGTGTGGGGTAGGAGCACTGACAGTGCTGGCTGTGTGGGGGGAGCACTGACAGTGCTGGCTGTGTGGGGAGCACTGCCAGTGCTTGCTGTGTGGGGGGAGCACTTACAGTGCTGGCTGTGTGGGGGGAGCACTGACAGTGCTGGCTGTGTTGTGGGAGCACTGGCAGTGCTGGTTGTGTGGGGGAGCACTGACAGTGCTGGCTGTGTGGGGTCGGAGCACTGACAGTGCTGGCTGTGTGGGGAGCACTGACAGTGCTGGCTGTGTGGGGGGAGCACTTACAGTGCTGGCTGTGTGGGGCGAGCACTGACAGTGCTGGTTGTGTGGAGGAAGCACTGACACTGCTTGCTGCGTGGGGGAAGCACTGAGAGTGCTGGCTGCGTGGGGAGCACTGACAGTGTTGGCTGTGTCGTATGAGCACTGTCAGTGCTGGCTGTGTGGTGGGAGCACTGACAGTGCTGGCTGTGTGGTGGGAGCACTGACAGTCATGGCTGTCTTGTGAGAGCACTGGCAGTGCTGACTGTGTCGGGGAGCATTGACAGTGCTGGCTGCATGGGGGGAAGCACAGAAAGTGCTGGCTGTGTGGGGGGTGCACTGACAGTGCTGGCTGTGTGGGGAGCACTGGCAGTGCTGGCTGTGTGGTGGGAGCACGGACAGTGCTGGCTGTGTGGTGGGAGCACCGACAGTGCTGATTGTGTGGTGGGAGCACTGACACTGCTGGCTGTGTGGGGTCGGAGCACTGACAGTGCTGGCTGTGTGGGGAGCACTGACAGTGCTGGCTGTGTGGGGGGAGCACTTACAGTGCTGGCTGTGTGGGGCGAGCACTGACAGTGCTGGTTGTGTGGAGGAAGCACTGACACTGCTGGCTGTGTGGGGGAAGCACTGAGAGTGCTGGCTGCGTGGGGGAGCACTGACAGTGTTGGCTGTGTGGTGGGAGCACTGACAGTGCTGGCTGTGTGGGGCGAGCACTGACAGCGCTGGCTGTGTCGTATGAGCACTGTCAGTGCTGGCTGTGTGGTGGGAGCACTGACAGTGCTGGTTGTGTGGTGGGAGCACTGACAGTGCTAGCTCTGTGGGAGAGCACTGGCAGTGCTGGCTGTGTGGGGAGCACTCGCAGTGCTGGCTGTGGGTGGAGAACTGGCAGTCCTGGCTGTGGGGAGCACTGATAGTGCTCGCTGTGTGGGGTGGGGGCACTGACAGTGCTGGCTGTGTGCTGGGAGCACTGAGAGAGCTGGCAGTGTGGTGGGAGCACTGGCAGTGCTGGCTGTGTGGGGGGAGCACTGACAGTGCTTGCTGTGTTGGGTAGGAGAACTGACAGTGCTGGCTGTGTGGGGAGCACTGGCAGTGCTGGCTGTGTGGGAAGCAATGACAGTGCTGGCTGTGTGGGGAGCACTGACAGTGCTGGCTGTGTGGGGAGCACTGACAGTGCTGGCTGTGTGGGGGAGCACTGACAGTGCTGGCTGTGTGGTGGGAGCACTGACAGTACTGGCTCTGTGTTGGGAGCACTGACAGTGCTGGCTGTGTGGTGGGAGCACTGACATTGCTGGCTGTGAGGGTGGAGCACTGACAGTGCTGGATGTGTGGGGGGAGCACTGACAGTGCTGGCTGTATGGAGAGAGCACTGACAGTGCTGGCTGTGTGGTATGAGCACTGACAGTGCTGGCTGTGAGGGTGGAGCACTTACAGTGCTGGCTGTATGGTGAGAGCACTGCCAGTGCTGGCTGTGTGGAGGGTCACTGACAGTGCTGGCTGTGTGGGGAGCACTGACAGTACTAGCTGTGTGGGAGGAGCACTGACAGTGCTGGCTGTGTGGGGAGCACTGACAGTGCTGGCTGTGTGGGGAGCACTGACAGTGCTAGCTGTGTGGGAGGAGCACTGACAGTGCTGGCTGTGTGGGGGAGCACTAACAGTGCTGGCTGTGTGGGGCGAGGATGACAGTGCTGGCTGTGTGGGGAGCACTGCCAGTGCTCGCTGTGTGGGGGGAGCACTTACAGTGCTGGCTGTGTGGGGGGAGCACTGACAGTGCTGGCTGTGTTGTGGGAGCACTGGCAGTGCTGGTTGTGTTGGGGAGCACTGACAGTGCTGGCTGTTTGGGGTCGGAGCACTGACAGTGCTGGCTGTGTGGGGAGCACTGACAGTGCTGGCTGTGTGGGGGGAGCACTTACAGTGCTGGCTGTGTGGGGCGAGCACTGACAGTGCTGGTTGTGTGGAGGAAGCACTGACACTGCTTGCTGCGTGGGGGAAGCACTGAGAGTGCTGGCTGCGTGGGGGAGCACTGACAGTGTTGGCTGTGTCGTATGAGCACTGTCAGTGCTGGCTGTGTGGTGGGAGCACTGACAGTGCTGGCTGTGTGGTGGGAGCACTGACAGTGCTGGCTGTCTTGTGAGAGCACTGGCAGTGCTGGCTGTGTCGGGGAGCATTGACAGAGCTGGCTGCATGGGGGAGCACAGACAGTGCTGGCTGTGTGGGGGGTGCACTGACAGTGCTGGCTGTGTGGGGGAGCACTGGCAGTGCTGGCTGTGTGGTGGGAGCACGGACAGTGCTGGCTGTGTGGTGGGAGCACCGACAGTGCTGGTTGTGTGGTGGGAGCACTGACACTGCTGGCTGTGTGGGGGAAGCACTGAGAGTGCTGGCTCCGTGGGGGAGCACTGACAGTGTTGGCTGTGTGGTGGGAGCACTGACAGTGTTTGCACTGTGGGGGAGCACTGACAGTGCTGGCTGTGTGGTGGGAGCACTGACAGTGCTGGCTGTGTGGGGAGCACTGACAGTGCTGGCTGTGTGGGGGGAGCACTGACAGTGCTATCTGTGCGGGGGGAGCACTGACAGTGCTGGCTGTGTGGGGGGAGCACTGACAGTGCTGGCTGTGTGGTGGGAGCACTGACAGTGCTGGCTGTGTGGGGGGAGCACTGACAGTGCTGGCTGTGTGGGGGTAGCACTGACAGCGCTGGCTGTGTGGGGGAGCAGTGACAGTGCTGGCTGTGTGGGGGGAGGACTGACAGTGCTGGCTGTGTGGCGGGAGCACTGACAGTGCTGGCAGTGTGTGGGAGCACTGACAGTGCTGGCTGTATGGGGGGAGCACTGACAGTGCTGGCTGTGTGGGGGGAGCACTGACAGTGCTGGCTGTGTGGGGGAGCACTGACAGTGCTGGTTGTGTGGTTGGAGCACTGACAGTGCTGGGTGTGTGGGGGAGCACTGACAGTGCTCGCTATGTGGGAGAGCACAGCCAGTGCTGGCTGTGTGGGGGGCACTGACAGTTCTGGCTGTATGGGGGAGCACTGACAGTGCTGTCTGTGTGGGGGAGCACTGGCAGTGCTGGCTGTGTCGTGGGAGCACTGACAGTGCTGGCTGTGTGTGTGGGAGCACTGACAGTGCTGGCAGTGTGGGGGTAGCACTGACAGTGCTGGCTGTGTGGTGGGAGCTCTGACAGTGCTTGCTCTGTGGGGGAGTAGTGACAGTGCTGGCTGTGTGGTGGGAGCACTGACAGTGCTGGCTGTGTGTGGGGGAGCACTGACAGTGCTGGCTGTGTGTGGGAGCACTGACAGTGCTGGCTGTGTAGTGGGAGCTCTGACAGTGCTGGCTGTGTGGGAGCACTGACAGTGCTGGCTGTGTAATGCACTGACAGTGCTGGCTGTGCGGTGGGAGCACTGACAGTGCTGGCAGTATGGGGGGAGCACTGAGAGTGCTGGCTGTGTGGGGGAGCATTGCCAGTGCTGGCTGTGTGGGGGAGCACTGACAGTGCTGGCTGTGTGGGGGGATCACTGATAGTGCTGGCTTTGTGGGGAGCACTGAAAGTGCTGGCTGTGTGGTGGGAGCACTGACAGTGCGGTCTGTGAGGGTGGAGCACTGACAGTGCTGGCTGTGAGGGTGGAGCACTGACAGTGCTGGCTGTATGGTGAGAGCACTGACAGTGCTGGCTGTGTGGGGGGTCACTGACAGTGCTGGCTGTGTGGGGAGCACTGACAGTGCTAGCTGTGTGGGAGGAGCACTGACAGTGCTGGCAGTGTGGGGAGCACTGACAGCGCTGGCTGTGTGGGGAGCACTGACAGTGCTGGCTGTGTGGGGGGAGGATGACAGTGCTGGCTGTGTGGTGGGAGCACTGGCAGTGCTGGCCGTGTGGGGGAGCATTGACAGTGCTGGCTGTATGGGGGAGCACGGACAGTGCTGGCTGTGTGGGGGGTGCACTGACAGTGCTGGTTCTGCGGGGGAGCACTGCCAGTGCTGGCTGTGTGGGGAGCACTGGCACTTCTGGCTGTGTGGGTGAAGCACTGGCAGTGCTGGCTGTGTGGTGGGAGCACTGGCAGTGCTGGATGTGTGGAGGAGCACTGACAGTGCTGGCTGTGTGGGGTAGGAGCACTGACAGTGCTGGCTGTGTGGGGGGAGCACTGACAGTGCTGGCTGTGTGGGGAGCACTGACAGTGCTGGCTGTGTGGGGGGAGCACTTACAGTGCTGGGTGTGTGGGGGGAGCACTGACAGTGCTGGTTGTGTGGAGGAAGAACTGACACTGCTGGCTGTGTGGGGGAAGCACTGAAAGTGCTGGCTGCGTGGGGGAGCACTGACAGTGTTGGCTGTGTGGTGGGAGCACTGATAGTGCTGGCTGTGTGGGGCGAGCACTGACAGTGCTAGCTGTGTCGTGTGAGCACAATAAGTGCTGGCTGTGTGGTGGGAGCACTGACAGTGCTGGTTGTGTGGTGGGAGCACTGACAGTGCTGGCTGTGTGGTGGGAGCACTGGCAGTGCTGGCTGTGTCGGGGAGCATTGACAGTGCTGGCTGTTTGGGGGGAGCACTGACAGTGCTGGCTGTGTGGGTGGTGCACTGACAGTGCTGGCTGTGTGGGGAGCACTGGCAGTGCTGGCTGAGTGGTGGGAGCACCGACAGTGCTGGCTGTGTGGTGGCAGCACTGACAATGCTGGCTGTGTGGGGGAGCACTGACAGTGCTGGCTACGTGGGGGAGCACTGACAGTGTTGGCTGTGTGGAGGGAGCACTGATAGTGTTGGCTCTGTGGGGAGCACTGACAGCGCTGGCTGTGTGGTGGGAGCACTGACAGTGCTGTCTGTGTGGTGGGAGCACTGGCAGTGCTGGCTGTATGGTGAGAGCACTGACAGTGCTGGCTGTGTGGGGGGTCACTGACAGTGCTGGCTCTGTGGGGAGCACTGACAGTGCTAGCTGTGTGGGAGGAGCACTGACAGTGCTCGCTGTGTTGGGAGCACTGACAGCGCTGGCTGTGTGGGGGAGCACTGACAGTGCTGGCTGTGTGGGGAGCACTGACAGTGCTAGCTGTGTGGGAGGAGCACTGACAGTGCTGGCTGTGTGGGGGAGCACTGACAGTGCTGGATGTGTGGGGGGAGGATGACAGTGCTGGCTGTGTGGTGGGAGCACAGGCAGTGCTGGCCGTGTGGGGGAGCATTGACAGTGCTGGCTGTATGGGGGAGCACTGACAGTGCTGGCTGTGTGGGGGGTGCACTGACAGTGCTGGTTCTGCGGGGGAGCACTGCCAGTGCTGGCTGTGTGGGGAGCAATGGCAGTGCTGGCTGTGTGGGTGAAGCACTGGCAGTGCTGGCTGTGTGGGGGAGCACTGACAGTGCTGGCTGTGTGGGGTCGGAGCACTGACAGTGCTGGCTGTGTGGGGAGCACTGACAGTGCTGGCTGTGTGGGGGGAGCACTTACAGTGCTGGCTGTGTGGGGTGAGCACTGACAGTGCTGGTTGTGTGGAGGAAGCACTGACACTGCTGGCTGTGTGGGGGAAGCACTGAGAGTGCTGGCTGCGTGGGGGAGCACTGACAGTGTTGGCTGTGTGGTGGGAGCACTGACAGTGCTGGCTGTGTGGGGCAAGCACTGAAAGTGCTGGCTGTGTCGTATGAGCACTGTCAGTGCTGGCTGTGTGGAGGGAGCACTGACAGTGCTGGTTGTGTGTTGGGAGCACTGACAGTGCTAGCTCTGTGGGAGAGCACTGGCAGTGCTGGCTGTGTGGGGAGCACTCGCAGTGCTGGCTGTGGGTGGAGAACTGGCAGTGCTGGCTGTGGGGGAGCACTGATAGTGCTGGCTGTGTGGGGTGGGGGCACTGACAGTGCTGGCTGTGTGGTGGGAGCACTGACAGAGCTGGCAGTGTGGTGGGAGCACTGGCAGTGCTGGCTGTGTGGGGGAGCACTGACAGTGCTGGCTGTGTGGTGCGAGCACTGACAGTGCTGGCTCTGTGTTGGGAGGACTGACAGTGCTGGCTGTGTGGTGGGAGCACTGACAGTGCTGGCTGTGAGAGTGGAGCACTGACAGTGCTGGCTGTATGGTGAGAGCACTGACAGTGCTGGCTGTGTGGTGTGAGCACTGACAGTGCTGGCTGTGAGGGTGGAGCACTGACAGTGCTGGCTGTATGGTGAGAGCACTGACAGTGCTGGCTGTGTGGGGGGTCACTGACAGTGCTGGCTGTGTGGGGAGCACAGACAGTGCTGGCCGTGTGGTGGAGCATTAACAGTGCTAGCTGTGTGGGAGGAGCACTGACAGTGCTGGCTGTGTGGGGGAGCACTGACAGTGCTGGATGTGTGGGGGGAGGATGACAGTGCTGGCTGTGTGGTGGGAGCACTGGCAGTGCTGGCCGTGTGGGGGAGCATTGACAGTGCTGGCTGTATGGGGGAGCACGGACAGTGCTGGCTGTGTGGGGGGTGCACTGACAGTGCTGGTTCTGCGGGGGAGCACTGCCAGTGCTGGCTGTGTGGGGAGCACTGGCACTTCTGGCTGTGTGGGTGAAGCACTGGCAGTGCTGGCTGTGTGGTGGGAGCACTGGCAGTGCTGGATGTGTGGAGGAGCACTGACAGTGCTGGCTGTGTGGGATAGGAGCACTGACAGTGCTGGCTGTGTGGGGGGAGCACTGACAGTGCTGGCTGTGTGGGGAGCACTGACAGTGCTGGCTGTGTGGGGGGAGCACTTACAGTGCTGGCTGTGTGGGGGGAGCACTGACAGTGCTGGTTGTGTGGAGGAAGAACTGACACTGCTGGCTGTGTGGGGGAAGCACTGAAAGTGCTGGCTGCGTGGGGGAGCACTGACAGTGTTGGCTGTGTGGTGGGAGCACTGACAGTGCTGGCTGTGTGGGGCGAGCACTGACAGTGCTAGCTGTGTCGTGTGAGCACTGTCAGTGCTGGCTGTGTGGTGGGAGCACTGACAGTGCTGGTTGTGTGGTGGGAGCACTGACAGTGCTGGCTGTGTGGTGGGAGCACTGGCAGTGCTGGCTGTGTCGGGTAGCATTGACAGTGCTGGCTGTTTGGGGGGAGCACTGACAGTGCTGGCTGTGTGGGTGGTGCACTGCCAGTGCTGGCTGTGTGGGGAGCACTGGCAGTGCTGGCTGAGTGGTGGGAGCACTGACAGTGCTGGCTGTGTGGTGGCTGCACTGACAATGCTGGCTGTGTGGGGGAGCACTGACAGTGCTGGCTACGTGGGGGAGCACTGACAGTGTTTGCTGTGTGGAGGGAGCACTGATAGTGTTGGCTCTGTGGGGAGCACTGACAGCGCTGGCTGTGTGGTGGGAGCACTGACAGTGCTGTCTGTGTGGTGGGAGCACTGGCAGTGCTGGCTGTATGGTGAGAGCACTGACAGTGCTGGCTGTGTGGGGGGTCACTGACATTGCTGGCTCTGTGGGGAGCACTGACAGTGCTGGCTGTGTGGGAGGAGCACTGACAGTGCTGGCTGTGTTGGGAGCACTGACAGCGCTGGCTGTGTGGGGGAGCACTGACAGTGCTGGCTGTGTGGGGAGCACTGACAGTGCTAGCTGTGTGGGAGGAGCACTGACAGTGCTGGCTGTGTGGGGGAGCACTGACAGTGCTGGATGTGTGGGGGGAGGATGACAGTGCTGGCTGTGTGGTGGGAGCACAGGCAGTGCTGGCCGTGTGGGGGAGCATTGACAGTGCTGGCTGTATGGGGGAGCACTGACAGTGCTGGCTGTGTGGGGGGTGCACTGACAGTGCTGGTTCTGCGGGGGAGCACTGCCAGTGCTGGCTGTGTGGGGAGCAATGGCAGTGCTGGCTGTGTGGGTGAAGCACTGGCAGTGCTGGCTGTGTGGGGGAGCACTGACAGTGCTGGCTGTGTTGTGGGAGCACTGGCAGGGCTGGTTGTGTGGGGGAGCACTGACAGTGCTGGCTGTGTTGTGGGAGCACTGGCAGGGCTGGTTGTGTGGGGAGCACTGACAGTGCTGGCTGTGTGGGGTCGGAGCACTGACAGTGCTGGCAGTGTGGGGGTAGCACTGACAGTGCTGGCTGTGTGGTGGGAGCTCTGACAGTGCTTGCTCTGTGGGGGAGTAGTGACAGTGCTGGCTGTGTGGTGGGAGCACTGACAGTGCTGGCTGTGTGTGGGGGAGCACTGACAGTGCTGGCTGTGTGTGGGAGCACTGACAGTGCTGGCTGTGTGGTGGGAGCTCTGACAGTGCTGGCTGTGTGGGAGCACTGACAGTGCTGGCTGTGTAATGCACTGACAGTGCTGGCTGTGCGGTGGGAGCACTGACAGTGCTGGCAGTATGGGGGGAGCACTGAGAGTGCTGGCTGTGTGGGGGAGCATTGCCAGTGCTGGCTGTGTGGGTGGTGCACTGACAGTGCTGGCTGTGTGGGGAGCACTGGCAGTGCTGGCTGAGTGGTGGGAGCACCGACAGTGCTGGCTGTGTGGTGGCAGCACTGACAATGCTGGCTGTGTGGGGGAGCACTGACAGTGCTGGCTACGTGGGGGAGCACTGACAGTGTTGGCTGTGTGGAGGGAGCACTGATAGTGTTGGCTCTGTGGGGAGCACTGACAGCGCTGGCTGTGTGGTGGGAGCACTGACAGTGCTGTCTGTGTGGTGGGAGCACTGGCAGTGCTGGCTGTATGGTGAGAGCACTGACAGTGCTGGCTGTGTGGGGGGTCACTGACAGTGCTGGCTCTGTGGGGAGCACTGACAGTGCTAGCTGTGTGGGAGGAGCACTGACAGTGCTCGCTGTGTTGGGAGCACTGACAGCGCTGGCTGTGTGGGGGAGCACTGACAGTGCTGGCTGTGTGGGGAGCACTGACAGTGCTAGCTGTGTGGGAGGAGCACTGACAGTGCTGGCTGTGTGGGGGAGCACTGACAGTGCTGGATGTGTGGGGGGAGGATGACAGTGCTGGCTGTGTGGTGGGAGCACAGGCAGTGCTGGCCGTGTGGGGGAGCATTGACAGTGCTGGCTGTATGGGGGAGCACTGACAGTGCTGGCTGTGTGGGGGGTGCACTGACAGTGCTGGTTCTGCGGGGGAGCACTGCCAGTGCTGGCTGTGTGGGGAGCAATGGCAGTGCTGGCTGTGTGGGTGAAGCACTGGCAGTGCTGGCTGTGTGGGGGAGCACTGACAGTGCTGGCTGTGTGGGGTCGGAGCACTGACAGTGCTGGCTGTGTGGGGAGCACTGACAGTGCTGGCTGTGTGGGGGGAGCACTTACAGTGCTGGCTGTGTGGGGTGAGCACTGACAGTGCTGGTTGTGTGGAGGAAGCACTGACACTGCTGGCTGTGTGGGGGAAGCACTGAGAGTGCTGGCTGCGTGGGGGAGCACTGACAGTGTTGGCTGTGTGGTGGGAGCACTGACAGTGCTGGCTGTGTGGGGCAAGCACTGAAAGTGCTGGCTGTGTCGTATGAGCACTGTCAGTGCTGGCTGTGTGGAGGGAGCACTGACAGTGCTGGTTGTGTGTTGGGAGCACTGACAGTGCTAGCTCTGTGGGAGAGCACTGGCAGTGCTGGCTGTGTGGGGAGCACTCGCAGTGCTGGCTGTGGGTGGAGAACTGGCAGTGCTGGCTGTGGGGGAGCACTGATAGTGCTGGCTGTGTGGGGTGGGGGCACTGACAGTGCTGGCTGTGTGGTGGGAGCACTGACAGAGCTGGCAGTGTGGTGGGAGCACTGGCAGTGCTGGCTGTGTGGGGGAGCACTGACAGTGCTGGCTGTGTGGTGCGAGCACTGACAGTGCTGGCTCTGTGTTGGGAGGACTGACAGTGCTGGCTGTGTGGTGGGAGCACTGACAGTGCTGGCTGTGAGAGTGGAGCACTGACAGTGCTGGCTGTATGGTGAGAGCACTGACAGTGCTGGCTGTGTGGTGTGAGCACTGACAGTGCTGGCTGTGAGGGTGGAGCACTGACAGTGCTGGCTGTATGGTGAGAGCACTGACAGTGCTGGCTGTGTGGGGGGTCACTGACAGTGCTGGCTGTGTGGGGAGCACAGACAGTGCTGGCCGTGTGGTGGAGCATTAACAGTGCTAGCTGTGTGGGAGGAGCACTGACAGTGCTGGCTGTGTGGGGGAGCACTGACAGTGCTGGATGTGTGGGGGGAGGATGACAGTGCTGGCTGTGTGGTGGGAGCACTGGCAGTGCTGGCCGTGTGGGGGAGCATTGACAGTGCTGGCTGTATGGGGGAGCACGGACAGTGCTGGCTGTGTGGGGGGTGCACTGACAGTGCTGGTTCTGCGGGGGAGCACTGCCAGTGCTGGCTGTGTGGGGAGCACTGGCACTTCTGGCTGTGTGGGTGAAGCACTGGCAGTGCTGGCTGTGTGGTGGGAGCACTGGCAGTGCTGGATGTGTGGAGGAGCACTGACAGTGCTGGCTGTGTGGGATAGGAGCACTGACAGTGCTGGCTGTGTGGGGGGAGCACTGACAGTGCTGGCTGTGTGGGGAGCACTGACAGTGCTGGCTGTGTGGGGGGAGCACTTACAGTGCTGGCTGTGTGGGGGGAGCACTGACAGTGCTGGTTGTGTGGAGGAAGAACTGACACTGCTGGCTGTGTGGGGGAAGCACTGAAAGTGCTGGCTGCGTGGGGGAGCACTGACAGTGTTGGCTGTGTGGTGGGAGCACTGACAGTGCTGGCTGTGTGGGGCGAGCACTGACAGTGCTAGCTGTGTCGTGTGAGCACTGTCAGTGCTGGCTGTGTGGTGGGAGCACTGACAGTGCTGGTTGTGTGGTGGGAGCACTGACAGTGCTGGCTGTGTGGTGGGAGCACTGGCAGTGCTGGCTGTGTCGGGTAGCATTGACAGTGCTGGCTGTTTGGGGGGAGCACTGACAGTGCTGGCTGTGTGGGTGGTGCACTGCCAGTGCTGGCTGTGTGGGGAGCACTGGCAGTGCTGGCTGAGTGGTGGGAGCACTGACAGTGCTGGCTGTGTGGTGGCTGCACTGACAATGCTGGCTGTGTGGGGGAGCACTGACAGTGCTGGCTACGTGGGGGAGCACTGACAGTGTTTGCTGTGTGGAGGGAGCACTGATAGTGTTGGCTCTGTGGGGAGCACTGACAGCGCTGGCTGTGTGGTGGGAGCACTGACAGTGCTGTCTGTGTGGTGGGAGCACTGGCAGTGCTGGCTGTATGGTGAGAGCACTGACAGTGCTGGCTGTGTGGGGGGTCACTGACATTGCTGGCTCTGTGGGGAGCACTGACAGTGCTGGCTGTGTGGGAGGAGCACTGACAGTGCTGGCTGTGTTGGGAGCACTGACAGCGCTGGCTGTGTGGGGGAGCACTGACAGTGCTGGCTGTGTGGGGAGCACTGACAGTGCTAGCTGTGTGGGAGGAGCACTGACAGTGCTGGCTGTGTGGGGGAGCACTGACAGTGCTGGATGTGTGGGGGGAGGATGACAGTGCTGGCTGTGTGGTGGGAGCACAGGCAGTGCTGGCCGTGTGGGGGAGCATTGACAGTGCTGGCTGTATGGGGGAGCACTGACAGTGCTGGCTGTGTGGGGGGTGCACTGACAGTGCTGGTTCTGCGGGGGAGCACTGCCAGTGCTGGCTGTGTGGGGAGCAATGGCAGTGCTGGCTGTGTGGGTGAAGCACTGGCAGTGCTGGCTGTGTGGGGGAGCACTGACAGTGCTGGCTGTGTTGTGGGAGCACTGGCAGGGCTGGTTGTGTGGGGGAGCACTGACAGTGCTGGCTGTGTTGTGGGAGCACTGGCAGGGCTGGTTGTGTGGGGAGCACTGACAGTGCTGGCTGTGTGGGGTCGGAGCACTGACAGTGCTGGCAGTGTGGGGGTAGCACTGACAGTGCTGGCTGTGTGGTGGGAGCTCTGACAGTGCTTGCTCTGTGGGGGAGTAGTGACAGTGCTGGCTGTGTGGTGGGAGCACTGACAGTGCTGGCTGTGTGTGGGGGAGCACTGACAGTGCTGGCTGTGTGTGGGAGCACTGACAGTGCTGGCTGTGTGGTGGGAGCTCTGACAGTGCTGGCTGTGTGGGAGCACTGACAGTGCTGGCTGTGTAATGCACTGACAGTGCTGGCTGTGCGGTGGGAGCACTGACAGTGCTGGCAGTATGGGGGGAGCACTGAGAGTGCTGGCTGTGTGGGGGAGCATTGCCAGTGCTGGCTGTGTGGGGGAGCACTGACAGTGCTGGCTGTGTGGGGGGATCACTGATAGTGCTGGCTTTGTGGGGAGCACTGAAAGTGCTGGCTGTGTGGTGGGAGCACTGACAGTGCGGTCTGTGAGGGTGGAGCACTGACAGTGCTGGCTGTGAGGGTGGAGCACTGACAGTGCTGGCTGTATGGTGAGAGCACTGACAGTGCTGGCTGTGTGGGGGGTCACTGACAGTGCTGGCTGTGTGGGGAGCACTGACACTGCTAGCTGTGTGGGAGGAGCACTGACAGTGCTGGCAGTGTGGGGAGCACTGACAGCGCTGGCTGTGTGGGGAGCACTGACAGTGCTGGCTGTGTGGGGGGAGGATGACAGTGCTGGCTGTGTGGTGGGAGCACTGGCAGTGCTGGCCGTGTGGGGGAGCATTGACAGTGCTGGCTGTATGGGGGAGCACGGACAGTGCTGGCTGTGTGGGGGGTGCACTGACAGTGCTGGTTCTGCGGGGGAGCACTGCCAGTGCTGGCTGTGTGGGGAGCACTGGCACTTCTGGCTGTGTGGGTGAAGCACTGGCAGTGCTGGCTGTGTGGTGGGAGCACTGGCAGTGCTGGATGTGTGGAGGAGCACTGACAGTGCTGGCTGTGTGGGGTAGGAGCACTGACAGTGCTGGCTGTGTGGGGGGAGCACTGACAGTGCTGGCTGTGTGTGGAGCACTGACAGTGCTGGCTGTGTGGGGGGAGCACTTACAGTGCTGGCTGTGTGGGGGGAGCACTGACAGTGCTGGTTGTGTGGAGGAAGAACTGACACTGCTGGCTGTGTGGGGGAAGCACTGAAAGTGCTGGCTGCGTGGTGGAGCACTGACAGTGTTGGCTGTGTGGTGGGAGCACTGACAGTGCTGGCTGTGTGGGGCGAGCACTGACAGTGCTAGCTGTGTCGTGTGAGCACAATAAGTGCTGGCTGTGTGGTGGGAGCACTGACAGTGCTGGTTGTGTGGTGGGAGCACTGACAGTGCTGGCTGTGTGGTGGGAGCACTGACAGTGCTGGCTGTGTGGGTGGTGCACTGACAGTGCTGGCTGTGTGGGGAGCACTGGCAGTGCTGGCTGAGTGGTGGGAGCACTGACAGTGCTGGCTGTGTGGTGGCAGCACTGACAATGCTGGCTGTGTGGGGGAGCACTGACAGTGCTGGCTACGTGGGGGAGCACTGACAGTGTTGGCTGTGTGGAGGGAGCACTGATAGTGTTGGCTCTGTGGGGAGCACTGACAGCGCTGGCTGTGTGGTGGGAGCACTGACAGTGCTGTCTGTGTGGTGGGAGCACTGGCAGTGCTGGCTGTATGGTGAGAGCACTGACAGTGCTGGCTGTGTGGGGGGTCACTGACAGTGCTGGCTCTGTGGGGAGCACTGACAGTGCTAGCTGTGTGGGAGGAGCACTGACAGTGCTGGCTGTGTTTAGAGCACTGACAGCGCTGGCTGTGTGGGGGAGCACTGACAGTGCTGGCTGTGTGGGGAGCACTGACCGTGCTAGCTGTGTGGGAGGAGCACTGACAGTGCTGGCTGTGTGGGGGAGCACTGACAGTGCTGGATGTGTGGGGGGAGGATGACAGTGCTGGCTGTGTGGTGGGAGCACAGGCAGTGCTGGCCGTGTGGGGGAGCATTGACAGTGCTGGCTGTATGGGGGAGCACTGACAGTGCTGGCTGTGTGGGGGGTGCACTGACAGTGCTGGTTCTGCGGGGGAGCACTGCCAGTGCTGGCTGTGTGGGGAGCAATGGCAGTGCTGGCTGTGTGGGTGAAGCACTGGCAGTGCTGGCTGTGTGGGGGAGCACTGACAGTGCTGGCTGTGTGGGGTCGGAGCACTGACAGTGCTGGCTGTGTGGGGAGCACTGACAGTGCTGGCTGTGTGGGGGGAGCACTGACAGTGCTGGATGTGTGGGGGGAGGATGACAGTGCTGGCTGTGTGGTGGGAGCACAGGCAGTGCTGGCCGTGTGGGGGAGCATTGACAGTGCTGGCTGTATGGGGGAGCACTGACAGTGCTGGCTGTGTGGGGGGTGCACTGACAGTGCTGGTTCTGCGGGGGAGCACTGCCAGTGCTGGCTGTGTGGGGAGCAATGGCAGTGCTGGCTGTGTGGGTGAAGCACTGGCAGTGCTGGCTGTGTGGGGGAGCACTGACAGTGCTGGCTGCGTTGTGGGAGCACTGGCAGGGCTGGTTGTGTGGGGAGCACTGACAGTGCTGGCTGTGTGGGGTCGGAGCACTGACAGTGCTGGCTGTGTGGGGAGCACTGACAGTGCTGGCTGTGTGGGGGGAGCACTTACAGTGCTGGCTGTGTGGGGTGAGCACTGACAGTGCTGATTGTGTGGAGGAAGCACTGACACTGCTGGCTGTGTGGGGGAAGCACTGAGAGTGCTGGCTGCGTGGGGGAGCACTGACAGTGTTGGCTGTGTGGTGGGAGCACTGACAGTGCTGGCTGTGTGGGGCGAGCACTGAAAGTGCTGGCTGTGTCGTATGAGCACTGTCAGTGCTGGCTGTGTGGTGGGAGCACTGACAGTGCTGGTTGTGTGTTGGGAGCACTGACAGTGCTAGCTCTGTGGGAGAGCACTGGCAGTGCTGGCTGTGTGGGGAGCACTCGCAGTGCTGGCTGTGGGTGGAGAACTGGCAGTGCTGGCTGTGGGGGAGCACTGATAGTGCTGGCTGTGTGGGGTGGGGGCACTGACAGTGCTGGCTGTGTGGTGGGAGCACTGACAGAGCTGGCAGTGTGGTGGGAGCACTGGCAGTGCTGGCTGTGTGGGGGAGCACTGACAGTGCTGGCTGTGTGGTGGGAGCACTGACAGTGCTGGCTCTGTGTTGGGAGGACTGACAGTGCTGGCTGTGTGGTGGGAGCACTGACAGTGCTGGCTGTGAGGGTGGAGCACTGACAGTGCTGGCTGTATGGTGAGAGCACTGACAGTGCTGGCTGTGTGGTGTGAGCACTGACAGTGCTGGCTGTGAGGGTGGAGCACTGACAGTGCTGGCTGTATGGTGAGAGCACTGACAATGCTGGCTGTGTGGGGGGTCACTGACAGTGCTGGCTGTGTGGGGAGCACAGACAGTGCTGGCCGTGTGGTGGAGCATTGACAGTGCTGGCTGTATGGGGGAGCACGGACAGTGCTGGCTGTGTGGGGGGGTGCACTGACAGTGCTGGTTCTGCGGGGGAGCACTGCCAGTGCTGGCTGTGTGGGGGAGCACTGGCACTTCTGGTTGTGTGGGTGAAGCACTGGCAGTGCTGGCTGTGTGGTGGGAGCACTGGCAGTGCTGGATGTGTGGAGGAGCACTGACAGTGCTGGCTGTGTGGGGTAGGAGCACTGACAGTGCTGGCTGTGTGGGGGAGCACTGACAGTGCTGGCTGTGTGGGGAGCACTGACAGTGCTGGCTGTGTGGGGGGAGCACTTACAGTGCTGGCTGTGTTGGGGGAGTACTGACAGTGCTGGTTGTGTGGAGGAAGCATTGACACTGCTGGCTGTGTGGGGTAAACACTGAGAGTGCTGGCTGCGTGGGGGAGCACTGACAGTGTTGGCTGTGTGGTGGGAGCACTGACAGTGCTGGCTGTGTGGGGCGAGCACTGACAGTGCTAGCTGTGTCGTGTGAGCACTGTCAGTGCTGGCTGTGTGGTGGGAGCACTGACAGTGCAGGTTGTGTGGTGGGAGCACTGACAGTGCTGGCTGTGTGGTGGGAGCACTGGCAGTGCTGGCAGTGTCGGGGAGCATTGACAGTGCTGGCTGTTTGGGGGGAGCACTGACAGTGCTGGCTGTGTGGGGGGTGCACTGACAGTGCTGGCTGTGTGGGGAGCACTGGCAGTGCTGGCTGTGTGGTGGGAGCACTGACAGTGCTGGCTGTGTGGTGGCAGCACTGACAATGCTGGCTGTGTGGTGGGAGCACTGACAGTGCTGGTTGTGTGGAGGGAGCACTGACACTGCTGGCTGTGTGCGGGAAGCACTGAGAGTGCTGGCTTTGTGGGGAGCACTGAAAGTGCTGGCTGTGTGGTGGGAGCACTGACAGTGCGGTCTGTGAGGGTGGAGCACTGACAGTGCTGGCTGTGAGGGTGGAGCACTGACAGTGCTGGCTGTATGGTGAGAGCACTGACAGTGCTGGCTGTGTGGGGGGTCACTGACAGTGCTGGCTGTGTGGGGAGCACTGACAGTGCTAGCTGTGTGGGAGGAGCACTGACAGTGCTGGCAGTGTGGGGAGCACTGACAGCGCTGGCTGTGTGGGGAGCACTGACAGTGCTGGCTGTGTGGGGGGAGGATGACAGTGCTGGCTGTGTGGTGGGAGCACTGGCAGTGCTGGCCGTGTGGGGGAGCATTGACAGTGCTGGCTGTATGGGGGAGCACGGACAGTGCTGGCTGTGTGGGGGGTGCACTGACAGTGCTGGTTCTGCGGGGGAGCACTGCCAGTGCTGGCTGTGTGGGGAGCACTGGCACTTCTGGCTGTGTGGGTGAAGCACTGGCAGTGCTGGCTGTGTGGTGGGAGCACTGGCAGTGCTGGATGTGTGGAGGAGCACTGACAGTGCTGGCTGTGTGGGGTAGGAGCACTGACAGTGCTGGCTGTGTGGGGGAGCACTGACAGTGCTGGCTGTGTGGGGAGCACTGACAGTGCTGGCTGTGTGGGGGGAGCACTTACAGTGCTGGCTGTGTGGGGGGAGCACTGACAGTGCTGGTTGTGTGGAGGAAGAACTGACACTGCTGGCTGTGTGGGGGAAGCACTGAAAGTGCTGGCTGCGTGGGGGAGCACTGACAGTGTTGGCTGTGTGGTGGGAGCACTGACAGTGCTGGCTGTGTGGGGCGAGCACTGACAGTGCTAGCTGTGTCGTGTGAGCACAATAAGTGCTGGCTGTGTGGTGGGAGCACTGACAGTGCTGGTTGTGTGGTGGGAGCACTGACAGTGCTGGCTGTGTGGTGGGAGCACTGGCAGTGCTGGCTGTGTCGGGGAGCATTGACAGTGCTGGCTGTTTGGGGGGAGCACTGACAGTGCTGGCTGTGTGGGTGGTGCACTGACAGTGCTGGCTGTGTGGGGAGCACTGGCAGTGCTGGCTGAGTGGTGGGAGCACTGACAGTGCTGGCTGTGTGGTGGCAGCACTGACAATGCTGGCTGTGTGGGGGAGCACTGACAGTGCTGGCTACGTGGGGGAGCACTGACAGTGTTGGCTGTGTGGAGGGAGCACTGATAGTGTTGGCTCTGTGGGGAGCACTGACAGCGCTGGCTGTGTGGTGGGAGCACTGACAGTGCTGTCTGTGTGGTGGGAGCACTGGCAGTGCTGGCTGTATGGTGAGAGCACTGACAGTGCTGGCTGTGTGGGGGGTCACTGACAGTGCTGGCTCTGTGGGGAGCACTGACAGTGCTAGCTGTGTGGGAGGAGCACTGACAGTGCTGGCTGTGTTGGGAGCACTGACAGCGCTGGCTGTGTGGGGGAGCACTGACAGTGCTGGCTGTGTGGGGAGCACTGACAGTGCTAGCTGTGTGGGAGGAGCACTGACAGTGCTGGCTGTGTGGGGGAGCACTGACAGTGCTGGATGTGTGGGGGGAGGATGACAGTGCTGGCTGTGTGGTGGGAGCACAGGCAGTGCTGGCCGTGTGGGGGAGCATTGACAGTGCTGGCTGTATGGGGGAGCACTGACAGTGCTGGCTGTGTGGGGGGTGCACTGACAGTGCTGGTTCTGCGGGGGAGCACTGCCAGTGCTGGCTGTGTGGGGAGCAATGGCAGTGCTGGCTGTGTGGGTGAAGCACTGGCAGTGCTGGCTGTGTGGGGGAGCACTGACAGTGCTGGCTGTGTGGGGTCGGAGCACTGACAGTGCTGGCTGTGTGGGGAGCACTGACAGTGCTGGCTGTGTGGGGGGAGCACTTACAGTGCTGGCTGTGTGGGGTGAGCACTGACAGTGCTGGTTGTGTGGAGGAAGCACTGACACTGCTGGCTGTGTGAGGGAAGCACTGAGAGTGCTGGCTGCGTGGGGGAGCACTGACAGTGTTGGCTGTGTGGTGGGAGCACTGACAGTGCTGGCTGTGTGGGGCGAGCACTGAAAGTGCTGGCTGTGTCGTATGAGCACTGTCAGTGCTGGCTGTGTGGAGGGAGCACTGACAGTGCTGGTTGTGTGTTGGGAGCACTGACAGTGCTAGCTCTGTGGGAGAGCACTGGCAGTGCTGGCTGTGTGGGGAGCACTCGCAGTGCTGGCTGTGGGTGGAGAACTGGCAGTGCTGGCTGTGGGGGAGCACTGATAGTGCTGGCTGTGTGGGGTGGGGGCACTGACAGTGCTGGCTGTGTGGTGGGAGCACTGACAGAGCTGGCAGTGTGGTGGGACCACTGGCAGTGCTGGCTGTGTGGGGGAGCACTGACAGTGCTGGCTGTGTGGTGGGAGCACTGACAGTGCTGGCTCTGTGTTGGGAGGACTGACAGTGCTGGCTGTGTGGTGGGAGCACTGACAGTGCTGGCTGTGAGGGTGGAGCACTGACAGTGCTGGCTGTATGGTGAGAGCACTGACAGTGCTGGCTGTGTGGTGTGAGCACTGACAGTGCTGGCTGTGAGGGTGGCGCACTGACAGTGCTGGCTGTATGGTGAGAGCACTGACAGTGCTGGCTGTGTGGGGGGTCACTGACAGTGCTGGCTGTGTGGGGAGCACAGACAGTGCTGGCCGTGTGGTGGAGCATTAACAGTGCTAGCTGTGTGGGAGGAGCACTGACAGTGCTGGCTGTGTGGGGGAGCACTGACAGTGCTGGATGTGTGGGGGGAGGATGACAGTGCTGGCTGTGTGGTGGGAGCACTGGCAGTGCTGGCCGTGTGGGGGAGCATTGACAGTGCTGGCTGTATGGGGGAGCACGGACAGTGCTGCCTGTGTGGGGGGTGCACTGACAGTGCTGGTTCTGCGGGGGAGCACTGCCAGTGCTGGCTGTGTGGGGAGCACTGGCACTTCTGGCTGTGTGGGTGAAGCACTGGCAGTGCTGGCTGTGTGGTGGGAGCACTGGCAGTGCTGGATGTGTGGAGGAGCACTGACAGTGCTGGCTGTGTGGGGTAGGAGCACTGACAGTGCTGGCTGTGTGGGGGGAGCACTGACAGTGCTGGCTGTGTGGGGAGCACTGACAGTGCTGGCTGTGTGGGGGGAGCACTTACAGTGCTGGCTGTGAGGGTGGCGCACTGACAGTGCTGGCTGTATGGTGAGAGCACTGACAGTGCTGGCTGTGTGGGGGGTCACTGACAGTGCTGGCTGTGTGGGGAGCACAGACAGTGCTGGCCGTGTGGTGGAGCATTAACAGTGCTAGCTGTGTGGGAGGAGCACTGACAGTGCTGGCTGTGTGGGGGAGCACTGACAGTGCTGGATGTGTGGGGGGAGGATGACAGTGCTGGCTGTGTGGTGGGAGCACTGGCAGTGCTGGCCGTGTGGGGGAGCATTGACAGTGCTGGCTGTATGGGGGAGCACGGACAGTGCTGGCTGTGTGGGGGGTGCACTGACAGTGCTGGTTCTGCGGGGGAGCACTGCCAGTGCTGGCTGTGTGGGGAGCACTGGCACTTCTGGCTGTGTGGGTGAAGCACTGGCAGTGCTGGCTGTGTGGTGGGAGCACTGGCAGTGCTGGATGTGTGGAGGAGCACTGACAGTGCTGGCTGTGTGGGGTAGGAGCACTGACAGTGCTGGCTATGTGGGGGGAGCACTGACAGTGCTGGCTGTGTGGGGAGCACTGACAGTGCTGGCTGTGTGGGGGGAGCACTTACAGTGCTGGCTGTGTGGGGGGAGCACTGACAGTGCTGGTTGTGTGGAGGAAGAACTGACACTGCTGGCTGTGTGGGGGAAGCACTGAAAGTGCTGGCTGCGTGGGGGAGCACTGACAGTGTTGGCTGTGTGGTGGGAGCACTGACAGTGCTGGCTGTGTGGGGCGAGCACTGACAGTGCTAGCTGTGTCGTGTGAGCACTGTCAGTGCTGGCTGTGTGGTGGGAGCACTGACAGTGCTGGTTGTGTGGTGGGAGCACTGACAGTGCTGGCTGTGTGGTGGGAGCACTGGCAGTGCTGGCTGTGTCGGGTAGCATTGACAGTGCTGGCTGTTTGGGGGAGCACTGACAGTGCTGGCTGTGTGGGTGGTGCACTGACAGTGCTGGCTGTGTGGGGAGCACTGGCAGTGCTGGCTGAGTGGTGGGAGCACTGACAGTGCTGGCTGTGTGGTGGCAGCACTGACAATGCTAGCTGTGTGGGGGAGCACTGACAGTGCTGGCTACGTGGGGGAGCACTGACAGTGTTTGCTGTGTGGAGGGAGCACTGATAGTGTTGGCTCTGTGGGGAGCACTGACAGCGCTGGCTGTGTGGTGGGAGCACTGACAGTGCTGTCTGTGTGGTGGGAGCACTGGCAGTGCTGGCTGTATGGTGAGAGCACTGACAGTGCTGGCTGTGTGGGGGGTCACTGACAGTGCTGGCTCTGTGGGGAGCACTGACAGTGCTAGCTGTGTGGGAGGAGCACTGACAGTGCTGGCTGTGTTGGGAGCACTGACAGCGCTGGCTGTGTGGGGGAGCACTGACAGTGCTGGCTGTGTGGGGAGCACTGACAGTGCTAGCTGTGTGGGAGGAGCACTGACAGTGCTGGCTGTGTGGGGGAGCACTGACAGTGCTGGATGTGTGGGGGGAGGATGACAGTGCTGGCTGTGTGGTGGGAGCACAGGCAGTGCTGGCCGTGTGGGGAGCATTGACAGTGCTGGCTGTATGGGGGAGCACTGACAGTGCTGGCTGTGTGGGGGGTGCACTGACAGTGCTGGTTCTGCGGGGGAGCACTGCCAGTGCTGGCTGTGTGGGGAGCAATGGCAGTGCTGGCTGTGTGGGTGAAGCACTGGCAGTGCTGGCTGTGTGGGGGAGCACTGACAGTGCTGGCTGTGTTGTGGGAGCACTGGCAGGGCTGGTTGTGTGGGGAGCACTGACAGTGCTGGCTGTGTGGGGTCGGAGCACTGACAGTGCTGGCTGTGTGGGGAGCACTGACAGTGCTGGCTGTGTGGGGGGAGCACTTACAGTGCTGGCTGTGTGGGGTGAGCACTGACAGTGCTGATTGTGTGGAGGAAGCACTGACACTGCTGGCTGTGTGGGGGAAGCACTGAGAGTGCTGGCTGCGTGGGGGAGCACTGACAGTGTTGGCTGTGTGGTGGGAGCACTGACAGTGCTGGCTGTGTGGGGCGAGCACTGAAAGTGCTGGCTGTGTCGTATGAGCACTGTCAGTGCTGGCTGTGTGGTGGGAGCACTGACAGTGCTGGTTGTGTGTTGGGAGCACTGACAGTGCTAGCTCTGTGACAGAGCACTGGCAGTGCTGGCTGTGTGGGGAGCACTCGCAGTGCTGGCTGTGGGTGGAGAACTGGCAGTGCTGGCTGTGGGGGAGCACTGATAGTGCTGGCTGTGTGGGGTGGGGGCACTGACAGTGCTGGCTGTGTGGTGGGAGCACTGACAGAGCTGGCAGTGTGGTGGGAGCACTGGCAGTGCTGGCTGTGTGGGGGAGCACTGACAGTGCTGGCTGTGTGGTGGGAGCTCTGACAGTGCTGGCTCTGTGTTGGGAGGACTGACAGTGCTGGCTGTGTGGTGGGAGCACTGACAGTGCTGGCTGTGAGGGTGGAGCACTGACAGTGCTGGCTGTATGGTGAGAGCACTGACAGTGCTGGCTGTGTGGTGTGAGCACTGACAGTGCTGGCTGTGAGGGTGGAGCACTGACAGTGCTGGCTGTATGGTGAGAGCACTGACAGTGCTGGCTGTGTGGGGGGTCACTGACAGTGCTGGCTGTGTGGGGAGCACAGACAGTGCTGGCCGTGTGGTGGAGCATTGACAGTGCTGGCTGTATGGGGGAGCACGGACAGAGCTGGCTGTGTGGGGGTGTGCACTGACAGTGCTGGTTCTGCGGGGGAGCACTGCCAGTGCTGGCTGTGTGGGGTAGGAGCACTGACAGTGCTGGCTGTGTGGGGGAGCACTGAGAGTGCTGGCTGTGTGGGGAGCACTGACAGTGCTGGCTGTGTGGGGGGAGCACTGGCAGTGCTGGATGTGTGGAGGAGCACTGACAGTGCTGGCTGTGAGGGTGGCGCACTGACAGTGCTGGCTGTATGGTGAGAGCACTGACAGTGCTGGCTGTGTGGGGGGTCACTGACAGTGCTGGCTGTGTGGGGAGCACAGACAGTGCTGGCCGTGTGGTGGAGCATTAACAGTGCTAGCTGTGTGGGAGGAGCACTGACAGTGCTGGCTGTGTGGGGGAGCACTGACAGTGCTGGATGTGTGGGGGGAGGATGACAGTGCTGGCTGTGTGGTGGGAGCACTGGCAGTGCTGGCCGTGTGGGGGAGCATTGACAGTGCTGGCTGTATGGGGGAGCACGGACAGTGCTGCCTGTGTGGGGGGTGCACTGACAGTGCTGGTTCTGCGGGGGAGCACTGCCAGTGCTGGCTGTGTGGGGAGCACTGGCACTTCTGGCTGTGTGGGTGAAGCACTGGCAGTGCTGGCTGTGTGGTGGGAGCACTGGCAGTGCTGGATGTGTGGAGGAGCACTGACAGTGCTGGCTGTGTGGGGTAGGAGCACTGACAGTGCTGGCTGTGTGGGGGGAGCACTGACAGTGCTGGCTGTGTGGGGAGCACTGACAGTGCTGGCTGTGTGGGGGGAGCACTTACAGTGCTGGCTGTGAGGGTGGCGCACTGACAGTGCTGGCTGTATGGTGAGAGCACTGACAGTGCTGGCTGTGTGGGGGGTCACTGACAGTGCTGGCTGTGTGGGGAGCACAGACAGTGCTGGCCGTGTGGTGGAGCATTAACAGTGCTAGCTGTGTGGGAGGAGCACTGACAGTGCTGGCTGTGTGGGGGAGCACTGACAGTGCTGGATGTGTGGGGGGAGGATGACAGTGCTGGCTGTGTGGTGGGAGCACTGGCAGTGCTGGCCGTGTGGGGGAGCATTGACAGTGCTGGCTGTATGGGGGAGCACGGACAGTGCTGGCTGTGTGGGGGGTGCACTGACAGTGCTGGTTCTGCGGGGGAGCACTGCCAGTGCTGGCTGTGTGGGGAGCACTGGCACTTCTGGCTGTGTGGGTGAAGCACTGGCAGTGCTGGCTGTGTGGTGGGAGCACTGGCAGTGCTGGATGTGTGGAGGAGCACTGACAGTGCTGGCTGTGTGGGGTAGGAGCACTGACAGTGCTGGCTATGTGGGGGGAGCACTGACAGTGCTGGCTGTGTGGGGAGCACTGACAGTGCTGGCTGTGTGGGGGGAGCACTTACAGTGCTGGCTGTGTGGGGGGGAGCACTGACAGTGCTGGTTGTGTGGAGAGAGCACTGACAGTGCTGGCTGTGTGGGGGGTCACTGACAGTGCTGGCTGTGTGGGGAGCACAGACAGTGCTGGCCGTGTGGTGGAGCATTAACAGTGCTAGCTGTGTGGGAGGAGCACTGACAGTGCTGGCTGTGTGGGGGAGCACTGACAGTGCTGGATGTGTGGGGGGAGGATGACAGTGCTGGCTGTGTGGTGGAGCATTAACAGTGCTAGCTGTGTGGGAGGAGCACTGACAGTGCTGGCTGTGTGGGGGAGCACTGACAGTGCTGGATGTGTGGGGGGAGGATGACAGTGCTGGCTGTGTGGTGGGAGCACTGGCAGTGCTGGCCGTGTGGGGGAGCATTGACAGTGCTGGCTGTATGGGGGAGCACGGACAGTGCTGCCTGTGTGGGGGGTGCACTGACAGTGCTGGTTCTGCGGGGGAGCACTGCCAGTGCTGGCTGTGTGGGGAGCACTGGCACTTCTGGCTGT
Organism: Scyliorhinus torazame; assembly: GCF_047496885.1. Classification (NCBI taxonomy): domain Eukaryota; kingdom Metazoa; phylum Chordata; class Chondrichthyes; order Carcharhiniformes; family Scyliorhinidae; genus Scyliorhinus; species Scyliorhinus torazame. The sequence goes on from NC_092729.1 coordinate 37,202,139, forward strand.
GTGGGTGAAGCACTGGCAGTGCTGGCTGTGTGGTGGGAGCACTGGCAGTGCTGGATGTGTGGAGGAGCACTGACAGTGCTGGCTGTGTGGGGTAGGAGCACTGACAGTGCTGGCTGTGTGGGGGGAGCACTGACAGTGCTGGCTGTGTGGGGAGCACTGACAGTGCTGGCTGTGTGGGGGGAGCACTTACAGTGCTGGCTGTGAGGGTGGCGCACTGACAGTGCTGGCTGTATGGTGAGAGCACTGACAGTGCTGGCTGTGTGGGGGGTCACTGACAGTGCTGGCTGTGTGGGGAGCACAGACAGTGCTGGCCGTGTGGTGGAGCATTAACAGTGCTAGCTGTGTGGGAGGAGCACTGACAGTGCTGGCTGTGTGGGGGAGCACTGACAGTGCTGGATGTGTGGGGGGAGGATGACAGTGCTGGCTGTGTGGTGGGAGCACTGGCAGTGCTGGCCGTGTGGGGGAGCATTGACAGTGCTGGCTGTATGGGGGAGCACGGACAGTGCTGGCTGTGTGGGGGGTGCACTGACAGTGCTGGTTCTGCGGGGGAGCACTGCCAGTGCTGGCTGTGTGGGGAGCACTGGCACTTCTGGCTGTGTGGGTGAAGCACTGGCAGTGCTGGCTGTGTGGTGGGAGCACTGGCAGTGCTGGATGTGTGGAGGAGCACTGACAGTGCTGGCTGTGTGGGGTAGGAGCACTGACAGTGCTGGCTATGTGGGGGGAGCACTGACAGTGCTGGCTGTGTGGGGAGCACTGACAGTGCTGGCTGTGTGGGGGGAGCACTTACAGTGCTGGCTGTGTGGGGGGAGCACTGACAGTGCTGGTTGTGTGGAGGAAGAACTGACACTGCTGGCTGTGTGGGGGAAGCACTGAAAGTGCTGGCTGCGTGGGGGAGCACTGACAGTGTTGGCTGTGTGGTGGGAGCACTGACAGTGCTGGCTGTGTGGGGCGAGCACTGACAGTGCTAGCTGTGTCGTGTGAGCACTGTCAGTGCTGGCTGTGTGGTGGGAGCACTGACAGTGCTGGTTGTGTGGTGGGAGCACTGACAGTGCTGGCTGTGTGGTGGGAGCACTGGCAGTGCTGGCTGTGTCGGGTAGCATTGACAGTGCTGGCTGTTTGGGGGAGCACTGACAGTGCTGGCTGTGTGGGTGGTGCACTGACAGTGCTGGCTGTGTGGGGAGCACTGGCAGTGCTGGCTGAGTGGTGGGAGCACTGACAGTGCTGGCTGTGTGGTGGCAGCACTGACAATGCTAGCTGTGTGGGGGAGCACTGACAGTGCTGGCTACGTGGGGGAGCACTGACAGTGTTTGCTGTGTGGAGGGAGCACTGATAGTGTTGGCTCTGTGGGGAGCACTGACAGCGCTGGCTGTGTGGTGGGAGCACTGACAGTGCTGTCTGTGTGGTGGGAGCACTGGCAGTGCTGGCTGTATGGTGAGAGCACTGACAGTGCTGGCTGTGTGGGGGGTCACTGACAGTGCTGGCTCTGTGGGGAGCACTGACAGTGCTAGCTGTGTGGGAGGAGCACTGACAGTGCTGGCTGTGTTGGGAGCACTGACAGCGCTGGCTGTGTGGGGGAGCACTGACAGTGCTGGCTGTGTGGGGAGCACTGACAGTGCTAGCTGTGTGGGAGGAGCACTGACAGTGCTGGCTGTGTGGGGGAGCACTGACAGTGCTGGATGTGTGGGGGGAGGATGACAGTGCTGGCTGTGTGGTGGGAGCACAGGCAGTGCTGGCCGTGTGGGGAGCATTGACAGTGCTGGCTGTATGGGGGAGCACTGACAGTGCTGGCTGTGTGGGGGGTGCACTGACAGTGCTGGTTCTGCGGGGGAGCACTGCCAGTGCTGGCTGTGTGGGGAGCAATGGCAGTGCTGGCTGTGTGGGTGAAGCACTGGCAGTGCTGGCTGTGTGGGGGAGCACTGACAGTGCTGGCTGTGTTGTGGGAGCACTGGCAGGGCTGGTTGTGTGGGGAGCACAGACAGTGCTGGCTGTGTGGGGTCGGAGCACTGACAGTGCTGGCTGTGTGGGGAGCACTGACAGTGCTGGCTGTGTGGGGGGAGCACTTACAGTGCTGGCTGTGTGGGGTGAGCACTGACAGTGCTGATTGTGTGGAGGAAGCACTGACACTGCTGGCTGTGTGGGGGAAGCACTGAGAGTGCTGGCTGCGTGGGGGAGCACTGACAGTGTTGGCTGTGTGGTGGGAGCACTGACAGTGCTGGCTGTGTGGGGCGAGCACTGAAAGTGCTGGCTGTGTCGTATGAGCACTGTCAGTGCTGGCTGTGTGGTGGGAGCACTGACAGTGCTGGTTGTGTGTTGGGAGCACTGACAGTGCTAGCTCTGTGACAGAGCACTGGCAGTGCTGGCTGTGTGGGGAGCACTCGCAGTGCTGGCTGTGGGTGGAGAACTGGCAGTGCTGGCTGTGGGGGAGCACTGATAGTGCTGGCTGTGTGGGGTGGGGGCACTGACAGTGCTGGCTGTGTGGTGGGAGCACTGACAGAGCTGGCAGTGTGGTGGGAGCACTGGCAGTGCTGGCTGTGTGGGGGAGCACTGACAGTGCTGGCTGTGTGGTGGGAGCTCTGACAGTGCTGGCTCTGTGTTGGGAGGACTGACAGTGCTGGCTGTGTGGTGGGAGCACTGACAGTGCTGGCTGTGAGGGTGGAGCACTGACAGTGCTGGCTGTATGGTGAGAGCACTGACAGTGCTGGCTGTGTGGTGTGAGCACTGACAGTGCTGGCTGTGAGGGTGGAGCACTGACAGTGCTGGCTGTATGGTGAGAGCACTGACAGTGCTGGCTGTGTGGGGGGTCACTGACAGTGCTGGCTGTGTGGGGAGCACAGACAGTGCTGGCCGTGTGGTGGAGCATTGACAGTGCTGGCTGTATGGGGGAGCACGGACAGAGCTGGCTGTGTGGGGGTGTGCACTGACAGTGCTGGTTCTGCGGGGGAGCACTGCCAGTGCTGGCTGTGTGGGGTAGGAGCACTGACAGTGCTGGCTGTGTGGGGGAGCACTGACAGTGCTGGCTGTGTGGGGAGCACTGACAGTGCTGGCTGTGTGGGGGGAGCACTGGCAGTGCTGGATGTGTGGAGGAGCACTGACAGTGCTGGCTGTGAGGGTGGCGCACTGACAGTGCTGGCTGTATGGTGAGAGCACTGACAGTGCTGGCTGTGTGGGGGGTCACTGACAGTGCTGGCTGTGTGGGGAGCACAGACAGTGCTGGCCGTGTGGTGGAGCATTAACAGTGCTAGCTGTGTGGGAGGAGCACTGACAGTGCTGGCTGTGTGGGTGAGCACTGACAGTGCTGGATGTGTGGGGGGAGGATGACAGTGCTGGCTGTGTGGTGGGAGCACTGGCAGTGCTGGCCGTGTGGGGGAGCATTGACAGTGCTGGCTGTATGGGGGAGCACGGACAGTGCTGCCTGTGTGGGGGGTGCACTGACAGTGCTGGTTCTGCGGGGGAGCACTGCCAGTGCTGGCTGTGTGGGGAGCACTGGCACTTCTGGCTGTGTGGGTGAAGCACTGGCAGTGCTGGCTGTGTGGTGGGAGCACTGGCAGTGCTGGATGTGTGGAGGAGCACTGACAGTGCTGGCTGTGTGGGGTAGGAGCACTGACAGTGCTGGCTGTGTGGGGGGAGCACTGACAGTGCTGGCTGTGTGGGGAGCACTGACAGTGCTGGCTGTGTGGGGGGAGCACTTACAGTGCTGGCTGTGAGGGTGGCGCACTGACAGTGCTGGCTGTATGGTGAGAGCACTGACAGTGCTGGCTGTGTGGGGGGTCACTGACAGTGCTGGCTGTGTGGGGAGCACAGACAGTGCTGGCCGTGTGGTGGAGCATTAACAGTGCTAGCTGTGTGGGAGGAGCACTGACAGTGCTGGCTGTGTGGGGGAGCACTGACAGTGCTGGATGTGTGGGGGGAGGATGACAGTGCTGGCTGTGTGGTGGGAGCACTGGCAGTGCTGGCCGTGTGGGGGAGCATTGACAGTGCTGGCTGTATGGGGGAGCACGGACAGTGCTGGCTGTGTGGGGGGTGCACTGACAGTGCTGGTTCTGCGGGGGAGCACTGCCAGTGCTGGCTGTGTGGGGAGCACTGGCACTTCTGGCTGTGTGGGTGAAGCACTGGCAGTGCTGGCTGTGTGGTGGGAGCACTGGCAGTGCTGGATGTGTGGAGGAGCACTGACAGTGCTGGCTGTGTGGGGTAGGAGCACTGACAGTGCTGGCTATGTGGGGGGAGCACTGACAGTGCTGGCTGTGTGGGGAGCACTGACAGTGCTGGCTGTGTGGGGGGAGCACTTACAGTGCTGGCTGTGTGGGGGGAGCACTGACAGTGCTGGTTGTGTGGAGGAAGAACTGACACTGCTGGCTGTGTGGGGGAAGCACTGAAAGTGCTGGCTGCGTGGGGGAGCACTGACAGTGTTGGCTGTGTGGTGGGAGCACTGACAGTGCTGGCTGTGTGGGGCGAGCACTGACAGTGCTAGCTGTGTCGTGTGAGCACTGTCAGTGCTGGCTGTGTGGTGGGAGCACTGACAGTGCTGGTTGTGTGGTGGGAGCACTGACAGTGCTGGCTGTGTGGTGGGAGCACTGGCAGTGCTGGCTGTGTCGGGTAGCATTGACAGTGCTGGCTGTTTGGGGGAGCACTGACAGTGCTGGCTGTGTGGGTGGTGCACTGACAGTGCTGGCTGTGTGGGGAGCACTGGCAGTGCTGGCTGAGTGGTGGGAGCACTGACAGTGCTGGCTGTGTGGTGGCAGCACTGACAATGCTAGCTGTGTGGGGGAGCACTGACAGTGCTGGCTACGTGGGGGAGCACTGACAGTGTTTGCTGTGTGGAGGGAGCACTGATAGTGTTGGCTCTGTGGGGAGCACTGACAGCGCTGGCTGTGTGGTGGGAGCACTGACAGTGCTGTCTGTGTGGTGGGAGCACTGGCAGTGCTGGCTGTATGGTGAGAGCACTGACAGTGCTGGCTGTGTGGGGGGTCACTGACAGTGCTGGCTCTGTGGGGAGCACTGACAGTGCTAGCTGTGTGGGAGGAGCACTGACAGTGCTGGCTGTGTTGGGAGCACTGACAGCGCTGGCTGTGTGGGGGAGCACTGACAGTGCTGGCTGTGTGGGGAGCACTGACAGTGCTAGCTGTGTGGGAGGAGCACTGACAGTGCTGGCTGTGTGGGGGAGCACTGACAGTGCTGGATGTGTGGGGGGAGGATGACAGTGCTGGCTGTGTGGTGGGAGCACAGGCAGTGCTGGCCGTGTGGGGAGCATTGACAGTGCTGGCTGTATGGGGGAGCACTGACAGTGCTGGCTGTGTGGGGGGTGCACTGACAGTGCTGGTTCTGCGGGGGAGCACTGCCAGTGCTGGCTGTGTGGGGAGCAATGGCAGTGCTGGCTGTGTGGGTGAAGCACTGGCAGTGCTGGCTGTGTGGGGGAGCACTGACAGTGCTGGCTGTGTTGTGGGAGCACTGGCAGGGCTGGTTGTGTGGGGAGCACTGACAGTGCTGGCTGTGTGGGGTCGGAGCACTGACAGTGCTGGCTGTGTGGGGAGCACTGACAGTGCTGGCTGTGTGGGGGGAGCACTTACAGTGCTGGCTGTGTGGGGTGAGCACTGACAGTGCTGATTGTGTGGAGGAAGCACTGACACTGCTGGCTGTGTGGGGGAAGCACTGAGAGTGCTGGCTGCGTGGGGGAGCACTGACAGTGTTGGCTGTGTGGTGGGAGCACTGACAGTGCTGGCTGTGTGGGGCGAGCACTGAAAGTGCTGGCTGTGTCGTATGAGCACTGTCAGTGCTGGCTGTGTGGTGGGAGCACTGACAGTGCTGGTTGTGTGTTGGGAGCACTGACAGTGCTAGCTCTGTGACAGAGCACTGGCAGTGCTGGCTGTGTGGGGAGCACTCGCAGTGCTGGCTGTGGGTGGAGAACTGGCAGTGCTGGCTGTGGGGGAGCACTGATAGTGCTGGCTGTGTGGGGTGGGGGCACTGACAGTGCTGGCTGTGTGGTGGGAGCACTGACAGAGCTGGCAGTGTGGTGGGAGCACTGGCAGTGCTGGCTGTGTGGGGGAGCACTGACAGTGCTGGCTGTGTGGTGGGAGCACTGACAGTGCTGGCTCTGTGTTGGGAGGACTGACAGTGCTGGCTGTGTGGTGGGAGCACTGACAGTGCTGGCTGTGAGGGTGGAGCACTGACAGTGCTGGCTGTATGGTGAGAGCACTGACAGTGCTGGCTGTGTGGTGTGAGCACTGACAGTGCTGGCTGTGAGGGTGGAGCACTGACAGTGCTGGCTGTATGGTGAGAGCACTGACAGTGCTGGCTGTGTGGGGGGTAACTGACAGTGCTGGCTGTGTGGGGAGCACAGACAGTGCTGGCCGTGTGGTGGAGCATTGACAGTGCTGGCTGTATGGGGGAGCACGGACAGAGCTGGCTGTGTGGGGGTGTGCACTGACAGTGCTGGTTCTGCGGGGGAGCACTGCCAGTGCTGGCTGTGTGGGGTAGGAGCACTGACAGTGCTGGCTGTGTGGGGGAGCACTGACAGTGCTGGCTGTGTGGGGAGCACTGACAGTGCTGGCTGTGTGGGGGGAGCACTGGCAGTGCTGGATGTGTGGAGGAGCACTGACAGTGCTGGCTGTGTGGGGTAGGAGCACTGACAGTGCTGGCTGTGTGGGGGAGCACTGACAGTGCTGGCTGTGTGGGGAGCACTGACAGTGCTGGCTGTGTGGGGGGAGCACTTACAGTGCTGGCTGTGTTGGGGGAGCACTGACAGTGCTGGTTGTGTGGAGGAAGCATTGACACTGCTGGCTGTGTGGGGTAAGCACTGAGAGTGCTGGCTGCGTGGGGGAGCACTGACAGTGTTGGCTGTGTGGTGGGAGCACTGACAGTGCTGGCTGTGTGGGGCGAGCACTGACAGTGCTAGCTGTGTCGTGTGAGCACTGTCAGTGCTGGCTGTGTGGTGGGAGCACTGACAGTGCTGGTTGTGTGGTGGGAGCACTGACAGTGCTGGCTGTGTGGTGGGAGCACTGGCAGTGCTGGCAGTGTCGGGGAGCATTGACAGTGCTGGCTGTTTGGGGGTAGCACTGACAGTGCTGGCTGTGTGGGGGGTGCACTGACAGTGCTGGCTGTGTGGGGAGCACTGGCAGTGCTGGCTGTGTGGTGGGAGCACTGACAGTGCTGGCTGTGTCGTGGCAGCACTGACAATGCTGGCTGTGTGGTGGGAGCACTGACAGTGCTGGTTGTGTGGAGGGAGCACTGACACTGCTGGTTGTGTGGGGGAAGCACTGAGAGTGGTGGCTGCGTGGGGGAGCACTGACAGTGTTGGCTCTGTGGGGGAGCACTGACAGTGCTGGCTGTGTGGTGGGAGCACTGACAGTGCTGGCTGTGTGGTGGGAGCACTGGCAGTGCTGGCTGTATGGTGAGAGCACTGACAGTGCTGGCTGTGTGCGGGGTCACTGACAGTGCTGGCTCTGTGGGGAGCACTGACAGTGCTAGCTGTGTGTGAGGAGCACTGACAGTGCTGGCTGTGTTGGGAGCACTGACAGCGCTGGCTGTGTGGGGGAGCACTGACAGTGCTGGCTGTGTGGGGAGCACTGACAGTGCTGGCTGTGTGGGGGGAGCACTTACAGTGCTGGCTGTGTTGGGGGAGCACTGACAGTGCTGGTTGTGTAGAGGAAGCATTGACACTGCTGGCTGTGTGGGGTAAGCACTGAGAGTGCTGGCTGCGTGGGGGAGCACTGACAGTGTTGGCTGTGTGGTGAGAGCACTGACAGTGCTGGCTGCGTGGGGCGAGCACTGACAGTGCTAGCTGTGTCGTGTGAGCACTGTCAGTGCTGGCTGTGTGGTGGGAGCACTGACAGTGCTGGTTGTGTGGTGGGAGCACTGACAGTGCTGGCTGTGTGGTGGGAGCACTGGCAGTGCTGGCAGTGTCGGGGAGCATTGACAGTGCTGGCTGTTTGGGGGGAGCACTGACAGTGCTGGCTGTGTGGGGGGGTGCACTGACAGTGCTGGCTGTGTGGGGAGCACTGGCAGTGCTGGCTGTGTGGTGGGAGCACTGACAGTGTTGGCTCTGTGCGGGAGCACTGACAGTGCTGGCTGTGTGGTGGGAGCACTGACAGTGCTGGCTGTGTGGTGGGAGCACTGGCAGTGCTGGCTGTATGGTGAGAGCACTGACCGTGCTGGCTGTGTGCGGGGTCACTGACAGTGCTGGCTCTGTGGGGAGCACTGACAGTGCTAGCTGTGTGTGAGGAGCACTGACAGTGCTGGCTGTGTTGGGAGCACTGACAGCGCTGGCTGTGTGGGGGAGCACTGACAGTGCTGGCTGTGTGGGGAGCACTGACAGTGCTAGCTGTGTGGGAGGAGCAGTGACAGTGCTGGCTGTATGGGGGAGCACTGACAGTGCTGGATGTGTGGGGGGAGGATGACAGTGCTGGCTGTGTTGTGGGAGCACAGGCAGTGCTGGCCGTGTGGGGGAGCATTGACAGTGCTGGCTGTATGGGGGAGCACTGACAGTGCTGGCTGTGTGGGGTGTGCACTGACAGTGCTGGTTCTGCGGGGGAGCACTGCCAGTGCTGGCTGTGTGGGGAGCACTGGCAGTGCTGGCTGTGTGGGTGAAGCACTGGCAGTGCTGGCTGTGTGGGGGGAGCACTGACAGTGCTGTCTGTGTTGTGGGAGCACTGGCAGGGCTGGTTGTGTGGGGGAGCACTGACAGTGCTGGCTGTGTGGGGTCGGAGCACTGACAGTGCTGGCTGTGTGGGGAGCACTGACAGTGCTGGCTGTGTGGGGGGAGCACTTATAGGGGTGGCTGTGTGGGGCGAGCACTGACAGTGCTGGTTGTGTGGAGGAAGCACTGACACTGCTGGCTGTGTGGGGGAAGCACTGAGAGTGCTGGCTGCGTGGGGGAGCACTGACAGTGTTGGCTGTGTGGTGGGAGCACTGACAGTGCTGGCTGTGTGGGGCGAGCACTGACAGTGCTGGCTGTGTCGTATGAGCACTGTCAGTGCTGGCTGTGTGGTGGGAGCACTGACAGTGCTAGCTCTGTGGGAGAGCACTGGCAGTGCTGGCTGTGTGGGGAGCACTCGCAGTGCTGGCTGTGGGTGGAGAACTGGCAGTGCTGGCTGTGGGGGAGCACTGATAGTGCTGGCTGTGTGGGGTGGGGGCACTGACAGTGCTGGCTGTGTGGTGGGAGCACTGACAGAGCTGGCAGTGTGGTGGGAGCACTGGCAGTGCTGGCTCAGTGGGGGAGCACTGACAGTGCTGGCTGTGTGGTGGGAGCACTGACAGTGCTGGCTGTGTGGTGGGAGCACTGGCAGTGCTGGCTGTATGGTGAGAGCACTGACAGTGCTGGCTGTGTGGGGGGTCACTGACAGTGCTGGCTCTCTGGGGAGCACTGACAGTGCTTGCTGTGTGGGAGGAGCACTGACAGTGCTGGCTGTGTTGGGAGCACTGACAGCGCTTGCAGTGTGGGGAGCACTGACAGTGCTGGCTGTGTGGGGAGCACTGACAGTGCTAGCTGTGTGGGAGGAGCACTGACAGTGCTGGCTGTGTGGGGGAGCACTGACAGTGCTGGATGTGTGGGGGGAGGATGACAGTGCTGGCTGTGTGGTGGGAGCACCGGCAGTGCTGGCCGTGTGGGGGAGCATTGACAGTGCTGGCTGTTTGGGGGAGCACTGACAGTGCTGGCTGTGTGGGGGGTGCACTGACAGTGCTGGTTCTGCGGGGGAGCACTGTCAGTGCTGGCTGTGTGGGGAGCACTGGCAGTGCTGGCTGTGTGGGTGAAGCACTGGCAGTGCTGGCTGTGTGGGGGGAGCACTGACAGTGCTGGCTGTGTTGTGGGAGCACTGGCAGGGCTGGTTGTGTGGGGGAGCGCTGACAGTGCTGGCTGTGTGGGGTCGGAGCTCTGACAGTGCTGGCTGTGTGGGGAGCACTGACAGTGATGGCTGTGTGGGGGGAGCACTTACAGTGCTGGCTGTGTGGGGCTAGCACTGACAGTGCTGGTTGTGTGGAGGAAGCACTGACACTGCTGGCTGTGTGGGGGAAGCACTGAGAGTGCTGGCTGCGTGGGGGAGCACTGATAGTGTTGGCTGTGTGGTGGGAGCACTGACAGTGCTGGCTGTGTGGGGCGAGCACTGACAGTGCTGGCTGTGTCGTATGAGCACTGTCAGTGCTGGCTGTGTGGTGGGAGCACTGACAGTGCTGGTTGTGTGGTGGGAGCACTGACAGTGCTAGCTCTGTGGGAGAGCACTGGCAGTGCTGGCTGTGTGGGGAGCACTCGCAGTGCTGGCTGTGGGTGGAGAACTGGCAGTGCTGGCTGTGGGGGAGCACTGATAGTGCTGGCTGTGTGGGGTGGGGACACTGACAGTGCTGGCTGTGTGGTGGGAGCACTGACAGAGCTGGCAGTGTGGTGGGAGCACTGGCAGTGCTGGCTGTGTGGGGGAGCACTGACAGTGCTGGCTGTGTGGTGGGAGCACTGACAGTGCTGGCTCTGTGTTGGGTGGACTGAAAGTGCTGGCTGTGTGGTGGGAGCACTGACAGTGCTGGCTGTGAGGGTGGAGCACTGACAGTGCTGGCTGTATGGTGGGAGCACTGACAGTGCTGGCTGTGAGGGTGGAGCACTGACAGTGCTGGCTGTATGGTGAGAGCGCTGACAGTGCTGGCTGTGTGGTGTGAGCACTGACAGTGCTGGCTGTGAGGGTGGAGCACTGACAGTGCTGGCTGTGTGGGGGGTCACTGACAGTGCTGGCTGTGTGGGGAGCACTGACAGTGCTAGCTGTGTGGGAGGAGCACTGACAGTGCTGGCTGTGTGGGGAGCACTGACAGCGCTGGCTGTGTGGGGAGCACTGACAGTGCTGGCTGTGTGGGGAGCACTGACAGTGCTAGCTGTGTGGGAGGAGCACTGACAGTGCTGGCTGTGTGGGGGAGCACTCACAGTGCTGGCTGTGTGGGGTGAGGATGACAGTGCTGGCTGTGTGGTGGGAGCACAGGCAGTGCTGGCCGTGTGGGGGAGCATTGACAGTGCTGGCTGTATGGGGGAGCACTGACAGTGCTGGCTGTGTGGGGGGTGCACTGACAGTGCTGGTTCTTCGGGGGAGCACTGCCAGTGCAGGCTGTGTGGGGGAGCACTGGCAGTGCTGGCTGTGTGGGTGAAGCACTGGCAGTGCTGGCTGTGTGGGAGGAGCACTGACAGAGCTGGCTGTGTGGTGGGAGCACTGGCAGTGCTGGCTGTGTGGGGGAGCACTGACAGTGCTTGCTGTGTTGGGTGGGAGCACTGACAGTGCTGGCTTTGTGGGGAGCACTGACAGTGCTGGCTGTGTGGGTGGAGCACTGACAGTGCTGGCTGAGTGGGGGAGCACTGACAGTGCTGGTTGTGTGGTGGGAGCACTGACAGTGCTAGCTCTGTGGGAGAGCACTGGCAGTGCTGGGTGTGTGGGGAGCACTTGCAGTGCTGGCTGTGGGTGGAGAACTGGCAGTGCTGGCTGTGGGGGAGCACTGATAGTGCTGGCTGTGTGGGGTGGGGGCACTGACAGTGCTGGCTGTGTGGTGGGATCACTGAGAGAGCTGGCTGTGTGGGGAGCAATGACAGTGCTGGCTGTGTGGGGAGCACTGACAGTGCTGGCTGTGTGGGGGGAGCACTGACAGTGCTGGCTGTGTGGCGGAGCACTGACAGTACTGGCTGTGTGGTGGGAGCACTGACAGTGCTGGCTCTGTGGTGGGAGCACTGACAGTGCTGGCTGTGTGGTGGGAGCACTGACAGTGCTGGCTGTGTGGGAGGAGGATGACAGTGCTGGCTGTGTGGTGGAGCACAGGCAGTGCTGGCCGTGTGGGGAGTGCTGGCTGTATGGGGGAGCACTGACAGTGCTGTCTGTGTGGGGGGTGCACTGACAGTCTGGTTCTGCGGGGGAGCACTGTCAGTGCTGGCTGTGTGGGGAGCACTGGCAGTGCTGGCTGTGTGGGTTAAGCACTGGCAGTGCTGGCTGTGTGGGGGAGCACTGACAGTGCTGGCTGTGTTGTGGGAGCACTGGCAGTGCTAGCTCTGTGGGAGAGCACTGGCAGTGCTGGGTGTGTGGGGAGCACTCGCAGTGCTGGCTGTGGGTGGAGAACTGGCAGTGCTGGCTGTGGGGGAGCACTGATAGTGCTGGCTGTGTGGGGTGGGGGCACTGACAGTGCTGGCTGTGTGGTGGCATCACTGAGAGAGCTGGCTGTGTGGGGAGCAATGACAGTGCTGGCTGTGTGGGGAGCACTGACAGTGCTGGCTGTGTGGGGGGAGCACTGACAGTGCTGGCTGTGTGGGGGAGCACTGACATTACTGGCTGTGTGGTGGGAGCACTGACAGTGCTGGCTCTGTGGTGGGAGCACTGACAGTGCTGGCTGTGTGGTGGGAGCACTGACAGTGCTGGCTGTGTGGGAGGAGGATGACAGTGCTGGCTGTGTGGTGGAGCACAGGCAGTGCTGGCCGTGTGGGGAGTGCTGGCTGTATGGGGGACCACTGACAGTGCTGTCTGTGTGGGAGGTGCACTGACAGTCTGGTTCTGCGGGGGAGCACTCTCAGTGCTGGCTGTGTGGGGGAGCACTGGCAGTGCTGGCTGTGTGGGTGAAGCACTGGCAGTGCTGGCTGTGTGGGGGGAGCACTGACAGTGCTGGCTGTGTTGTGGGAGCACTGGCAGTGCTGGTTGTCTGGGGGAGCACTGACAGTGCTGGCTGTGTGGGGTCGGAGCACTGACAGTGCTGGCTGTGTGGGGAGCACTGACAGTGCTGACTGTGTGGGGGGAGCACTTACAGTGCTGGCTGTGTGGGGCGAGCACTGACAGTGCTGGTTGTGTGGAGGAAGCACTGACACTGCTGGCTGTGTGGGGGAAGCACTGAGAGTGCTGGCTGCGTGGGGGAGCACTGACAGTGTTGGCTGTGTGGTGGGAGCACAGACAGTGCTGGCTGTGTGGGGCGAGCACTGACAGCGCTGGCTGTGTCGTATGAGCACTGTCAGTGCTGGCTGTGTGGTGGGAGCACTGACAGTGCTGGTTGTGTGGTGGGAGCACTGACAGTGCTAGCTCTGTGGGAGAGCACTGGCAGTGCTGGCTGTGTGGGGAGCACTCGCAGTGCTGGCTGTGGGTGGAGAATTGGCAGTGCTGGCTGTGGGGGAGCACTGATAGTGCTGGCTGTGTGGGGTGGGGGCACTGACAGTGCTGGCTGCGTGGTGGGAGCACTGAGAGAGCTGGCAGTGTGGTGGGAGCACTGGCAGTGCTGGCTGTGTGGGGGGAGCACTGACAGTGCTTGCTGTGTTGGGTGGGAGCACTGACAGTGCTGGCTGTGTGGGGGAGCACTGACAGTGCTGGCTGTGTGGGGAACAATGACAGTGCTGGCTGTATGGGGAGCACTGACAGTGCTGGCTGTGTGGGGGGAGCACTGACAGTGCTGGCTGTGTGGGGGAGCACTGACAGTGCTGGCTGTGTGGTGGGAGCACTGACAGTGCTGGTTCTGTGGTGGGAGCACTGACAGTGCTGGCTGTGTGGTGGGAGTACTGACAGTGCTGGCTGTGTGGGGGGAGGATGACAGTGCTGGCTGTGTGGTGGGAGCACAGGCAGTGCTGGCCGTGTGGGGAGTGCTGGCTGTATGGGGGAGCACTGACAGTGCTGGCTGTGTGGGGGGTGCACTGACAGTCTGGTTCTGCGGGGGAGCACTCTCAGTGCTGGCTGTGTGGGGGAGCACTGGCAGTGCTGGCTGTGTGGGTGAAGCACTGGCAGTGCTGGCTGTGTGGGGGGAGCACTGACAGTGCTGGCTGTGTTGTGGGAGCACAGGCAGTGCTGGTTGTGTGGGGGAGGACTGACAGTGCTGGCAGTGTGGGGGAGCACTGACAGTGCTGGCTGTGTGGGGTCGGAGCACTGACAGTGCTGGCTGTGTGGGGAGCACTGACAGTGCTGGCTGTGTGGGGGGAGCACTTACAGTGCTGGCTGTGTGGGGCGAGCACTGACAGTGCTGGTTGTGTGGAGGAAGCACTGACACTGCTGGCTGTGTGGGGGAAGCACTGAGAGTGCTGGCTGCGTGGGGGAGCACTGACTGTGTTGGCTGTGTGGTGGGAGCACAGACAGTGCTGGCTGTGTGGGGCGAGCACTGACAGCGCTGGCTGTGTCGTATGAGCACTGTCAGTGCTGGCTGTGTGGTGGGAGCACTGACAGTGCTGGTTGTGTGGTGGGAGCACTGACAGTGATAGCTCTGTGGGAGAGCACTGGCAGTGCTGGCTGTGTGGGGAGCACTCGCAGTGCTGGCTGTGGGTGGAGAACTGGCAGTGCTGGCTGTGGGGGAGCACTGATAGTGCTGGCTGTGAGGGGTGGGGGCACTGACAGTGCTGGCTGTGTGGTGGGAGCACTGACAGAGCTGGCAGTGTGGTGGGAGCACTGGCAGTGCTGGCTGTGTGGGGGCAGCACTGACAGTGCTTGCTGTGTAGGGTGGGATCACTGACAGTGCTGGCTGTGTGGGGAGCACTGACAGTGCTGGCTGTGTGGGGAGCAATGACAGTGCTGGCTGTGTGGGGAGCACTGACAGTGCTGGCTGTGTGGGGGAGCACTTACAGTGCTGGCTGTGTGGGGGGAGCACTGACAGTGCTGGCTGTGAGGGTGAAGCACTGACAGTGCTGGCTGTATGGTGAGAGCACTGACAGTGCTGGCTGTGTAGGGTTCACTGACAGTGCTGGCTGTGTGGGGAGCACTGACAGTGCTAGCTGTGTGGGAGGAGCACTGACAGTGCTGGCTGTGTGGGGAGCACTGACAGCGCTGTCTGTGTGGGGAGCACTGACAGTGCTGGCTGTGTGGGGAGCACTGACAGTGCTGGTTGTGAGGGTGGAGCACTGACAGTGCTGGCTGTGTGGGGGGAGCACTGACAGTGCTGGCTGTATGGTGAGAGCACTGACAGTGCTGGCTGTGTGGTGTGAGCACTGACAGTGCTGGCTGTGAGGGTGGAGCACTGACAGTGCTGGCTTTATGGTGAGAGCACTGACAGTGCTGGCTGTGTAGGGTTCACTGACAGTGCTGGCTGTGTGGGGAGCACTGACAGTGCTAGCTGTGTGGGAGGAGCACTGACAGTGCTGGCTGTGTGGGGAGCACTGACAGCGCTGGCTGTGTGGGGAGCACTGACAGTGCTGGCTGTGTGGGGAGCACTGACAGTGCTAGCTGTGTTGGAGGAGCACTGACAGTGCAGGCTGTGTGGGGGAGCACTGACAGTGCTGGCTGTGTGGGGCGAGGATGACAGTGCTGGCTGTGTGGTGGGAGCACAGGCAGTGCTGGCCGTGTGGGGGAGCATTGACAGTGATGGCTGTATGGGGGAGTACTGACAGTGCTGGCTGTGTGGGGTGTGCACTGACAGTGCTGGTTCTGCGGGGGAGCACTGCCAGTGCTGGATGTGTGGGGGAGCACTGGCAGTGCTGGCTGTGTGGGTGAAGCACTGGCAGTGCTGGCTGTGTGGGGGAGCACTGACAGTGCTGGCTGTGTTGTGGGAGCACTGGCAGTGCTGGTTGTGTGGGGGAGCACTGACAGTGCTGGCTGTGTGGGGGGAGCACTGACAGCGCTGGCTGTGTGGGGGAGCAGTGACAGTGCTGGCTGTGTGGGGGTAGGACTGACAGTGCTGGCTGTGTGGTGGGAGCACTGACAGTACTGGCTGTGTGGGGGAGCACTGACAGTGCTGGCTGTTTGGGGGGAGCACTGACAGTGCTGGCAGTGTGGGGGAAGACTGACAGTGCTGGTTGTGTGGTGGGAGCACTGACAGTGCTGGCTGTGTGGGGGAGCACTGACAGTGCTAGCTCTGTGGGAGGGCACAGTCAGTGCTGGCTGTGTGTGGTGCACTGACAATGCTGTCTGTGTGGGGCAGCACTGTCAGTGCTGGCTGTGTGGTGGGAGCACTGACATTGCTGGCTGTGTGTGTGGGAGCACTGACAGTGCTGGCAGTGTGGGGGAAGCACTGACAGTGCTGGCTGTGTGGTGGGAGCACTGACAGCGCTGGTTGTGTGGGGGAGCAGTGACAGTGCTGGCTGTGTGGGGGGAGCACTGACAGTGCTGGCTGTGTGGGGGGAGCACTGACAGTGCTGGATGTGTGGGGGAGCACTGACAGCGCTGGCTGTGTGGGGAGCAGTGGCAGTGCTGGCTGTGTGGGGGAGGACTGACAGTGCTGGCTGTGTGGTGGGAGCACTGACAGTGCTGGCTGTGTGGGGGAGCACTGACAGTGCTGGCTGTATTGGGGGAGCACTGACAGTGCTGGCAGTGTGGGGGAGCACTGACAGTGCTGGTTGTGTGGTGGGAACACTGACAGTGCTGGCTGTGTGGGGGAGCACTGACAGTGCTAGCTCTGTGGGAGAGCACAGTCAGTGCTGGCTGTGTGTGGTGCACTGACAGTGCTGGCTGTGTGGGGAAGCACTGACAGTGCTGTCTGTGTTGGGGAGCACTGACAGTGCTGTCTGTGTGGGGCAGCACTGTCAGTGCTGGCTGTGTGGTGGGAGCACTGACAGTGCTGGCTGTGTGTGTGGGAGCACTGACAGTGCTGGCAGTGTGGGGGAAGCACTGACAGTGCTGGCTGTGTGGTGGGAGCTCTGACAGTGCTTGCTCTGTGGGGGAGTAGTGACAGTGCTGGTTGTGTGTGGGAGCACTGACAGAGATGGCTGTGTGGTGGGAGCACTGGCAGTGCTGGCTGTGTGGGGGGAGCACTGACAGTGCTTGCTGTGTTGGATGGGAGCACTGACAGTGCTGGCTTTGTGGGGGAGCACTGATAGTGCTGGCTGTGTGGGTGGAGCACTGACAGTGCTGGCTGTGTGGGGGAGCACTGACAGTGCTGGTTGTGTGGTGGGAGCACTGACAGTGCTAGCTCTGTGGGAGAGCACTGGCAGTGCTGGCTGTGTGGGGAGCACTCGCAATGCTGGCTGTGGGTGGAGAACTGGCAGTGCTGGCTGTGGGGGAGCACTGATAGTGCTGGCTGTGTGGGGTGGGAGCACTGACAGTGCTGGCTGTGTGGTGGGAGCACTGACAGTGCTGGCTCTGTGGTGGGAGCACTGACAGTGCTGGCTGTGTCGTGGGAGCACTGACAGTGCTGGCTGTGTGGGGGGAGGATGATAGTGCTGGCTGTGTGGTGGGAGCACAGGCAGTGCTGGCCGTGTGGGGGAGCATTGACAGTGCTGGCTGTATGGGGGAGCACTGACAGTGCTGGCTGTGTGGGGGGTGCACTGACAGTCTGGTTCTGCGGGGGAGCACTGTCAGTGCTGGCTGTGTGGGGGAGCACTGGCAGTGCTGGCTGTGTGGGTGAAGCACTGGCAGTGCTGGCTGTGTGGGGAGGACTGACAGTGCTGGCTGTGTTGTGGGAGCACTGGCAGTGCTGGTTGTGTGGGGGAGCACTGACAGTGCTGGCTGTGTGGGGTCGGAGCACTGACAGTGCTGGCTGTGTGGGGAGCACTGACAGTGCTGGCTGTGTGGGGGGGAGCACTTACAGTGCTGGCTGTGTGGGGCGAGCACTGACAGTGCTGGTTGTGTGGAGGAAGCACTGACACTGCTGGCTGTGTGGGGGAAGCACTGAGAGTGCTGGCTGCGTGGGGAAGCACTGACAGTGTTGGCTGTGTGGTGGGAGCACTGACAGTGCTGGCTGTGTGGGGCGAGCACTGACAGCGCTGGCTGTGTCGTATGAGCACTGTCAGTGCTGGCTGTGTGGTGGGAGCACTGACAGTGCTGGTTGTGTGGTGGGAGCACTGACAGTGCTAGCTCTGTGGGAGAGCACTGGCAGTGCTGGCTGTGTGGGGAGCACTCGCAGTGCTGGCTGTGGGTGGAGAACTGGCAGTGCTGGCTGTGGGGGAGCACTGATAGTGCTGGCTGTGTGGGGTGGGGGCACTGACAGTGCTGGCTGTGTGGTGGGAGCACTGACAGAGCTGGCAGTGTGGTGGGAGCACTGACAGTGCTGGCTGTGTGGGGAGCACTGACAGTGCTGGCTGTGTGGGGAGCAATGACAGTGCTGGCTGTGTGGGGAGCACTGACAGTGCTGGCTGTGTGGGGGAGCACTGACAGTGCTGGCTGTGTGGGGGAGCACTGACAGTGCTGGCTGTATGGGGGAGCACTGACAGTGCTGGCAGTGTGTTGGAGCACTGACAGTGCTGGTTGTGTGGTGGGAGCACTGACAGTGCTGGCTGTGTGGGGGAGCACTGACTGTGCTAGCTCTGTGGGAGAGCACAGTCAGTGCTGGCTGTGTGTGGTGCACTGACAGTGCTGGCTGTGTGGGGAAGCACTGACAGTGCTGTCTGTGTTGGGGAGCACTGACAGTGCTGTCTGTGTGGGGCAGCACTGTCAGTGCTGGCTGTGTGGTGGGAGCACTGACAGTGCTGGCTGTGTGTGTGGGAGCACTGACAGTGCTGGCAGTGTGGGGGAAGCACTGACAGTGCTGGCTGTGTGGTGGGAGCTCTGACAGTGCTTGCTCTGTGGGGGAGTAGTGACAGTGCTGGTTGTGTGGTGGAAGCACTGACAGAGCTGGCTGTGTGGTGGGAGCACTGGCAGTGCTGGCTGTGTGGGGGGAGCACTGACAGTGCTTGCTGTGTTGGGTGGGAGCACTGACAGTGCTGGCTTTGTGGGGGAGCACTGATAGTGCTGGCTATGTGGGAGCACTGATACTGCTGGCTGTGTGGGGTGGGGGCACTGAGAGAGCTGGCAGTGTGGTGGGAGCACTGGCAGTGCTGGCTGTGTGGGGGGAGCACTGACAGTGCTTGCTGTGTTGGGTGGGAGCGCTGACAGTGCTGGCTGTGTGGGGGAGAACTGACAGTGATGGCTGTGTGGGGAGCAATGACAGTGCTGGCTGTGTGGGGAGCACTGACAGTGCTGGCTGTGTCGGGGGGAGCACTGACAGTGCTGGCTGTGTGGGGGAGCACTGACAGTGCTGGCTGTGTGGTGGGTGCACTGACAGTGCTGGCTCTGTGGTGGGAGCACTGACAGTGCTGGCTGTGTCGTGGGAGCACTGACAGTGCTGGCTGTGTGGGGGGAGGATGACAGTGCTGGCTGTGTGGTGGGAGCACAGGCAGTGCTGGCCGTGTGGGGGAGCATTGACAGTGCTGGCTGTATGGGGAGCACTGACAGTGCTGGCTGTGTGGGGGGTGCACTGACAGTCTGGTTCTGCGGGGGAGCACTGTCAGTGCCGGCTGTGTGGGGGAGCACTGGCAGTGCTGGCTGTGTGGGTGAAGCACTGGCAGTGCTGGCTGTGTGGGGGAGGACTGACAGTGCTGGCTGTGTTGTGGGAGCACTGGCACTGCTGGTTGTGTGGGGGAGCACTGACAGTGCTGGCTGTGTGGGGTCGGAGCACTGACAGTGCTGGCTGTGTGGGGAGCACTGACAGTGCTGGCTGTGTGGGGGGAGCACTTACAGTGCTGGATGTGTGGGGCGAGCACTGACAGTGCTCCTCCCTCACAGCCAGCACTGTCAGTGCTCCCACCACACAGCCAGCACTGTCTGTGCTCCCAACACAGAGCCAGCACTGTCAGTGCTCCCACCACACAGCCAGCACTGTCAGTGCTCCCGCACACAGCCAGCACTGTCAGTGCTCCCCCACACAGCCAGCACTGCCAGTGCTCCCCACAAAGCCAGCACTGTCATTGCTCCCCACACAGCCAGCACTGTCAGTGCCCCCACCCCACACAGCCAGCACGATCAGTGCTCCCCCACAGCCAGCACTGCCAGTTCTCCACCCACAGCCAGCACTGCGAGTGCTCCCCACACAGCCAGCACTGCCAGTGCTCTCCCACAGAGCTAGCACTGTCAGTGCTCCCACCACACAACCAGCACTGTCAGTGCTCCCACCACACAGCCAGCACTGACAGTTCTCATACGACACAGCCAGCACTGTCAGTGCTCGCCCCACACAGCCAGCACTGTCAGTGCTCCCCCACGCAGCCAGCACTCTCAGTGCTTCCCCCACACAGCCAGCAGTGTCAGTGCTTCCTCCACACAACCAGCACTGTCAGTGCTCGCCCCACACAGCCAGCACTGTAAGTGCTCCCCCCCACACATCCAGCACTGTCAGTGCTCCACGCACAGCCAGCACTGTCAGTGCTCCGACCCCACACAGCCAGCACTGTCAGTGCTCCCCCACACAACCAGCACTGCCAGTGCTCCCACAACACAGCCAGCACTGTCAGTGCTCCCCCCACACAGCCAGCACTGCCAATGCTTCACCCACACAGCCAGCACTGCCAGTGCTCCCCCACACAGCCAGCACTGGCAGTGCTCCCCGCAGAACCAGCACTGTCAGTGCACCCCCCACACAGCCAGCACTGTCAGTGCTCCCCCATACAGCCAGCACTGTCAATGCTCCCCCACACGGCCAGCACTGCCTGTGCTCCCACCACACAGCCAGCACTGTCATCCTCCCCCCGCACAGCCAGCACTGTCAGTGCTCCCCACACAGCCAGCACTGTCAGTGCTCCTCCCACACAGCTAGCACTGTCAGTGCTCCCCACACAGCCAGCACTGTCAGTGCTCCCCCACACTGCAGCGCTGTCAGTGCTCCCCACACAGCCAAAACTGTCAGTGCTCCTCCCACACAGCCAACACTGTCAGTGACCCCCCCACACAGCCAGCAATGTCAGTGCTCTCACCATACAGCCAGCACTGCCAGTGCTCCCACCACACAGCCAGCACTGTCTGTGCTCCCCCACAGAGCCAACACTGTCAGTGCTCCCACCACACAGCCCACACTGTCAGTGCTCTCCCACGCAGCCAGCACTCTCAGTGCTTCCCCCACACAGCCAGCAGTGTCAGTGCTCCCTCCACACAACCAGCAATGTCAGTGCTCCCACCACACAGCCAGCACTGTCAGTGCTGCCACCACTCAGCCAGCACTGTCAGTGCTCCCACCACACAGCCAGCACTGCCAGTGCTCCCCCACACAGCCAGCACTGTCAGTGCATCCCCCACACAGCCAGCACTGTCAGTGCTCCCCCCAAACAGCCAGCACTGTCAATGCTCCCCGACACAGCCAGCACTGCCAGTGCTCCCACCACACAGCCAGCACTGTCAGTGCTCCCCCACACAGCCAGCACTGTCAGTGCTCCCCCCACACAGACAGCACTGTCAGTGCTCCCCCAGACAGCCAGCACTGTCAATGCTCCCCACACGGCCAGCACAGCTTGTGCTCCCACCACACAGCCAACACTGTCATCCTCCCCCCACACAGCCAGCACTGTCTGTGCTCCCCCACACAGCCAGCACTGTCAGTGCTCCTCCCACACAGCTAGCACTGTCAGTGCTCCCCACACAGCCAGCACTGTCAGTGCTCCCCCACACAGCCAGCGCTGTCAGTGCTCCCCACACAGACAGCACTGTCAGTGCTCCTCCCACACAGCTAGCACTGTCAGTGCTCCCCACAGAGCCAGCACTGTCAGTGACCCCCCACACAGCCAGCACTGTCAGTGCTCTCACCATACAGCCAGCACTGCCAGTGCTCCCACCACACAGCCAGCACTGTCAGTGCTCCCACCACACAGCCAGCACTGTCAGTGCTCCCCCACAGAGCCAACACTGTCAGTGCTCCCACCACACAGCCAACGCTGTCAGTGCTCCCCCACGCAGCCAGCACTCTCAGTGCTTCCCCCACACAGCCAGTAGTGTCAGTGCTCCATCCACACAACCAGCACTGTCAGTGATCCAACCACACAGCCAGCACTGTCAGTGCTCCCACCACACAGCCAGCACTGTCAGTGCTCCCACCACACTGCCAGCACTGCCAGTGCTCCCCCACACATCCAGCACTGTCAGTGCACCCCCCACACAGCCAGCACTGTCAGTGCTCCCCCCAAACAGCCAGCACTGTCAATGCTCCCCGAGACTGCCAGCACTGCCTGTGCTCCCACCACACAGCCAGCACTGTCAGTGCTCCCGCCACACAGCCAGCACTGTCAGTGCTCCCCCCACACAGACAGCACTGTCAGTGCTCCCCCCACACAGCCAGCACTGTCAGTGCTCCCCACACAGCCAGCACTGTCAGTGCTCCCGCCACACAGCCAGCACTGTCAGTGCTCCCCAACAGAGCCAACACTGTCAGTGCTCCCACCACACAGCCAACACTGTCAGTGCTCCCCCACGCAGCCAGCACTCTCAGTGTTTCCCCCACACAGCCAGCAGTGTCAGTGCTCCCACCACACAGCCAGCACTGTCGGTGCTCCCACCACACAGCCAGCACTGTCAGTGCTCCCACCACACAGCCAGCACTGCCAGTGCTCCCCCACACAGCCAGCACTGTCAGTGCACCCCCACACAGCCAGCACTGTCTGTGCTCCCCCCATGCAGCCAGCACTGTCAATGCTCCCCGACACAGCCAGCACTGCCAGTGCTCTCACCCGAGAGCCAGCACTGTCAGTGCTCCATCCACACAGCCAGCACTGTCAGTGCTCCCACCACACAGCCAGCACTGAGAGTGCTCATACGACACAGCCAGCACTGTCAGTGCTCGCCCCACACAGCCAGTACTGTCAGTGCTCCCACCACACAGCCAACACTGTCAGTGCTCCCCCACGCAGCCAGCACTCTCAGTGCTTCCCCCACACAGCCAGCAGTGTCAGTGCTTCCTCCACACAACCAGCACTGTCAGTGCTCGCCCCACACAGCCAGCACTGTAAGTGCTCCCGCCACACAGCCAGCACTGTCAGTGCTCCCCACACAGCCAGCACTGCCAGTGCTCCCACCACACTGCCAGCTCTGTCAGTGCTCGCACCACACAGCCAGCACTGTCAGTGCCCCCACCCCACACAGCCAGCACTGTCAGTGCTCCCCCATAGCCAGCACTGCCAGTTCTCCACCCACAGCCAGCACTGCGAGTGCTCCCCACACAGCCAGCACTGCCAGTGCTCTCCCACAGAGCTAGCACTGTCAGTGCTCCCACCACACAACCAGCACTGTCAGTGCTCTCACCACACAGCCAGCACTGACAGTGCTCATACGACACAGCCAGCACTGTCAGTGCTCGCCCCACACAGCCAGCACTGTCAGTGCTCCCACCACACAGCCAACACTGTCAGTGCTCCCCCACGCAGCCAGCACTCTCAGTGCTTCCCCCACACAGCCAGCAGTGTCAGTGCTTCCTCCACACAACCAGCACTGTCAGTGCTCGCCCCACACAGCCAGCACTGTAAGTGCTCCCCCACACAGCCAGCACTGTCAGTGCTCCCCACACAGCCAGCATTGTCAGTGCTCCCCACACAGCCAGCACTGTCAGTGCTCCGACCCCACACAACCAGCACTGCCAGTGCTCCCACAACACAGCCAGCACTGTCAGTGCTCCCCCCACACAGCCAGCACTGCCAGTGCTTCACCCACACAGCCAGCACTGCCAGTGCTCCCCACACAGCCAGCACTGGCAGTGCTCCCCGCAGAACCAGCACTGTCAGTGCACCCCCCACACAGCCAGCACTGTCAGGGCTCCCCATACAGCCAGCACTGTCAATGCTCCCCCACACGGCCAGCACTGCCTGTGCTCCCACCACACAGCCAGCACTGTCATCCTCCCCCCACACAGCCAGCACTGTCAGTGCTCCCCCACACAGCCAGCACTGTCAGTGCTCCTCCCAGACAGCTAGCACTGTCAGTGCTCTCCACACAGCTAGCACTGTCAGTGCTCCCCACAGAGCTAGCACTGTCAGTGACCCCCCACACAGCCAGCACTGTCAGTGCTCTCACCATACAGCCAGCACTGCCAGTGCTCCCACCACACAGCCAGCACTGTCAGTGCTCCCCACAGAGCCAACACTGTCAGTGCTCCCACCACACAGCCAACACTGTCAGTGCTCCCCCACGCAGCCAGCACTCTCAGTGCTTCACCCACACAACCAGCAGTGTCAGTGCTCCCTCCACACAACCAGCACTGTCAGTGCTCCCACCACACAGCCAGCACTGTCAGTGCTGCCACCACACAGCCAGCACTGTCCGTGCTCCCACCATACAGCCAGCACTGCCAGTGTTCCCCACACAGCCAGCACTGTCAGTGCACCCCCCACACAGCCAGCACTGTCAGTGCTCCTCCCAAACAGCCAGCACTGTCAATGCTCCCCGACACAGCCAGCACTGCCAGTGCTCCCACCACACACCCAGCACTGTCAGTGCTCCCACCACACAACCAGCACTCTCAGTGCTCCCACCACACAGCCAGCACTGACAGTGCTCACACGACACAGCTAGCACTGTCAGTGCTCGCCCCACACAGCCAGCACTGTCAGTGCTCCCACCACACAGCCAACACTGTCAGTGCTCCCCCACGCAGCCAGCACTCTCAGTGCTTCCCCCACACAGCCAGCAGTGTCAGTGCTTCCTCCACACAACCAGCACTGTCAGTGCTCCCCCCACACAGCCAGCACTGTAAGTGCTCCCCCCACACAGCCAGCACTGTCAGTGCTCCCCACACAGCCAGCATTGTCAGTGCTCCCCCCACACAGCCAGCACTGTCAGTGCTCCTACCCCACACAGCCAGCACTGTCAATGCTCCTCCACACAACCAGCACTGCCAGTGCTCCCACCACACAGCCAGCACTGCCAGTGATTCACCCACACAGCCAGAAGTGCCAGTGCTCCCCCACACAGCCAGCACTGGCCGTGCTCCCCCACAGAACCAGCACTGTCAGTGCACCCCCCACACAGCCAGCACTGTCATCCTCCCCCCACACAGCCAGAACTGTCAGTGCTCCCCACACAGCCAGCGCTGTCAGTGCTCCCCACACAGCCAGCACTGTCAGTGCTCCTCCCACACAGCTAGCACTGTCAGTGCTCCCCACACAGCCAGCACTGTCAGTGAACCCCCACACAGCCAGCACTGTCAGTGCTCTCACCATACAGCCAGCACTGTCAGTACTCCACCCTCACAGCCAGCACTTTCAGTGCTCCCACCACACAGCCAGCACTGTCGGTGCTCCGCCATAGAGCCAGCACTGTCAGTGCTCCCACCACACAGCCAGCACTGTCAGTGCTCCCCACACAGCCAGCACTGTCAGTGCTCCCCCACACAGACAGCACTGTCAGTGCTCCCACCCAACACAGCAAGCACTGTCAGTGCTCCCCCACACAGCCAGCACTGCCAGTGCTCCCACCACACAGCCAGCTCTGTCAGTGCTCCCACCACACAGCCAGCACTGTCAGTGCTCCCCACAAAGCCAGCACTGCCAGTGCTCTCCCACAGAGCTAGCACTGTCAGTTCTCCCACCACACAGCCAGCACTGTCAGTTCTCCACCCTCACAGACCGCACTGTCAGTGCTCCCACCACACAGCCAGCACTTTCAGTGCTCCCCACAAAGCCAGCACTATCAGTGATCCCCCCACACAGCCAGCACTGTCAGTGCTCCCCCCACACAGCCAGCACTGGCAATGCTCCCCCAAACAGCCAGCACTCTCAGTGCTCCCCCCACACAGCCAGCACTGTCAGTGCTCCCACCGCACAGCCAGCACTGTCAGTGCACCACACAACCAGCACTATCAGTGCTCCCACACAGCCAGCACTGTCAGAGCTCCCACCACACAGCCAGCACTGTCAGTGCTCCCCCACACAGCCAGCACTGTCAGTGCTCCCCCACACACAGCCAGCACTGTCAGTGCTCCCACCACACAGCCAGCGCTGTCACTACTCCCCCACAGAGCAAGCACTGTCAGAGCTCCCACCACACAGCCAGCACTGTCAGTGCTTCCCCCACACTGCCAGCACTGTCAGTGCTCCCACACACACAGCCAGCACTGTCAGTGCTCCCCCACACAGCCAGCACTGTCAGTGCTCCTCCCACACAGCCAGCACTGTCAGTGCTCCCCCCATACAGCCAGCACTGTCAGTGCTCCCACACACTGCCAGCACTGTCAGTGCTACCACAACACAGCCAGCACTGTCAGTCCTCCCCCCACACAGCCAGCACTGTCACTGCTCCCCCACACAGCCAGCGCTGTCAGTGCTACCCCCACACAGCCAGCACTGTCAGTGCTCCCCCCACACAGCCAGCAATGTCAGTGCTCCCACCATACAGCCAGCACTGTCAGTGCCCCCCCACACAGCCAGCACTGTCAGTGCTCCCCCCACACAGCCAGCACTGTCAGTGCTCCCCACACAGCCAGCACTGTCAGTGCTCCCACCACACAGCCAGCACTGTCAGTGCTCCCCCACAGAGCTAACACTGTCAGTGCTCCCACCACACAGCCAACACTGTCAGTGCTCCCCCACGGAGCCAGCACTCTCAGTGCTTCCCCCACACTGCCAGCACTGTCAGTGCTCCCACCACACAGCCAGCACTGTCGGTGCTCCCACCACACAGCCAGCACTGACAGTGCTGCCCCACACAGACAGCACTGTCAGTGCTCCCCAACACAGACAGCACTGTCAGTGCTCCCACCACACAACCAGCACTCTCAGTGCTCCCACCACACAGCCAGCACTGACAGTGCTCACACGACACAGCTAGCACTGTCAGTGCTCGCCCCACACAGCCAGCACTGTCAGTGCTCCCACCACACAGCCAACACTGTCAGTGCTCCCCCACGCAGCCAGCACTCTCAGTGCTTCCCCCACACAGCCAGCAGTGTCAGTGCTTCCTCCACACAACCAGCACTGTCAGTGCTCCCCCCACACAGCCAGCACTGGAAGTGCGCCCCCCACACAGCCAGCACTGTCAGTGCTCCCCACACAGCCAGCATTGTCAGTGCTCCCCCCACACAGCCAGCACTGTCAGTGCTCCTACCCCACACAGCCAGCACTGTCAATGCTCCTCCACACAACCAGCACTGCCAGTGCTCCCACCACACAGCCAGCACTGCCAGTGATTCACCCACACAGCCAGAAGTGCCAGTGCTCCCCCACACAGCCAGCACTGGCCGTGCTCCCCCACAGAACCAGCACTGTCAGTGCACCCCCCACAGAGCCAGCACTGTCATCCTCCCCCCACACAGCCAGAACTGTCAGTGCTCCCCACACAGCCAGCGCTGTCCGTGCTCCCCACACAACCAGCACTGTCAGTGCTCCTCCCACACAGCTAGCACTGTCAGTGCTCCCCACACAGCCAGCACTGTCAGTGAACCCCCACACAGCCAGCACTGTCAGTGCTCTCACCATACAGCCAGCACTGTCAGTACTCCACCCTCACAGCCAGCACTTTCAGTGCTCCCACCACACAGCCAGCACTGTCGGTGCTCCGCCATAGAGCCAGCACTGTCAGTGCTCCCACCACACAGCCAGCACTGTCAGTGCTCCCCAAACAGCCAGCACTGTCAGTGCTGCCCCACACAGACAGCACTGTCAGTGCTCCCACCCAACACAGCAAGCACTGTCAGTGCTCCCCCACACAGCCAGCACTGCCAGTGCTCCCACCACACAGCCAGCTCTGTCAGTGCTCCCACCACACAGCCAGCACTGTCAGTGCTCCCCACACAGCCAGCACTGCCAGTTCTCTCCCACAGAGCTAGCACTGTCAGTTCTCCCACCACACAGCCAGCACTGTCAGTTCTCCACCCTCACAGACCGCACTGTCAGTGCTCCCACCACACAGCCAGCACTTTCAGTGCTCCCCACAAAGCCAGCACTATCAGTGATCCCCCCACACAGCCAGCACTGTCAGTGCTCCCCCCACACAGCCAGCACTGGCAATGCTCCCCCAAACAGCCAGCACTCTCAGTGCTCCCCCCACACAGCCAGCACTGTCAGTGCTCCCACCGCACAGCCAGCACTGTCAGTGCACCACACAACCAGCACTATCAGTGCTCCCACACAGCCAGCACTGTCAGAGCTCCCACCACACAGCCAGCACTGTCAGTGCTCCCCCACACAGCCAGCACTGTCAGTGCTCCCCCACACACAGCCAGCACTGTCAGTGCTCCCACCACACAGCCAGCGCTGTCACTACTCCCCCACAGAGCAAGCACTGTCAGAGCTCCCACCACACAGCCAGCACTGTCAGTGCTTCCCCCACACTGCCAGCACTGTCAGTGCTCCTCCCACACAGCTAGCACTGTCAGTGCTCCCCACACAGCCAGCACTGTCAGTGAACCCCCACACAGCCAGCACTGTCAGTGCTCTCACCATACAGCCAGCACTGTCAGTACTCCACCCTCACAGCCAGCACTTTCAGTGCTCCCACCACACAGCCAGCACTGTCGGTGCTCCGCCATAGAGCCAGCACTGTCAGTGCTCCCACCACACAGCCAGCACTGTCAGTGCTCCCCAAACAGCCAGCACTGTCAGTGCTGCCCCACACAGACAGCACTGTCAGTGCTCCCACCCAACACAGCAAGCACTGTCAGTGCTCCCCCACACAGCCAGCACTGCCAGTGCTCCCACCACACAGCCAGCTCTGTCAGTGCTCCCACCACACAGCCAGCACTGTCAGTGCTCCCCACACAGCCAGCACTGCCAGTTCTCTCCCACAGAGCTAGCACTGTCAGTTCTCCCACCACACAGCCAGCACTGTCAGTTCTCCACCCTCACAGACCGCACTGTCAGTGCTCCCACCACACAGCCAGCACTTTCAGTGCTCCCCACAAAGCCAGCACTATCAGTGATCCCCCCACACAGCCAGCACTGTCAGTGCTCCCCCCACACAGCCAGCACTGGCAATGCTCCCCCAAACAGCCAGCACTCTCAGTGCTCCCCCCACACAGCCAGCACTGTCAGTGCTCCCACCGCACAGCCAGCACTGTCAGTGCACCACACAACCAGCACTATCAGTGCTCCCACACAGCCAGCACTGTCAGAGCTCCCACCACACAGCCAGCACTGTCAGTGCTCCCCCACACAGCCAGCACTGACAGTGCTCCCCCACACACAGCCAGCACTGTCAGTGCTCCCACCACACAGCCAGCGCTGTCACTACTCCCCCACAGAGCAAGCACTGTCAGAGCTCCCACCACACAGCCAGCACTGTCAGTGCTTCCCCCACACTGCCAGCACTGTCAGTGCTCCCACACACACAGCCAGCACTGTCAGTGCTCCCACCACACAGCCAGCACTGACAGTGCTCCCCCACACAGACAGCACTGTCAGTGCTCCCCCACACAGCCAGCACTGTCAGTGCCCCCCACACTGCCAGCACTGGCTGTGCTCTCCCACAGAGCTAGCACTGTCAGTGCTCCCCCACACAGCCAGCACTGTCAGTGCTCCAACCACACAACCAGCACTGTCAGTGCTCCCCCACACAGCCAGCACTGTCAGTGCTCCTCCCACACAGCCAGCACTGTCAGTGCTCCCCCCATACAGCCAGCACTGTCAGTGCTCCCACACACTGTCAGCACTGTCAGTGCTACCACCACACAGCCAGCACTGTCAGTCCTCCCCCCACACAGCCAGCACTGTCACTGCTCCCCCACACAGCCAGCGCTGTCAGTGCTACCCCCACACAGCCAGCACTGTCAGTGCTCCCCCCACACAGCCAGCAATGTCAGTGCTCCCACCACACAGCCAGCACTGTCAGTGCCCCCCCCACACAGCCAGCACTGTCAGTGCTCCCCCCACACAGACAGCACTGTCAGTGCTCCCCCCACACAGCCAGCACTGTCAGTGCTCCCCACACAGCCAGCACTGTCAGTGCTCCCACCACACAGCCAGCACTGTCAGTGCTCCCCCACAGAGCTAACACTGTCAGTGCTCCCACCACACAGCCAACACTGTCAGTGCTCCCCCACGGAGCCAGCACTCTCAGTGCTTCCCCCACACTGCCAGCACTGTCAGTGCTCCCACCACACAGCCAGCACTGTCGGTGCTCCCACCACACAGCCAGCACTGACAGTGCTGCCCCACACAGACAGCACTGTCTGTGCTCCCCAACACAGACAGCACTGTCAGTGCTTCCCCACACAGCCAGCACTGTCAGTGCACCACACACAGCCAGCACTGACTGTGCTCTCCCACAGAGCTAGCACTGTCAGTGCTCCTCCACACAGCCAGCACTGTCAGTGCTCCCACCACACAACCAGCACTGTCAGTGCTCCCCCACACTGCCAGCACTGTCAGTGCTCCCCCATAAAGCCAGCACTGTCAGTGCTCCCCCACACAGCCAGCACTGTCAGTGCTCCCCCACACAGCCAGCACTGTCAGTCCTCCACCGACACAGCCAGCACTATCAGTGCTCCCCCACAAAGCCAGAACTGTCAGTGCTCCCACCCAACACAGCAAGCACTGTCAGTGCTCCCCCCACACAGCCAGCACTGCCAGTGCTCCCACCACACAGCCAGCTCTGTCAGTGCTCCCACCACACAACCAGCACTGTCACTACTCCCCCACAGATCAAGAACTGTCAGAGCTCCCACCACACAGCCAGCACTGTCAGTGCTTCCCCCACACTGCCAGCACTGTCAGTGCTCCCACACACACAGCCAGCACTGTCAGTGCTCCCACCACACAGCCAGCACTGACAGTGCTGCCCCACACAGACAGCACTGTCAGTGCTCCCCAACACAGACAGCACTGTCAGTGCTTCCCCACACAGCCAGCACTGTCAGTGCACCACACACAGCCAGCACTGTCAGTGCTCCCCCACACAGCCAGCACTGTCAGTGCTCCCCCACACAGCCAGCACTGTCAGTGCTCCCCACACAACCAGCACTGTCAGTGCTCCCCCACACAGCCAGCACTGCCAGTGCTCCCACCACACAGCCAGCTCTGTCAGTGCTCCCACCACACAACCAGCACTGTCACTACTCCCCCACAGAGCAAGCGCTGTCAGAGCTCCCACCACACAGCCAGCACTGTCAGTGCTTCCCCCACACTGCCAGCACTGTCAGTGCTCCCACACACACAGCCAGCACTGTCAGTGCTCCCACCACAGAGCCAGCACTGACAGTGCTGCCCCACACAGACAGCACTGTCAGTGCTCCCCAACACAGACAGCACTGTCAGTGCTTCCCCACACAGCCAGCGCTGTCAGTGCACCACACACAGCCAGCACTGACTGTGCTCTCCCACAGAGCTAGCACTGTCAGTGCTCCCCCACACAGCCAGCGCTGTCAGTGCTCCCACCACACAACCAGCACTGTCAGTGCTCCCCCACACTGCCAGCACTGTCAGTGCTCCCCCCATACAGCCAGCACTGTCAGTGCTCCCCCACACATCCAGCACTGTCAGTGCTCCCCCACACAGCCAGCACTGTCAGTCCTCCACCCACACAGCCAGCACTATCAGTGCTCCCCCACAAAGCCAGCACTGTCAGTGCTCCCACCCAACACAGCAAGCACTGTCAGTGCTCCCCCCACACAGCCAGCACTGCCAGTGCTCCCAACACACAGCCAGCTCTGTCAGTGCTCCCACCACACAACCAGCACTGTCACTACTCCCCCACAGAGCAAGCACTGTCAGAGCTCCCACCACACAGCCAGCACTGTCAGTGCACCACACACAGCCAGCACTGTCAGTGCTCCCCCACACAGCCAGCACTGTCAGTGCTCCCCCACACAGCCAGCACTGTCTGTGCTCCCCACACAGCCAGCACTGACATTGCTCCCCACACAGCCAGCACTGTCAGTGCTCCCCAACACAGACAGCACTGTCAGTGCTTCCCCACACAGCCAGCACTGTCAGTGCACCACACACAGCCAGCACTGTCAGTGCTCCCCCACACAGCCAGCACTGTCAGTGCTCCCACCACACAACCAGCACTGTCGGTGCTCCCACCACACAGCCAGCACTGTCCGTGCTCCCACCACACAGCCAGCACTGCCAGTGCTCCCCCACACAGCCAGTACTGTCTGTGCTCCCCCCATGCAGCCAGCACTGTCAATGCTCCCCGACACAGCCAGCACTGCCAGTGCTCTCACAAGACAGCCAGCACTGTCAGTGCTCCCACCACACAGCCAGCACTGTCAGTGCTCCCACCACACAGCCAGCACTGACAGTGCTCATACGACACAGCCAGCACTGTCAGTGCTCGCCCCACACAGCCAGCACTGTCAGTGCTCCCACCACACAGCCAACACTGTCAGTGCTCCCCCACGCAGCCAGCACTCTCAGTGCTTCCCCCACACAGCCAGCAGTGTCAGTGCTTCCTCCACACAACCAGCACTGTCAGTGCTCGCCCCACACAGCCAGCACTGTAAGTGCTCCCCCCCACACAGCCAGCACTGTCAGTGCTCCCCACACAGCCAGCACTGTCAGTGCTCCGACCCCACACAGCCAGCACTGTCAGTGCTCCCCCACACAACCAGCACTGCCAGTGCTCCCACAACACAGCCAGCACTGTCAGTGCTCCCCCCACACAGCCAGCACTGCCAGTGCTTCACCCACACAGCCAGCACTGCCAGTGCTCCCCCACACATCCAGCACTGGCAGTGCTGCCCCGCAGAAACAGCACTGTCAGTGCACCCCCCACACAGCCAGCACTGTCAGTACTCCCCCATACAGCCAGCACTGTCAATGCTCCCCCACACAGCCAGCACTGCCAGTGCTCCCCCACACATCCAGCACTGGCAGTGCTGCCCCGCAGAAACAGCACTGTCAGTGCACCCCCCACACAGCCAGCGCTGTCAGTGCTCCCCACACAGCCAGCACTGTCAGTGCTCTCACCATACAGCCAGCACTGTCAGTGCTCCACCCTCACAGCCAGCACTGTCAGTGCTCACACCACACAGCCAGCACTGTCAGTGCTCTCTCCATACAGCCAGCACTGTCAGTGTTCCCCCTACACAGCCAGCACTGTCAGTGCTCCACCCTCACAGCCAGCAATGTCAGTGCTCCCACCACACAGCCAGCACTCTCAGTGCTCCCAACACAGAGCCAGCACTGTCAGTGCTCCCACCACACAGCCAGCACTGTCCGTGCTCCCCCACACAGCCAGCACTGTCAGTGCTCCCCCACACAGCCAGCACCGTCAGTGCTCCCCACACAGCCAGCACTGTCATTGCTCCCCACACATCCAGCACTGTCAGTGCTCCCCACACAGCCAGCACTGTCAGATCTCCCACCCAACACAGCAAGCACTGTCAGTGCTCCCCCCACACAGCCAGCACTGCCAGTGCTCCCACCACACTGCCAGTTCTGTCAGTGCTCCCACCACACAGCCAGCACTGTCAGTGCCCCCACCCCACACAGCCAGCACTATCAGTGCTCCCCCACAGCCAGCACTGCCAGTTCTCCACCCACAGCCAGCACTGCGAGTGCTCCCCACACAGCCAGCACTGCCAGTGCTCTCCCACAGAGCTAGCACTGTCAGGGCTCCCACCACACAACCAGCACTGTCAGTGCTCCCACCACACAGCCAGCACTGACAGTGCGCATACGACACAGCCAGCGCTGTCAGTGCTCGCCCCACACAGCCAGCACTGTCAGTGCTCCCACCACACAGCCAACACTGTCAGTGCTCCCCCACGCAGCCAGCACTCTCAGTACTTCCCCCACACAGCCAGCAGTGTCAGTGCTTCCTCCACACAACCAGCACTGTCAGTGCTAGCCCCACACAGCCAGCACCGTAAGTGCTCACCCCACACAGCCAGCACTGTCAGTGCTCCCTACACAGCCAGCACTGTCAGTGCTCAGACCCCACACAGCCAGCACTGTCAGTGCTCCCCACACAACCAGCACTGCCAGTGCTCCCACAACACAGCCAGCACTGTCAGTCCTCCCCCACACAGCCAGCACTGCCAGTGCTTCACCCACACAGCCAGCACTGCCAGTGCTCCCCCACACAGCCAGCACTGACAGTGCTCCCCCGCAGAAACAGACTGTCAGAGCACCCCCCACACAGCCAGCACTGTCAGTGCTCCCCCATACAGCCAGCACTGTCAATGCTCCGCCACACGGCCAGCACTGCCTGTGCTCCCACCACACAGCCAGCACTGTCAGTGCTCTCTCCATGCAGCCAGCACTGTCAGTGCTCCCCCCACACAGCCAGCACTGTCAGTGCTCCACCCTCACAGCCAGCAATGTCAGTGCTCCCACCACACAGCCAGCACTGTCAGTGCTCCCAACACAGAGCCAGCACTGTCAGTGCTCCCACCACACAGCCAGCACTGTCAGTGCTCCCCCTCACAGCCAGCACTATCAGTGCTCCCCCACAGCCAGCACTGCCAGTTCTCCACCCACAGCCAGCACTGCGAGTGCTCCCCACACAGCCAGCACTGCCAGTGCTCTCCCACAGAGCTAGCACTGTCAGTGCTCCCACCACACAACCAGCACTGTCAGTGCTCCCACCACACAGCCAGCACTGACAGTGCTCATACGACACAGCCAGCGCTGTCAGTGCTCGCCCCACACAGCCAGCACTGTCAGTGCTCCCATCACACAGCCAACACTGTCAGTGCTCCCCCACGCACCCAGCACTCTCAGTGCTTCCCCCACACAGCCAGCAGTGTCAGTGCTTCCTCCACACAACCAACACTGTCAGTGCTCGCCCCACACAGCCAGCACTGTAAGTGCTCCCCCCGCACAGCCAGCACTGTCAGTGCTCCCCACACAGCCAGCACTGTCAGTGCTCCGACCCCACACAGCCTGCACTGTCAGTGCTCCCCACACAACCAGCACTGCCAGTGCTCCCACAACACAGCCAGCACTGTCAGTCCTCCCC
Source organism: Scyliorhinus torazame (assembly GCF_047496885.1). NCBI lineage: Eukaryota > Metazoa > Chordata > Chondrichthyes > Carcharhiniformes > Scyliorhinidae > Scyliorhinus > Scyliorhinus torazame. Next base: position 37,236,602 of record NC_092729.1, read on the forward strand.
CACACAGCCAGCACTGCCAGTGCTTCACCCACACAGCCAGCACTGCCAGTGCTCCCCCACACAGCCAGCACTGACAGTGCACACCCGCAGAACCAGACTGTCAGTGCACCCCCCACACAGCCAGCACTGTCAGTGCTCCCCCATACAGCCAGCACTGTCAATGCTCCCCCACACGGCCAGCACTGCCTGTGCTCCCACCACAAAGCCAGCACTGTCATCCTACCCCCACACAGCCAGCACTGTCAGTGCTCCCACCACACAGCCAGCACTGTCAGTGCTCCCACCACAGAGCCAGCACTGTCAGTGCTCCCACCACACAGCCAGCACTGTCAGTGCTCCCCCACACAGCCAGCACTGTCAGTGCTCCCCCCACACAGCCAGCACTGTCAGTGCTCCCCACACAGCCAGCACTGTCATTGCTCCCCACACAGCCAGCACTGTCAGTGCTCCCCCACACAGCCAGCACTGTCAGCGCTCCCACCCAACACTGCAAGCACTGTCAGTGCTCCCCCACACAGCCAGCACTGCCAGTGCTCCCACCACACTGCCAGCTCTCTCAGTGCCCCCACCCCACACAGCCAGCACTATCAGTGCTCCCCCACAGCCAGCACTGCCAGTTCTCCACCCACAGCCAGCACTGCGAGTGCTCCCCACACAGCCAGCACTGCCAGTGCTCCCACCACACAACCAGCACTGTCAGTGCTCCCCACACAGCCAGCACTGTCAGTGCTCCCACCACACAGCCAGCACTGTCAGTGATCCCCCACACAGCCAGCACTGCCAGTGCTCCCACCACACAGCCAGCTCTGTCAGTGCTCCCACCACACAACCAGCACTGTCACTACTCCCCCACAGAGCAAGCACTGTCAGAGCTCCCACCACACAGCCAGCACTGTCAGTGCTTCCCCCACACTGCCAGCACTGTCAGTGCTCCCACACACACAGCCAGCACTGTCAGTGCTCCCACCACACAGCCAGCACTGACAGTGCTGCCCCACACAGACAGCACTGTCAGTGTTCCCCAACACAGACAGCACTGTCAGTGCTTCCCCACACAGCCAGCACTGTCAGTGCACCACACACAGCCAGCACTGACTGTGCTCTCCCACAGAGCTAGCACTGTCAGTGCTCCCCCACACAGCCAGCACTGTCAGTGCTCCCCCACACAGCCAGCACAGTCAGTCCTCCACACACACAGCCAGCACTATCAGTGCTCCCCCACAAAGCCAGCACTGTCAGTGCTCCCACCCAACACAGCAAGCACTGTCAGTGCTCTCCCCACACAGCCAGCACTGCCAGTGCTCCCACCACACAGCCAGCTCTGTCAGTGCTCCCACCACACAACCAGCACTGTCACTACTCCCCCACAGAGCAAGCACTGTCAGAGCTCCCACCACACAGCCAGCACTGTCAGTGCTTCCCCCACACTGCCAACACTGTCAGTGCTCCCACACACAGAGACAGCACTGTCAGTGCTCCCACCACACAGCCTGCACTGACAGTGCTGCCCCACACAGACAGCACTGTCAGTGCTCCCCAACACAGACAGCACTGTCAGTGCTTCCCCACACAGCCAGCACTGTCAGTGCACCACACACAGCCAGCACTGTCAGTGCTCCCCACACAGCCAGCACTGTCAGTGCTCCCCCACACAGCCAGCACTGTCAGTGCTCCCCACACAGCCAGCACTGTCATTGCTCCCCACACAGCCAGCACTGTCAGTGCTCCCCACACAGCCAGCACTGTCAGTTCTCCCACCCAACTCAGCAAGCACTGTCAGTGCTCCCCCCACACAGCCAGCAGTGCCAGTGCTCCCACCACACTGCCAGCTCTGTCAATGCTCCCGCCACACAGCCAGCACTGTCAGTGCCCCCACCCCACACAGCCAGCACTATCAGTGCTCCCCCACAGCCAGCACTGCCAGTTCTCCACCCACAGTCAGCACTGCGAGTGCTCCCCACACAGCCAGCACTGCCAGTGCTCTCCCAAAGAGCTAGCACTGTCAGTGCCCCCACCACACAACCAGCACTGTCAGTGCTCCCACCACACAGCCAGCACTGACAGTGCTCATACGACACAGCCAGCGCTGTCAGTGCTCGCCCCACACAGCCAGCAATGTCAGTGCTCCCACCACACAGCCAACACTGTCAGTGCTCCCCCACGCAGCCAGCACTCTCAGTGCTTCCCCCACACAGCCAGCAGTGTCAGTGCTTCCTCCACACAACCAACACTGTCAGTGCTCGCCCCACACAGCCAGCACTGTAAGTGCTCCCCCCGCACAGCCAGCACTGTCAGTGCTCCCCACACAGCCAGCACTGTCAGTGCTCCGACCCCACACAGCCTGCACTGTCAGTGCTCCCCACACAACCAGCACTGCCAGTGCTCCCACAACACAGCCAGCACTGTCAGTCCTCCCCCACACAGCCAGCACTGCCAGTGCTTCACCCACACAGCCAGCACTGCCAGTGCTCCCCCACACAGCCAGCACTGACAGTGCACACCCGCAGAACCAGACTGTCAGTGCACCCCCCACACAGCCAGCACTGTCAGTGCTCCCCCATACAGCCAGCACTGTCAATGCTCCCCCACACGGCCAGCACTGCCTGTGCTCCCACCACAAAGCCAGCACTGTCATCCTACCCCCACACAGCCAGCACTGTCAGTGCTCCCACCACACAGCCAGCACTGTCAGTGCTCCCACCACAGAGCCAGCACTGTCAGTGCTCCCACCACACAGCCAGCACTGTCAGTGCTCCCCCACACAGCCAGCACTGTCAGTGCTCCCCCCACACAGCCAGCACTGTCAGTGCTCCCCACACAGCCAGCACTGTCATTGCTCCCCACACAGCCAGCACTGTCAGTGCTCCCCCACACAGCCAGCACTGTCAGCGCTCCCACCCAACACTGCAAGCACTGTCAGTGCTCCCCCACACAGCCAGCACTGCCAGTGCTCCCACCACACTGCCAGCTCTCTCAGTGCCCCCACCCCACACAGCCAGCACTATCAGTGCTCCCCCACAGCCAGCACTGCCAGTTCTCCACCCACAGCCAGCACTGCGAGTGCTCCCCACACAGCCAGCACTGCCAGTGCTCCCACCACACAACCAGCACTGTCAGTGCTCCCCACACAGCCAGCACTGTCAGTGCTCCCACCACACAGCCAGCACTGTCAGTGATCCCCCACACAGCCAGCACTGCCAGTGCTCCCACCACACAGCCAGCTCTGTCAGTGCTCCCACCACACAACCAGCACTGTCACTACTCCCCCACAGAGCAAGCACTGTCAGAGCTCCCACCACACAGCCAGCACTGTCAGTGCTTCCCCCACACTGCCAGCACTGTCAGTGCTCCCACACACACAGCCAGCACTGTCAGTGCTCCCACCACACAGCCAGCACTGACAGTGCTGCCCCACACAGACAGCACTGTCAGTGTTCCCCAACACAGACAGCACTGTCAGTGCTTCCCCACACAGCCAGCACTGTCAGTGCACCACACACAGCCAGCACTGACTGTGCTCTCCCACAGAGCTAGCACTGTCAGTGCTCCCCCACACAGCCAGCACTGTCAGTGCTCCCCCACACAGCCAGCACAGTCAGTCCTCCACACACACAGCCAGCACTATCAGTGCTCCCCCACAAAGCCAGCACTGTCAGTGCTCCCACCCAACACAGCAAGCACTGTCAGTGCTCTCCCCACACAGCCAGCACTGCCAGTGCTCCCACCACACAGCCAGCTCTGTCAGTGCTCCCACCACACAACCAGCACTGTCACTACTCCCCCACAGAGCAAGCACTGTCAGAGCTCCCACCACACAGCCAGCACTGTCAGTGCTTCCCCCACACTGCCAACACTGTCAGTGCTCCCACACACAGAGACAGCACTGTCAGTGCTCCCACCACACAGCCTGCACTGACAGTGCTGCCCCACACAGACAGCACTGTCAGTGCTCCCCAACACAGACAGCACTGTCAGTGCTTCCCCACACAGCCAGCACTGTCAGTGCACCACACACAGCCAGCACTGTCAGTGCTCCCCACACAGCCAGCACTGTCAGTGCTCCCCCACACAGCCAGCACTGTCAGTGCTCCCCACACAGCCAGCACTGTCATTGCTCCCCACACAGCCAGCACTGTCAGTGCTCCCCACACAGCCAGCACTGTCAGTTCTCCCACCCAACTCAGCAAGCACTGTCAGTGCTCCCCCCACACAGCCAGCAGTGCCAGTGCTCCCACCACACTGCCAGCTCTGTCAATGCTCCCGCCACACAGCCAGCACTGTCAGTGCCCCCACCCCACACAGCCAGCACTATCAGTGCTCCCCCACAGCCAGCACTGCCAGTTCTCCACCCACAGTCAGCACTGCGAGTGCTCCCCACACAGCCAGCACTGCCAGTGCTCTCCCAAAGAGCTAGCACTGTCAGTGCCCCCACCACACAACCAGCACTGTCAGTGCTCCCACCACACAGCCAGCACTGACAGTGCTCATACGACACAGCCAGCGCTGTCAGTGCTCGCCCCACACAGCCAGCAATGTCAGTGCTCCCACCACACAGCCAACACTGTCAGTGCTCCCCCACGCAGCCAGCACTCTCAGTGCTTCCCCCACACAGCCAGCAGTGTCAGTGCTTCCTCCACGCAACCAGCACTGTCAGTTCTCGCCCCACACAGCCAGCACTGTAAGTGCTCCCCCCACACAGCCAGCACTGTCAGTGCTCCCCACACAGCCAGCACTGTCAGTGCTCCGACCCCACACAGCCAGCACTGTCAGTGCTCCCCCACACAACCAGCACTGCCAGTGCTCCCACCACACAGCCAGCACTGTCAGTCCTCCACCACACAGCCAGCACTGCCAGTGCTTCACCCACACAGCCAGCACTGTCAGTGCTCCCACCACACAGGCAGCACTGTCAGTGCTCCCACCACACAGCCAGCACTGTCAGTGCTCCCACCACACAGCCTGCACTGTCAGTGCTCCCCCACACAGCCAGCACTGTCAGTGCTCCCCCCACACAGCCAGCACTGTCATTGCTCCCCACACAGCCAGCACTGTCAGTGCTCCCCCACACAGCCAGCACTGTCAGCGCTCCCACCCAACGCAACAAGCACTGTCAGTGCTCCCACCACACAGCCAGCACTGTCAGTGCTCCCCCCACACAGCCAGCACTGCCAGTGCTCCCACCACACTGCCAGCTCTCTCAGTGCCCCCACCCCACACAGCCAGCACTATCAGTGCTACCCCACAGCCAGCACTGCCAGTTCTCCACCCACAGCCAGCACTGCGAGTGCTCCCCACACAGCCAGCACTGCCAGTGCTCTCCCACAGAGCTAGCACTGTCAGTGCTCCCACCACACAACCAGCACTGTCAGTGCTCCCCACACAGCCAGCACTGTCAGTGCTCCACCCACACAGCCAGCACTATCAGTGCTCCCCCACAAAGCCAGCACTGTCAGTGCTCCCACCCAACACAGCAAGCACTGTCAGTGCTCCCCCCACACAGCCAGCACTGCCAGTGCTCCCACCACACAGCCAGCTCTGTCAGTGCTCCCACCACACAACCAGCACTGTCACTACTCCCCCACAGAGCAAGCACTGTCAGAGCTCCCACCACACAGCCAGCACTGTCAGTGCTTCCCCCACACTGCCAGCACTGTCAGTGCTCCCACACACACAGCCAGCACTGTCAGTGCTCCCACCACACAGCCAGCACTGACAGTGCTGCCCCACACAGACAGCACTGTCAGTGCTGCCCAACACAGACAGCACTGTCAGTGCTTCCCCACACAGCCAGCACTGTCAGTGCACCACACACAGCCAGCACTGACTGTGCTCTCCCACAGTGCTAGCACTGTCAGTGTTCCCCCACACAGCCAGCACTGTCAGTGCTCCCACCACACAACCAGCACTGTCAGTGCTCCCCCACACTGCCAGCACTGTCAGTGCTCCCCCCATATAGCCAGCACTGTCAGTGCTCCCCCACACAGCCAGCACTGTCAGTGCTCCCCCACACAGCCAGCACTGTCAGTGCTCCCCACACAGCCAGCACTGTCATTGCTCCCCACACAGCCAGCACTGTCAGTGCTCCCCACACAGCCAGCACTGTCAGTTCTCCCACCCAACACAGCAAGCACTGTCAGTGCTCCCCCCACACAGCCAGCACTGCCAGTGCTCCCACCACACTGCCAGCACTGTCAGTGCTCCCACCACACAGCCAGCACTGTCAGTGCCCCCACCCCACACAGCCAGCACTATCAGTGCTCCCCCACAGCCAGCACTGCCAGTTCTCCACCCACAGCCAGCACTGCGAGTGCTCCCCACACAGCCAGCACTGCCAGTGCTCTCCCACAGAGCTAGCACTGTCAGTGCTCCCACCACACAACCAGCACTGTCAGTGCTCCCACCACACAGCCAGCACTGACAGTGCTCATACGACACAGCCAGCGCTGTCAGTGCTCGCCCCACACAGCCAGCACTGTCAGTGCTCCCACCACACAGCCAGCACTCTCAGTGCTTCCCCCACACAGCCAGCAGTGTCAGTGCTTCCTCCACAGAACCAGCACTGTCAGTGCTCGCCCCACACAGCCAGCACTGTAAGTGCTCCCCCCCACACAGCCAGCACTGTCAGTGCTCCCCACACAGCCAGCACTGTCAGTGCTCCGACCCCACACAGCCAGCACTGTCAGTGCTCCCCCACACAACCAGCACTGCCAGTGCTCCTCCCACACAGCTAGCACTGTCAGTGCTCCCCACACAGCCAGCACTTTCAGTGCTCCCCACACAGCCAGCGCTGTCAGTGCTCCCCACACAGCCAGCACTGTCAGTGCTCCTCCCATACAGCTAGCACTGTCAGTGCTCCCCACACAGCCAGCACTGTCAGTGACCCCCCACACAGCCAGCACTGTCAGTGCTCTCACCATACAGCCAGCACTGTCAGTGCTCCACCCTCACAGCCAGCACTGTCTGTGCTCCCACCACACAGCCAGCACTGTCAATGCTCCCAACACAGAGCCAGCACTGTCAGTGCTCCCACCACACAGCCAGCACTGTCAGTGCTCTCACCATACAGCCAGCACTGTCAGTGCTCCACCCTCACAGCCAGCACTGTCTGTGCTCCCACCACACAGCCAGCACTGTCAGTGCTCCCAACACAGAGCCAAGACTGTCAGTGCTCCCCCCATACAGCCAGCACTGCCAGTGCTTCCACAACACAGCCTGCACTGTCAGTCCTCCACCACACAGCCAGCACTGCCAGTGCTTCACCCACACAGCCAGCACTGCCAGTGCTCCCCCACACAGCCAGCACTGACAGTGCTCCCCCGCAGCACCAGACTGTCAGTGCACCCCCCACACAGCCAGCACTGTCAGTGCTCCCCCATACAGCCAGCACTGTCAATGCTCCCCCACACGGCCAGCACTGCCTGTGCTCCCACCACACAGCCAGCACTGTCATCCTCCCCCCACACAGCCAGCACTGTCAGTGCTCCCACCACACAGGCAGCACTGTCAGTGCTCCCACCACAGAGCCAGCACTGTCAGTGCTCCCACCACACAGCCAGCACTGTCAGTGCTCCCCCACACAGCCAGCACTGTCAGTGCTCCCCCCACACAGCCAGCACTGTCAGTGCTCCCCACACAGCCAGCACTGTCATTGCTCCCCACACAGCCAGCACTGTCAGTGCTCCCCCACACAGCCAGCACTGTCAGCGCTCCCACCCAACGCAACAAGCACTGTCAGTGCTCCCCCCACACAGCCAGCACTGCCAGTGCTCCCACCACACTGCCAGCTCTCTCAGTGCCCCCACCCCACACAGCCAGCACTATCAGTGCTCCCCCACAGCCAGCACTGCCAGTTCTCCACCCACAGCCAGCACTGCGAGTGCTCCCCACACAGCCAGCACTGCCAGTGCTCTCCCACAGAGCTAGCACTGTCAGTGCTCCCACCACACAACCAGCACTGTCAGTGCTCCTCCACACAGCCAGCACTGTCAGTGCGCCACCCACACAGCCAGCACTATCAGTGCTCCCCCACAAAGCCAGCACTGTCAGTGCTCCCACCCAACACAGCAAGCACTGTCAGTGCTCCCCCCACACAGCCAGCACTGCCAGTGCTCCCACCACACAGCCAGCTCTGTCAGTGCTCCCACCACACAACCAGCACTGTCACTACTCCCCCACAGAGCAAGCACTGTCAGAGCTCCCACCACACAGCCAGCACTGTCAGTGCTTCCCCCACACTGCCAGCACTGTCAGTGCTCCCACACACACAGCCAGCACTGTCAGTGCTCCCACCACACAGCCAGCACTGACAGTGCTGCCCCACACAGACAGCACTGTCAGTGCTCCCCAACACAGACAGCACTGTCAGTGCTTCCCCACACAGCCAGCACTGTCAGTGCACCACACACAGCCAGCACTGACTGTGCTCTCCCACAGAGCTAGCACTGTCAGTGCTCCCCACACAGCCAGCACTGTCAGTGCTCCCACCACACAGCCAGCACTGTCAGTGCTCCCCCACACAGCCAGCACTATCAGTGCTCCCCCACAAAGCCAGCACTGTCAGTGCTCCCACCCAACACAGCAAGCACTGTCAGTGCTCCCCCCACACAGCCAGCACTGCCAGTGCTCCCACCACACAGCCAGCTCTGTCAGTGCTCCCACCACACAACCAGCACTGTCACTACTCCCCCACTGAGCAAGCACTGTCAGAGCTCCCACCACACAGCCAGCACTGTCAGTGCTTCCCCCACACTGCCAGCACTGTCAGTGCTCCCACACACACAGCCAGCACTGTCAGTGCTCCCACCACACAGCCAGCACTGACAGTGCTGCCCCACACAGACAGCACTGTCAGTGCTCCCCAACACAGACAGCACTGTCAGTGCTTCCCCACACAGCCAGCACTGTCAGTGCACCACACACAGCCAGCACTGTCAGTGCTCCCCCACACAGCCAGCACTGTCAGTGCTCCCCCACACAGACAGCACTGTCAGTGCTCCCCAACACAGACAGCACTGTCAGTGCTTCCCCACACAGCCAGCGCTGTCAGTGCACCACACACAGCCAGCACTGACTGTGCTCTCCCACAGAGCTAGCACTGTCAGTGCTCCCCCACACAGCCAGCACTGTCAGTGCTCCCACCACACAACCAGCACTGTCAGTGCTCCCCCACACTGCCAGCACTGTCAGTGCTCCCCCATACAGCCAGCACTGTCAGTGCTCCCCCACACAGCCAGCACTGTCAGTGCTCTCCCACACAGCCAGCACTGTCAGTCCTCCACCCACACAGCCAGCACTATCAGTGCTCCCCCACAAAGCCAGCACTGTCAGTGCTCCCACCCAACACAGCAAGCACTGTCAGTGCTCCCCCCACACAGCCAGCACTGCCAGTGCTCCCAACACACAGCCAGCTCTGTCAGTGCGCCCACCACACAACCAGCACTGTCACTACTCCCCCACAGAGCAAGCACTGTCAGAGCTCCCACCACACAGCCAGCACTGTCAGTGCTCCCCCCACACAGCCAGCACTGCCAGTGCTTCACCCACACAGCCAGCACTGTCAGTGCTCCCCCACACAGCCAGCACTGTCAGTGCTCCCCCACACAGCCAGCACTGTCAGTGCTCCCCAACACAGACAGCACTGTCAGTGCTTCCCCACACAGCCAGCACTGTCAGTGCACCACACACAGCCAGCACTGTCAGTGCTCCCCCACACAGCCAGCACTGTCAGTGCTCCCACCACACAACCAGCACTGTCGGTGCTCCCACCACACAGCCAGCACTGTCCGTGCTCCCACCACACAGCCAGCACTGCTAGTCCTCCCCCACACAGCCAGCACTGTCAGTGCACCCCCCACACAGCCAGTACTGTCTGTGCTCCCCCCATGCAGCCAGCACTGTCAATGCTCCCCGACACAGCCAGCACTGCCAGTGCTCTCACAAGACAGCCAGCACTGTCAGTGCTCCCACCACACAGCCAGCACTGTCAGTGCTCCCACCACACAGCCAGCACTGACAGTGCTCATACGACACAGCCAGCACTGTCAGTGCTCCCCCACGCAGACAGCACTCTCAGTGCTTCCCCCACACAGCCAGCAGTGTCAGTGCTTCCTCCACACAACCAGCACTGTCAGTGCTCGCCCCACACAGCCAGCACTGTAAGTGCTCCCCCCACACAGCCAGCACTGTCAGTGCTCCCCACACAGCCAGCACTGTCAGTGCTCCGACCCCACACAGCCAGCACTGTCAGTGCTCCCCCACACAACCAGCACTGCCAGTGCTCCCACAACACAGCCAGCACTGTCAGTGCTCCCCCCACACAGCCAGCACTGCCAGTGCTTCACCCACACAGCCAGCACTGCCAGTGCTCCCCCACACATCCAGCACTGGCAGTGCTCCCCCACACGGCCAGCACTTCCTGTGCTCCCACCACACAGCCAGCACTGTCATCCTCGCCCCACACAGCCAGCACTGTCAGTGCTCCCCACACAGCCAGCACTGTCAGTGCTCCTCCCACACAACTAGCACTGTCAGTGCTCCCCACACAGCCAGCAATGTCAGTGCTCCCCACACAGCCAGCGCTGTCAGTGCTCCCCACACAGCCAGCACTGTCAGTGTTCCTCCCACACAGCTAGCACTGTCAATGCTCCCCACACAGCCAGCACTGTCAGTGCTCTCACCAGACAGCCAGCACTGTCAGTGCTCCACCCTCACAGCCAGCACTGTCAGTGCTCACACCCCACAGCCAGCACTGTCAGTGCTCTCTCCATACAGCCAGCACTGTCAGTGTTCCCCCTACACAGCCAGCACTGTCAGTGCTCCACCCTCACAGCCAGCAATGTCAGTGCTCCCACCACACAGCCAGCACTGTCAGTGCTCCCAACACAGAGCCAGCACTGTCAGTGCTCCCACCACACAGCCAGCACTGTCAGTGCTCCCCCACACAGCCAGCACTGTCAGTGCTCCCCCACACAGCCAGCACTGTCAGTGCTCCCCACACAGCCAGCACTGTCATTGCTCCCCACACAGCCAGCACTGTCAGTGCTCCCCACACAGCCAGCACTGTCAGTTCTCCCACCCAACACAGCAAGCACTGTCAGTGCTCCCCCCACACAGCCAGCACTGCCAGTGCTCCCACCACACTGCCAGCTCTGTCAGTGCTCCCACCACACAGCCAGCACTGTCAGTGCCCCCACCCCACACAGCCAGCACTGCCAGTTCTCCACCCACAGCCAGCACTGCGAGTGCTCCCCACACAGCCAGCACTGCCAGTGCTCTCCCACAGAGCTAGCACTGTCAGTGATCCCACCACACAACCAGCACTGTCAGTGCTCCCACCACACAGCCAGGACTGACAGTGCTCATACGACACAGCCAGCGCTGTCAGTGCTCGCCCCACACAGCCAGCACTGTCAGTGCTCCCACCACACTGCCAACACTGTCAGTGCTCCCCCACGCAGGCAGCACTCTCAGTACTTCCCCCACACAGCCAGCAGTGTCAGTGCTTCCTCCACACAACCAGCACTGTCAGTGCTCGCCCCACACAGCCAGCACCGTAAGTGCTCCCCCCACACAGCCAGCACTGTCAGTGCTCCCCACACAGCCAGCACTGTCAGTGCTCCGACCCCACACAGCCTGCACTGTCAGTGCTCCCCACACAACCAGCACTGCCAGTGCTCCCACAACACAGCCAGCACTGTCAGTCCTCCCCCACACAGCCAGCACTGCCAGTGCTTCACCCACACAGCCAGCACTGCCAGTGCTCCCCCACACAGCCAGCACTGACAGTGCTCCCCCGCAGAACCAGACTGTCAGTGCACCCCCCACACAGCCAGCACTGTCAGTGCTCCCCCATACAGCCAGCACTGTCAATGCTCCCCCACACGGCCAGCACTGCCTGTGCTCCCACCACACAGCCAGCACTGTCATCCTCCCCCCACACAGACAGCACTGTCAGTGCTCCCACCACACAGCCAGCACTGTCAGTGCTCCCACCACAGAGCCAGCACTGTCAGTGCTCCCACCACACAGCCAGCACTGTCAGTGCTCCCCCACACAGCCAGCACTGTCAGTGCTCCCCCCACACAGCCAGCACTGTCAGTGCTCCCCCCACACAGCCAGCACTGTCAGTGCTCCCCACACAGCCAGCACTGTCATTGCTCCCCACACAGCCAGCACTGTCAGTGCTCCCCCACACAGCCAGCACTGTCAGCGCTCCCACCCAACACTGCAAGCACTGTCAGTGCTCCCCCCACACAGCCAGCACTGCCAGTGCTCCCACCACACTGCCAGCTCTCTCAGTGCCCCCACCCCACGCAGCCAGCACTATCAGTGCTCCCCCACAGCCAGCACTGCCAGTTCTCCACCCACAGCCAGCACTGCGAGTGCTCCCCACACAGCCAGCACTGCCAGTGCTCCCACCACACAGCCAGCACTGTCAGTGCTCCCCCACACAGCCAGCACTGTCAGTGCTCCCACCACACAGCCAGCACTGTCAGTGCTCCCCCACACAGCCAGCACTGCCAGTGCTCCCACCACACAGCCAGCTCTGTCAGTGCTCCCACCACACAACCAGCACTGTCACTACTCCCCCACAGAGCAAGCACTGTCAGAGCTCCCACCACACAGCCAGCACTGTCAGTGCTTCCCCCACACTGCCAGCACTGTCAGTGCTCCCACACACACAGCCAGCACTATCAGTGCTCCCACCACACAGCCAGCACTGACAGTGCTGCCCCACACAGACAGCACTGTCAGTGTTCCCCAACACAGACAGCACTGTCAGTGCTTCCCCACACAGCCAGCACTGTCAGTGCACCACACACAGCCAGCACTGACTGTGCTCTCCCACAGAGCTAGCACTGTCAGTGCTCCCCCACACAGCCAGCACTGTCAGTGCTCCCCACACAGCCAGCACTGTCAGTGCTCCGACCCCACACAGCCTGCACTGTCAGTGCTCCCCACACAACCAGCACTGCCAGTGCTCCCACAACACAGCCAGCACTGTCAGTCCTCCCCCACACAGCCAGCACTGCCAGTGCTTCACCCACACAGCCAGCACTGCCAGTGCTCCCCCACACAGCCAGCACTGACAGTGCTCCCCCGCAGAACCAGACTGTCAGTGCACCCCCCACACAGCCAGCACTGTCAGTGCTCCCCATACAGCCAGCACTGTCAATGCTCCCCCACACGGCCAGCACTGCCTGCGCTCCAACCACACAGCCAGCACTGTCATCCTCCCCCCACACAGACAGCACTGTCAGTGCTCCCACCACACAGCCAGCACTGTCAGTGCTCCCACCACAGAGCCAGCACTGTCAGTGCTCCCACCACACAGCCAGCACTGTCAGTGCTCCCCCACACAGCCAGCACTGTCAGTGCTCCCCCACACAGCCAGCACTGTCAGTGCTCCCCACACAGCCAGCACTGTCATTGCTCCCCACACAGCCAGCACTGTCAGTGCTCCCCCACACAGCCAGCACTGTCAGCGCTCCCACCCAACACTGCAAGCACTGTCAGTGCTCCCCCCACACAGCCAGCACTGCCAGTGCTCCCACCACACTGCCAGCTCTCTCAGTGCCCCCACCCCACACAGCCAGCACTATCAGTGCTCCCCCACAGCCAGCACTGCCAGTTCTCCACCCACAGCCAGCACTGCGAGTGCTCCCCACACAGCCAGCACTGCCAGTGCTCCCACCACACAACCAGCACTGTCAGTGCTCCCCCACACAGCCAGCACTGTCAGTGCTCCCACCACACAGCCAGCACTGTCAGTGCTCCCCCCACACAGCCAGCACTGCCAGTGCTCCCACCACACAGCCAGCTCTGTCAGTGCTCCCACCACACAACCAGCACTGTCACTACTCCCCCACAGAGCAAGCACTGTCAGAGCTCCCACCACACAGCCAGCACTGTCAGTGCTTCCCCCACACTGCCAGCACTGTCAGTTCTCCCACACACACAGCCAGCACTATCAGTGCTCCCACCACACAGCCAGCACTGACAGTGCTGCCCCACACAGACAGCACTGTCAGTGTTCCCCAACACAGACAGCACTGTCAGTGCTTCCCCACACAGCCAGCACTGTCAGTGCACCACACACAGCCAGCACTGACTGTGCTCTCCCACAGAGCTAGCACTGTCAGTGCTCCCCCACACAGCCAGCACTGTCAGTGCTCCCCCACACAGCCAGCACTGTCAGTCCTCCACACACACAGCCAGCACTATCAGTGCTCCCCCACAAAGCCAGCACTGTCAGTGCTCCCACCCAACACAGCAAGCACTGTCAGTGCTCCCCCCACACAGCCAGCACTGCCAGTGCTCCCACCACACAGCCAGCTCTGTCAGTGCTCCCACCACACAACCAGCACTGTCACTACTCCCCCACAGAGCAAGCACTGTCAGAGCTCCCACCACACAGCCAGCACTGTCAGTGCTTCCCCCACACTGCCAGCACTGTCAGTGCTCACACACACACAGACAGCACTGTCAGTGCTCCCACCACACAGCCAGCACTGACAGTGCTGCCCCACACAGACAGCACTGTCAGTGCTCCCCAACACAGACAGCACTGTCAGTGCTTCCCCACACAGCCAGCAATGTCAGTGCACCACACACAGCCAGCACTGACAGTGCTCCCCCACACAGCCAGCACTGTCAGTGCTCCCCCACACAGCCAGCACTGTCAGTGCTCCCCACACAGCCAGCACTGTCATTGCTCCCCACACAGCCAGCACTGTCATTGCTCCCCACACAGCCAGCACTGTCAGTTCTCCCACCCAACACAGCAAGCACTGTCAGTGCTCCCCCCACACAGCCAGCAGTGCCAGTGCTCCCACCACACTGCCAGCTCTGTCAATGCTCCCACCACACAGCCAGCACTGTCAGTGCCCCCACCCCACACAGCCAGCACTATCAGTGCTCCCCCACAGCCAGCACTGCCAGTTCTCCACCCACAGCCAGCACTGCGAGTGCTCCCCACACAGCCAGCACTGCCAGTGCTCTCCCACAGAGCTAGCACTGTCAGTGCCCCCACCACACAACCAGCACTGTCAGTGCTCCCACCACTCAGCCAGCACTGACAGTGCTCATACGACACAGCCAGCGCTGTCAGTGCTCGCCCCACACAGCCAGCACTGTCAGTGCTCCCACCACACAGCCAACACTGTCAGTGCTCCCCCACGCAGCCAGCACTCTCAGTGCTTCCCCCACACAGCCAGCAGTGTCAGTGCTTCCTCCACACAACCAGCACTGTCAGTGCTCGCCCCACACAGCCAGCACTGTAAGTGCTCCCCCCACACAGCCAGCACTGTCAGTGCTCCCCACACAGCCAGCACTGTCAGCGCTCCGACCCCACACAGCCAGCACTGTCAGTGCTCCCCCACACAACCAGCACTGCCAGTGCTCCCACAACACAGCCAGCACTGTCAGTCCTCCACCACACAGCCAGCACTGCCAGTGCTTCACCCACACAGCCAGCACTGCCAGTGCTCCCCCACACAGCCAGCACTGACAGTGCTCCCCCGCAGAACCAGACTGTCAGTGCACCCCCCACACAGCCAGCACTGTCAGTGCTCCCCCATACAGCCAGCACTGTCAATGCTCCCCCACACGGCCAGCACTGCCTGTGCTCCCACCACACAGCCAGCACTGTCATCCTCCCCCCACACAGCCAGCACTGTCAGTGCTCCCACCACACAGGCAGCACTGTCAGTGCTCCCACCACAGAGCCAGCACTGTCAGTGCTCCCACCACACAGCCAGCACTGTCAGTGCTCCCCCACACAGCCAGCACTGTCAGTGCTCCCCCACACAGCCAGCACTGTCAGTGCTCCCCACACAGCCAGCACTGTCATTGCTCCCCACACAGCCAGCACTGTCAGTGCTCCCCACACAGCCAGCACTGTCAGTTCTCCCACCTAACACAGCAAGCACTGTCAGTGCTCCCCCCACACAGCCAGCACTGCAAGTGCTCCCACCACACTGCCAGCTCTGTCAGTGCTCCCACCACACAGCCAGCACTGTCAGTGCCCCCACCCCACACAGCCAGCACTGCCAGTTCTCCACCCACAGCCAGCACTGCGAGTGCTCCCCACACAGCCAGCACTGCCAGTGCTCTCCCACAGAGCTAGCACTGTCAGTGCTCCCACCACACAACCAGCACTGTCAGTGCTCCCACCACACAGCCAGTACTGACAGTGCTCATACGACACAGCCAGCGCTGTCAGTGCTCGCCCCACACAGCCAGCACTGTCAGTGCTCCCACCACACTGCCAACACTGTCAGTGCTCCCCCACGCAGGCAGCACTCTCAGTACTTCCCCCACACAGCCAGCAGTGTCAGTGCTTCCTCCACACAACCAGCACTGTCAGTGCTCGCCCCACACAGCCAGCACCGTAAGTGCTCCCCCCACACAGCCAGCACTGTCAGTGCTCCCCACACAGCCAGCACTGTCAGTGCTCCGACCCCACACAGCCTGCACTGTCAGTGCTCCCCACACAACCAGCACTGCCAGTGCTCCCACAACACAACCAGCACTGTCAGTCCTCCCCCACACAGCCAGCGCTGCCAGTGCTTCACCCACACAGCCAGCACTGCCAGTGCTCCCCCGCAGAACCAGACTGTCAGTGCACCCCCCACACAGCCAGCACTGTCAGTGCTCCCCCATACAGCCAGCACTGTCAATGCTCCCCCACACGGCCAGCACTGCCTGTGCTCCCACCACACAGCCAGCACTGTCATCCTCCCCCCACACAGACAGCACTGTCAGTGCTCCCACCACACAGCCAGCACTGTCAGTGCTCCCACCACAGAGCCAGCACTGTCAGTGCTCCCACCACACAGCCAGCACTGTCAGTGCTCCCCCACACAGCCAGCACTGTCAGTGCTCCCCCCACACAGCCAGCACTGTCATTGCTCCCCACACAGCCAGCACTGTCAGTGCTCCCCCACACAGCCAGCACTGTCAGCGCTCCCACCCAACGCAACAAGCACTGTCAGTGCTCCCCCCACACAGCCAGCACTGCCAGTGCTCCCACCACACTGCCAGATCTCTCAGTGCCCCCACCCCACACAGCCAGCACTATCAGTGCTCCCCCACAGCCAGCACTGCCAGTTCTCCACCCACAGTCAGCACTGCGAGTGCTCCCCACACAGCCAGCACTGCCAGTGCTCTCCCACACAGCCAGCACTGTCAGTGCTCCACCCACACAGCCAGCACTATCAGTGCTCCCCCACAAAGCCAGCACTGTCAGTGCTCATACCCAACACAGCAAGCACTGTCAGTGCTCCCCCCACACAGCCAGCACTGCCAGTGCTCCCACCACACAGCCAGCTCTGTCAGTGCTCCCACCACACAACCAGCACTGTCAGTGCTCCCACCACACAGCCAGCACTGACAGTGCTCATACGACACAGCCAGCGCTGTCAGTGCTCGCCCCACACAGCCAGCACTGTCAGTGCTCCCACCACACAGCCAGCACTGTCAGTGCTCCCCCACACAGCCAGCACTGTCAGTGCTCCCCCACACAGCCAGCACTGTCAGTGCTCCCCACACAGCCAGCACTGTCATTGCTCCCCACACAGCCAGCACTGTCAGTGCTCCCCACACAGCCAGCACTGTCAGTTCTCCCACCTAACACAGCAAGCACTGTCAGTGCTCCCCCCACACAGCCAGCACTGCAAGTGCTCCCACCACACTGCCAGCTCTGTCAGTGCTCCCACCACACAGCCAGCACTGTCAGTGCCCCCACCCCACACAGCCAGCACTGCCAGTTCTCCACCCACAGCCAGCACTGCGAGTGCTCCCCACACAGCCAGCACTGCCAGTGCTCTCCCACAGAGCTAGCACTGTCAGTGCTCCCACCACACAACCAGCACTGTCAGTGCTCCCACCACACAGCCAGTACTGACAGTGCTCATACGACACAGCCAGCGCTGTCAGTGCTCGCCCCACACAGCCAGCACTGTCAGTGCTCCCACCACACTGCCAACACTGTCAGTGCTCCCCCACGCAGGCAGCACTCTCAGTACTTCCCCCACACAGCCAGCAGTGTCAGTGCTTCCTCCACACAACCAGCACTGTCAGTGCTCGCCCCACACAGCCAGCACCGTAAGTGCTCCCCCCACACAGCCAGCACTGTCAGTGCTCCCCACACAGCCAGCACTGTCAGTGCTCCGACCCCACACAGCCTGCACTGTCAGTGCTCCCCACACAACCAGCACTGCCAGTGCTCCCACAACACAACCAGCACTGTCAGTCCTCCCCCACACAGCCAACGCTGCCAGTGCTTCACCCACACAGCCAGCACTGCCAGTGCTCCCCCGCAGAACCAGACTGTCAGTGCACCCCCCACACAGCCAGCACTGTCAGTGCTCCCCCATACAGCCAGCACTGTCAATGCTCCCCCACACGGCCAGCACTGCCTGTGCTCCCACCACACAGCCAGCACTGTCATCCTCCCCCCACACAGACAGCACTGTCAGTGCTCCCACCACACAGCCAGCACTGTCAGTGCTCCCACCACAGAGCCAGCACTGTCAGTGCTCCCACCACACAGCCAGCACTGTCAGTGCTCCCCCACACAGCCAGCACTGTCAGTGCTCCCCCCACACAGCCAGCACTGTCATTGCTCCCCACACAGCCAGCACTGTCAGTGCTCCCCCACACAGCCAGCACTGTCAGCGCTCCCACCCAACGCAACAAGCACTGTCAGTGCTCCCCCCACACAGCCAGCACTGCCAGTGCTCCCACCACACTGCCAGATCTCTCAGTGCCCCCACCCCACACAGCCAGCACTATCAGTGCTCCCCCACAGCCAGCACTGCCAGTTCTCCACCCACAGTCAGCACTGCGAGTGCTCCCCACACAGCCAGCACTGCCAGTGCTCTCCCACACAGCCAGCACTGTCAGTGCTCCACCCACACAGCCAGCACTATCAGTGCTCCCCCACAAAGCCAGCACTGTCAGTGCTCATACCCAACACAGCAAGCACTGTCAGTGCTCCCCCCACACAGCCAGCACTGCCAGTGCTCCCACCACACAGCCAGCTCTGTCAGTGCTCCCACCACACAACCAGCACTGTCACTACTCCCCCACAGAGCAAGCACTGTCAGAGCTCCCACCACACAGCCAGCACTGTCAGTGCTTCCCCCACACTGCCAGCACTGTCAGTGCTCCCACACACACAGCCAGCACTGTCAGTGCTCTCACCACACAGCCAGCACTGACAGTGCTGCCCCACACAGACAGCACTGTCAGTGCTCCCCAACACAGACAGCACTGTCAGTGCTTCCCCACACAGCCAGCACTGTCAGTGCACCACACACAGCCAGCACTGACTGTGCTCTCCCACAGAGCTAGCACTGTCAGTGCTCCCTCACAAAGCCAGCACTGTCAGTGCTCCCACCACACAACCAGCACTGTCAGTGCTCCCCCACACTGCCAGCACTGTCAGTGCTCCCCCCATACAGCCAGCACTGTCAGTGCTCCCCCACACAGCCAGCACTGTCAGTGCTCCCCCACACAGCCAGCACTGTCAGTGCTCCCCACACAGCCAGCACTGTCATTGCTCCCCACACAGCCAGCACTGTCAGTGCTCCCCACACAGCCAGCACTGTCAGTTCTCCCACCCAACACAGCAAGCACTGTCAGTGCTCCCCCCACACAGCCAGCACTGCCAGTGCTCCCACCACACTGCCAGCACTGTCAGTGCTCCCACCACACAGCCAGCACTGTCAGTGCCCCCACCCCACACAGCCAGCACTATCAGTGCTCCCCCACAGCCAGCACTGCCAGTTCTCCACCCACAGCCAGCACTGCGAGTGCTCCCCACACAGCCAGCACTGCCAGTGCTCTCCCACAGAGCTAGCACTGTCAGTGCTCCCACCACACAACCAGCACTGTCAGTGCTCCCACCACACAGCCAGCACTGACAGTGCTCATACGACACAGCCAGCGCTGTCAGTGCTCGCCCCACACAGCCAGCACTGTCAGTGCTCCCACCACACAGCCAACACTGTCAGTGCTCCCCCACGCAGCCAGCACTCTCAGTGCTTCCCACACACAGCCAGCAGTGCCAGTGCTTCCTCCACACAACCAGCACTGTCAGTGCTCGCCCCACACAGCCAGCACTGTAAGTGCTCCCCCCACACAGCCAGCACTGTCAGTGCTCCCCACACAGCCAGCACTGTCAGTGCTCCGACCCCACACAGCCAGCACTGTCAGTGCTCCCCCACACAACCAGCACTGCCAGTGCTCCTCCCACACAGCTAGCACTGTCAGTGCTCCCCACACAGCCAGCACTTTCAGTGCTCCCCACACAGCCAGCGCTGCCAGTGCTCCCCACGCAGCCAGCACTGTCAGTGCTCCTCCCACACAGCTAGCACTGTCAGTGCTCCCCACACAGCCAGCACTGTCAGTGACCCCCCACACAGCCAGCACTGTCAGTGCTCTCACCATACAGCCAGCACTGTCAGTGCTCCACCCTCACAGCCAGCACTGTCTGTGCTCCCACCACACAGCCAGCACTGTCAGTGCTCCACCCTCACAGCCAGCACTGTCAGTGCTCCCACCACACAGCCAGCACTGTCAGTGCTCTCACCATACAGCCAGCACTGTCAGTGCTCCACCCTCACAGCCAGCACTGTCTGTGCTCCCACCACACAGCCAGCACTGTCAGTGCTCCCAACACAGAGCCAGCACTTTCAGTGCTCCCCCATACAGCCAGCACTGCCAGTGCTCCCACAACACAGCCAGCACTGTCAGTCCTCCACCACACAGCCAGCACTGCCAGTGCTTCACCCACACAGCCAGCACTGCCAGTGCTCCCCCACACAGCCAGCACTGACAGTGCTCCCCCGCAGAACCAGACTGTCAGTGCACCCCCCACACAGCCAGCACTGTCAGTGCTCCCCCATACAGCCAGCACTGTCAATGCTCCCCCACACGGCCAGCACTGCCTGTGCTCCCACCACACAGCCAGCACTGTCATCCTCCCCCCACACAGCCAGCACTGTCAGTGCTCCCACCACACAGGCAGCACTGTCAGTGCTCCCACCACAGAGCCAGCACTGTCAGTGCTCCCACCACACAGCCAGCACTGTCAGTGCTCCCCCACACAGCCAGCACTGTCAGTGCTCCCCCCACACAGACAGCACTGTCAGTGCTCCCCACACAGCCAGCACTGTCATTGCTCCCCACACAGCCAGCACTGTCAGTGCTCCCCCACACAGCCAGCACTGTCAGCGCTCCCACCCAACGCAACAAGCACTGTCAGTGCTCCCCCCACACAGCCAGCACTGCCAGTGCTCCCACCACACTGCCAGCTCTCTCAGTGCCCCCACCCCACACAGCCAGCACTATCAGTGCTCCCCCACAGCCAGCACTGCCAGTTCTCCACCCACAGCCAGCACTGCGAGTGCTCCCCACACAGCCAGCACAGCCAGTGCTCTCCCACAGAGCTAGCACTGTCAGTGCTCCCACCACACAACCAGCACTGTCAGTGCTCCTCCACACAGCCAGCACTGTCAGTGCTCCACCCACACAGCCAGCACTATCAGTGCTCCCCCACAAAGCCAGCACTGTCAGTGCTCCCACCCAACACAGCAAGCACTGTCAGTGCTCCCCCCACACAGCCAGCACTGCCAGTGCTCCCACCACACAGCCAGCTCTGTCAGTGCTCCCACCACACAACCAGCACTGCCACTACTCCCCCACAGAGCAAGCACTGTCAGAGCTCCCACCACACAGCCAGCACTGTCAGTGCTTCCCCCACACTGCCAGCACTGTCAGTGCTCCCACACACACAGCCAGCACTGTCAGTGCTCCCACCACACAGCCAGCACTGACAGTGCTGCCCCACACAGACAGCACTGTCAGTGCTCCCCAACACAGACAGCACTGTCAGTGCTTCCCCACACAGCCAGCACTATCAGTGCACCACACACAGCCAGCACTGACTGTGCTCTCCCACAGAGCTAGCACTGTCAGTGCTCCCCCACACAGCCAGCACTGTCAGTGCTCCCACCACACAACCAGCACTGTCAGTGCTCCCCCACACTGCCAGCACTGACAGTGCTCCCCCATACAGCCAGCACTGTCAGTGCTCCCCCACACAGCCAGCACTGTCAGTGCTCCCCCACACAGCCAGCACTGTCAGTGCTCCCCACACAGCCAGCACTGTCATTGCTCCCACACAGCCAGCAATGTCAGTGCTCCCCACACAGCCAGCACTGTCAGTTCTCCCACCCAACACAGCAAGCACTGTCAGTGCTCCCCCCCACACAGCCAGCACTGCCAGTGCTCCCACCACACTGCCAGCACTGTCAGTGCTCCCACCACACAGCCAGCACAGTCAGTGCCCCCACCCCACACAGCCAGCACTATCAGTGCTCCCCCACAGCCAGCACTGCAAGTTCTCCACCCACAGCCAGCACTGCGAGTGCTCCCCACACAGCCAGCACTGCCAGTGCTCTCCCACAGAGCTAGCACTGTCAGTGCTCCCACCACACAACCAGCACTGTCAGTGCTCCCACCACACAGCCAGCACTGACAGTGCTCATACGACACAGCCAGCGCTGTCAGTGCTCGCCCCACACAGCCAGCACTGTCAGTGCTCCCACCACACAGCCAACACTGTCAGTGCTCCCCCACGCAGCCAGCACTCTCAGTGCTTCCCCCACACAGCCAGCAGTGTCAGTGCTTCCTCCACACAACCAGCACTGTCAGTGCTCGCCCCACACAGCCAGCACTGTAAGTGCTCCCCCCACACAGCCAGCACTGTCAGTGCTCCCCACACAGCCAGCACTGCCAGTGCTCCTCCCACACAGCTAGCACTGTCAGTGCTCCCCACACAGCCAGCACTTTGAGTGCTCCCCACACAGCCAGCGCTGTCAGTGCTCCCCACACAGCCAGCACTGTCAGTGCTCCTCCCACACAGCCAGCACTGTCAGTGCTCCCTCACACAGCCAGCACTGTCAGTGCTCCCCACACAGCCAGCACTGTCAGTGACCCCCCACACAGCCAGCACTGTCAGTGCTCTCACCATACAGCCAGCACTGTCAGTGCTCCACCCTCACAGCCAGCACTGTCTGTGCTCCCACCACACAGCCAGCACTGTCAGTGCTCCCAACACAGAGCCAGCACTGTCAGTGCTCCCACCACACAGCCAGCACTGTCAGTGCTCCCCCACACAGCCAGCACTGTCAGTGCTCCCCCACACAGCCAGCACTGTCAGTGCTCCCCACACAGCCAGCACTGTCATTGCTCCCTCGGTACTGACCCTCCCATGGCGCTGTGCTCCCTCGGTACTGACCCTCCCATGGCTCTGCGCTCCCTCGGAACTGACCCTGCCACAGCGCTGCGCTCCCTCGGTACTGACCCTCCCATGGCGCTGCGCTCCCTCGGTATTGACCCTCCCACAGTGCACTGCTCCATCGGAACTGACCCTCCCACAGTGCAATGCTCCCTCGGAACTGACCCTCCCACAGCGCTGCGCTCCCTCGGAACTGACCCTCCCACAGTGCAGTGCTCCCTCGGTAGGGACCCCTCCACAGTGCGATGCTCCTTAGGTACAGACCCGCCCACAGTGCGATGCTCCCTGGGTCCTGACCGTCCCACAATGCGATGCTCCCTGGGTCCTGACCCTCCCACAGTGCGATGCTCCCTCGGTCCTGACCCTCCCACAGTGCGATGCTCCCTCGGTCCTGACCCTCCCACAGTGCGATGCTCCCTCGGTCCTGACCCTCCCACAGTGCAGTGCTCCAGAGTAGTGCCGCTGGAAGTCTCATCTTAAATAAATGGTCAAGTGTGTGGAATGGGACCTGAATGCAGAAGCTCGGTTTGAGAAACTGTCCTCTGAGCCTCCAGCATCTGAACAAGGCCAAGAGAAAGTGAAAGGAAATGAGGGGCGATCAATCGAGAATAATCCTGTCCGGGCTTGAGACAATTCACCCCTCTTTAACCTGGGGTGACCCCTCTCTCTGGATCTGTAAAGACTTAATTACCTGCAAATGCTAGCATTCAAAGTATCGTCTTGCATCTTTGAATTTGTCTATATAAATGTTTCTGGAACATACCTCTTCATTCACCTGAGGAAGGAGCAGTGCTCCGAAAGCTAGTGACATCGAAACAAACCTGTTGGACTTTAACCTGGTGTTGTAAGACTTCTTACTGTGCTCACCCCAGTCCAACGCCGGCATCTCCACATCATGGATAATAATCTTATCAGTGGTTTTCGTTACCAAGAACAAATTAATAAATATGTGAGGAAAAACAGCTACCAGTAACAACAGGCGAGTTTTGTCATTTTATTCCAAGATATCAAATATACAAATTACATCACTACATTCTTGTTTCCCGACTTTTGTTTTTTGACTACATGTCTCTTGCTTTGCCTTAAAAATAGAAGTATTTCTACAAAGAATGCATTTTCTTTTGCGTAGTGAAATCTCTGACAGCATTGAGATGCTGGAGCCACGCTGTGTGGGGAGAACGGGCATTTCATGTGAGGTTGCCAACTTTGTTTGGATATATTCGTGCAGATATCATTACTTGACCTTCAACTGGTCAAGCAGCTGTTTTATCTGCTCGCCAATTTTTAAAAATAATTACCAATAGTGTTTATAACTAACAAACTAAAAAGATAATAACAGCATGTATTTGGTTTTTTTTAATGCCTCTTATGATTTTCCTCCCAGCGTCTAAATCACTACAGTTGTCCCAGAGTTTAACCTTTAATTCCTGGAGTCTCCAGGGTAATCCTGGAGGGTTGGCATCATAGCTCCATGGTATTGGATACATAGATTTTATACATAGAATATACAGTGCAGAAGGAGGCAATTCGGCCCATCGAGTCTGCACTGACCCACTTAAGCCCTCACTTTCACCCTATCCCTGTAACCCAATAACCCCCCCTAACCTTTTTGGTCACTAAGGGCAATTTAGCACGGCCAATCCACCTAACCTGCACGTCTTTGGAAGGAAACCGGAGCACCCGGAGGAAACCCACGCAGACACGGGGAGAACGTGCAGACTCCGCACAGACTGTGACCCAGCGGGGAATGGAACCTGGGACCCTGGCGATGTGAAGCCACAGCGCTACTGTGCTGCCCAAGGTATCTTTAGATGTTGATCTTTAGTTATGTTGGAGTCCAGGGAAACAAATACTGGCAACACACTTGTCAAACCTTTCAGAACACTTTGGAGAAGCGCTGTTATTGAGCCCAACACTCACTCAGGAATCTGTTGCAGCAATTGAACAGCTTAGTGAAAATTTCGGACAAGGAGCGGGTGCAGACTGGGCCCCATCTCCAGGGGCTCCAACTTGAAGTCTTGAACAGTTCGCTTGCTGTCTCATCACACTACAGCCCTTTCACTCGAATTTCGAGTGATTGTTAAAGGGAAGGCTGTGAAAGTTCAAATTCCAGAATTATGAAAATGGTCTCACAATAACCTGGCCACAGCAGCTGTGAGCAGCAATTAAAAACTCAAAGTGTTTTACCTCTCTTGTACATCACTGCAATGCAAGGGGCCAAATTAAACAGGTTATCGCGAGATACTCATAGTGTGAGGGAGCAGGGTAGAGTGTGAGGTTCGTAGAATCCCGGCACTGCCGAAAGAGGCCATTTGGCCCATCGGGTCTGCACCGACCCTCCGAAAGAGCACCCCACCCAAGCCCAACCCCACACCCTATCGCCGTAACCCTGCAGCCCTAATTAACCTTTGGACACGAAGGAGCAGTTTTAGCATGGCCAATCCACCTAACCTGTTGAATCTTTGGACAGTGGGAACGAACCGGAGCACCCAGAGGAAACCCATGCAAACACGGGGTGAAAGTGCAAACTCCACACAGTCACCCAAGGTTGCAATCGAACCTGGGTCCCTGGCACTGTGAGGCAGCAGTGATAACTACTGCAGTGTGAGGGAGCAGGGTATAGAGAGACACTGGGTTATAGTGTGAGGGAGCAGGGTCTAGAGAGACACTGGGTTATAGTGTGAGGGAGCAGGGTATAGAGAGACACTGGATGAGCACACAAGAGCCCAATGCCACATGAATTTGCCACCTCTTTAATCTGTTGATGGATTGACACGTGTGCCAGTCTGTAACTTGCATTGTCAATTGCCACATCCTCTTTACACAACATTTGTTTGGAAACTATAGAAATCAGCTGCTTTTTAAATGAAAATGATTCGGTTCAGAGTCTTATTCTATATTCACCCCAGGAGGCATTAAAAATAGATTTTGGGGAATTTGTCTCATAGAAAGTTTGTAACAATGCAAAGTGTTTTTTCTTCGTCTTGCAATCCGATCCTTGTTCCGATCCTAAAAATATAACAAAGGTTTTAAGTCATCAAATCATACACAAGGAGGCCTTTTGGCCCAGAATGTCTATTCTGGGTCTTAGAAAGGGATAGCCAATTAGCCCCCTGCTCATCCCCATTCCCCAGCACCTTCTTTATCCTTTTAAATATTTGTCACATTTACTGGCAGCACTGTAGTGGTCAAATCTCTTTCTGCATCTTTTCAATCAGTGCAATCCATAATGGCAGAATATGCTGGACCTTTGAAAGCAAAATAGGATATATTTCTTTGTGTAACTTCACACACTTTGTTTCCCTTTTGAGAAATGGTGGAAGGATTCACAGGCTGATTGTCAGCCCATTGAATCAGTTCATGCACTCTCCTTCCATGGCCAGCAAGTCCTGGTGGGGACTTGAACCTGGAACATCTTGCCTAGAGGTGGGGACACTACCACTACACCTCAGGACCTCCCATCATAGGATATACTGAACAAGTAGAACAGCTTTCAAATGTGATTTAAAGCTGAGATGAGGAGGAACCACTTCTCGCAGAGGCAGGTGAATTTGTGGGACTCGCTGCCCCATAGTGCGTTGGAGTCTGATTCATTCATTGGTTTCAAGAAGGGGATAGATATATTTCTGATTTGAAAATGGGTTAAAGGGATAGGGGGAACAGGTATCGAGGTGGATTTGAGACCAGGGAGAGATCAGCCGTGATCTGATTTAATGACGGAGCAGGCTCGAGGGGCTGAATTGCCTCCTTTTATTCCTAATTCCTATGTTCCAACATTGGGAATAGGGGATGGCCAACAATCTACCTGTGTTTGGTGACTCAAGGTATCTTTATAGATACCCACCAAACCCACCTGATCTACACATGACGAAAACATTATGCAGAGGCTCACTCTTCATTGTTTCACTGGGCATGCGTGGTCAGAATGATAAAAGCCTTGCAAAACTCATCTGTGCCTAAAAGGGTTAAGTTACGAGGACAGGTTACACAAGCTTGAAGATGCTCTGAAACGTTCATTCTGTTTCTCTCTCCCCAGATGCTGCCAGACCTGCTGAGATTTCCAGCATTTTCTGTCTTTATTTCAGATTTGCAGCATCTGCAGCATTTTGCTTTGATTACATATACGTGCATTGCCTTGTATTCTTCCGAGTACAGTAGATTAAAGGGTGATTAAATTGAGGGCTATAAACAATTAAAGGAGTTGATAAGATAGATGTAGAGAAACAAAGCGGGGGAGGGGGTGGAGTCCAGAACAAGAGTGCAAAATCTTAACATTCAAGCCAGGTCATTCAGGAGTGATGTCAGGAAGTACCTCTACAGACAAAGTGCAAATCTGAAACTCTCTCCACCCAAAAACTATCAAGGGGAGGGGTAGGGTGGGGGTGTTAATTGAAATGTCAAAACTGAGATTTATAGATGTTTGATAGACAAGGGTTTGATAGATTAGGGTTACAGAGCCAAAGCGAGTGGAAGGAATTAAGGTATAAACCAGCGATGATCTAATAAAATGGCAGAACAGGTTCAAAGGGGCTGAATGGACTCTTCCTGTGTCTTTGCTCCTATGATAACGGTCTTACACATATCAGAACGGTCTTAAGTTTTGATTTTGAAAATTCACCCCTGGGATATGAAGTGTAGTTCACCTGATGAAGGAGCAGCGCTCCAAAAGCTTGTGATTTCAAATAAACCTGTTGGACGTCAACCTGGTGTTGAGAGACTTCTTACTGTTTTGACATTAATATGATGCCTGAAGTATTATGAACATTTGAAATTCCCTAACCCTAATAGTTATCGTTTGAATGCAATATCGCTGTTGAATGTAGATGCCAAGTTGCTGGCTAGGATTCGGACTGAGGATTGTATGCCAGAGGTAATAAGGGAGGGGATCAGACGGGGTTTGTAAAGGAAGGCACATGTCGGCCAATATCAGGCGCCTGCTAAATGTTATCATGATGCCCCCAGAGGGACGAAATGTGGAGGTGATGGTCGCGATGGACGCGGAGAAGGCCTTTGATCGGGTAGAGTGGGAGTATTTATGGGAGGAGCTGGGGCGGTTCGGATTTGGGCAGGGGTTTGTAGATTGGATTTGATTGTTGTACCGGGCCCCGGTGGCGAGTGTCAGAACTAATCGGGTGAGTTTGGGGTACTTCATGTTGTACAGGGGGACAAGGCAGGGATGCCCACTCTCCCCGTTGGTTTTCGCCTTGGCGAGCCACTGGCGATGGCGCTTAGAGCGTCTAGGGGTTGGGAAGGGATTGTGCGGGGAGGGGTGGAGCATAAGGTGTCCCGATATGCGGATGACCTGCTGTTGTATATATTGGACCCACTGGAAAGCATTGGGGATATCATGGGACATTTTGGTGAAATTCAGTCGGTTTTCGGGGTACAAACAAAACATGGGGAAGAGTGAGGTCTTTACAATTCAGGCGAGGGGGCAGGAGAGGAGGCTGGGCAATCTGCCGTTTTAGGTAGTGGGGGCGAGTTTTAGGTATCTGGGTATTCAGGTGGCGCGGGGGGATGGGAGCAACTACACAAGTTGGGATGTGCTTCCAATGTCATTGGCGGGGCGTGTGCAGTCTGTAAAGGTGACTGTGTTCCCGATGTTCTTGTTTGCATTCCAGAGCCTCCAGATTTTAATCTCCAAGGCCGTTTTCAGGAAGGTGAACACGTTGATATCGGGATTTGTGTGGGTGGGAAAGACCCCTTGGGTAAAGAAGGCGTTGTTGGAGCAAGGGCGGTGGGGGGATTGGGCGGCAGGGGGATTGGGGGGCGGGTGGCAGGGGTTTGGCCTTGCCAAAATTAATGAATTATTATTGGGCGGCAAATATAGCCATGGTAAGAAAGTAGGTAGTGGGGGAGGGGTCGGTTTGTCAGGGTACTAGTTTGGGAACGCTGTTGACAGCGCCTCTGCCGTTCTCGCCAGCTAGGTACTCCACAAGCCTGGTGGTAGTGGCAACCCTGAGGGTGTGGGGAGAGTGGCTACAGCACTTGAGGGAGCCTCGGTTTGGGCCCCGATCTGTGGGAATCACTGGTTCGCTCCGGAGGAATTGGACGGGGTTTTCAGGGTTGGCGGCGGGCAGGGATTGTGAGGTTTGGAAATTTGTTAATGGAGGGCAGCTTGCTGAGGTTGGAAGGGCTGGTGGAGGAGTGTGAGTTGCCCAGAGGAAATGGGTGCCGATACAGGTGCAGAACTACATGAGAAAGCAGGTGTCGTCCTTTCCTGATCTTCCGCCCCCGGGGTTGCAGGACAGGGTGCTGTCGAGAACAAGGGTTGGAGAGGGCAGGGTGTCAGATATATATAAGGAATTGACGGATTTTGGTGGGGGGTACTGGGGGTGAAGGTGGTCCCGAGTCCAGAATTAGCAGTGTTTGGGTGTTGGAAGATCTGGGAATCCAGGGGATGAGAGAGTGCGAGGGGGTGGGGGGGTTAAGTAGAAAAAGTGGAGGCAGAGTGGCTGGGAGGGTATGGTCAGGAAGGCGGGTTGCGGTTGTTGGCTATTTATTGACTTATGCTGTGTTCTCCTGTTTGTTATATGTTGGTTATCTTTTTCATCCTGGTTGTGCTTTTTATGTTATTCTCTAATTCTGAATAACGACTGTAAACTTCCAGTTAACACAAACACTTTATTCAAAGGCTTCGTTCTGCTTCCAGAGCTCAACTAGATGTAAAACAGTCAAGAGGTATCACCAGTGAAACTAAGGTAAACTGCCTATGCTAAGCTATCCCTGTGTGCTGCTGCTCACTAGCTCTGTGCTTCTAAAAGAGGCGGATCCTGCCTTGGGCTTGACCCTTTAGACCCGTCTCTGATGCTCCCTCTAGTGATGCTGTGGCTGTCACATCTGTGCTGCAGTCCCTGGTGTATGTGCAGATGTATGTACAGATGTACAGATCGCTACAGTTTTGTTTCATGTTTATTCATAAATGCCTTAATAAACATATTTTTTAAAAAGTTATCATTTGAGTGGACACCTGCCGATAGCGCTTACCTCTAAATGTACAATAATTTGAGAAACGTGACAAAGAGAGCAATCAACACAGTGTGGGACGTCTGGACTGTACTTGTACCGTTAAGCTGGGCTCGACATGCATCTCTGTAAGAAAGGAAATTATTTTAGAAACGTTTGGCAAGGTGAGAGCAGCTTAGTTGATGCAGTTTCTAAAGAATATGCAATGCAAAAGAATCTCAAGTGAGATTAGAGGAAACCTTTTTTCTTGGATGGATGCGACTGTGACCAGGAGTATATATATATATATATATATATATATATATTAGTAACATACATGACCATCAGGATTTATACAATCAGCACAAAGAAATACATGACTGTCTATTTGTTTTCCGGGATAAAATCTTACAGCACAGAGGGTGGCCATAATGTGTGTGCTAGCTCAGTTAGTCCAACTCTCCTGCTCTTTTCACATAGAGTTGCAAATATTTTCCCTTCAAATATTTTAGAAATTACTCCTGAATCTTTCAGGACGTGTTAGCTGTCTCTCGGTCTTTCTCTTAAATTTGCTGTTACAATCAGATAAACTGACCATCCCGCTCGATCACAACCTGTCTGTAAAGGGCTTAAATCAAAATTCCCTTTTCCTCTTCCCTCTTTGAGACTATGCAGTCCCGCCGACTATTCCAATGTTCTACCCCCTTCCACCCACCTTAAACTTAAGCTCATCCAAAACTCTGCTGTCCGTGTCCTAACTTACCCTGACTCCAGTTGCCCTGTGTTCGCTGACCTACACTGGCTGCTGTCCCACCAATGCCTTGGTTTTAACCTTCTCATCCTTGTTTTCAAATCGCTCTGACTTTGTAATCTCCTCCAGCCCTCCGGCCTCCGAGATCACGACACCCCCTCCAACTCACGCCTCTCGTGCATTCCCGATTCTCGTGGCTCCGTCACTGGCAGCCGCACTGTCTGGACTTTGTCGGGGCGTTTGGGTGTCTTGACAGAATATTTATTTATTGTTTATCAGGAGAAATGCGGAAATAGAAAAAGTTTCTGTTACAATACAGCTGCCATGTAATCTCAAGAACGTCGCACGCAGGGACAGCACGGTGGCACAGTGGTTGGCACAGCTGCCTCACAGCGCCGTGGTCCCAGGTGCGATCCCAGCTCTGGGTCACTGTCCGTGTGGAGTTTGCACATTCTCCCCGTGTTTGCGTGGGTCTCACCCCCACAACCCAAAGATGTGCAGGGTGGGTGGATTGACCACGCTAAAATGCTCTTTAATTGGAAAAAATGAATTGGATACTCTAAATTTATTTTAAAAAAGAACATTGCATGCATATGTTTTGTTTTTATATTTCTATTAACCTGAGAGACAGTTAATTCTCACAAGTACAGTTAACATTAAGAAAGAAGGGTAGCATGAGAAATAGGACCCTTAAAATAGAGGGAGTGGATAACATGCCTAATAAATTAAACAAAAATAGAAGCTCAGTGCAGCAGATAGAAACAGCTTTGTTCCCATGGGAATGCCAAACCTGAATTGGAATGTGATAAGGGATAAGGGAGGACTGATGGCCTTGTTCGAGACAGGATGAAGGGGTGTCTTCTATATTGAATTATTGAACCATCAAGAACATAGTGCATGTCTCCAGTGTGAAAGATATCTCTTTGCATTCCCTGCAATGATAACAACTGCAGCCAGAGAAAAACAAGTGATGTTTTTAAAAATAAATTTAGTGTACCCAATTCATTTTTTCCAATTCAGGGGAAATTTAGCGTGGCCAATCCACCTAACCTGCACATCTTTGGGTTGTGGAGGCGAAACCCACGCAAACACGGGGAGAATGTGCAAACGCCACACGGACAGTGATCCAGAGCCGGGATCGAACCTGGGACCTCAGTGCCGTGAGGCTGCAGGGCTAACCCACTGCGCCACCGTGCTGCCCAAAACAAGTGATGTTGAGGATTATTAGACTGAAACCTGAGAAATATCACGCGTTCATGGACATGCCGGGTGGGATTCTATCAGCCCTGAGCCAGGCTGGAGAATCCCCGTGATCGGCGCGAATCGCGCCACGCCGCCCCGACGCAGAGCGGAGAATTGGCGCCATTGGCTCCGGTGTGGTTGACGCAGTGCAGGTCGGGGGCCGCTCTACGCGGCCCCCCCCCCCCCCCCCCGCCGATTCTCAGCTGGCGATGGGCCGTCGTAAAAAACCCGACTCCCACCGGCGCCGTTCACACCTGCTCTCAGCCGGTGGGACCTCGGCGTTGAAGGGTCCGTGGGCGGCCTGTGGGGGGTTGGGGGGTGGGGGGCTCCTATGTGGCCTGGCCCACGATTGGGGCCCACCGAACGGCGGTCTGGCCTCTTGCTGGGGGCCTCCTTCTGCGCCGCCCCTTCGAGCCTTACGCCATGTTGCATCGGGGCCGACGCGGTGAAGGGAGCCACTGCGCTTGCGCGGACCCCCACGGCGCCCAGTTCACGCCAGGATCAGCAGTTGGAGCAGCCTGAACCGCTCCAGTGCCATGCTGGCCCCCTGTAGGGACCAGAATTGTTGATCCTGAGGATGTGTTGACGCCGTCGAGAAACAGGATCACAGAATCCCGCCTGCCGTATCTGGAATTGTACGCTGAGGTGATGGTTGCAAGTTAATGATTAGCCTAGTGAAATTCAGGGTTTGAGATTATGAAAAGGGATGTTCAAATGGACATCTGGGAAGAAGACTTCAGGAGACACTCTGGGCACAAGCCTGGGGTTCGGGCCAGGAGGTTAAGACACTTGTCACTTGACTATTACCTGAGGCACAGGGTAATATAACTTTTGCTTATACATTGTAAGCAACTGTTTATATATTGTAACATATCCCCTCACTTATGCTGAATAAGGTCTGTCACTTATAAAAGTCAAGTTTAATTCATCGGCTATCAAGGTTTAGTAAAAAAGCACTTTGCAGCCCTAAACTCTGGAATTTCCTTTGTAAACCCATTCACATATCGTCCTTGTGGAGGCAAAAAAAAACATCTTCACACTACAAATGTACTCCATCTTGTTGTGTGGCAGTACCACAGTGTGGAATGGGATAGACTTTGAACAGATCAAGACTGGGAATCCATGAGGCGCTGTGGCCATCAACAGCAGCAGAATTGTACTCAAATCACAATCTGGCAGTCTCATAACTCGGCATATCCCCCACTCTACCATTACCATCAGACCAGGGGATCAACACTGGTTCAATGAGTTGTGCAGGCGGTCATGCCAGGGTCAACACCAGGCATACCTAAACATTAGGTGAAGGTACACCACAGGCCTTCTTGTGTGCCAAACAGCATAAGCAGCAAGTAATAGACAGAGTTAGGCAACGGATCAGATCTAAACTCTGCAGTCACACCCAACCGTGAATGGTGGTTGGACAATTAAACGACTCACTGGAGATGGAAGCTCCACAAGTATCCCCATCGTCAATGACGGAGGAACCCAGCACATCTGTGAAAAAGACAATGCTGAGGCATTCGCAACAATCTTCAGCCAGAAGTGCCGACTGGATGATACATCTCGGCTTCCTCTGGAGGTCCCCACATCACAGACGTCAGTCTTCAGCCAATACCATTCACTCAATGTGACATCAAGAAACGGCTGAAGGCACTGGATGCTGAAAAGGCTATGGGCCATGGCAATATTTCATAAATAGTCCTGAAGACCTGTGCTCCAGAATTGCCACGCTCTTAGCCAAGCTGTTCCAGTACAGCTACAACACTGGCATCTGCCCAGCTAAGTGGAAAATTGCCCAGGTGTGTTCTGTACGCAAGAAACAGGACAAATCTGACCCGACAGTTATCGCCCCATCAGTCCACTCTTGATCATCAGCAAACTGATGGAAGGGGTCGTCAACAGTGCTGTCAAGCGACACTTACTCAGCAATAACTCACGGACACTCAGTTTGGGTTCTGCTAGGGTCACTCAGCACCTGACCTCATTACAGCCCTGGTTCAAACATGGGCAGAAGAGCTGAATGCCAGAAGTGAGGTGAGAGTGACTGCTCTTGACATCAAGGCAGCATCAAGGTGACCTTGAAGAACTGGAGTCAATGGGAATCAGGGGGAAAAGTCTCCGCTGGGTGGAGTCATACCTGGCACAAAGATTGTGGAGATCAATCACAGCACCAGGACATCACTGCAGGAGTTCCTCAGGGTAATGTCCTAGGCCCAACCAGCTTCAGCTGCTTCATCCACGATCGACTCCCATGATAAGATCAGAAGTGGGGATGTTCGCTGATGATTGCACAATATTCAGTGCCATTCATGACTCCTCAGATAATGAAGCAGTTCATTTCCAAATGCAGCAACTCCTGGACAATATCCAGGTTTGGACTGACAAGTGGCAAGTAACATTCACGTCACACAAACGCCAGACAATGGCCATCATCAACAAAAGAAGTTCTACCCATTGCCCCTTGACATTCAATGGCATTACCCCACTATCAACATCCTGGGGATCACCATTGACCAGAAACTGAACTAGACTAGCCAGATAAATACTATGACTATAAAAGCAGGTCAGCGGGTGGGGTTCTGCGAAGAGTAACTCAGCTCATGACTCCTTAAAGCCTGTCCACCATCTACAAGGTGCAAGTCAGGAGTGTGATAGATTACTCTCTACTTGCCTGGATGAGTGCAGCTCCAACAACACTCAAGAGTGTTCTGCACTGTAAATTTTATGATTATGATGATTATGAAGACGCTCGACACCATCCAAGGCACAACAATCCGCTTCATTGCTACTCCTTTCACAAACATTCAAACTCTCCACCACTGACAAACGTTAGCGACCGTGTGTACCAAGCACAACAGTGTTTTTCAAACTGAAGGTTGCGCCCCGCGGGTGGGTCTCGGGCGGGTGTCTGAAGGGTCACAGAGCGATCAGTTGTGCCATTTCCGAGGTAGTACCGATCGCGGGAGATGCGGCCATCAGCCGGTACCAGCTTTTACATCATGAAAGGCTGCCACTGCTGCCTTTAAGATGGAAATACATGAGGCTGTGTGAAGTCTTCCCGCCAGAAGCAGGAGCAGTGAGAAGGTCACCCACCCTGCATACACACTTGGCATCAAGCTCCCTCCAGCTACGTGCTTTTACCATCAATTCGCGGGGCAGTGTTGCTTCAATTTTCCAGCTGCTGGCAAGCAAGGCAAGTGAGCTGTGAAGAAAATGGTTTTCCTATAAGTAAGAGTCGACCAGAGACTCAAAAAGGCAGTTTACCTACTGGACAGGATCTCACAACAGAATCTGCTAGAGATAGCTGCTCAAGAGAGCCCAAAGCAAGACAGAGCAGTGCTAGTGTTAGCTCTGTACAGAGCTCCAGGGCCTCTGGTTAATAGCTAACAAAGTAGAAACTTAACTCGAGAAGAAAGCAGTATAAGGATGATTTCTTGAGGTATGGTTTTGTCAATTGTGCCAATGCAAATAAGGATGCAAAGCCTATGTATGTTATATGCACCGAAGCACTGACAAATGAGAGGAGAAGTTTCAGATTTTGAAAGAGAATTGGTGTGTGAAACATTCTGTTTGAGGTTGAGACCATAGGCAGTTATTAACCTACAGCTGACTCCAAATTAAAAGATTACTCTGCTGCAGCTGACCTGTGATACCACATTGAAAACATGCTGAAAGCACATGAGGTTGTCAGCATTTTGGTGCAGCATAGCCCAGGAATACCCAGTGCTGAGTAAAACAAGCATTTTGTTGCTATTGCCCTTCACGGCGACCTACATGTGCGAGGTTGGATTTTCCGTTTTCATAAAGATGTAAATGGCACCAAGGAACTGGCTGAAGTCTGCGCCTGATTTATACATTGTCCTGTCCTCCTTTGAACCTGATTCAAATTAGATCATAAGGACCAAGCGGCTCCCCTTTCGCATTAAAGGTAAGCGAATGTGGTGTATGTCATGAAGGTCAGCCATTGTGGGTCGCGTAAGTCAGCCGCATGGGTCGCAAAAGTCGGTCGGCTTGGGTCCCGAAAGTCGGCAAAAGTGGGTCCCAGGAAAAAAGTTTGAAAAACAAAGATCTACAAGATGCACTGCAGAAACTCACCAAGGATCCTTAGATAGCACCATCCAAGCCCATGACCACTGCTATCTAGAAGGACAAGAGCAGCAGATATCCAGGAACACCACCAGTTGGAGGTTCCCCTCCAAGTCACTCACCATCATGACTTTGAAATATATTACCATTTCCTTCACTGTCGCTGGGTCAAAATCCTGGAATTCCCTCCCTAACAGCACTGTGGGTGTACCTACACTTCATGGACTGCAGCGGTCCAGGTTCGTCGAACAGGCGCCGGAATGTGGCGACTAGGGGCTTTTCACAGTAACTTAATTTGAAGCCTACTTGTGATAATAAGCGATTTTCATTTCATTTCACCACCTTCTCCCAGGGACACAGGGATGGGCAATAAATGCTGGCCAATCCAGCAATGCACACATCCCATATATGAATTTTTAAATGTTATTTTTAAAAATTTAGAGTGCCCAATTCATTTTTTCCAATTAAGGGGCAATTTAGTGTGTTCAATCCACCTAACTGCACATCTTTGGATTGTGGAGGCGAAACCCACGCAAACACAGGGAGAACGTGCAAACTCCACACGGACAGTGACCCAGAGCCGGGATCGAACCTGGGACCTCAGCGCCATGAGACTGCAGTGCTACCACTGCGCCACCGTGCTGCCCCTGAATTAAAAAAAAACCTCTTTCTCTCCCCTGGCTGAAACTTAAAGTCAGAGAGCAGTCAACAAAACTGCTGAGTCTTTTGCAAGTTCCGCGCTTTTGCAGAGAATTAGCTCAATATTTATACATTATCATTATCAAGATTGCGTGACAACAGTATAGTCAAGAATTTGATCGGAAATACAAACGGAAGCATAGAACAGACCTTTTTTGGTCACACTATTCATACCATTATCTTGTCCTTGGAGGGAACATTGAAAGGTCGGAATAGAATTATTTCCTCCTGAACTTATCTTGTTTAATTCCTACGGCCCTGGGTTATGACGAGTTAGTTTTATCAGGAGTTGCCGAGGTCTGGTGTTTTGGAATGACTCGACCTTGGCTGATCTTTTCAGACTTCAAGTTATGCAGAGTTGCCTTATCAGTCTTACAGTTTGAAATGATTAGGACAGCATTTCTTACAGGGGTCTGGTGAGCTGCAATGAGTAGTTCAGCCTTTCTTACATTGTATCAAACATTTTGACCAGTCTTCCCATTGACCAGTTTTCCCACCATGCCATTACTTAATTTGTACCATATCACAAAAGTCCCGGGAATGGTTTACTACATTAAAGGTGCTATATAAATAAAGGTCTCTGTTTGTGTTACTCACCTCTCCTGTTTGCACGATTTTAAGTTTTGCTTTGCCGTATTTAGGCGATCATTCGTTACGGCCAAGTTTATTTTGCATTGCTTGGTTTGTTCCTCCCATTTCAATACTTCAGCTAATGAAAATAAAAGTTCTCTTTCAAAACGATGAGAAGAAAGACAAATAAAGAAACTGCTATCTTTCATACTTGGACAAGGAATCAGATCCCAATTAGCCAATGAGTCGACTCTAAAGGTGCAATGTGAAATTAGTTTGTCTGTTTTATCTTAGACTTTCGTAGCTTTGGTCACATAAGATATAACGGGTCTTAAATTGACACGTTCTCCCAGTGTACTTATCAGCATAGGACAATTCTAGCAGCAGGCTGCAGGGGATGAATGTGTATGCGCCAAATTGGGACGATGGGAATTTAGAAAGAGGGTGCTAGGGAAGATTCTGGACCTGGACTCGCACAAGCTGATCATGGGAGGGGATGTTAATACGGTTATTGATCCAGGCCTGGACCGGTCATACTCGAGAACGGGCAAGGTGCCAGCAATGGCAAAGGAGCTGAAAGGGTTCATGGAGCAGATGGGGGGGATCCGTGGAGATTTAGGGTGGTCTCTAGAGGATGGATAGGAAGGGGAGCATCTCGGACATATCTAAAGAGATTATGGGTTCGGAGGAGACGCAGACCGAGGAGCTGAAGCAAAAGTGGGAGGAGGAGCTGGGGGGAGAGATAGAGGAGGGCCTTTGGGCGGACGCGTTGGGTAGGGTCAACGCGACCGCAACATGTGCCAGGCTCAGCCTGATCCATGTTAAGGTCGTTCAACAGGCTCACATGACAGTGGCCCGCATGAGCAGATTCTTTGGGGTGGGGGATAGCTGTGCGAACCATGTCCATATGTTCTGGGCATGTCCAAAACTGAGGGGATTTTCGCAGGGGCTGGCCGACGCCATGTCCATGGTATTAAATGCGAGGGTGGCAATGAGTCCAGAGGTGGCGGTTTTTGGGGTGTCGCAGGATCCGGGAATCCAGGAGGAGAAAGAGGCCGATGTTCTGGCCTTGGCTTCCCTGGTTGTCCCGTAGGCACATATTACTAGCATGGAGGGAGTCAAAGCCCCCGAAATCGGAGACCTGGCTTTCGGACATGGCTGGCTTCCTCTGCCTGGAGAAAATTAAGTTCGCCATGAGAGGGTATCTGTTAGGGTTCACCCGGAGGTGGCAATCATTCGTCGACGTCCTTGCAGAGAATTAATCGTCGGCAGAAGTGGGTGGGGTGGGGGGGGTTAGGTTAGCGTAGATTAGGGAGATAAGCAATGGTAGGACCTGTGGGAGAGGGAGGCGGTATTTGCACTATGTTAATATTTTCCTTGTTAGATACATTGTTGATTTTGTTGCTGTTACAATGCCAAAGAAATACCTCAATAAAATGTTTATTAAAAAAAAAAGCAGAGGATAAATCTGGACTGGTGCAGTGGGAAGCACACTTTCCATTGAGGGGGTTGAAGCATTTTACAGGACAATGTACAGGGAGCTTTACTCTCAATCTAACGCCATGCAGAACCCACCCTGGTTGTGTTTCATGGGGACAGTGTAGAGGGAGGTTTACTCCGTATCTAACCCCGTACTCTACCTGTCCTGGGAGTCATGATGTGGAGATGCCGGCGTTGGACTGGGGTGAGCACAGTAAGAAGTCTTACAA
Organism: Scyliorhinus torazame; assembly: GCF_047496885.1. Taxonomy (NCBI): domain Eukaryota; kingdom Metazoa; phylum Chordata; class Chondrichthyes; order Carcharhiniformes; family Scyliorhinidae; genus Scyliorhinus; species Scyliorhinus torazame. The sequence goes on from NC_092729.1 coordinate 37,275,912, forward strand.
CACCAGGTTAAAGTCCAACAGGTTTGTTTCGATGTCACTAGCTTTCGGAGCGCTGCTCCTTCCTCAGGTGAACTGGGAATGTTTGATGGGAACAGTGTAGAGGGAGCTTTACTCTGTATCTAACCCCGTGCTGTATCTGTCCTGGGAGTGTTTGATGGGGACAGTCTAGAGAGAGCTTTACTCTGTATCTAACCCCGTGCTGTACCTGTCCTGGGAGTGTTTGATGGGGACAGTGTAGAGGGAGCTTTACTCTGTATCTAACCCCATGCTGTACCTGTCCTGGGAGTGTTTGATGGGAACCGTGTAGAGGGAGCTTTACTCTGGATCTAACCCCGTGCTGTATCTGTCCTGTGAGTGTTTGATGGGGACAGTCTAGAGAGAGCTTTACTCTGTATCTAACCCCGTGCTGTGCCTGTCCTGGGAGTGTTTGATGGGGACAGTGTAGAAGAAGCTTTACTCTGTATCTAACCACGTGCTGAACCTGTCCTGGGAGTGTTTGATGGGAACAGTGTAGAGGGAGCTTTACTCTGTATCTAACCCCGTGCTGTACCTGTCCTGGGAGTGTTTGATGGGAACAGTGTAGAGGGAGCTTTACTCTGGGTCTAACCCCGTGCTGTATCTGTCCTGGGAGTGTTTGATGGCGACAGTATAGAGAGAGCTTTACTCTGGATCTAACCCCGTGCTGTATCTGTCCGGGGAGTGTTTGATGGGAACAGTGTAGAGGGAGCTTTACTCTGGATCTAACCCCGTGCTGTATCTGTCCTGGGAGTGGTTGATCGGGACAGTATAGAGAGAGCTTTACTCTGTATCTGACCCCGTGCTGCACCTGTCCTGGGAGTGTTTGATAGAGACAGTTTAGAGGAAGCTTTACTCTATATGTAACCCCATGCTGAACCTGCCCTGGAGTGTTTGATGGTCATAGTGTATAAAGTCTTCTATTTCCTACACTTAAAAAGTTAAATGTTTCAGTTGCTGACAACAATAAAAATGGAACAAGCCTCCATCCATTCAAATTCCAATTCTTGTGCAAGCCACAAGACTGAAATAGAAACTTGATATATCGGAGCATGGTGCTAAGGGATAACAGTAGCCAAGACGTCACCAAACGTCACCCTAGATAAATTATAACTGGCTAGGTTTGGAAAGTCTTTTGTGTGGAGATCTGCGGACTCAGGCATTTCTTGAGTTTTGAAAGCCAAATTGAAGAAGGAACTTTCAAAACTTTCCCAAATTGAAGAAGGAACTTCAAAACTTCCCCAAACAGAAGATTAAAATAACTAACATTTTTGTTGCATCATTGACCTCCGCATCTCCCAAATCACTTTACAGCCATTGAAATGGTATTTAAAGTGTAGCCGTGTTTGCATGCTAACAGAAGTGAGATGGCAGACGAACAATCTGTGTAATTGATAAGACATTGGCTGGGACACCAGATACAGCTCTTGGGTTTTTGTTCAGGGTAGTGTCATGACATCCTTTACGTTGACCTAAGAGCAGACAGGACATCACTCTCATGTATTTTTCAAAAAACAGCACTTCCAATACTGCACCACCTCCAACGGCACTGCAGAGGGAGTGTCAGCCTGGAATATCTGCTCAGACCTTTGGCATGGGACTTGACTTCCATGACTCCCATGACTTCCTTCCTCAGAGATGAGAGTTCTATCCACTGAGTGACTGCTGACATCACTGAGCATGTATCGTTCCAGTGGACGAGGTGGCTAAATAGCAACGAGGAGTGTGAACGAGGTGCGGGGAGGGAGTGGGGAGCTCATGCTGCAGCAGGAGACTTCATTATTCCTGTAAACCTGTGTCACGAAGATTGTATTTCCTGACCACTTCCCAGCGAATGACCCCAGGCAGAATCCCACTCACCCCACTCCCGTCACCAACACAATTTTGACATTTTGAAGGACTCTAACCTTCCAGTTGTTCTTGTTTAATGCTGAAGTTGTGGTTGGCAATTTCGAGCTGTTTCACTAGCTTCTCCAACTGCAGAATATTCTCAGTTTTGAGGGCCTGGAACAAAACATACAAATGTCACAGGGTTTTGTTTTTGTGAATGAAGGTGAGAGATATAACGCTGTCTCATTTTGACACACATTGTTAGCGTTAGATGCAGGATATATGGAATTGGTACAGGGTAAAGCTCCCTCTTCTACCTATCTCTTCTTCCGATAGTGCCGTGAGATTATTTACCTCCGCCTGAGAGGGCAGATCGGCCTTGATTTAACATTGCGTTTGGACACACAGCGCGCCTGACGGTGCAGTACTCCCTCTGTACTGCGGAGGGGGCCTAACTTTTGTGCTCAGGTGCGGGATTCTCCGACCCCACGCCGGGTCGGAGAATCGCCGGGGGCTGGCGTGAATCCCGCCCCCGCCGTGTCCCGAAGTCTCCGCCACCAGAGATTCGGCGGGGGCGGGAATCGCGCCGGTCGGCAGGGGCGGGAATCGCACCGCGCCGGTCGGCGGGCCCACTCCCGCCGATTCTCCGGTCCGCGATGTGCCAAAGTCCCGCTGCTGGAATGCCTCTCCCGCCGGCGTGGATTAAACCACCTTTTGAATGGCGGGACAAGGCGGCGCAGGCGGGGTCCTGGGGTCCTGGGGGGGGGCGCGGGGCGATCTGGCCCCGGGGGGTGCCCCCACGGTGGCCTGGCCCGCGATCGGGGCCCACCGATCTGTGGGTGGGCCTGTGCTGTGGGGGCACTCTTTTTCTTACACCTTTGCCATGGTCTTCACTATGGCAGAGGCGGAAGAGACCCCCTCCCCTCCGCATGCGCGGGAATGACATCAGCAGCTGCTGACGCTCCCGCGCATGCGCCGACCCGCGTCACCCGCTGTAGACCTTTTGGCCCCGGCTGGCGTGGCGCCAAAGGCCTTTCCTGACAGCCACTCCGGCGTGGGCCTAGCCCCTCAAGGTGAGGGCTTGGCCCCTAAAGGTGCGGAGACTTCCGCACCTTTGGGGTGGCCCGACGCCGGAGTGGTTTGAGCCATTCCATTACACCGGAACCCCCCGCCCCGTCGGGTAGGGGAGAACCCCGCCCAGGGTCTCTGCAGTGGGGCTTTGACCCTCCACCACCCGACTCAGAGGGGAGACAGCTAGCAGCTGTCCATACTTGCTGGATTCTGGAAATGCTGTACGCTCCTCTAGACCCTGACAAAAAAATGAGCTGGTCCGACTTTGCAAGCAATCCATGTTTCTGAGATAGAAACAAGTTTGATCTGGGCCCCCTCCGGGCGCTGAGAAGGAGGAATTTTTTTTTGCTTTATGTAGCATCCTGTTACATTGTGGTTAAAGTGTTATCACCATAAACGGAAACTGTTGTCAGACTGCAAGCTGAACAGATGTATCAACCAGACTTGTGTTTTTAGAGCTTGTAGTTTGAGCTTCTTTTCTTTAATCAATAGCACCCACCGTATTGAATTAAAATAAGAAGAATCATATATTAATAATCTTTATTCGTGTCACAAGTAGGCTTACATTAACACTGCAATGAAGTCGCTGTGAAAATCCCCTCGTTGCCACATTCAGGCACCTGTTCGGGTACACGGAGGGAGAATTTAGAATGTCCAATTCACCTAACAGCGCGTCTTTCGGGACTTGTGGGAGGAAACCGCAGACATGGGGAGAACGTGCAGACTTTGCAGACTGTGACCCTGGCCGGGAGTTGAACCCAGGTCCCTGGCGCTGTGAAGCAACAGTGCTAACCACTGTTCTGCGACAGTGCAAGCCACTGTGCTACTGTGCCACCACTGTTGTGTCTGGGTGTAAGATGGAGGAGGAAATGCAATTCAATATAAATTATAGCACTGTCCTGCTTCTTCACTGTGTTTACCATAATAGTTTGCTAGATTGATAACTGGACTGAGCAGGTTGTATGAGGAAAGATTGGACAGCCCGGGCTTCTTCCCACTGGAGTTTAGAAGGCTGTGGGGTGGTTGGAGTGAAGAAACTGAGATCCTGAACGGTCTGGACAAGGTGGACAGTGAAAGGATGATTCCTCTTGTGGGCGAGTCCAGAAATAGGGGGAACTGTTTTAAAATCAGGGATCCGCCCTTTTAGGACAAAGATGAGGAACCCTCTACCTCAGATGGCACTGGAGGCTGAAGGTGGAGGTAGACACGTTCTCGTTAGGCAAAGGAATCAAAGGTTATTGGGAATGTGGAATTCAAAACACATGCAGATGAGCCATGATCTTATCGAATAGCAGAGCAGCCTCGAGGGGCTGAATGGCCTACTTCTGCTCCTATTTTGCAGGTTTGTTTGTATATAGAATTACATCAAGTCTACAGCACGGAAACAAGCCATTCGACCCAACTGACGAGCCTCCTCTCCCACTTTCTTCATTTCACCCTATCACCATATCCTTCTAGTTCTTTTTCCCTCGTGTTTGTCCAGCTTCCTCGTAAATGTCTCTATAATAGTCACCTCAACCACTCGCTGTGGCAGCGAGTTCCGCATTCTCATCAATCTCTGGGTAAAGAAGTTTCTCCGGAGTCCCCGATTGTATTTATTAGTGTCTCTTATATTTGTGGCCCCTAGTTCTGGTCTCACCCACAAGTGGAAACATCTTCTCTATGTTAATCCATCTAATGCCTTTATAACTTTACAGACGTCTATTAGGTCAAACCCCCCCCCCCCCCCCCAAGAGAAGAGTGCCCAACCCCAATTGTTTCCAACAATCCAGGATTGCCCTACAATCTTCAGGAATTATATAATAATAACCTTTATTGTCACAAGTAGGCTTACATTAACACTGCAATGAAGTTACTGTGAAAATTCCCGAGTCGCCACATTCCGGCGCCTGTTCGGGTACACTGAGGGAGAAGTCAGAATCTCCGGGACACTGCGGCGAGCAATATCCAGGAAGATACATTGTAGAGGAATTACAAACAAAATGGAGTTTCAAAACTAAATGTTCTTTTTAAAAAATAAATTTAGAGTTTCCAATTATTTTTGTTTTCCAATTGAGGGGCAATTTAGCGTGACCAATCCACCCACCCTGCACTTCTTTGGGTTGTGGGGGTGATACCCACACAAACACAGGGAGAATGTGCAAACTCCACACGACAGTGACCTAGGGCCGGGATTCGAAACCAGATCCTCAGCGCCGTGAGGCAGCAGTGCTAACCAGTGTACCACATGCTGCCCTCACTAAATGTTTTTTTAACACTTTTGTGTCCTGATTATAAAAGTATTAGGACATGGGAGAGGATGCTGTTTGAGCGACATTCAAGAATCATCCAATCAGGTCTGATTGCTTTCCAATGGTATCAATCTGCGACGTTGGCCATTGGTGAGTGCCCAAGGTGCGTGTGGGGGCAGGGAACATCCAGGAACATATCAATCAAAGTTGGCACCATTACACCTCACGCAGCCCTCATGAGGACAAATTGTGCAAACTTATGTTCCATCCCGTATGTTTCTAAGGTTGACGGGTGATCTAAACAAGGTATTTAAAATGATTAAGAGATTGGTTGGTCACCATCAACAGCAAGGTTCCATCACTGTTGCTGGGTCAAAACCCTGGAACATGGGGCAGCATGGTGACGCAGTGGATAGCACTGCTGCCTCACGGCGCCAAGGTCCCAGGTTCAATCCCGGCTCTGGGTCACTGTCCGTGTGGAGTTTGCACTTTCTCCCCGTGTTTGCGTGGGTTTCAACCCCACAACCCAAAGATGTGCAGGATAGGTGCACATCTAGGCCACACTAATTTAGGCCACACTAAATTGCCCCTTAATTGGAAAAAATGAATTGGGCACCCTAAATTTATTTTTAAAAACCCTGGAACACGCTGGCAGCACGGTGGCGCAGTGAGTAGCACTGCTGCCTCACAAAGCCCAGGTCCCAGGTTCGATCCCGGCTATGGGTCCCTGTCCGTGTGGAGTTTGCACATTCTCCCGTGTTTGCATGAGTTTCACCCCCAAAACACAAAGATGTGCAGGATAGGTGGATTGGCCACGCTAAATTGCCCCTTAATTGGAAAAAATGAATTGGATACTCTAAATTTATAACAAAACTGGAGCACCCTCCCTAACAGCACTGTGGGTGTACCTACACCACATGGACTGCAGAGGTTCGAGAAAACGGCACACCACCCTCTTCTCAAGGGGCAATTAGACTGTACTGAATGCTGGTCTTTGTGGTGTTGCCCACGTACTGGGTCTGAATTAAAAACAAGGTACAGGGAAACTTTCTGATGGTGGAGTGCTGCGGGGTTGGTTCAGTGGTTTGCGGAACAAGGGGACACAATCCAAAGATTAGAGCTATGCTGTTCAGGAGTGAGATAGGAGACAATCACCCGTCGTCCAAAGGGGAGAGGAAATCTGGAAGATTCTCTCCAACAAAAGCAGTCAATGCCGGGTGCCATGTGGAGATTTCAAGTTTGGGATTGGTAGACTTCTGTTGAGTGGGGGGGGGGGGGTGGGATTCAGGGATGTGAAGCAACTGGAGATGGGGAGCAGGTCAAGCATGATTGAAATGGGGCTGGTTTAGCACAGTGGGTTAAACAGCTGGCTTGTAATGCAGAACAATGCCAGCAGCGCGGGTTCAATCCCCGTACCAGCCTCCCCGAACGGCATCGGAATGTGGCGACTAGGGGCTTTTCACAGTAACTTCATTGAAGCCTACTTGTCACAATAAGCGATTATTATTATTAGTATTGGATAGCGAAATGTCTCCTAAATGTCCTCCTCCTGTTCCTAATGTTCCAGGAGATTGTTCCGATCACCTGCCAGATCTTTGATTGATCTGATGCCAGTCATGACAGAAATCTCACCACCATGGGTCAGCTTGATTTGCAGTGCGATCATCATTTTCTTGGGTGTTAAAGCTTCTCTTTAATGCCCTTTGGGCACGATCGAACAGCCTTGCTGCGCCCGCACGGTGGTGCGATGAGGCTGTTAAATTTCACGTGACGTCTCTCATGAGATTTGCGACGCCTCGGAACCCCTTGCGAGATCTAGCAAGATTAACACCATCAGGCTCATTTAAACATGTCTATGTCGTTTTTTTCCCTGGCCCAGGAACGGACGCCCATGCCTGGAAGACCTCGCCATGGTGCCGTTTAGCACGGGTCCACACAAACGTGGACCTGGTGTAATGGCACCATGGGGGTCTCCCAAGCCATCAGAGGCACTGCCAGGATGCCAGGTGTCAGGGATCGGGCCTGGGGTGCCCCATGGGAGATGGAGTGAGAGGGGGCTCGAGGACCCCATAAGACGTATGTTAGGTGCAGTGGGGGTGTCCAGAGGCCACGGTGGGGTGTCCAAGTGGGGGGGGGGGGGTCAAGAAATCGGGACGGCGTTTTAAAATGGCACCCCTATCCGCAAATACTCTTCCTGCACTGGCAAGCTGAGCTTGTTAGTGCAGGAAGTGAGGTAAGTGCGGCCTCAGCAGAATGTTCCTCACACAGCCAAAAACGCAACAGAGTCCTGTTTGATAGCGGGTTCGTGCTCGATGCTGCAGGCACCAAGAAACACCACCCCAAACCCGCTCACAACAGCACTCCACTTTGTGGGCATTAAATGGCCTTCTTATGCACTGTAGGGATTCTATGGACCTCTAAGCCTGCCTTGAGCACTGCTCCCCTCCTGTCCCTCCCCACCCTGAGTCTGCCTCAATTGCCACCCCCCCACCCCCCCCCCCCACCACAACCTGCTGCTTCCAGGATCCTGAATGGAAAATCCCAGCTGGCCCCCTTCAATCTATGTTCTAACGTGGCCTTCAGATTTTTAAACAGCTACCCACAGCGCACGATAACCCTGTGATCCCCTCCCTCTCCCCACCACCCTCACATCTCACCTCTGAGACAATGGCCCAGGTGTGGAGTGGAGGGGGTGGGGTGGGTGCTATTGGTACTCGTTAAAATAATAAAAGCAAAAATCTGCAGATGCTGAAAATCTAAAGTAAAATCTGAGAATGCTGAAAATGATCTGTGCAGCTAGAAACGTAAACATCTTGTGGCAAATCTAAATTCTTCAGAATTTCGGTACAATTTTTAGGCCTTGCCTGTTGCGCACTCATTCATTTTTTATTATTTAAAGTACCCAATTCATAAATTAATCCAATTAAGCGGCAATTTGGCGTGGCCAATCCACCTAACCTGCACATCTTTGGGTTGTGGGGGTGAGACCCACACAGACACGTGGAGAATGTGCAAACTCCACACGGATAGTGACCCAGGGCCGGGGTCGAACCCAGGTCCTCGGCCCCGTGGGGCAACAGCGCTAACCACTGCACCATCATCCCGTCCCTGTGCACTCATTCATTGGGGTTCAAAACCCAACCACCTTGAGACATTGTATTCACAGTTTGAGTGTGAGTGCTGTACAACGCAGGGATTTGCTCACAGCTACTTAACCATTTTGTCTATAAATTGTAGTGATTAAATATCTACAGAACCAGCAGAACATGGACACAGTTAAATGTATCTCGGGCGAAATTCTCCGGTATCGGCGCGATGTCCGCCTACTGGCGCCCAAAACGGCGCAAATCAGTCGGGCATCGCGCCGCTGCGCATCTTCGGGGGCCGAGCCCCAACCTTAAGGGGCTAGGCCCGCGCCGGACGAATGTCCGCCCTGCCAGCTGGCGGAAAAGGCCTTTGGTGCCCCACCAGCTAGCGCGGAAATGACATCTCCGGGCGGCGCATGCGCGGAAGTGTTAGCGGCCGCTGACGGCATTCCCGCACGTGCGCAGTGGAGGGAGTCTCTTCCGCCTCCGCCATGGTGGAGACCGTGGCGAAGGCAGAAGGGAAAGAGTGCCCCCACGGCACAGGCCTGCTAACTTTAGATATTCCACTATGCTGTTTATTCTCAACAGAATTCTCGACACCACTTTGCAAACCTCATGCTTTAACTTATTTCCAACTGATTAACCAAACATTTGCCGGTCCCAGAGATATTACAGGGCACTCAGTAATTAAAGTGGACTCTCAATCTCATAGAAAATAACGTTTTTTCCAAAAACACGCTCTCCCCAAATTCTAGCCCCTTGATGTCCAATGATTGTGCTGCCTCAGTCTTGATGGAAGCTGAGATGAGTATCTTGAGCACTAACTGAGGGAATAAACCTGGGTGTTCCAGCATTTTGTTGATCAGAACGGCACTATTGTCAAACAGTCTCCATGGAGATTTACATAATCTTTATTATTGTCACAAGTAGGCTTGTGTTAACACTTCAGTGAAATTACTGTGAAAATCCCCAGTCGTCACACTCTGGCGCCTGTTTGGGTACACAGAGGGAGAATTCAGAATGTCCAATTCACCTAACAGCACATCTTTGGACTGTGGGAGGAAACCGGAGCACCCGGAGGAAACCCATGCACGCGGGGGGGGGGGGGGGGGGGGGGGAGAATGTGCAGACTCGGCACAGACAGTGACCTAAGCCGGGAATTGAATCTGGGACCCTGGCCCTGTGAAGCAACAGTGCTAACCACTGTGCTACCGTGCCACCCATCTGGTTTCCTATTGGATGATGTCCCCCTGAGAACGTGGCAGTCCACTGCCGTCCTGTGGTGTAGGGGTAACAACACAGTGCTGGTGGAGAGGAAGCTTTGACCCAGCAACGGAGTTTCGGAAGGGAACCTATCGCCTCTGACCTGCTTTCTGAGCCACAGTAATAGTGTGGCTGGTGGTTCGGTTAAGTTTCTGGTTCTTGGTAACCCCCTTTTCCCCAGTAACTTCACTGCAGTGTTAATGTAAGCCTACTTGTGACACCAATAAAGATGACCAGGATGTTGATTTGTACAGCAGAGTGTCTCGTTAAGCATCTTCAGAGGGCATCTGAGGGGAGTGCAGGTCCCATATAAACCCAATAAAGGCTAGTTTCCCCCCCCCCCACTTCCGAAGGGACATGAACTGGTTTCACAGTCCGACAGCTTCCTGATCACGTTTCCTGATCTTTTTATTTTCAGATTTTTTTTAACTAAACGGAAGTCAAATTCTCGAAGTGCCTGGTTGGATTTTGAACTCAAATAACCCACAGAAAGTCCCGTTTAAAATAACCACTTAATAACGCAGCAGCGCTTTATTTCAGTAACAAATGTCATTGGCTCCATCAGAGCTTCCACAGTCTCAGACATGCCAAAGTTATGCTGAGCACCCTGAATTCTTGATGTTTTTAGCTACTCACCGATTGCTTCTGACAGTCCGTCAATGAGGACTCTGCCTGTGTCAGTTTCTCCGTGTACTTACTCAGCAACTCAGTATCGTTTGCCTGTTGTTCCCGGCACTCTCTCAACTGCTTCAATGGGCCTGCGTTTATTATTAAAAATATCGAGCATGCAATAATAATCCTAACCGAGAAGAGAGGTAAAAGCAACCATTTTAAAGCAGAGGTGCAGGATCCTGGATAGTCATTCAAATTCATTTTATGTCTGCTGTACCCGGGCACCCACTGCAGCCAACTCTGCACTGGCAGCTCAGCACCTATCTTTGTCCTGATGTTGCGACATATTCTATTCAGCACTCAATTGCGTCATTTCCACCATCAGAAATCTTAATATTTCCTCCCCCAACACACCCACACATTTACTGGAAGTCACATGTTTCAAACCAGCTCAGGTTTTGGGTCACCCTCCCGGTTTTGCACTCATGCCTGTTGTCAGTTTCCTTTCAGACTGCTTTGTGACTTGCAAATATTCGGCGTCGCTTGCTCGAGGGCTTAAGAATTTTCAGAGCAGCGAAGGACCTGTTTTGGTAAATCGGTTCAACCTCCCCATGTACTCGTATCTTTCACATCATCCCCTCCTCTATCCCTCGCACATTCCTGTAGAAGGGGCTGGCACAAAGAGTGTTAACCCTGGGATTAGCCAATTGTCGGACAGAGCATTGAGGCAACTCCTAGCTTTGACCCTTTAATGTAATGGGTGGCACGGTAGCACTGTGGTTGGCACTGCTGCTTCACAGCACCAGGGACCCGGGTTTGATTCCCGGCTTGGGTCACTGTGCAGAGTCTTCACGTTCTTCCCGTGTCTGCGTGGGTTTCCTCCCGGTGCTCCGGTTTCCTCCCACAAGTCCCCAAAGACGTGCTATTAGGTGAATTGGACATTGTGAATTCTCCCTCAGTGTATCCGAACAAGCGCCCGGTGTGGCGACCGAGAGCTTTTCACAGGAACTTCATTGCAATTAGTATCAGCCTACTTGTGTTAATATAAGCCTTTCTGCCTCCCTCTGTATGAAGATTAGCAGGTTGGGTGGATTGGCCATGCTATATTGCCCCTTACTGTATGTAGAAGGATGTACAGGCTAGGTTGTGGGGATGGGATAGGGGAATGAGCTTAGGTAGAGTGCTCTTTGGAGGCTCAGTACAGATTCAATGGGCCGAATGGCCTGTTTCTGCCCTGTAGGGATTCTGTGATGGTCATCATTGGGCAGCACGGTAGCCTTGTGGATAGCACAATTGCTTCATAGCTCCAGGGTCCCAGGTTGGATTCTGGCTTGGGTCACTGTCTGTGCGGAGTCTGCACATCCTCCCCGTGTGTGCGTGGGTTTCCTCCGGGTGCTCCGGTTTCCTCCCACAGTCCAAAGATGTGCGGGTTAGGTGGATTGGCCATGATAAATTGCCCTTAGTGTCCAAAATTGCCCTTAGTGTTGGGTGGGGTTACTGGGTTATGGGGATAGGGTGGCGGTGTTGACCTTGGGTAGGGTGCTCTTTCCAAGAGCCGGTGCAGACTCGATGGGCTGAATGGCCTCCTTCTGCTCTGTAAATTCTATGATTAGAATTTTAATGCCAGATTTCTATCTGCCCTGATGGGATTTGAACCCGGGTCCCCAGATCTTTCCCAGGGTCTCTGGATCACGAGGCCAGTAACAATACCACTGCCTCCTCTCACCGCCTACTTCCCCGGTCCCTCAAGTCTGCGTACAAATGCTGAGAAATTACTATAACAGGTTATATTTGCTAATTAAAGAAAACAAACATAAACACTGTGCCCGAGCTGCTGTAAATTACAGGTTTCATTAGTTGTGATATGACTAGAGCCTACTTTTTAATCCTGTTTGTGGTATACCCTGGCTCAAGATGGTTAAACGGTAACTTGATGGGAAATGGTAAAACAAAACAATTCAGCAGAATGAAAGCAGGCCGGCCACAGTATGAGAACTAAAAGATAAACACCGCAGCAGAATCCCTGAGGCCCAGGGATAGGTGGAGCTGAACCAAAATAACTGGGTGCCGAAGCCACTGGGAATCCCTTGTTTAGCTATTCAAAATCATGAGGGTCCTGGACAGAATAGAAAGGGAGAAACTGTTCTCATTGGTGGAAAGATCGAGAACAAGAATGCACAGATTTAAGGTATTTGGTAAAAGAAAGTGACGGAGACAGGAGGAGAACCCTTTTCACACAGCGAGTGGTTAAGATCTGGAATGCGCTGCCTGAGTGTGGTGGTGGCAGGCTCAATCGAGCCTTTCACAAGGGAATTGGATTTTTATCTGAAAAGGAAGAATGTGGGGACAGCAGTGGTTAGCACCGCTGGCTACAGCGCTGAGGACCAGGGTTTGATCCCGGCCCTGGGTCACTGTCTGCGAGGCGTTTCCGCATTCTCCCCGTGTCTGCGTGGGATTCACCCCCACAACCCAAAGATGTGCAGGTTAGGTCGATTGGCCACGCTAAAATTGCCCCTTAATTGAAAAAAAAAATAGGGGTACTATAAATTTATTTATTTTTAAATGAAAAGGAAGAATGTGCTGGGTGATGGGGAGACGGTGAATGAGTTGCTCATTCGTAGAACTGGTACAGACATACTGGGCCAAATGGGCTCTTTCTGAAATTCTGTAATTTGGCCAGTGGAATGTTTACAATCTGACAGCAGTCCGAATGTTGGAAGGTAAGGAGTTTCCTAATTAGCCCTAAGGGGGCACGGTGGCACAGTTAGCACTGCTGCCTCACAGCGCCAGGGACACGGGTTCAATTCCGGCCTCGGGTGACTGTGTGGAGCTTGCACATTCTCCCCGTGTCTGCGTGGATTTCCTCCGGGTGCTCCGGTTTCCTCCCACAGTCCAAAGATGTGCAGGTTAGGTGGATTGGCCATGCTAAATTGCCCCTTTGTCTAAAGATGTGAAGATTAACTGGGGTTACCGGGACAGGGCGGGAAAGTGGGCCTAGATAGAGTGCTTTTTCAGATAGACGGTGCAGGCCTGATGGGCTGAATGGCCTCCTTCTGCACTGTAGGGGTTCTATGACATCTGTGACGTGACCTGGGTGGACAGTCAGATAAATCACACCTTTTGTAATTAGGCCAATCAAATTAAATGGGGTAAAACGGTCTCCATAGGCTCTTCTGTTTAAAGAAAGTATAAGTGGAAATGAAGAGCTTTTATAAGTTGCATTGCCTAACACAGAGTACCTGAGGCATGACGAGGGTGTAACTACACCCCCTTATGAACTGGCCTGATTAATACTACACTCCTGTATGCTTCATCCGATGCCGGTGTCTATTTATTTGCATTGTGGACCTTGTGTTGCACTTTTATGTATTTTCTTTTTATTTTCTTTTATTTTCATGTACTAAATGATCTGTTTGAGTTGCTCGCAGAAAAATACTTTTCGCTGCACCTCGGTACACGTGACAATAAACAAATCCAATCCAAACATGGGGAATGTGCCTCTAACAATGGCCAAATGGTAATGATGTTGCTCTGTGTTGCTGCTGCTCAAACATTCGTACTTATACTGAATAAAACATAATGATACATATGATATTGCTAACAGGCCGCATCTGTTAACCATGTATTTAATCCCTGATTTAGCTGCGAACATCAAATGAAGATCAAGTTGAAGAGTTTAGGATGGAAGAGTAGGAGGAATGAGGATGTGGTGTCTGGAGAGTTTGAGGCTACTCTGTGTCAGGAAGGTAGGGAGGTGATGGGTGAGTGTTACAACCCTCCCAGGGGTCACGGCCTGTGGACCATTGGTTCCCCGTGACCTCCACAGAGTGCAAACTTCTCCGGCAACGGCATCCTGTCCTGGGATCACTCTGTGCGGGTTCTACACTGGCGACGAGGATCAAGTCGAGCTGCTGTCGGCGCCAAGTGCTGTGAACTCGAACCTCTTTCCATTGGCCTCAGGAGGCTGCTCTTCAGCCAGCTTCACATTGGAAAATTGGAGCAATTTGATGCAGGTACTGATGATTGGGGGCAGTACATTGAGCGAATGCAATACCGCTTTAGAACACACGTTATAATCGGCAGTGAACGGCAAACGGTAACCCTGCCCACGGTTTGTGAAGACATCACTTACAGTATCATTACAAATCTGACCTATCCTGATGCACCAGATACCTGATCTTTCGCCGCCTTAGTAGCCTTAGTCCGGGAACATTTTAACCCCAAGTCACTGATAATTGTCCGCCGTTCCCGATTTCACACAGCTCCCCAGAGTCAGGAAGAATCCATTACTGACTTTCTGGCCCGCCTACGAAAACTTGCTGAGTTCTGCGAGTTCGGGACGATATTGAACAAAACACTGAGAGACCATTTGGTTTTGGGGGGGATCTGCGACGCAGCAACGTAACTAAGCTCCCAGCGGAAATTCACTTGAATTTGCAACAGACGATTGAGATAGCCATCTCTCAGGGGTTAAAAGGGGAAAAATGTACAATCTGTGTGTATTGTGTGGTGTTGTTGCGGTGTTGCCACGTTGAAGTGTGTTTGGATTAAAGTATCATTTTTTAAAAAAGACATAGCCATCTCCCATGAAACGCTGAACAGGGAGTCCAGGAGCTCATAGGCATGGTGGTCCTGAACGTAGGCTGCTCGAATGAGCGCCCGGCACCCTTTCCAAGGTCTGAAGAGAAGGGCCCCTGACCTAGGGACGATTACCATAGGGATGCAGATCGCCACTGAAGAGGCCTAGAGGGCTGTCGAGCAGTCTCCCATGATCGAGAAGACCCGGACGACGGATACGGGCCAGCAACAGGCCGCTGAGACTGAGGCGACAGATGATCCCAAGAGGGCCCACCCCAGCTCCTTCGACCGCCTTCCCCGTGATCGGGCACACTATTTGGATGAGGAAAACCACTCGTACCAGCAGTCGCACTGCAAAGTGGCACCGTGAGGATCCATGTCAGACTTCGGGTGAACGGGCACCCCACACGGATGGGGTCGGGTACAGGAGCAGCAGTCTCTGTAGTCAGCCACCGAACATTTGACCAAATCCGACCGGGCATCCAGACATTGGCTCCATGTGACACGAACGCCCAGCCGCCAGTCATGATGTGCCACGTAGGCATATTGTGGGTTGGCATGGAGGAGCAGGACCTTCTCGACGAGGGGACCCGATTTATGACTCCTCGCATGCTTCCGGAGGAGGACGGGCCCTGGGACTGTCAGCCAGGACGGGAGCGAGACCCCTGAGGTGCAATTCCTGGGGAAGGCAAACATATGTTCGTGAGGGGTCTCGTTGGTGGCAGTGCACGGGAGCGACCGGATGGAGTGGAGTGCCTTGGGAAGAACCTCCTGCCAGCGGGGCACTGGGAGACCCCTCGACCATAGGGCCAGAAGGACTCTCTACCTGTCCGTTTCCCCGGGGGTTGTAGCTGATCGTCCTGCTTGAGGCGATGCCCTTGTTAACCGGGGCTGACGCAACTTGTCGCTCATGAAGGAGGAACCCCGATCGCTATGGATGTCGGTGGGGAAACCGAACAAGGCGAAGAGACTGTGCAGGGCCTTGATGACGGTGGCAGAGGTCATGTCAGGGCACGGGATGGCAAAGGGGAAGCGTGAGTACTCATCAACAACGTTGAGGAAGTACACGTTATGGTCAGTGGAGGGAAGGGGCCTTTGAAGTCGACGCTGAGGCGTTCAAAGGGGCGGGAGGTTTTTAACCAGGTACGCTCTGTCGGGCCGATAGAAGTGCGGTTTTCACTCTGCGCAGACCTGGCAGTCCCTGGTTATGGTCCTGACCCCCTCAATGGAGTAAGGCAGGTTGCGAGCCTTTATAAAATGAAAAAAACGGGTGACCCCTGAGTGACAGAGGTCATTGTGGAGGGCCCGAAGTCGGTCTACTTGTGCACTGGCACATGTACCACGGGATAGGGCATCTGGGGGCTCAGGTCGGTACGAGATCTCATAGTTGTAGATGGATAGTTCGATCCTCCACCTCAGAATCTTGTCGTTCTTAATTTTGCCGCGCTGTGTATTGTTAAACATGAAGGCAACCGACCGTTGTTCAGTGAGGAGAGTGAATCGCCTGCCGGCCAGATAATGCCTCCAATTTCACACAGCTTCTACAATGGCTTGGGCTTCCTTTTCGATGGAGGAGTGCCGAATTTCGGAGGTAAGGAGGGTATGGGAGAAGAAAGCCATGAGCCTGCCCACCTGGTTGAGGGTAGCGGCCAGGGCAAAGCGTGCATCGCGGCTTTGGCAATATCTGCCTTGATGCGGTTGAAGGCCAGGCGGGCCTCAGCCGTCAGGGGAAAAACGATAGATTTAATATGTGGGCGGGCCTTGTCCGCATAATTGGGGACCCACTGTGCATAATACGAGAAGAACCCCATGCATCTCTTCAGGGCCTTGGGGCAGTGGGGGAGGGGTAGTTCCAGGAGGGGGCGCATGCGGTCGGGATCAGGCCCTAGGACTCCGTTTTCTACAACGTAGCCGAGGATGGCGGAAAATGTATGTGAGGTTAAGGAACTTAGTGTTGTTGAGGAATTTTTGGAGGTTGGCGTCATGGTCCTGCTGGTCAAGGCCGCAGATGGTGACATTGTCTAGGTACGGGAACGTGGCCCGCAGCCCGTACTGGTCAACCAATCGGTCCATTTCTCGCTGGAAGACCGAGACCCCATTGGTGACGCCGAAGGAGCCTCTGAGGAAGTGATAGAGGCGGCCATCTGCCTCGAAGGCAGTGTATTGGCGGTCCTCCTGGCGGATAGGGAGCTGGTGGTACGCGGACTTCAAATCGACTGTGGAGAAGACTCAATACTGCGCAATCTGATTGACCGTGTCAGATATGCGGGGGAGGGGGTACGCATCGAGCTGCGTGTACCGGTTGATCGTCTGACTGTCGTCGATGACCATCCGGTGCTTCTCCCCAGTCTTGACGACCAGCACTTGGACTCTCCAGGGGCTGGTACTGGCCTCAATGATCCCCTCTCATAGGAGTCGCTGGACCTCCGACCAGATAAAGGCCCTGTCCCGGGCCCTGTCCCGGGCACTGTATCGTCTGCTCCTAGTGGTGATGGGCTTACAGTCCGGGATGAGGTTAGCGAAGAGCGAGGGTGGGGCGACCTTAAGGGTCACGAGGCTACAGACGGTGAGGGGGGGGCAGGGGTCCACCGAATTTTAAGGTAAGGTTTTGGAGGTGGCACTTGAAGTCGAGCCCCAGTAATAGGGCAGCGCAGAGATGGGGGAGGACGCAGAGCTTAAAGTTAGTGTACTCTACGCCCTGTACTGAAAAAGTCGCGACACAGTACCCCCGGATTGCTACGGAATGCGATCCGGAAGCCAGGGAGATTTTCTGGGTCGTGGGTAAAATTGGGAGGGAGCAGCGCCTTACCGTATCTGGGTGGATAAAGCTGTCTGTGCTCCCGGAATCGAAGAGGCAGGCCGTCTTGTGCCCGTTGATCCGGACGGTCATCGTGGATCTCGTGAGTTGATGGGGTCGAGATTGGTCGAGTGTGATGGAGGCGAGCTTCGGAAGGTGGTGGGTGGGCTGGTCGGAGGTACAACCGGGTGAGCAGGGGTCCCGGGAGGCGGCGGAGCAGTTCCAAGATGGCGGCCCCCATTGGTCACGTGTGGCTGTTGGCATCGGAGGTGGTGTCAAGGATTGTGGCCCCCATGGGTTGTGCGTGGCAGATGGGAGTACAAGATGGCGGCAAAGATGGCGGCCCCCACGGGTCGCACATGGCGGGTGGCAGCGGAGATGGCGGCGCCCACGGGTCGCACATGGCAGGTGGCAGCGGAGATGGCAGCCCCCACGAGTCGCACATGGCGGGTGGCAGTGGAGATGGCGGCGCCCACGAGTCGCACATGGCGGGTAGCAGCGGAGATGGCGGCGCCCATGGGTCGCACATGGCGGGTGGCAGCGGAGATGGCGGCGCCCACGAGTCGCACATGGCGGGTGGCAGCGAAGATGGCGGTGCCCACGAGTCGCACATGGCGGGTGGCAGCGGAGATGGCAGCCCCCACGAGTCGCACGTGGCGGGTGGCAGCGGAGATGGCAGCCCCCACGGGTCGCACATGGCGGGTGGCAGCGGAGATGGCAGCCCCCAAGAGTTGCACATGGCGGGTGGCGCGGCAGATGGGGGAGGTCCCGACGAACAGCAGGCAGCAATGCTGGGCCTAGGAGTTTTAGGGACTGGTCGGGCCTGGCAGACTTTGGCGAAGTGGCCCTTCCTCCCACACCCGTTGCAAGTCGCGTTCCATGCAGGGCACTGTTGTCTGGGGTGCTTACCCTGGCCGCAAAAGTAGCATTTGGGGCTTCCGGCGTTGGCAGGCTGCTGCACGGCACAGGCTTGCGCTGCACTCGAGTCGCGTGATGGCGGCACTCACGACGTCCACAAGGGTGCCGAGTGGTCGGAGGTGTAGGCCTCCATGTTCTGGAAAGCCACCTCCAGGGAGTTTGAGAGCTGCACTGTCTCAGGTAGGCCGAGCGGACCCCCTTCTAGCAAGCATTGGCGGATGTAATTGGACTTAATACCCTGATCAGCAGCTCCGTGTGCTGGGCAGCCGATACCGCCTGGCAAGCACACTTCCGCAAGGCACGCAGGAATTTGGCTTGTGATTCTCCGGGGCGTTGTCGCCTCGTGGCAAGGCGGTGCCTGGCGTACACCTCGTTTACTGTCTTCACGTACTGTCCCTTCAGCAGCATTATTGCCTCCGAATACAAGGGGCGTCTCTGACAAGAAGAAAAACTTGCGGGCTCACCCGTGCGTTGAGTATTTGCTGCTTCTGGAGGTCGGTGACGCCGTCGGTGGAGGATCCGAGGTAAACTACGAAGCAGCTTAGCCAGTGCTCGAATGTTGCAGTGGCGTCGGCTGCTTGTGGGTCCAGTTCCAGGCGATCAGGCTTGAGCGATGAATTAATCTTAAAAGTTTAGCTTATTAAATTGAGTAGTGAATGAAACTGAGGCTTTAATAAGCTAAACAGAAAGCCTCCTGGCCTCTGATCCCGAACTGGGACAGGGCTGGAGGTCGGCTACCTTTATACCGAGCCCGAGGGGAGGCGGAGCGATCGGGCAGTGGTTTACCACATTACATGTAATACAGTAGCAGGTTACCACACTAACAGTGGTTTACCACAAGTGCCCAATTCATTTTTTCCAATTAAGGGGCACTTTAGTGTAGCCAATCCAACTACCCTGCACATCTTCGGGTTGCGGGGGCGGAGCCCACAAAAACACAGGGTGAATGTGCAGATTCCACACGGACAGTGACCCAGAGCCGGGATCGAACCTGGGGCCTCGGCGCCGTGAGGTAGCAGTGCTAACCACTGTGCCACGTACTGCCCACCAAACCTCATGCTTTAACTGATTTCCAACTGATTAACCAAACATTCGCCGGTCCCAGAGATATCACAGGGCACTCAGTAATTAAAGTGGACTCTCAATCTCATAGAAAATAAAGTTTTTTTCAAAAACATGCTCTCCCCAAATTCTAGCCCCGTGCTGTCCAATGATTGTGCTGCCTTAGTCTTGATGGAGGCTGAGATGAGTAGAGTGAGCACTAACTGAGGGAATAAACCTGGGGCTTTCCAGCATTTTGTTGATCAGAATGGCACTATTGTCAAACAGCCTCCATGGAGATTTATATAATCTTTATTATTGTCACAAGTAGGTTTACATTAACCCTGCAATGAAGTAACTGTGAAAATCCCTCGTCGCCACATTCCGGCGCCTGTTCGTGTACACGGAGGGCGAATTTAGAATGTCCAATTCACCGATCAAGCACGTCTTTTGGGACTTGTGGAAGGAAACCGGAGCACTACGCAGGCACAGGGAGAATGTGCAGACTCTGCACAGACAGTGATCCATGCCAGGAATCGTACCTGGGACCCTGGCCCTGTGAAGCAACAGTGCTAACTGTTATGGGCCAGGGTTTAGAGAACCCCAAAGTGTATCATGGAGTTCACCTGACCCACAACTTTTAATAGATTGTGGTGTGGGGAGCCTACGGCCCACTCTACAGGTGTGGTACAGCAGAAAAGTATTTTTTTTAAGTAAAACAATGTTTATTCTATGAACTCAAGCTAACCTTTCTAAAACAAACAGTGATCATCTTAGCAACCAGTAAATCAAATACACCCCTCCAAAGATACAAGACTAAATAATCTGTATGCTGTCCTTTTAACACCCAGAAGACTTAACAAACCTTTAAACAGAAGCACATCAGGGTTTACATTCACTACTGAAAACATTTATAATTCTGAATTCACCAAATGATTAAGAGATAGTCCTTCATGGCAGAGAGCTCAACAGTACAGCTGCTTTGGCTGACTTCAGCTGCAACTCACTCAAAAACTAAACCAAAAAGACAGACACAACCAAGCTTTTCTCAAAGTGAAACTAAAAAGCAGAACCAGAGCTCAGCTCCACCCACACTCTGACATCACTGCAGTAACATGAGCAGCCAAACATTTCTTAAAGCGACATTCTCATGACATAACCACTGTGCTACCATGCCGCCCATGTGTTTCCCTATTGGATGATGCCCCCCTGAGAATCTGGCTGTGTGCAGCCGCCTTGAACCACTGGCGTCCTGTGGTGTAGGGGTAACAACACAGTGCTGGTGGAGAGGAAGCTTTGACCCAGCAACGGAGTGTCAGAAGTGAACCTCTCGCCTCTGACCTGCTTTCTGAGCCACAGTAATAGTGTGGCTGGTGGTTCGGTTAAGTTTCTGGTTCATGGTAACCCCCTTTTCCCCAGTAACTTCATTGCAGTGTTAATGTAAGCCTACTTGAGACACCAAAAAGATTATAATCAGGATGTTGATTTGTACTGCATAGTGTCTCGTTAAGCATCTTCAGAGGGCATCTGAGGGGAGTGCAGGTCCCATATAACCCCAGACCAGGAAATAAAGGCGTCCCCCCCGTCCCCGTCCCCCCCACTTCCGAAGGGACATGAACTGGTTTCACAGTCCGACAGCTTCCTGATCACGTTTCCTGATCTTTTTATTTTCAGATTTTTTTTAACTAAACGGAACTCAAATTCTCGAAGTGCCTGGTTGGATTTTGAACTCAAATAACCCACAGAAAGTCCCGTTTAAAATAACCACTTAATAACGCATCTCCATAGAAGAGCTACAGTACTTTATTTCAGTCACATACGTCATAGAATCATAGAATTTACAGTGCACAAGGAGGTAATTCAGCCCCTCGAATCTGCACCGGTCATTGGAAAGAGCACCCTACCCGAGCCCACACCTCCACTCTATCCCGGGAACCCAGTAACCCCACCTAACCTGCACATCTTTGGACTGTGGGAGGAAACCGGAGCAACCGGAGGAAACTCACGCAGACACGGGGAGAATGTGCAGACTCCGCACAGACAGGAACCGCAGCCGGGAATCGAACCTGGGACCCTGGAGCTGTGTTAACCACTATGCTACCGTGCCGCCCCGTGTCACTGCTTGATAAATGCTTCCACAGTCTCAGACGTGCCAAAGGTTGCTTAACACTCTGAATTCTTGATGTTTTTGCTACTCACCAATTGATTCTGACAGCCCATCAATGAGGACTCTGTTGGATCACTCGGCAATAGGGTATTGTTTGTCAGTTGTTCCCGGCACGCTCCCAACTGTTTCGCTGGATGATTGGAGTGCATTATTAAAATAACTGAACATGCAATAATCACCGCAACTGAGAACAGCAGCAAACTCGACCATTTTAAAGCAGAGGGGCAGGATCCTGGATAGTCACTCAACTTCATCTTATGTCTGCTGTACCCAGGCACCTACTGCAGCCAACTCTGCACTGGCAGCTCAGCACCTATCTCAGTCCTCCTGTTGCAATATTTCAATTCAGCACACAATTGCGTCATTTCCACCATCAGATATCTTAACATTTCCTGCCCCCCACCCCCCACCCCCTCCCCAACACCCCCACACACACACATTTCCTGGAAGTCACATGATTCAAACCAGCTCAGATTTTGGTCACCCTCAGACAATTGTTGGACAGAGTATTGAGGCAGCTCCTAGCTTTGATTCTTTAGTGTAATGACCAGCACGGTCGCACAGTGCTTAGTGCGACTAGGGGATTTTCACAATAACCTCATTGCAGTGTTAACGTAAGCCTACTTGTGACACTAATAAAGATTATTGTTATTAAGTAGTTTTTGTAATTGATTAATATATAGTTAAACTACTTAAGATGACAAAGACTTCATTAAGACCTACCGAATGGTATCCCCCACACTTCCCAAATCCCTCAATCCCACCTCTCACCTTTCCTCTATATCCCTCAATCTTTTGTTAAATTCATTTCCGGGATCTTGGCCAGCATTTATTGCCCATCACAGGTTCTTTGAGAGTCAACTACATTGCTGTGGAACTGGAGCCACAAGTAGGCCAGGTAAGGATAGCAGATTGCCATCCTTGTGTGAGTGAACCAGATGGATTTTTAAGACAATGAACAATGTCTTCACGGTGACACAGTGGTTAGCACTGCTGCCTGACAGCACCAGAGATCCTGGTTTGATTCTGACCTTGGGTGACTGTGTGGAGTTTCCACTTTCTCCCCGTGTCTGCGTGGGTTTCCTCCGGATGCTCCGGTTTCCTCTCACAGTCCAAAGATGTGCAGGTTGGGTGGATTGGCCATGCTATATTGCCCCTTACTGTATGCAGAAAGATGTGCAGGTTAGGTTGCGGTGATGGGATGGGGGGAGTGAGCTTCGGTAGAGTGCTCTTTGGGAGGCTCAGTACAGATTCAATGGGCCGAATGGCATGCTTCTGCCCTGTAGGGATTCTGTGATGGTCATCATTAAAATTTTATTGCCAGATTTCTATCTGACCTGGTGGGATCTGAACCCAGGTCCCCAGATCGTTCCCAGGGTCTCTTGATCACGAGGCCAGTAACAATACCGCTGCCTCCTCTCACTGCCTTCTTCCCATACCCTCAAGTCTGCATACAAATGCTTCACAGCGCCAGGGATCCGGGTTCAATTCCGGCCTCGGGTGACTGTGCGGAGTCTGCAAGTTCTCCCCGTGTCTGCGTGCGTTTCCTCCGGGTGCTCAGGTTTCCTCCCACAGTTCAAAGATCTGCATTTTAGGTGGATTGGCCATGATAAATTGCCCCTCGGGCAGCACCGCGGCGCAGTGGTTAGCACTGCTGCCACACGGCGACGAGGTCCCAGGTTCGATCCCAGCTCTGGGCCACTGCCCATCTGGAGTTTGCACATTCTCCCCGTGTTTGCGTGGGTTTCGCCCCACAACCCAAAGATGTCTGTGCGGAGTCTGCACTTTCTCCCCGTGTGTGAAAGGCCTGAGCTCCTCTGGGAGGGGGTCCGTCTGCCACGGACTGACCAGGAGTCCGTAATGTTTGGCTCAGTTGATCCTGGCAGAGGACGCGTCGGAGTACACAGCCCGGCACTCTCACATCCTCCGCAGGTTAGCGGGGTCAGTGAACACGAGGAGCACGTCATTAACATAAGCCGTAAGGACCACCCCAATGCCCGGCCCGCGCAGAAGCAGTCCCGACAGCCTCCTCCACAGGAAAGGCTCCACACAAATAGAATAAAGTTGGCCAGCAAAGGGCAGCCCTGACGGACTCCTCTCTCAAAGTGAAGGGGCGCCGTCAGAGACCCGTCAAGCTTAACGAGACCCTCTGCGGCAGTGCACAGAAGTCGGATCCGGACGACAAATTGCGTCCCGAACCCGAATGCTTGCAGTGTCCCGAATAAATATTCGTGATCCACCCTGTCAAACGCTTTCTCCTGATCAAGGGACAGGAAGGCGCTCGACACACCAGCCCTCTGGGATTGATGGACCAGGTCCCGGACCAGGTGAATGTTGTCATGGATTGTGCGGCCCGGGACCGTGTAGGACTGGTCAGGGTGGATCATGTGGTCCAGCGCGGTGCCAAGGTGCAAACTCATTGCCTTGGCAAAAATCTTGTAATTTGTGCGGAGGAGGGAGACCAGACGCCAGTTTTTAAGGTGGCGGAGGTCCCCCCTCTTTGGCAGCAAGGTAATGGTGGCTCTGCGCCATGAGAGGGGCATCTCTCCGGTTGCGATACTTTCCCCCCAGGACTCCCGCATAGTCACTCCACAGGACTTCCCAGTACGCCCTGAAGAACTCCACAGTCAGCCCGTCCAGCCCTGGGGTTTTGCCCCTGGACTGGCTGTCGAGGGCGCCGGTCAGCTCCCCCAGGCTTATAGGGGTATCAAGTCCACCGGCGCCCTCCAGGCCGACCTGCAGCAGGTCCTCCCCCAAAACCCTGCAAACATCCTCGCTGGACGGATCCGGAGAGAAGAGAGCACCGTAGAAGCTTCGCCAGCACGGTAGCACAGTGGTTAGTACAATTGCTTCACAGCTCCAGGGTCCCAGGTTCGATTCCCGGCTGGGTCACTGTCTGCGCGGAGTCTGCACATCCTCCCCGTGTGTGCGTGGGTTTACTCCGGGTACTCCGGTTTCCTCTCACAGTCCAAAGATGTGCAGGTTAGGTGGATTGGCCATGATAAATTGCCCTTCGTGTTCAGAAAGGTTAAGTGGAGGTTACTGGGTTACGGGGATAGGGTGGGCTTGAGTAGGGTGCTCTTTGTAAGGGCCGGTGCAGACTCGATGGGCTGAATGGCCTCCTTCTGCACTGTAAATTCTATGGGCCCGAACCTCCTCCGGACCCGAGACGAGGGACCCGCCGTCGGCCAGCAGCGTAACGAGCTGCTGACGGACCCCGCACCTTTTTTCCAGCAAGTAGAAGAAGGGGGAGCCGCGGTCCATGCCCGTAAGGATCTGGATCCGCGACCTCACATACGCGCCCCGGGACCCGACAAGTTGCGGGTCCCGCAGTGCACCGTTCTTCTCTCTGTATGCCAGCCGCAGGGCCGGGTCTTCATTGGGCTGACCGAGACGTGACTCCAGGTCGAGCACCTCCTTTTCCAACTCCTCGACCTTGGATTTCCGCCTCTTTGTCGACCCCTTCGAATACCCCTGACAGAAGGTACGCATGTGAGTCTTGCCCACATCCCACCATAGCCTCAAGGAGGGGTGCAATTAAAATCCCCCCCAGGACGATGCACTCGCCCGCGGCGATGCTGCCAAGCTGAGTGGACACTTGTTCGAAGAAAGTCGTCTGCTGCTGGCCAGCCTGGGGAGCATGGACATTCACAAAGTGAAGTACCTCGACCCCCTCGCGCACTGTCAAGTGCAGCCACCGGCCTGGCACTGGCTCCTTGACCCCCAAGATCTCCGGCTGAAAATGTGGGGACAACAAGATAGCCGCCCCACCTAAACATGAGGTTAGGTGACTCATGTAGACCCCCCCTCCACCCTCGCCACTCCAGGCGCCGTGTGGCTTTGTCTCCCGGAGCGGTGTGGGTTTCTTGCAGGAAGCACGGCGCATACTTCCCGTCCCGGAGGACCGAGAAGTTCTGGAACCTGCGGAGCGCGTCCCTGCTGCCGTTAATGTTGAGGCTGGCTATGGTCACCTCCGTGTCAGGGGTAAAGTGCTACCTTCACCGTTCAGTGCTCAGAAGGAGCAGAGGAGCGCGGGCCCCGTTCCCTCAGGAGTCCGGCGAGGAAAGATTTCTGCCAGCGCTACTCAGAGGTGTCTGTGTCTCCCGTCTCTTTAACGCAGGCACGGTAAGACCGGATGAGCAGCGCCAAGTCCGAACACCGATTGGCGGCTAGCTGCGCTCGGTTTCGGCGACCGCGGTTTACACGCAGAAAATCCCGGAGTTCCCCTCGGGGCGACTTGGTGTCGGCTACGAGGGAGTCCACCATCTCGCTTCTGATGGACCCAAACTCATCCCCTGTGCCCCCACCGAGCAACCGTCCTCCTCCGGGCAGTCGCAGTCTGGGACCAAGTCCTCCGCCACATTGAGTGTGGCAGACGGCACGGTCCCACCAACCAGCCCTGGGTCTGCCTCGATCCCACCACCCGGATCGTCGACAGACGGGTTCCTCGCACACTCCTCTAATTGTATCAGGCCAGAGGGCGGTGGCGGTTGAAACCCCCCCCCCCCCCCCTCCTCTTGCGATGCCGGGTCACCGGATAGACCCGGGAACAGTTCCGGAATAAGCTCCAGGGTGGAGACGGGGACTGCCGGCGTCGGAGGCTAGGATGGAGAGGGGAGACAACCAACACCCAATGACCCTGAGGTCAGGGAGCCGTCACAGCCCTCCGGCGTTGTAAAAAGGAACGCCTCTGGGGTGCAAAATGGCACAGGGCGGAACGGGCCCTCGGGGGTCTCGCTCGCACCCGGCCCTGAGGCATCCTGCTCGGGGGGCTGCGACAGCTCAGGGGTCGACAGATGATGGACTTGTCTAATCTCTTCTGGGGGTGTGATTTATGTTTACTGTGTTACTGTACCCTTATAATCATGTAAGGTGATGTTCCCATTAAGACCGGGCTTGGAACCCTGGGGGACTCCGCCTCCGGCTCCGCCCACCAGGGAGTCGTATATAAGGGGCCGCTCTGTAGGCGACACCCAGTAAGCACCAGTCTCGGCATCAGGCTAGTTCTCAGCTTATTAAAGCCTTCTTTACCGTTCTACTCTCTTGCGTCGTTATTGAGGGTACTACAATTTAATAAGCTGAACTACGTTAGGATGGACGCAGGTCTCAAGCCAGAGAAGCTCAACCTGGAAGCACGGACACCGGAGGCAAAATAAATTTTAAAGTACTGGCCTCGCTGCTTCGAGGCCTACCTGAACTCCTCGGAGACTCCCATCCTAGCGCCACGCAAGCTGCGCATATTCGATGCCCGGGTGAGTCACAGAATCACCGCCATGATCGAGAAGGCGACTACTTACGACCAGGAGGTCGAGATCCTACGCAAGCGGTTCGTCAAACCCATAAACGAGGTACATGCCCGGCATCTGCTCTCGACCTGCCGGCAGAGCTCTGGGGAAACGCTAGACGAATTTGTGGAATAGCTCACCGCACTCGCCAGGAACTGCAATCATCAGGATGTGACGGGGGAAGTCCATATGAACCTGCACATCCGAGATGCTTTCGTGTCCGGCATCCATTCGACCTATATCTGGCAGCGACTCCTCGAAAATGGAGCAAAAGACCTCCAGGACACGGTAATGCTCGCCACAATCTCGCTGGAAGTAGCCCGCCACAATCTAGGCCCGTACCCCGCGGTCCCTGCGAGCCCCCTTCGTACTTCCCCAGACTCGGCCACGCTACGGGCCTGCGCTGCGTGGCGATCCGCTCAGACCGGGGGCACACCGTGCTATTTCTGTGGGCAGGGCCAGCACCCACGTCCACGTTGCCAAGCCCGCTCCGCCATCTGCGGGAAGAAGGGGCATTTCACGAGGGTCTGCCTGGCCAGACCCAAGCCCCAGAAACAAAAAGATCATCAGGCCCGAAAATCAGGCTCACAGGCCCACAGGCCTCGCAATGCGGATGCGCACCGACCGGACACGTCCCTGCCTCTTCGACTCCGGGAGCACGGAGAGCTTTATCCACCCAGAAACGGTAAGGCGCTGCTCCTTGCACACTCATCCCGCATCCCAAACCATAGCCCTCGCATCTGGGTCCCACTCGGTCCAAATCAAGGGGTATTGTATTGCGGACCTCTCGATCCAGGGCGCCGAATACGCTCGTTTCAACTTTATATCCTCCCTCACCTCTGCACCCCTCTGCTGCTCGGGCTGAATTTCCAATGCAGCCACCGAAGCCTGACACTGAAGTTCGGTAGACCCTTGCCCCCCCTCACTGTATGCAGCCTTACGACACTGGAAGTCGCACCCCCCTCTCTATTCGCGAACCTCACTCCCGACTGCAAGCCCACCAGGAGCTGGCGGTACAGTGCCCAAGACATGACTTTTATCAAGTCATGAGGTCCAGAGTTTACTGGGAGAGGGGGTCATCGAGGCTAGCAACAGCCCCTGGAACCTGCAGAAGTGGTGTAGTACGGTCCGGGGAAAAGAAACGGATGGTCGTGGACTATAGCCAGACCATAAACCGCTTCACGCTGCTCGATGTGTACCCCCTTCCTCACATAGCAGAAATGGTCAATCGGATCGCTCAATATTTTCCACTTTCGATCTCGAATCCGCCTACCACCAGCCCCCTATCCGACCGAAAGACCGCCCCTATACTGCGTTCGAAGCAGCCGGCCGACTCTTCCTCTTCCTCAGGATCCCCTTCGGTGTCACAAATGGGGTCTCCGTCTTCCAGAGGGCGATGGACCAAATGGTGGACCAGTACGGCTTGCGGACAATGTACTACGTACGCGGACAATGTCACCATCTGCGGCCATGATCAGCAGGACCATGACGCGAACCTTGAAAAGTTCCTCCAGACCGCCCGAGCCCTGAACCTGACCTTATAAAAGGGGGGATGTCATAATATACAGCAGTATATCATGGTGCAGATACACACACACTGATGGACACACAGCGGGACCAATCAACGCACACAATACCGCAGCCAATCACCAGTTAGATCACATGCACTAGAAAGACAGGGGGCATCAGAGTTCCTGCTCATTCGAGCTGCAGCTTCCTAGTAGGACAGAGCTCACAGCCTGCAGCACAGATCTTCGCCATGTGCTGAGTGCATAGACTGGTTAGGACAAGGCATAGGTCTTTAGTTCAATCTAATATCGTGTTAACCCACAGTGAAAGTATGTTAAACAGCTTCTGACTTAATAAAATAGTGTTGCACCATTTTAAGTGTTGGTGACCTATATGTGTTCCACGGATCCAGAGCACCCAACACATCACCTCCGACAGTGCAGCACTCACTCAGTACTGACCCTGTGACAGTGCAGCACTCCCTCAGTACTGACCCTGTGATAGCGCAGCACTCTCTCAGTACTGACCCTGTGACAGTGCAGCACTCCCTCAGTACTGACCCTGTGACAGTGCAGCACTCCCTCAGTACTGACCCTGTGATAGCGCAGCACTCCCTCAGTACTGACCCTCTGACAGTGAAGCACTCCCTCAGTACTGACCTTCTGACAGTGCAGTGCTCCCTCAGTACTGACCATCTGACAGTGCAGCACTCCTTCAGTACTGACCCTCTGACAGTGCAGCACTCCCTCAGTACTGACCCTCTGACAGTGCAGCGCTCCCTCAGTACTGACCCTCTGACAGTGAAGCACTCCCTTAGTACTGACCCTCTGACAGTGAAGCACTCCCTCAGTACTGACCCTCTGACAGTGCAGCACTCCCTCAGTACTGACCCTCTGACAGTGAAGCACTCCCTCAGTACTGACCCTCTGACAGTGCAGCGCTCCCTCAGTACTGACCCTCTGACACTGTAGCGTTCCCTCAGTACTGATCCTCTGACAGTGCAGCACTCCCTCAGTACTGACCCTCTGACAGTGCAGCACTCCCTCAGTACTGACCTTCTGACAGTGCAGCACCCTCTCAGTACTGACCCTCTGACAGTGCAGCACTCCCTCAGTACTGACCCTCTGACAGTGCAGCACTCCCTCAGTACTGACCCTCTGACAGTGCAGCACTCCCTCAGTACTGACCCTCTGACAGTGCAGCACTCCCTCAGTACTGACCCTCTGACAGTGCAGCGCTCCCTCAGTACTGACCCTCTGACAGTGAAGCACTCCCTCAGTACTGACCCTCTGACAGTGAAGCACTCCCTCAGTACTGACCCTCTGACAGTGCAGCACTCCCTCAGTACTGACCCTCTGACAGTGCAGCACTCCCTCAGTACTGACCCTCTGACAGTGCAGCGCTCCCTCAGTACTGACCCTCTGACACTGTAGCGCTCCCTCAGTACTGATCCTCTGACAGTGCATCACTCCCTCAGTACTGACCCTCTGATAGTGCAGCACTCCCTCAGTACTGACCTTCTGACAGTGCAGCACCCTCTCAGTACTGACCCTCTGACAGTGCAGCACTCCCTCAGTACTGACCCTCTGACAGTGCAGCACCCTCTCAGTACTGACCCTCTGACAGTGCAGCACTCCCTCAGTACTGACCCTCTGACAGTGCAGCTCTCCCTCAGTACTGACCCTCTGACAGTGCAGCACTCCCTCTGTACTGACCCTCTGACAGTGCAGCACTCCCTCATTATTGCACTGAACAGGTCAGTCTGCTGGAATTTCTTGGACTCTCATTAAATCTGATGACAATGTGAGGAGTTGTCCAGGCTCTTCACCTGAATCAGAAGGTTCATGCCGCAATGCCGGCCGTTCATACAACAAATATTGACTGGCTCTCCAGTGCCGCGGGGGTGCAGAACGGTCAGAGGATGCGGTGATAGTCCCTTGAAGGGCAACACAGCAGGAAAGATTCACCCGGCTTGCGGACCAACTGGGACTCAAGAGTGGAGAGTAACCCCGGGGGGTGGTGCTCTGTTAGACATGTAGGTGCAGCCTGGAGGATGCTAAACTGTTCTTAGCAATAAATACCTTTCGTGTTCACTAATGAGGCCCATGACCGGCTTTACGGAGGGGAATTATGTTAAACCAAAGGCCTGAAGATGCTCTTGGGTACAGAGACCAGCATTTGTAAACAAGCAGGCAGACTGTTCAGTCAATCACAAAAACTGGTCTCCTTGGCTTTGTCATGCTGCTGTTTGTGTGATTTTGTGCACAAATTGGCTGCCCTGTTACCAATGTTGTAACAGTGACTCCGATTAATCGGCTGTGACCGCGCTTTCAAACAATGGTGCTGTCAAAATACAAATCAATCTTTCTCTTCCCTCATGCCTCATTCTGCATCCACCAAGCGCCTCCAGTTAAACTCAAGTCCTCGCCCCTCATTGACGAGGGCCGGGTAACTCACCAGCTCCTCACGCTTCTTCGCCTCGTGGATGCGATTGTTCTTCGAGAGCTCAGACTCCAGACGCTCCACCTTTTCCTTCCAAACGCTCAGACCTTCGTGCAGATCTGCGTTTTGCCTCCAAAGCAATCGGTCATCCCCGTCGAACGGCGCATTCAGCATTCCGCGGTGATCTTGGTCTGGAGACAGGGATGGCATGTTGAACGCCACCAGGACAAGGCAGAACAGGATAAAGACTGAGCATGGGTGCCTTGTGATCCAGGCCACAAAAGCTGTCAGCATTGTCCTAGTGACCCAGGGGCTGGATGTGTTAACTTTTAGACGGCAGTGGGGAAGTGTCAACAACCAAGTAATGTTCAATATGACTGTCTGAAGAATATCAGCTCTTCCTGTAGTGAAATGTGAAAGTCACGTTTCTGTCTCTCGACATCGTCAGTGAACTTCTCAGTGTCAACACCAAGTTCCTGGAAATCACATGCTGCTCAGACGTGCACTGATTGGGGCTTTGCCTGAAAACAAAAATTAAAGCTGAGAATTGGCAAAGACTCTTGGCATCACCAGAGCTTGAGGGAAGCCATATGAAATTAAAGTTTCCACTTTTATATCCAGTGTATTTAGTTTATGCTGAGGAACTTGGTTCAACTCCAAGCTTCACTTTTCATCCCACATTCCCAGCTGCTGAACGTCCGACTCCTGTCCCATCTTCCTTAAGTGTGAGAGACGCAGCACCTGGGGCGGGATTCTCCGTCGGCCAACGCCGGAATCGCGATCGGGCGGAGGAGATCGTGCACGCATCTGAGGCGGTGCCCCACTGCAGAGGAGGCAGGCGAGCCGCGGGGCGCACCTCGATTGACGGACGCATGCGTCGTGGCCATCCGCATCCATCCTGGCACACTGCCACACGCAGGGCGGATATCCCACCAGTGACACCATCAGCTAGCCCGCCCTGCAGGACCACCGGCTGTCAACAAGCCCTGCAGACACTGGGTGGACCGAGGCGGCCTACACCCGGTCGCAGAGAAAGTACGGGCAAACAAAATGACCCCTGCTCCTCGAGGCACCACAGGACTTTGCTCATTTCTTGGAGGAGTAAATTATTATGGGTGACTTATTCCAAATTTTATTACCGTTCCCCCCTCCACTTACTCTTTTTTTTTTAATAAATATTTTATTGAAAATTTTTGGTCAACCAACACAGTACATTGTGCATCCTTTACACAATATTATAACAGCACAAATAACAATGACCTATTTTATATAAGCAAAAAACAAAAAATGAATAAATATTAAATAACAAAAATGAAAACTAGCCCTAATTGGCAACTGCCTTGTCACAAGTTACACCCCCCCCCGCCCACTCCCCCCCCCCAAATCCCACCCCCCCCCCAAATCCTGGGCTGCTGCTGCTGCCTTCTTTTTCCCCTTCCATCTATCTATCCGCAAGGTATTCGACGAACGGTTGCCACCGCCTGGTGAACCCTTGAGCCGACCCCCTTAGGTCGAACTTAATCCACTCTAGCTTTATAAACCCCGCCATGTCATTTATCCAGGTCTCCACCCCCGGGGGCTTGGCTTCCTTCCACATTAGCAATATCCTGCGCCGGGCTACTCGGGACGCAAAGGCCAAAACATCGGCCTCTCTCGCCTCCTGCACTCCCGGCTCTTGTGCAACCCCAAATATAGCCAACCCCCAGCTTGGTTCGACCCGGACCCCCACTACTTTTGAAAGCACCTTTGCCACCCCCATCCAAAACCCCCGTAGTGCCGGGCATGACCAAAACATATGGGTATGATTCGTTGGGCTTCTCGAGCACCTCGCACACCTATCCTCCACCCCAAAAAATTTACTGAGCCGCGCTCCAGTCATATGCGCCCTGTGTAATACCTTAAACTGAATCAGGCTTAGCCTGGCACACGAGGACGACGAGTTTACCCTACTTAGGGCATCCGCCCACAGCCCCTCCTCGATCTCCTCTTCTTCCCATTTCCCTTTTAGTTCATCTACCATAGTCTCCCCTTCGTCCCTCATTTCCCTATATATATCTGACACCTTACCATCCCCCACCCATGTCTTTGAGATCACTCTGTACTGCACCTCTTGTGTCGGGAGCTGCGGAACATCCCTCACCTGTTGCCTCGCAAAAGCCCTCAGTTGCATATACCTGAATGCATTCCCTTGGGGCAACCCATATTTCTCGGTCAGCGCTCCCAGACTCGCGAACTTCCCATCCACAAATAGATCTTTCACTTGCGTTATTCCTGCTCTTTGCCACATTCCATATCCCCCATCCATTCCCCCCGGGGCAAACCTATGGTTGTTTCTTATCGGGGACCCCCCCCCAAAGCTCCAGTCTTTCCCCTATGCCGTCTCCACTGTCCCCAAATCTTCAGTGTAGCTACCACCACCGGGCTTGTGGTGTAGTTCCTCGGTGAGAACGGCAATGGGGCTGTCACCATAGCCTGCAGGCTAGTCCCCCTACAGGACGCCCTCTCTAATCTCTTCCACGCCGCTCCCTCCTCCTCTCCCATCCACTTACTCACCATTGAAATATTAGCGGCCCAATAGTACTCACTTAGGCTCGGTAGTGCCAGCCCCCCCCTATCCCTGCTACGCTGTAAGAATCCCTTCCTCACTCTCGGGGTCTTCCCGGCCCAAACAAAACCCATGATGCTCTTTTCAATCCTTTTAAAAAAAGCCTTCGTGATCACCACCGGGAGGCACTGAAACACAAAGAGGAATCTCGGGAGGACCACCATCTTAACCGCCTGCACCCTCCCTGCCATTGACAGGGCTACCATATCCCATCTCTTGAAATCTTCCTCCATCTGTTCCACCAACCGCGTTAAATTTAACCTGTGTAGTGTGCCCCAATTCTTGGCTATCTGGATCCCCAGGTAACAAAAGTCTCTTGTTACCTTCCTCAACGGTAGGTCCTCTATTTCTCTACTCTGCTCCCCAGGATGCACCTCAAACAGCTCACTCTTCCCCATGTTCAATTTATACCCTGAAAAATCCCCAAACTCCCCAAGTATCCGCATTATTTCTGGCATCCCCTCCGCCGGATCCGCCACATATAGTAGCAAATCGTCCGCATACAAAGATACTAGGTGTTCTTCTCCTCCCCTAAGTACTCCCCTCCACTTCTTGGAACCCCTCAGCGCTATCGCCAGGGGCTCAATCGCCAGTGCAAACAGTAATGGGGACAGAGGGCATCCCTGCCTTGTCCCTCTATGGAGCCGAAAATATGCCGATCCCCGTCCATTCGTGACCACACTCGCCACTGGGACCCTATACAATAGCTGCACCCATCTAACATACCCCTCTCCAAAACCAAATCTCCTCAACACCTCCCACAAGTAATCCCATTCCACTCTATCAAATGCTTTCTCGGCATCCATCGCCACTACTATCTCTGTTTCACCCTCTGGTGGGGCCATCATCATTACCCCTAACAGCCTCCGTATATTCGTGTTCAGCTGTCTCCCCTTCACAAACCCAGTTTGGTCCTCGTGAACCACCCCCGGGACACATTCCTCTATTCTCATTGCCATTACCTTGGCCAGGACCTTGGCATCCACATTTAGGAGGGAAATTGGTCTGTAGGACCCGCATTGTAGCGGGTCCTTTTCCTTCTTTAAGAGAAGCGATATCGTTGCTTCAGACATAGTCGGAGGCAGTTGTCCCCTTTCCTTTGCCTCATTAAAGGTCCTCGTCAGTACCGGGGCGAGCAAGTCCAAATATTTTCTATAAAATTCGACTGGGAATCCGTCCGGTCCCGGGGCCTTTCCCGTCTGCATGCTCCTAATTCCTTTCACCACTTCTTCTACCTCGATCTGTGCTCCCAGTCCCACCCTTTCCTGCTCTTTCACCTTGGGAATTTCCAGCCGATCCAAAAAGTCCATCATTCTCTCCCTCCCATCCGGGGGTTGAGCTTCATATAATTTTTTATAAAATGTCTTGAACACTTCATTCACTCTCTCCGCTCCCCGCTCCATCTCTCCTTCCTCGTCCCTCACTCCCCCTATTTCCCTCGCTGCTCCCCTTTTCCTCAATTGGTGTGCCAGCAACCTGCTCGCCTTCTCCCCATATTCATACTGTACACCCTGTGCCTTCCTCCATTGTGCCTCTGCAGTGCCTGTAGTCAGCAAGTCAAATTCCACATGCAGCCTTTGCCTTTCCCTGTACAATCCCTCCTCCGGTGCTTCCGCATATTGTCTGTCCACCCTCAAAAGTTCTTGCAGCAACCGCTCCCGTTCCTTACTCTCCTGCTTCCCTTTATGTGCCCTTATTGATATCAGCTCCCCCCTAACCACCGCCTTCAACGCCTCCCAGACCACTCCCACCTGGACCTCCCCATTGTCATTGAGTTCCAAGTACTTTTCAATACATCCCCTCACCCTTAGACACACCCCCTCATCCGCCATTAGTCCCATGTCCATTCTCCAGGGTGGGCGCCCTCCTGTTTCCTCCCCTATCTCCAAGTCCACCCAGTGTGGGGCGTGATCCGAAATGGCTATAGCCGTATACTCCGTTCCCCTCACCTTCGGGATCAATGCCCTACCCAGCACGAAAAAGTCTATGCGCGAATAGACTTTATGGACATAGGAGAAAAACGAGAACTCCTTACTCCTAGGTCTACTGAATCTCCACGGGTCCACACCTCCCATCTGCTCCATAAAATCTTTAAGCACCTTGGCTGCTGCCGGCCTCCTTCCAGTCCTGGACTTCGACCTATCCAGCCCTGGTTCCAACACCGTGTTAAAGTCTCCCCCCATTATCAGCTTTCCCGTCTCCAGGTCCGGAATGCGTCCTAGCATCCGCCTCATAAAATTGGCATCATCCCAGTTCGGGGCATACACGTTTACCAAAACCACCGTCTCTCCCTGTAGTTTGCCACTCACCATCACGTATCTGCCCCCGTTATCCGCCACTATAGTCTTTGCCTCGAACATTACCCGCTTCCCCACTAATATAGCCACCCCCCTGTTTTTCGCATCTAGCCCCGAATGGAACACCTGCCCCACCCATCCTTTGCGCAGCCTAACCTGGTCTATCAGTTTCAGGTGCGTGTCCTGTAACATAACCACATCTGCTTTAAGTTTCTTAAGGTGTGCGAGTACGCGTGCCCTCTTTATCGGCCCATTGAGCCCTCTCACGTTCCACGTGATCAGCCGAGTTGGGGGGCTTCCCACCCCCCCCCCCTTGCCGATTAGCCATCATCTTTTTCCAGCTTCTCACCCAGTTCCCACGCAGCTGTATCTCCCCCAGGCGGTGCCCCCCCGCTCATCCTCTCCCGTACCCGCTCCCCCCTTTCCCCAGCAGCAGCAACCCAGTAATTCCCCCCTCCCACCCCCCCCCCCGCTAGACCCCCCGCTAGCGTAATTACTCCCCCCATGTTGCTCCCAGAAGTCAGCAAACTCTGGCTGACCTCGGCTTCCCCCCGTGACCACGGCTCGCACCGTGCGACGCCCCCTCCTTCCTGCTTCTCTATTCCCGCCATAATTATCATAGCGCGGGAGCCAAGCCCGCGCTTCTCCCTTGGCCCCGCCCCCCCATGGCCAATGCCCCATCTCCTCTCCCTCCCCACCTCCCCCCATCACCCCCTGTGGGAGAGAGAAAAGTTACCACACCGCAGGATTAGAACATAAAACCCCTCTTCGCCCCCCCCATTCGCCCCACCACTTTGTCCAAACGTTCTTTTTAATAATCCACTCATTCCAGTTTTTCTTCTACAATAAAGGTCCACGCTTCATCCGCCGTTTCAAAGTAGTGGTGCCTCCCTTGATATGTGACCCACAGTCTTGCCGGTTGCAGCATTCCAAATTTTATCTTCCTTTTATGAAGCACCGCCTTGGCCCGATTAAAGCTCGCCCTCCTTCTCGCCATCTCCGCACTCCAGTCTTGATAAACGCGGATCACCGCGTTCTCCCATTTACTGCTCCGGGTTTTCTTCGCCCATCTAAGGACCATTTCTCTATCCTTAAAACGGAGGAATCTCACCACGATGGCTCTGGGAGTTTCTCCTGCTCTCGGTCCTCGCGCCATAACTCGGTATGCTCCCTCCACCTCCAACGGACCCGCCGGGGCCTCCGCTCCCATTAACGAGTGCAGCATCGTGCTCACATATGCCCCGACGTCCGCACCCTCCACACCTTCAGGAAGACCAAGAATCCTCAGGTTGTTCCTCCTTGCGTTGTTTTCCAGTGCCTCCAACCTCTCCACACATCGTTTCTGATGTGCCTCCTGTATCTCCGTCTTCACCACCAGGCCCTGTATATCGTCCTCATTCTCGGCTGCCTTCGCCTTCACGACCCGAAGCTCCCGCTCCTGGGTCTTTTGTTCCTCCTTTAGCCCTTCAATCGCCTGTAGTATCGGGGCCAACAGCTCTTTCTTCATTTCCTTTTTTATCTCTTCCACGCAGCATTTCAAGAACTCTTGTCGTTCAGGGCCCCATATGAGACTGCCACCTTCCGACGCCATCTTGGTTTTTGCTTGCCTTCCTTGCCGCTGTTCCAAAGGATCCGCTGCAATCCGGCCACTTTCCTCTCCTTTTTCCATCCGTGTCCAGGGGGAATTCCCTTCTGGTTTACCGCACGGTGTTTTTAGCCGTTAAAATTGCCGTTGGGGCTCCTATCAAGAGCCCAAAAGTCCGTTTCACCGGGAGCTGCCGAAACGTGCGACTTAGCTGGTCATCGCCGCACCCGGAAGTCCCCCTCCACTTACTCTTGAAGATGCGCCAGCCTTGGGCTTGGGACAAGGCCCCGGATGCGGCGTTTAAAAAGGTGAAATGCCGGTTGTCCTCTTCAGGGATGTTTGCACATTTTGCCCATTCGAATCTGTTGTATACCACCTGCGATGCTTCATTGTGTGGCATTGGGGCAGTTCTGTCCCATCGGATGTGTGACGGCCGGGACTGTCCGATCGTTTTGCCTCTCGGTCGCTGGCTGCGGCCAAAAGGAAATATGCACAGACTGAAAACGAATTCCGTCAATACGTGTATGGCTGCCATATTTTCTATCATCACCCATCACAAGCTATTGCTAGGCCTATTCCGTGAAGGCAAGGCAATTTCACCAATAACGTCAGTGAGGATTCAGCACTGCGTTCTGTTAAAGGAGTTGCAGGATGCAATTTCATCAGGGGATAGTCAAAAGGGTTAGATATCGAATAACCGATAGATCGGAGCGAGTTAAGATTGGAAACTAAACAAGAATTCCCAATGATCTATATGAGGGTTCATTCCCTCCCACACTCAACTAATGGTTTAAATCAGAAACTCAAGCATGGAAAAGGATTGATCTCCGAGTTATGGACTGCCAAGTTTCCATCACTTGCTGGCATAAATGAGCTGGACTATTATCCTGTGTGGAGCCAGCCCCTTGTGTCCTCATTATGCCCTTTGTTCCAATCACTGTGGTTTGCAGGATGATTGCGGTTTAACGTGGAGTTAAGTGAAAGCAGGAGATATCTATCCCGCGATACAAGTTTAAAAAAACATTGTTTTACTTTATTGCAAATCTGGACAGAACCGTTTTAGTAAACAAAATACAGATATAAAAAACAATGATTGGCCCATTGACATTTTATGTGAGAAAGTCTGCAGAGTCGTATAAATGATCATAGAAACATTCAGTCCAAAAAGAGGCCATTCAGCCCTTCAATGCCCGTGCAATTAATCCCACCCCGGCTCTTTCCCGCATCTCCGCAGTGTTGCCTTTTAAAAGTATATCCAATTCCCTTTTGAAAGTTATTATTGAATTTGCTTCTTTTTACGCAGCACCATCCAGATCACAACTTGCTGTACAACAAGTACTCGTCTCATCTTCCCCTTTGTTTTTTTTAATCAATTATCTGAAATCTATGTGGTCACTCGGTTAATATATGCAACAGGCTTGATGGGCTGAGTGAGCTTGTCCTGGTCCTATCTGATATTGCATCAGAGAGGAATGAATAACAACAGCACCCAATTTACGAGGAAATCCAATATAAGCTGTTACAGAAACAAAACTCAATACAATCCTTTTCTAAGAAGTTTTCTGGTTCTCTTATTCGACTCCTATTTGCAAAAGAAAAATTACGCCACGAGGCATTGCTTGTCACTTTAATTGTGAGAGAAGGAAATGGAGCTTTATGTAAATTTACAAATTGAAACACTCGCTGTTAATCCAGGTCACCAATCTTCACAGCGAAAGACAAGTGAGCTCAGTCATTCCCCCGCGTGCCATTACAGCAAGCTTTGACCAATAAGTTGCACTGTGTCATTTGGGCGGCGCGGTAGCACAGTGGTTAGCACAGTTGCTTCACAGCTCCAGGGTCCCAGGTTCGATTCCCGGCTTGGGTCACTGTCTGTAGGGAGTCTGCACGTTCTCCCTGTGTCTGTGCCGTTTCCTCCGGGTGCTCCGGTTTCCTCCCACAGTCCAAAGGTGTGCAGGTAGACAGGCCATGATAAATTGCCCTTAGTGTCCAAAAAAGATTGGGTGGAGTTACGGGGATAGGGTGGAGGCGTGGGCTTAAGTGGGGCGCTCTTTCCAAGAGCCGGTGCAGACTCGATGGGCCAAATGGCCTCCTTCTGCACTGTAAATTCTATGATTAATCCATACTTTTGTTGGGACATGACGGGTTAAGGTTCAGGGTTCAGGAGTAGGAGAAAAGAAGATATTGAGGCGAGAGTGAATCTGGAGTTTTCAATCTCTGCGGAACTAGCAGATGGCCAGACGGCAGAAAGTGAGGAAACGTCACCGTTTTGAGGACTGGAAGATTCATTGGTTCATTGACAAGTTTCACAGAATGCAGATGGAGATGAAAAGGGTGGCAGATTTGGAGTAAGACTGATGTCCTGGCCAGCCTTTTCACTTTCTGTGCCTCAGATGTGTCCACATTAACTCTAAGCCAGGCTAATTGTTTAGTACTGTTACTTTAATAGGTGGGTTGGAAACCACACTCGGCGACAGGTCTTAGTGTCCAGCAAACCCAACCACACTTCTTCCAGAGGAAGCCTTCAGTTGGTTAATATGAAGACACGAGCGACACAGTTAGGAGTGACAAGTTGCAATGAAATGAGAATCTGGGCTTTGGTGAGATACCACCCCGACCTCCAGAAAAGCTTCAGTGCGGGTGGATTCTGATCTGGATTGTGCCGAACTACCAAACGGGAATCACATCTCGTTTCCCGCTGGAGACCACACCTAGAGATTTATTCGGAGAATTGCGCCCAATGTTCCTTCCTCTGATCACCATTAGCCACTTTGCACAGGGGAGCTTGTTTCATCTCTGCACATTGAGGACCGCACTTCATCTCAGGTCTTTGGAAGAACCCTGCACAAGGAAAAGTTTTCAAACATGTTATTACCTTTCCCCAAGTTCAACCCACCAAACCCCTTCTGCTGCCCTCGCCCCATCTTTTAAAAAATAAATTTAGAGCACCCAATTAAGGGGCAATTTAGCCTGGCCAATCCACTTACCAATCCACTTACCCTGCACATCTTTGGGTTGTGGTGATGGACAGTGACCCAGGGCCGGGATCAAACCTGGGACCTCAGCAGCGCAAGGCAGCAGTGCTAACCACTGCACCACCGTGCTGCCCGCTATTAGCCTTCTTTACCACCTGCTACACCTGCAAGCTTACCTTCAGCAACTGGTGCACAAGGCCACCAAGGTCCCGCTGCACACTCCCCTCTCCAAATTTACAACCATTCAGGTAGTAATCTGCCTTCCTGTTTTTGCTTCCAAAATGAATAACCTCACACTTATCAAAATTATGCTGCATCTGCCATTGATTTGCCCACTCGCCCATCCTGTCCATATCATGCTGTAGGATCTCTGCATCTTGTCACAGTTCACCCTCCCACCCAGCTTGGTATCATCTGCAAACTTTGAGCCATTACATTTTGTGCCCTCATCCAAATCATTACCATATATTGTGAATAATTGGGATCCCAGCACCGATCCCTGTGGTACTCCACTAGTTACTGCCTGCCAATTTGAAAAGGACCCATTAATTCCTACTCTTTGTTTCCTCTCTGGCAGCCAGTTTTCTATCCACCTCAATACACTTCTCCCAATCCAATGCGCTTTAATCTTGCACAGTAATCTCTTCTGTGGGACTGAGTCAAACTGAAAGTCCAAATATACCACATCAACTGGTTCCCCCTTGTCAACTGTACTGGTTACATCTTCAAAGAATTCCAATAGATTTGTCAAGCATGATTTCCCCTTCATAAATCCATGCTGACACTGACTGATCCTGCCACTGCTTTCTAAATGTTCCACTATAAAGTCTTTGATAATAGATTCAAGAATTTTCCCCACTACCAATGTTAGGCGTACTGGTCTATAATTCCCAGCTTTCTCTCTACCTCCCTTTTTGAATATTGGAGTAACATTAGCTACCCTCCAATCTGCAGAGACTGTTCCAGAATCCTGGAAGATGACCACCAATGCATCCACTATTTCCAGAGCCACTTCCTTAAGCACTCTGGGATGTAGATTATCCGGCCCTGGGGATTTATCCGCCTTCAATCCCAACAATTTTCCCAGCACCATCTCCCTCAGTTATTCACTCTCACTAAAGAAGTAGGTTAACTGGATGTCATTATTAACTACTAGATCTATGTACACATGTACTATAAAGACTGTGAGCTACCTCCATGCTTAGGTCCATTCCTTTTTTTTTTTAATTTAGAGTACCCAATTCATTTTTTCCAATTAAGGGGCAATTTAGTGTGGCCAATCCACCTAGCTTGCACGTTTTTGGGTTGTAGGGGCGAAACCCACGCCAACGCGGGGAGAATGAGCAAACTCCACACGGACAGTGACCCAGAGCGGGAGCGAACCTGGGACCTCGTCGCCGTCAGGCCGCAGTGCTATCCACTGCGCCACCGCGCTGCCCCTGCTTAGATCCATTCCTGTCTCCACTCGACACCAATACTGATCCTGGGTCTGCGTCATGTGCCTTGGGTGGTACTGTACTCAGTCCCACATTAATCACATATATGCCAGACCCTTATATTACAACCCCTCCCCTAACCCCATTCCTTTCTTTATTTGTTCATGGGATGTGCCCATTTGCTGGCCTCCCTAATTGGTCTTGAACTGAAGGGCAGTTACGAGTCAACCACATTGCTGTGGATCTAGAGTCACATGTGGGCCAGACCAGGTAAGGACGGCCTTACCTAAAGGGCATTGGTGAACCAGATGGGTTTTTACAGTTGCAGTTGACAATGGTTTCATGGCCATCATTAGACTCTCAATTCGAGATTTTTAAATTGAATTCAAGTTTCAACATCTGCCGTGGTGAGTTTCGAATGAGGTTCCCAGAGCATTACTCTGGGTCTCTGGATTACTAATCCAGTGACAATACCACTACATTATTGGGTATTAATCCGTCGCTACTTCTTCTTTGACTCAACTTACAATTAACTGCACGTATAGCATATGCACAACCCCAAGCAAAAGCAGAAAATACAGATCAAAATGATGAACCAGGTGTAATCTTCTTGTTTGGGACAGGGTTTATGACCACAATCGTACCTGTAAGGGAATTAAGATAAAATCGGAATTAATTCCAATATTAAGAATGATAGGAATGTGAAGCACAGAAACGAAGATGGCATTAGTCCATCAACCCAATCCACTGATAGCCCATGTACTGTCCACCTGATCGTGAATTTTATCCTCATTTTTATCTTGCTGCAGAAGGAGCTCTGCTGAACCGGACCCTCTTGGCCAACGGGAATGAAAAGAATCTCCAGAATATTCACCCCTCCTCACTATGTAAGCCTGATTCTGAGGCTCGCCAATCATTTCTTCAGATTCCTGTGTGTAACAAGCTCACTTCTGGGTCAGAAAGAGTTTAGCCCCACTCCAGAACTTGAGCACATAGACTCATGTGATACCTGCAGTGCAGAAGGAGGCCATTCGACCCATCGAGTTAGCACCAACCCTCTGAAAGAGTCCACTCCCACTCCCTATCCCCGTAACCCCACCTAACCCTTGGACACTAATGGGTAATTTAACATGGCCAATTCACCTAACCTGCACATCTTTGGACTGTGGCAGGAAACCGGAGCAGTCGGAGGAAACCCACGTTTACACGGGAAGAACGTGCAAACTCCACACAGTCACCTAAGGCCGGAATTGAATCCGGGTCCCTAACGCTGTGAGGCAGCAGTGTTAGCCACTGTGCCACCCCTAATCCTGCCCATGATCCAGGCTAATACTCCAGGTGCAGTACAGAGGGAGAGCCGCCCTGTTGGAGCAGCAACCTTTCGGATGCGATGTTAATCCGAGGCACCGT
Organism: Scyliorhinus torazame; assembly: GCF_047496885.1. Classification (NCBI taxonomy): domain Eukaryota; kingdom Metazoa; phylum Chordata; class Chondrichthyes; order Carcharhiniformes; family Scyliorhinidae; genus Scyliorhinus; species Scyliorhinus torazame. The sequence continues at coordinate 37,319,065 of NC_092729.1, forward strand.
ATGCTCCCTCAGTCCGGATCCCATGGCATAATTTTGAAGAAAGGAGGAGGGGTTTTCCATCTCCTTGACTGATATTTATCCTTTGACCGAGGGCAGCACGGGTGGCAGTGGTTAACATTGCCGACTCACAGCGCCGAGGCCCCAGGTTCGATCCCGGCTCTGGGTCACTGTCCGTGTGGAGTTTGCACATTCTTCCCGTGTTTGTGTGGGTTTCGCCCCCAAAACCCAAAGATGTGCAGACTAGGTGGATCGGCCACGCTAAATTGTCCCTTAATTGGAAAAAAAATGAATTGGGGACTCTAAATTTCTTTTAAAACTTTATCCTTTGACTGACATCAGGAAAACAGATCACATGACCATTATCACAATGCTCTCGGTGGGATCTTGCTGTGCGTACATTATGACAGTGAATGCGCTTCAAAAAGATGTCATTGGCTTTAAAGCACTTTGGGAAGTCCTGAGGACCGATATTAATACAAATGTTTCTTTCTTTGTATCTTATCTTCCAGCAGAGTGATAGAGCACAGAAGGTGGCCATTCAGCCCATCGTGTTTGTGCTTGGGTTCTGAGGGAGAGCCCCTCCTTCCCCAATCCTCTTACTTTATCCCCAGTGACCTGTCCGATTTGCTTTTTCAAATATTTTTTCCAAATCTGCACGTCTCTGAGCCTTTGGCATTTATAAAATTGTGTATAAAAAGACCCACTCTTACTGTTGTGAATTCAGCCATGAGTTACGATCAACCAACTGATCAACCTCTCTCTGTTTCTTCTGCAGATCATCTAGCAAAAGAGAAATTGAAATGGTAAGTGTCAGTCCCATTTTTAAAACTGGGATGTTGGCGTCGCTGGTTAGGCCAGTATTTATTGTCCATCCCTAGTTGCCCTTCAGAAGGTGGTGGTGAATTGCTTTATTGAACCGCTGCAGTCCCTGAGTTGTAGGCACACCCACTGTGCTGTGAGATAGGCAGTTCCATGATTTTGACCCAGCGACAGTGAAGGAACAGCGATATATTTCCAAGTCAGGATGGTGAGTGACATGGAGGGGAATCTCCAGGTAATGGGGTCCCCAGGTATCTGCTGCTCTTGTCCTTCTAGATAGCAGTGGTTGTGGGTTTGGAAGGTGTTGTCTCAGGAACAAAGAACAAAGAACCTTGGTGAGTTCCTGTAGCGCACCTTGTAGATGGTACACACGGCTGCAACTGTTCGTTGGTAGTGGAGGGTTTGAATGTTTGTGGAAGGGGGAGCAATCAAGCGGGCTGCTTTGTCCTGGATGGTGTCAAACTTCTTGAGTGTTGTTGGAGCTGCACTCATCCAGGCAAGTGGAGAGTCTTCCATTACACTCCTGACTTGTGCCTTGTAGATGGTGGACAGGCTTTGGGGTGGGAGGGGGGTGGTTCAGGAGGTGGGTTACTTAGCGCAGAATTCCTAGCCTTTGACCTGCCCTGGTAGCCACAGTATTAATATGGCTAGTCCAGTTCAGTTTCTGATCAATGGTAACCCCCAGGATGTGGATTGTGGGGGATTCAGCGATGGTAATGCCATTGAATGTCATGGGGCGGTGGTTAGATCCTCTCTTATAGGAGATGGTCATTGCCTGACACTTCTGTGATGCAAATGTAATTTGCCACTTGTCAGCTCAAGCCTGGATATTGTCTGGGTCTTACTGCATTTGGACATGGACTGCTTCATTATCTGAGGAGTTATGAATGGTGCTGAACTCAGCAAATCAGTAGTGCATCTTGTAGATGGTACACACGGCTGCCACTGTTCGTCGGTAGAGGAGGGTTTGAATGTTTGTGGAAGGGGGAGCAATCAAGCGGGCTGCTTTGTCCTGGATGGTGCAGTAATCAGCAAATATCCCCACTTCTGACCTTATGATGGAAGGGAGGTCATTGATGAAGCAGCTGAAGATGGTTATGCCGAGGACACTACCCTGAGGAACACCGCAGCTGAGATGATTGAACTTCAACCACCAGAACCATCTTCCTTTGTGCCAGGTATGACTCCAACCAGCGGAGAGTTTCCCCCTGATTCCCATTGGTCCCAGTTTAGCTAGGGCTCCTTGATGCCGCACTCGGTCAAATGCTGCCTTGATGTCAAGGGCAGTCACTCTCACTTTACCTCTGGCATTCAGCTCTGTAATCCATGTTTCAATCAAGGCTGTAATGCGGTCAGGAGCTGAGTGACCCTAGCAGAACCCAAACTGAGCTTTCATGAGCAGATTATTGATGAGTAAGTGCTACTCTATAGCTGTGTTAATGACTCCTTTCATCACTGGAGACAGACTGATAGAGCGGTACTTGGCTTGGTTGGAATTTTCCTGTTTCTTATATATAGGACACCTGGGCAGTTTTCCACATGGCCGGGTAGATGCCAGTGTTGCAGCTGTACTATACCAGCTTGGATAGGGGTGCGGCAAGTTCTGGAGCACATGTCTTCAGTACCATTGACAGCATACTGTCAGGGTCCATAGCCTTTACAGTATCCAGTGCCTTCAGCTGTTTCTTGATATCACGTGGAGTGAATCGTATTGGCTGAAGACTGACATATCTGATGTTGGGGACCTCCGGGAGAGATCGAGATGGGTCATTCACTCGGCTCTTCTGGCTGAAGATTGTTGCAAACGCTCAGACTTGTCTTTTGCACAGATGTGCTGGGCTCCTCCATCATTGAGGATGGGGATATTTGTGGAGCCTCCTCCTCCAGTGAGTTGTTTAATTGTCCACCATCATTCATGGCTGGATGTGTGTAGATGCCAGGTATGTCTAATACACCTAATATAGGTAAACGATAGCTGTTTAAGCTGATAGCGTAAATATTAAGCCCCAGTTTTAAATTAAGGATTAAAAACACATATTCTGCAAATTCATTTAATCATTTTGTCCAACACAACTTTTAGGTACATAGTTTTAAAGTAACACCGAATTCTTGTGTTTGTTTTGGAATCGCTTAGCTCTGTCTATTACTTGTTGCTTATGCTGTTTGGCACAGAGATAGTCCTGTGTTGTAGCTTCACCAGGCTGACACTCCTTTTTCAGTATGCCTGATGTTGCTTCGGGCATGCTCTCCTGCACTCTTCATTGAACCAGTGTTGAACCCCTGGCTTGGTGGTAATAGTAGAGTGGGGAATATGCCGGGCATTGAGATTGCAGATTGTGGTTGATTACAATTGTGTTGCTGGTGGCCCACAGCGCCTCCTGGATGCCCAGTCTTGAGTTGCTAGATCTGTTCGAAGTCTATCCCATTTAGCACTGTGGCAGTGCCACGCAGCATGATGGAGGGTATCCTCAATGGGGAGTTGGGACTTTGTCTCCACAAGGACTGTGCGGTGGTCACTTCCACTGATACTGTCATGGACAGATGCATCTGCAGCAGGCAGATTGATGAGGATGAGGTCAAGTATGTTTCTCCCTCTTGTTGGTTCCCTCCCCACCTGCTGCCCATCCCAGTCTAGCAGCTATCTCCTTTAGGACCCGGCCAGCTAGGTCTATGGTGGTACTACCGAGCCACTCTTGGTGATGGACATTGAAATCCCCCACCCAGTGCATATTCTCGCCCTTGCCATCCTCAATGCTTCCTCCAAGTGGTGTTCAACATGGAGGAGTACTGATTCGTCAGGTGATGGTGGCCGCTATGTGGTAATCAGCAGGAGGTGTCCTTGCCCATGTTCAACCTGAAGCCATGCGACTTCATGGGGTGCAGAGTTGATGTTGAGGACTCCCAGGACAACTCACTCCCGGCTGTATATCACTGTGCCGTAACCTCTGCTGGGTCTGTCCTGCCAGTGAGACAGGACATACCCAGGAATGGTAATAGTGGTGTCTGGGACATTGTTTGTAAGGTACGATTCTGTGAGTATGACTGTTAGGCTGTTGCTTGATGAGTCTGTGAGACAGCTCTCCCAACCACCCAGTCCATAATGCGAACATATCTCCCATCCATTAACTCTGTCTGCACCTCCTGCTACCCAGACGTTAGTAAGGAGGACTTTTCAGGATTGGCAGGGCTGCGTTTGCCTGGTTCTGGTGGCTGGTTCAATGCCGGGGGGGTCTGTCCAGTTTCATTCCTTTTTTCTGTTTTCGTAGTGGCTGAATACAATTGAGTGGCTTGCTAGGCAATTTCAGAGGGCATTTAAAAGTCAAGCACATTGCTGTGGGTCTGGAGTCAAATGTAGGCCAGACCAGGTAAGGATGGCAGATTTCCTCCCCAAAGGACATCAGTGTACCAGATGGGTTTCTACGACAATTGACAATGGTTTCATGGTCATTATTACACTTTTAATTCCAGATATTGTATTGAGTTTAAATTCCATCCTGCTGTGGTGGGATTCGAACCCGGGTCCCCAGATCATTATCATGGGTCTCTAGATTACTCGTCCAGCAACTAATCCAGCGGCCCAAGACCGTAAGAAGCTATGGAGAGTTGTGAACACCGCCCAGTCCATCATGCGAACATATCTCCCATCCATTGACTGTGTCTACACCTCCCGCTGCCTTGATAAAGCGGGCAGCGTAATCAAAGACCCCTCCCAAAGAGGGTTATTCCCTCTTCCAATCTCTTCCATTGGGCAGGAAATGCAAAAGTCTGAGATCAGATTCACAAACAGCTTCTTCCCCGCTGTTACTACACTCCTGAATGACCCTCTTATGGACTGAACTGATCTCTCCACGCATGTTCTCTACTGACTAGAATTACACTGTGTGTGCTTCACCCGATGTCTATGTCGATGTATTTGCATTTTGTATTTTTCGTGTGTCCTACGTTTTTCATGTATGGAACGATCTGTCTGGACTGTACGCAGAACAATACTTTTCACTGTACCTCGGTACACCTGACAATAAACTCTGTTTTCATTGCGTGTTTGACCCTGAATTCAAAACACAATTGCTCCCTTGTATTGTTTTTGCTCCTCCCCTCCCCTCTACTGAATGGTGTTGGGACCCCCGATGTCTGGCTGAAATGTGGGCGCTGGGTTTCTGACCAGCAGGGCCGCCTCAGAAATGTTACTGCAAGCGGCGTCCTTATTGGCTGCCTGCAGGCTCGCCGCACAGTGATGGGATCTCCATGTGCCTGGCCCAATCAAAGGGCTGGCAGCTCTGAAGCCAGCCCCCACCCAGAGTTCGGCGCAGCTGAGCAAGGTGGGTAACCCCAGGAGCCCCTCAAAATGGAGGCAGCCTCAGACAGATAAGCGAATACTCAACGTTAGGGGGTCCAAGGATGGTAGACTCCAGAAGATGGGGTGGGGGGGATCTCTCCAGTAGAATTACTGGGCGGCAAGGGCTGCCTTTCCTGGCCTCCAGTCTGGGGGAGTGCATCCTCTGGTTTCCATCATCCCCGCACCCCATAGCTGCTTCAGGGAGACTGCCTCCATGAGGGGGGGGGGTGGTCAGGGTCACCCCACCATCACCAGGAGGTAATGGCAGTCCCATGAAATGGCCCTGAAATGCTCTTTAATTATGCAAATCTGCTTCCTAAATCGATGGGAGTGAGAAAACAATCCCTTTACAGCCTATCATTGAGAAACTTCCCCGCCAGCGGGAAAATGACCCATGTGGCCCGCCATTATTTTACCACACCCAACACCCCCACATCACACTCTGTAAACTGCCTCAAACCCACCAGTCTCACACTCCTCCCCCTCCCTGTAACCTCCACCAGTCCCACACTTCCCCTCCCCTCCCTCTCTGTAACATCTGTCAATTCCATCCACCTTCACCTCCCTCACTTTATAACTGCCACCAGTCCCGCCCCCCCCCCCCACTCTCTGTAACCTCCGCGTGTCCCACACTACTCCCCCTCCCTGTAACCTCCACCAATCCCATACCCTCTGAGGTCTCTGTTTTCGACTTGTTCTGACCTCTTCAGCCTGATTTTAATCGCTCCGCCACTGGCACCATGCCTTCAGCTGTCTGGGCCCTAAACCTTCCGCCCCCTCGCTTTTAAACTCTTCTTAAAGCCTACTTCTTTTTTTGTCTTTTTAGAAATAAATTTAGAGTACCCAATTCATTTTTTCCAATTAAGGGGCAATTTAGTGCGGCCAATCCACCTACCCTGCACATCTTTGGGTTGTGGGGGCGAAACCCACGCAAACACGGGGAGAATGTGCAAACTCCACACGGACAGTGACCCAGAGCCGGGATCGAACCTGGGACCTCGGTGCCGTGAGGCAGCAGTGCTAACCACTGCGCCACCGTGCTGCCCAAAGCCTACTTCTTTTAACAAATATTTCCTGAAGTGGGTTTGTATTAAATTTTGTCTAAGCACGCTCTTGTGAAGCATCAGTTGGGATCAGCTATTACATTAAAGCTATGATGTGGAGATGCCGGCGTTGGACTGGGGTGGGCCCAGTAAGAAGTCTTACAACAGCAGGTTAAAGTCCAACAGGTTTGTTTTGAATCACTAGCTTTCGGAGAGCTGCTTCTTCATCCTTCCGAAAGCTAATGATTCCAAACACACCTGTTGGACTTTAACCTGGTGCTGTAAGACTTCTTACTGTACATTAAAGCTGCAATGCAAATGCAATTTGTTGTTGTACTGACCTTCCAGGTTAGTGTTTTCCTTCTGCAGGCCTGCAATCTTCCATTGCAGGGATTCCTGTTTGGACAGCTAAAAAAAATGGACAACAAAAGTGAGACATTGAAAAGTGTTAGTGAGGTTCCTTTGAGAAAGTTGGCTTACATCCGGGGTCAGCAGGCGTCAGCTGACTTACGGGAGTGACATGGGGGGGGGGGCGAAAAAGCTAGACAGGGGTCTAGCGGGGGGGGAGGGGAGGGGGGGTGATGGGGGGGGAAAGGGTTGCTGCGGCACTGGCCAAAAGGGAATGGGACACAGAAGAGGTGGTCGGGACGGGGATTCCCCCTCTGGGGAACTGGAGGGTGAGGGAGGCGTGGACACGGGACTGGCCCAGAAAAGAAGATGGCTAGTCGGCGGGGCGTGGGGGGGGGGGGGGTGAGAGCCCCTCCAATCTGGCTGATAACGTGGAATGTGAGGGGCCTGAATGGGCCGGTGAAGAGGGCTCAAGTGTTCGCGCACTTAAAGGGACTGAAGGCGGACGTGGCCATGCTCCAAGAGACACACCTGAAGGTGTCGGACCAGGTCAGGATAAGAAAGGGGTAGGTAGGACAGGTATTCCACTCGGGACTGGACGCGAAGAATAGAGGGGTGGCAATATTGGTGGGAAAGCATGTGTCATTTGAGGCCAAGACTATTGTAGCGGACAATGGAGGGCGATATGTAATGGTGTGCGGTAGGCTGCAAGGGATGTGGGTGGTGTTGGTAAACGTATATGCCCCGAACTGGGATGATGCAGGATTCATGAAGCGCATGTTGGGGCGCATTCCGGACCTGGAGATAGGAGGCCTGATAATGGGAGGGGACTTCAATACAGTGTTGGATCCAGCACTAGACCGCTCCAAATCAAGGACTGGAAAGAGGCCGGCGGTGGCCAAGGTACTTAGGGGGTTTATGGATCAGATGGGGGGAGTGGACCCATGGCGGTTTGCAAGGCCGCAGGCCAGGGAATTTTCTTTCTTCTCCCATGTACACAAAGCCTACTCCCGGATAGATTTCTTTGTTCTGGGTAGGGTGCTCATCCCGAGGGTGGAGGGGATGGAGTATTCGGCTATAGCCGTTTCGGACCATGCCCCACACTGGGTGGAACTGGAGCTGGGAGAGGAGAGGGACCAACGCCCGTTGTGGCGGCTGGATGTGGGACTGCTGGCGGAGGAGGTGGTGTGTGGGAAGGTGAGGGGGTGTATCGAAAGGTACTTGGAGGCCATCGACAACGGGGAGGTGCGGATGGGAGTGGTATGGGAGGCGTTGAAGGCGGTGATCAGGGGTGAGCTCATTTCCATTAGGGCTCATAGGGAGAAGACAGAGGGCATGGAAAGGGAGAGGTTAGTGGGGGAGATTTTGAGAGTGGACAGGAGATACGCAGAGGCCCCGGAGGAAAGATTACTTGGGGAAAGACGACGGCTCCAGACGGAGTTTGACCTGTTGACCACAGGGAAGGCGGAGGCACAGTGGAGGAAAGCGCAGGGGGCGACCTACGAGTATGGGGAAAAGGCTAGTCGGATGCTGGCACACCAGCTCCGTAAGAGGATGGCAGCGAGGGAAATAGGGGGAGTCAAAGATGGAAGGGGAGCCACGGTTCGGAGTGCGACGAAAATAAACGAGGTATTCAAGGCCTTTTATGAAGAGCTGTACAGATCCCAGCCCCCAGCGGTGGAAGAGGGGATGAGACGATTCCTAGATCAGCTGAGATTCCCGAGGGTGGAGGAGCAAGAGGTGGCTGGTTTGGGGGCACAATCGGGTTGGAGGAGCTGAGCAAGGGTTTGGGGAGCATGCAGGCGGGGAAGGCCCCGGGACCGGACCGATTCCCGGTGGAGTTCTACAGGAAGTACGCAGACCTGTTGGCCCCGCTACTGGTGAGGACCTTTAATGAGGCAAGAGAGGAGGGGACCCTGCCCCCGACAATGTCGGAAGTGACAATTTTGTTGATCCTAAAGCGGGACAAGGACCCACTGCAATGTGGATCGTACAGGCCGATCTCGCTCCTCAATGTGGATGCAAAGTTGCTGGCAAAAGTGCTGGCCACGAGGATCGAGGACTGTGTCCCGGGGGTAATCCACGAGGACCAGACGGGATTTGTAAAGGGCAGGCAACTAAACACCAATGTGCGGCGGCTCTTAAACGTGATAATGATGCCATCGGAGGAGGAAGAGACGGAGATAGTGGCAGCTATGGACGCGGAGAAGGCCTTTGACCGAGTAGAGTGGGAGTACCTCTGGGAGGTGCTGCGCAGGTTTGGGTTCGGGGTAGGGTTTATCAATTGGGTTAAGCTCCTTTACAGAGCCCCGATGGCAAGCGTAGTGACGAACCGGCGGAGGTCGGAGTACTTTCGACTGTACCAAGGGACGAGGCAGGGGTGCCCCCTGTCCCCCCTGTTGTTCGCATTGACAATCGAACCATTGGCCATGTCATTGAGGGAGTCTAATAAATGGAAGGGGGTGGTCCGAGGGGGAGAAGAGCATCGGGTGTCACTATATGCGGATGACCTGTTGCTGTACGTGGTGGATCCAATGGAGGGGATGGTGGAGATCATGCAGACTCTAAGGGAGTTTGGGGAGTTTTCGGGCTATAAGCTCAATGTAGGGAAGAGTGAGCTCTTTGTATTACAGGCGGGGGACCAAGAAAGAGGGATAGGGGATCTACCGCTGAGGAGGGCGGAGGGGAGCTTTCGGTATCTGGGGATCCAGATAGCCAGGAGTTGGGGGACCCTACATAAACTGAATCTGACGAGGTTGGTGGAGCAAACGGAGGAGGATTCCAAAAGATGGGACATGTTACCACTCTCGCTGGCGGGTAGAGTGCAGTCGGTCAAAATGGTGGTCCTTCCGAGGTTTCTGTTTGTGTTTCAGTGCCTTCCCATCGTGATCACTAAGGCCTTTTTTCAGAGAGTAGGCAGGAGTATTATGGGGTTTGTGTGGGCGAATAAGACCCCGAGAGTAAGGAGAGGGTTCCTAGAACGCAGTAGGGACCGAGGAGGGTTGGCGCTGCCAATCCTGGGGAGCTACTACTGGGCAGCAAATGTGGCGATGATCCGAAAGTGGGTTATGGAGGGAGCGGGGGCGGCATGGAAGAGGATGGAGATGGCGTCCTGTAAAGGAACGAGCCTGGGGGCGTTGGTGACGGCACCGCTGCCGCTCTTGCCGACAAAGTATACCACGAGCCCTGTGGTGGCCGCAACGCTAAGGATCTGGGGCCAGTGGAGACGGCACTGGGGTGCAATGGGAGCATCGGTGTGGTCACCGATCAGGGGTAACCACCGGTTTGTCCCTGGGAAGATGGACGGGGGGTTCCAGAGCTGGCATCGGGCGGGGATTGGAAGAATGGGGGACCTGTTAATCGACGGGACGTTTGCGAGCCTAGGGGCACTGGAGGAGAAGTTCGAGTTACCCCCGGGAAATGCCTTTAGAGATATGCAGGTGAGGGCTTTTGTGAGGCGACAGGTGAGGGAATTCCCTTTGCTCCCCGCACAAGACGTTCAAGATAGGGTGATCTCAGGTGTATGGGTCGGGGAGGGCAAGGTGTCGGAAATACACCAGGAGTTGAAAGAAGAGGGGGAAGCGCTGGTAGAAGAGTTGAAGGGTAAATGGGAGGAGGAGCTGGGGGAGGAGATCGAGGAAGGTCTGTGGGCTGATGCCCTAGGTAGGGTTAATTCCTCCTCCTCGTGTGCCAGGCTCAGCCTGATACAATTTAAGGTGGTCCACAGAGCGCACTTGACGGGGGCGAGGTTGAGTAGGTTCTTTGGGGTAGAGGACAGATGTGGAAGGTGCTCAGGGAGCCCGGCGAACCATGTCCATATGTTTTGGTCATGCCCGGCACTGGAGGAGTTCTGGAGAAGAGTGGCGGGAGCAATATCTCAGGTGGTGAAAGTCCGGGTCAAGCCAAGCTGGGGGCTAGCAATATTTGGAGTAGCGGACGAACTGGGAGTGCAGGAGGCGAAAGAGGCCGGCATTCTGGCCTTTGTGTCCCTAGTAGCCCGGCGAAGGATCTTGCTAATGTGGAAGGAGGCGAAGCCCCCCAGCCTAGAGGCCTGGATAAATGATATGGCTGGGTTCATAAAGTTGGAGAGGATTAAGTTCGCTTTGAGAGGGTCTGCGCAGGGGTTTTGCAGGCGGTGGCAACCGTTCCTAGACTATCTCGCGGAGCGTTAGAGGAAGGTCGGTCAGCAGCAGCAGCAACCTTGGGAGGAGGGGGGGGGGGGGGACGTCCTGGGAGGAGGGGGGGCAGAGAGGGGACTGCCTGGGAAGGTGGATGAGCAAGAGATAACATGAAGGCTTGGGGAAACTGGCACGTACGGGAGAGGGCCAGTGTACATAGCTGTGTAAATATATCATTTTGCCATGTATATATCTTGCTCTGCGCGATTTCCCGTTTTTTTTTTGTTACGGGCGGGGTGGTGGGGGGGGGGGGTTATTGTTTGTAAGGGAGAAAAATTGTGTTAAAAAACTTTAATAAATATATATATTTTTTTAAAGAAAGTTGGCTTACAGATTGGGATAACCCAGCATGGACTCAGATCATTTTCTGTGACATAAAAATATCGAGAATTGTAGATCGTTTATGGCACAGGAAGTGGTCACTTGGCCCAGATTAAAATGCCATCAACAACTCCCCTCCCCCACTCGTCACACACTTCAGGGATTGGGGTTCGACTCCAGAGGAAGGTGCCTCCAGACAATACGAGTCATGATCTTTTTTTCCCTTTGAGGATACGCCTTCTTTGTCCTGCGTTATCATTCACTGAGGCATGTCAAGTCACCAGGCATCAGTCAAGTGGACCAGGACTGGTAAGGCTGAGATCATCATCACGATTGTGTCACAGCAGAGAGGGCAGCACGGCAGCGCAGTGGTTAGCACTGCTGCCTCACGGCGCCGAGGTCCCGGGTTCGAATCCCGGCTCTGGGTCACTGTCCGTGTGGAGTTTGCACGTTCTCCCCGTGTCTGCGTGGGTCACACCCCCACAACCCAAAGATGTGCAGGTCAGGTGGATTGGCCACGCTAAATTGCCCCTTAATTGGAAAAAATGAATTGGTTACTCTAAATTTATTTTTTAAAAAGAGGGTGTTGTCATAATATGCACCCATGCACATCATGAGGTAAAAGCAGGCAGTGACAGACACCCAGGTGAGCCAATCAACATACAGGACAGAACACAACCAATCACCAGGCAGAACACCAGAGGGGGGCTTCCAACTATAAAACACACGAGGCATCAGCACTCCGCCTCTTTCCACTGGTGACAACTGTAGTGACAGTCAGCGTGTATATATCATTTAGCACTTTCTACACGTGGATCAGAGCTAGCCTGGTTTAGATAGTTGGAGTTAGTTTACTTAGAGTAGTAGAGAGTCAACCCACAGCCAGCTGTGTGCATTGTTACAGAAGTTCAATAAATCGTATTGAACCAACGCCTACGTTAGGTGTATGCTTTATAGTCTATCTGCATCCTGTTGCAGTCCGTGTTACCCCAGGGTGAATAACACGACAGGTGTCACAGCAACAACGCACAGCTTTGTACAAAGGGTGAGGAGAAGGGTGACCGAGAAACGGACCCACTTCATATCCTTATCGAGTATCCAAGCTAAGCAACGGCCAACCCAAGAAACAAGGAATTTTCCAACTTCTGCTTGTCAGTAGTTTGCTTTGTTTTACTCACGATGCTGGCAGGGTCACCATTTATTGTCCAGGGGGCAGCACGGTAGCATGGTGGTTAGCACAATTGCTTCACAGCTCCAGGGTCCCAGGTTCGATTCCCGGCTTGGGTCACTGTCTGTGCGGAGTCTGCATGTTCTCCACGTGTGTGCGTGGGTTTCCTCTGGGTGCTCCGGTTTCCTCCCACAGTCCAAAGATGTGCAGGTTAGGTGGATTGGCCAAGCTAAATTGCCCTTAGTGTCCTAAATTGCCCTTAGTGTTGGGTGGGGTTACTGAGTTTTGTGGGTCGGGTGGGGGTGTGGGCTTGGGTAGGGTGCTCTTTCCAAGAGCTGGTGCAGACTCGATGGGCCGAATGGCCTCCTTCTGCACTGTAAATTCTATGATTCTATGATCTCTATGTTCCCTTGAGTGGTAAGCCACATTCTTAAACTGCGCTGTCCATGTCGTGAAGATACAGCCATAGTTCTAACATTTCCATTGTGGTTTGGTCCAACCTAGTGGCTTGCTAGATTTCAGAGTCAACCAGATTACTGTGGGTCTGTGGTCAAATGGAGATCAGGCGGAGTTCCAGATTTAATACTGAATTGAATTACAATTCCCACCCTCCGACATGGGGGTTCGAATCACTGTCACATTAGTCCAGGCCTCTGGATCGCTAGTCCAGTAATGTTCAATTCTACCATCCCCTTAATTTAATTAGCACACGATATGAGCAATATGGGAACAGAAGGAGGCCATTCAGCCTGTTCTGCCATACAATTAAATGTGGCAGACAGCATTTCAAACCTATTTGCAAATCCTTAATGGGGTAGTTAAGCAGGCCCTCAAAAACAGACCCTGCGAAGTAAGTGGCAAACTCAACAACAAGACCAGAGTGTTTGGCAACTATGCAGAAGTGTGAGAATATTGCTACAGTCACAATGTTACTATAGTCACAATCACCGACAGGACATTCCCCTGCACGAGGAAATCCAGGGATTGAAGAAAGAAAGACTTTCATTTTGCTAGCACACATTCCAACTCAGCACGTCCCAAAAGAAAATTCACAGCCAATGAAACGCTTACTGAACTGTAAACACTGTTGTAAAGCAGGAATCATGGCAGATGAGTACTGACCCTCTGACAGCGCAGCACACCCTCAGTATTGATCCTCTTACAGCGCAGCACTCCTTCAGTACCGGCCCTCTGACAGTGCAGCACTCCCTCAGTACTGGCCCTCTGACAGTGCAGCACTCCCTCAGTACTGGCCCTCTGACAGTGCAGCACTCCCTCAGTACTGACCCTCTGACAGTGCAGCACTCCCTCAGTACTGACCCTCTGACAGTGCAGCACTCCCACAAACTGACCCTCTGACAGTGCAGCACTCCCTCAGTACTGACCCTCTGACAGTGCTGTGCTCACTCAGTACTGACCCACTGACAGTACAGCACTCCCTTTTTGTGTTAGGTACACTGGTCTAACACTGGCTGCAACTGGATGCAGTTTAGATAAGAAAGATACTCCAGACCTTGAAATTAGTTCACTCAGGTTTATTGAACTAATAGCACAGTTAGCACAGTTCTCTGTGAGTTCGACTCTCTGCTAACTTAAGTGTGGTTACTCTGTCTGACTGAACCAGACTAGCTCTTAGCCACGCGGTGGAGGTGTGAGATTGTAACAACACCCTTGACTGACTCTCTAGATGTTCCTCAGTGGAAAGAGGCGGAGTGCGATTGCCTCGTGTCTTTTATAGTCAGATCCCACCCCTGAGTGTCCTGCCAGCTTATTGGTCATGTCCTGTTCTCTGTGTCCATTAGCTGCTTGTCTGTATATCATTATGTGTGTGTGTGCCTGCATATCATGACATCTCCCCTTTTTTTAATGTTTGGATGACATATGTGAGCGTCTTTACAAGAATAGGCCAAGATTAACATATATACATGCAGTGGATGTGAACATATGTACATGTGAAAACAGCTGTCTAATGCGAGAACACAGAACCTAGCAAACAGAACAAATGTTCATAAGTCCAGTCTCTGTGGCTTGCGTCTGATCCTGGTCGTCTGCCGGAGGGGTGGTGGTGGGGTCGACAGTCAATGGGCGTGATTGAAGCCTGACTGGTGGTGCAGACCTGCACAAGGCTGCATAGTGTCCAGGCTTCCCGCAGTTTAAACATGGCCTGCCTCTTGCAGGACAGTGTCCCTTTAAGTGGGCGTTGGCACAGTTCGGGCACGTCATGATGTCGGCGTCGTGACGCGGTATACGTCGCCGCACATGCGCAGTGCGGTCGGCAGACGTCTGCACCTGCGCAGTGTGGGTGTCGGCAGCTTCGTCATCCAGTTAGGATCAGGCATGTGTGGGGCCCGGGAAAAGCGTGCAAAATGGCCGCTGTCTTCAATGCTGAGGCGCTGCATCTGGGAGATGGCCTGCACACTCTCTGCCTTGTGGGAGGCAAGTTTCTCATTATCAGCCGATTTGTATTGGGCACACCGATTTTTTACGTGCTCATGCACTGTACATGTTTCAATCGCGACTGGCAGGGTCATATGCATGATTTTTAAGAGCGGCTCTCTCAGAGGATCAGAGTGAACTCCAAACACAATTTGGTCTCTGCTCATTAAGACAGCAATATCACCAAAATTGCAGGACAGCGCTAGCAGGCGGAGGCTAGTTAAGAAGGCATTGAAACATTCATCGTTACCTTGAAGACGTTGTTTGAATATATTTAGCGCTCAAAGATTTCATTGGTGCCCACTTCACAATGACTGTCAAACTTGTCCAGGATGGTCTGAAACGTTGTCTTGGCCTGGCCCTCGGGGAAGTTAAACGAGTTGAAGAGTTCGATGGCTTGATCACCCGCTGTCGAGAGGAGGAACGCAATCTTTCTTGTCTCAGACCACCCGCGAGGTCTGAGGCTTCGATGTACAGCAGAAACTTTTGCTTGAATATCCGCCAGTTGGCACTGAGATTGCCGGAGGCCCTGAGCTGGTGAGGAGCCTGAATCTTCTCCATGGTGCCGGGATACATTCGCTGGTCGTCACGGAACGGACTGAGGTAAGCCATCTTAAATTAGTAGTCTCCTGGTATGATGTTGTGTTGGGTACACTGGTCTAACACTGGCTGCAACTGGATGCAGTTTAGATAAGAAAGATACTCCAGACCTTGATGTTAGTTCAATCAGGTTTATTGAACTAATAGCACAGTTAGCACAGTTCTCTGTGAGTTCGACTCTCTGCTAACTTAAGTGTGGTTACTCTGTCTGACTGAACCAGACTATCTCTTAGCCACGCGGTGGAGGTGTGAGATTGTAACAACACCCTTGACTGACTCTCTAGATGTTCCTCAGTGGAAAGAGGCGGAGTGCGATTGCCTCGTGTCTTTTATAGTCAGATCCCACCCCTGAGTGTCCTGCCTGCTTATTGGTCATGTCCTGTTTTCTGTGTCCATTAGCTGCTTGTCTGTATATCATTATGTGTGTGTGTGTGCCTGCATATCCTGACAGCACTCCCTCAGTACGGACCCTCTGACAGTGCAGCGATCCCTCAGTACTGATCCTCTGACAGTGCAGCACTCCCTCAGTACGGACCCTCTGACTGTGCAGCGCTCCCTCAGTACTGACATTCTGACAGTTCAGCACTCCCTCAGCACTGACACTCTGACAGTGCAGCACTCCCTCAGCACTGACACTCTGACAGTACAGCACTCCCTTAGTACTGACCCTCTGACAGTGCGGCACTCCCTCAGTACTGACCCTCTGACAGTGCAGCACTCCCTCAGTACTGACCCTCTGACAGTGCAGCGCTCCCTCAGCACTGACACTCTGACAGTGCAGCACTCCCTCAGTATTGACCCTCTGACTGTGCAGCGCTCCCTCAGTACTGACCTTCTGACAGTTCAGCACTCCCTCAGTACTGACCCTCTGACAGTGCGGTGCTCCCTCAGTACTGACCCTCTGACAGTGCAGCACACCCTCAGTACTGACCCTCTGACAGTGCAGCGCTCCCTCAGTACTGAGCCTCTGACTGTGCAGCACTCCCTCAGTATTGACCCTCTGACTGTGCAGCGCTCCCTCAGTACTGACCTTCTGACAGTTCAGCACTCCCTCAGCACTGACACTCTGACAGTGCAGCACTCCCTTAGTACTGACCATCTGACAGTGTAGCACTCCCTCAGTACTGACCCTCTGACAGTGCAGCACTCCCTCAGTATTGACCCTCTGACAGTGCAGCGCTCCCTCAGTACTGACCTTCTGACAGTTCTGCACTCCCTCAGCACTGACACTCTGACAGTGCAGCACTCCCTCAGTACTGACCCTCTGACAGTGTAGCACTCCCTCAGTACTGACCCTCTGACAGTGCAGCACTCCCTCAGTACTGACCCTCTGACAGTGCTGTGCTCACTCAGTACTGACCCACTGACAGTGCAGCACTCCCTCAGTACTGACCCTCTGACAGTGCAGCACTCCCTCAGTACTGACCCACTGACAGTGCAGCACTCCCACAAACTGACCCTCTGACAGTGCAGCACTCCCTCAGTACTGACTTTCTGACAGTGCTGTGCTCACTCAGTACTGACCCACTGACAGTACAGTGCTCCCTCAGTACTGACCCTCTGACAGTGCTGTGCTCACTCAGTACTGACCCTCTGACAGTGCAGCACTCCCTCAGTTCTGACCCTCTGACAGTTCAGCACTCCCTCAGTACTAACCCTCTGACAGTGCAGCACTCCCTCAGTACTGACCCTCTGACAGTTCAGTGCTCCCTCAGTACTGACCCTCTGACAGTGTAGCACTCCCTCAGTACTGACCCTCTGACAGTGCTGTGCTCACTCAGTACTGACCCACTGACAGTACAGCACTCCCTATTTGTGTTAGGTCCACTGGTCTAACACTGGCTGCAACTGGATGCAGTTTAGATAAGAAAGATACTCCAGACCTTGAAGTTAGTTCAATCAGGTTTATTGAACTAATAGCACAGTTAGCACAGTTCTCTGTGAGTTCGACTCTCTGCTAACTTAAGTGTGGTGACTCTGTCTGACTGAACCAGACTAGCTCTTAGCCACGCGTTGGAGGTGTGAGATTGTAACAACACCCTTGACTGACTCTCTAGATGTTCCTCAGTGGAAAGAGGCGGAGTGTGATTGCCTCGTGTTTTTTATAGTCAGATCCCACCCCTGAGTGTCCTGCCTGCTTATTGGTCATGTCCTGTTCTCTGTGTCCATTAGCTGCTTGTCTGTATATCATTATGTGTGTGCCTGCATATCCTGACAGCACTCCCTCAGTACGGACCCTCTGACAGTGCAGCGATCCCTCAGTACTGATCCTCTGACAGTGCAGCACTCCCTCAGTATGGACCCCCTGACTGTGCAGCACTCCCTCAGTACTGACATTCTGACAGTGCAGCACTCCCTCAGCACTGACACTCTGACAGTGCAGCACTCCCTTGGTACTGACCCTCTGACAGTGTAGCACTCCCTCAGTACTGACCCTCTGACAGTGCAGCACACCCTCAGTACTGACCCTCTGACAGTGCAGCGCTCCCTCAGTACTGAGCCTCTGACTGTGCAGCACTCCCTCAGTATTGACCCTCTGACAGTGCAGCGCTCCCTCAGTACTGACCTTCTGACAGTTCAGCACTCCCACAGCACTGACACTCTGACAGTGCAGCACTCCCTCAGTACTGACCCTCTGACAGTGTAGCACTCCCTCAGTACTGACCCTCTGACAGTGCAGCACACACTCAGTACTGACCCTCTGACAGTGCAGCGCTCCCTCAGTACTGAGCCTCTGACTGTGCAGCACTCCCTCAGTATTGACCCTCTGACAGTGCAGCACTCCCTCAGCACTGACACTCTTGACAGTGCAGCACTCCCTCAATACTCACCCTCTTGGCAATGAGCACTCCGTCAGCACTGACACTCTGACAGTGCAGCTCTCCCTCAGTACTGACTCTCTGTCAGTGCAGCACTCCCTCAATACTCACCCTCTTGGCAATGAGCACTCCGTCAGCACTGACACTCTGACAGTGCAGCACTCCCTCAGTACTGAACCTCTTGGCAATGAGCACTCCGTCAGCACTGACTCTCTAACAGTGCAGCACACCCTCAGTACTGACCCTCTGACAGTGTAGCACTCCCTCAGTACTGACCCTCTGACAGTGCAGCACTCACTCCGTACTGACCCTCTGACAGTGCAGCACCCCCCCAGTACTGACCCTCTGACAGTGCTGCGCTCCCTCAATACTGACCCTCTGACAGTGCTGCACTCCCTCAGTACTGACCCTCTGACAGTGCAGCACTCCCTCAGCACTGACCCTCTGACAGTACAGCACTCTCTCAGTACTGACCCTCTGACAGTGCAGCACTCCCGCAGTACTGAACCTCTTGGCAATGAGCACTCCATCAGCACTGACACTCTGACAGTGCAGCACTCCCTCAGTACTGACCCCCTGACGGTGCAGCACTCCCTCAGCACTGACACTCTGACAGTGCAGCACTCCCTCAGCACTGACACTCTGACAGTGCAGTACTCCCTCAAACTGACCCTCTGACAGTGCAGCACTCCCTCAGCACTGGCACTCTGACAGTGCTGCACTCCCTCAGTACTGACCCTCTGACAGTGCAGCACTCCCTCAATACTGATCCTCTTGGCAATGAGCACTGCGTCAGCACTGACACTCTGACAGTGCAGCACTCCCTCAGTACTGACCCTCTGACAGTGCAGCACTCCCTCAATACTGACCCTCTTGGCAATGAGCACTCCGTCAGCACTGACCCTCTGACAGTGCTGCGCTCCCTCAATACTGACCCTCTGACAGTGCTGCACTCCCTCAGTACTGACCCTCAGACAGTGCAGCACTCCCTCAGCACTGACCCTCTGACAGTACAGCACTCTCTCAGTACTGACCCTCTGACAGTGCAGCACTCCCTCAATACTGATCCTCTTGGCAATGAGCACTCCGTCAGCACTGACACTCAGACAGTGCAGCACTCCCGCAGTACTGAACCTCTTGGCAATGAGCACTCCATCAGCACTGACACTCTGACAGTGCAGCACTCCCTCAGTACTGACCCCCTGACGGTGCAGCACTCCCTCAGCACTGACACTCTGACAGTGCAGCACTCCCTCAGCACTGACACTCTGACAGTGCAGTACTCCCTCAAACTGACCCTCTGACAGTGCAGCACTCCCTCAGCACTGGCACTCTGACAGTGCTGCACTCCCTCAGTACTGACCCTCTGACAGTGCAGCACTCCCTCAATACTGATCCTCTTGGCAATGAGCACTGCGTCAGCACTGACACTCTGACAGTGCAGCACTCCCTCAGTACTGACCCTCTGACAGTGCAGCACTCCCTCAATACTGACCCTCTTGGCAATGAGCACTCCGTCAGCACTGACACTCTGACAGTGCCGCACTCCCTCAGTACTGAACCTCTTGGCAATGAGCACTCCGTCAGCCCTGATACTCTGACAGTGCAGCACTCCCTCAGTACTGACCCCCTGACGGTGAAGCACTCCCTCAGCACTGACACTCTGACAGTGCAGCACTCCCTCAGTACTGACCCCCTGACGATGCAGCACTCCCTCAGTACAGACCCTCTGACAGTGCAGCACTCCCTCAGCACTGACTCTCTGACAGTGCAGCACTCCCTCAATACTGACCCTCTTGGCAATGAGCACTCCGTCAGCACTGATACTCTGACAGTGCAGCACCCCTCAGTACTGACCCTGTGACAGTTCAGCACTTCCTCAATACTGACCATCTGACAGTGCTGCACTCCCTCAATACTGACCCTCTGACAGTGCTGCACTCACTCAGTACTGACCCTCTGACTGTCAGCCACGTCCTACAACAACGCAGCACGGATAGTGGTTAGCACCATTGCTTCACAGCTCCAGGGTCCCAGGTTCGATTCCCGGCTTGGGTCACTGTCTGGGCGGAGTCTGCACATTCTCCCCGTGTGTGCGTGGGTTTTCTCCGGTTGCTCCGGTTTCCTCCCACAGTCCAAAGATGTGCAGGTTAGGTGGATTGGCCATGCTACATTGCCGTTAGTGTCCAAAATTGCCCTTAATGTTGGGTGGGATTACTGGGTTACGGGGATAGGGTGGAGGTGTGGGCTTGGGTATGGTGCTCTTTCCAAGAGCCGGTGCAGACTCGATGGGCCGAATGGCCTCCTTCTGTACTGTAAATTCTATGAAATAAAACAACCTGGTCAGTGACTCACCGACTCTCTGTGTTTTTTCTGCACCTCCTGCAGCAGATTCGCCTTTGTTTTTGCATTCGCCTCCATATTCTCCAGACGTTCCTGTAGATGCACATTCTGTTCCTGGATGCTTTCCTGGATGCTTTGCTGTGGAGTGGAACGTATGAACATAATATAAAATAATATCCAGACTATGAAGAATACAGTCAAGATTATGGAAGTGTTTCATTTTTGTAAAGGCTGATAAAGGTCTGAACATTCTGCTGTCCTGTGTGTTTTGGTTCAGCAAGCATCAGGAAATGATCATAGGCCAATCGAGTCCAAGATCGCTGAGTGAAGGAAGTTGTCCTCCCTTTGCCCTGACAAAACATTAATACAGTCTCGTGTTACAGTGCAGCACTCCCACAGTACTGACCCAACGACAGTGCAACACTCCCTCAGTACTGACCCTCTGACAGTGCGACACTCCCTCAGTACTGACCCTCGGACAGTGCAGCACTCCCACAGTATTGACACTGCGACAGTGCAGCACTCCCTCAGTATTGACCCAACGACAGTGCAGCACTCCCTCAGTACTGACCCTCGGACAGTGCAGCACTCCCACAGTATTGACCCAACGACAGTGCAGCACTTCCACAGTATTGACCCAACGACAGTGCAGCACTCCCTCAGTACTGACACTCTGACAGTGCAGCACTCCCTCAGTATTGACCCTCTGACAGTGCAGCGCTCCCTCAGTACTGACACTCTGACAGTACAGCACTCCCTTAGTACTGACCCTCTGACAGTGTAGCACTCCCTCAGTACTGACCCTCTGACAGTGCAGCACTCCCACTGTATTGACCCAACGACAGTGCAGCACTCCCTCAGTACTGACACTCTGACAGTGCAGCACTCCCTCAGCACTGACACTCTGACAGTACAGCACTCCCTTAATACTGACCCTCTGACAGTGCGGCACTCCCTCAGTACTGACCCTCTGACAGTGCAGCACTCCCTCAGTACTGACCCTCTGACAGTGCAGCACTCCCTCAGCACTGACACTCTGACAGTGCAGCACTCCCTCAGTATTGACCCTCTGACTGTGCAGCGCTCCCTCAGTACTGACCTTCTGACAGTTCAGCACTCCCTTAATACTGACCCTCTGACAGTGTAGCACTCCCTCAGTACTGACCCTCTGACAGTGCAGCACACCCTCAGTACTGACCCTCTGACAGTGCAGCGCTCCCTCAGTACTGAGCCTCTGACTGTGCAGCACTCCCTCAGTATTGACCCTCTGATTGTGCAGCGCTCCCCCAGTTCTGACCTTCTGACAGTTCAGCACTCTCTCAGCACTGACACTCTGACAGTGCAGCACTCCCTTAGTACTGACCCTCTGACAGTGTAGCACTCCCTCAGTACTGACCCTCTGACAGTGCAGCACTCCCTCAGTATTGACCCTCTGACAGTGCAGCGCTCCCTCAGTACTGACCTTCTGACAGTTCAGCACTCCCTCAGCACTGACACTCTGACAGTGCAGCACTCCCTCAGTACTGACCCTCTGACAGTGTAGCACTCCCTCAGTACTGACCCTCTTACAGTGCAGCACTCCCTCAGTACTGACCCTCTGACAGTGCAGCACACCCTCAGTACTGACCCTCTGACAGTGCTGTGCTCACTCAGTACTGACCCACTGACAGTGCAGCACTCCCTCAGTATTGACCCTCTGACAGTGCAGCGCTCCCTCAGTACTGACCTTCTGACAGTTCAGCACTCCCTCAGCACTGACACTCTGACAGTGCAGCACTCCCTCAGTATGGACCCCCTGACTGTGCAGCACTCCCTCAGTACTGACCTTCTGACAGTGCAGCACTCCCTCAGCACTGACACTCTGACAGTGCAGCACTCCCTTGGTACTGACCCTCTGACAGTGTAGCACTCCCTCAGTACTGACCCTCTGACAGTGCAGCACACCCTCAGTACTGACCCTCTGACAGTGCAGCGCTCCCTCAGTACTGAGCCTCTGACTGTGCAGCACTCCCTCAGTATTGACCCTCTGACAGTGCAGCGCTCCCTCAGTACTGACCTTCTGACAGTTCAGCACTCCCTCAGCCCTGACACTGTGACAGTGCAGCACTCCCTCAGTACTGACCCTCTGACAGTGTAGCACTCCCTCAGTACTGACCCTCTGACAGTGCAGCACACCCTCAGTACTGACCCTCTGACAGTGCAGCGCTCCCTCAGTACTGAGCCTCTGACTGTGCAGCACTCCCTCAGTATTGACCCTCTGACAGTGCAGCACTCCCTCAGTACTGACTCTCTGACAGTGCAGCACTCCCTCAATTCTCACCCTCTTGGCAATGAGCACTCCGTCAGCACTGACACTCTGACAGTGCAGCACTCCCTCAGTACTGAACCTCTTGGCAATGAGCACTCCGTCAGCACTGACACTCTAACAGTGCAGCACACCCTCAGTACTGACCGCCTGACGGTGCAGCACTCCCTCAGCACTGACACTCTGACAGTGCAGCACTCCCTCAGTACTGACCCCCTGACGGTGCAGCACTCCCTCAGCACTGACCCTCTGACAGTGCAGCACTCCCTCAATACTGACCCTCTTGGCAATGAGCACTCCGTCAGCACTGATACTCTGACAGTGGTGCACTCCCTCCGTACTGACCCTCTGACAGTGCTGCACTCACTCCGTACTGACCCTCTGACAGTGCAGCACCCCCTCAGTACTGACCCTCTGACAGTGCTGCGCTCCCTCAATACTGACCCTCTGACAGTGCTGCACTCCCTCAGTACTGACCCTCTGACAGTGCAGCACTCCCTCAAACTGACCCTCTGACAGTGCAGCACTCCCTCAGCACTGACACTCTGACAGTGCTGCACTCCCTCAGTACTGACCCTCTGACAGTGCAGCACTCCCTCAACACTGACCCTCTTGGCAATGAGCACTCCGTCAGCACTGACACTCAGACAGTGCAGCACTCCCTCAGTACTGAACCTCTTGGCAATGAGCACTCCATCAGCACTGACACTTTGACAGTGCAGCACTCCCTCAGCACTGACACTCTGACAGTGCAGTACTCCCTCAAACTGACCATCAGACAGTGCGGCACTCCCTCAGTACTGACCTTCTGACAGTTCAGCACTCCCTCAGTACTGGCCCTCTGACAGTGCAGCACTCCCTCAGTACTGACCCTCTGACAGTGCTGTGCTCACTCAGTACTGACCCACTGACAGTGCAGCACTCCCTCAGTACTGACCCTCTGACAGTGCTGTGCTCACTCAGTACTGACCCACTGACAGTGCAGCACTCCCTCAGTACTGACCCTCTGACAGTGCTGTGCTCACTCAGTACTGACCCACTGACAGTGCAGCACTCCCTCAGTACTGACCCTCTGACAGTGCGGCACTCACACAAACTGACCCTCTGACAGTGCAGCACTCCCTCAGTACTGACCCTCTGACAGTGCTGTGCTCACTCAGTACTGACCCACTGACAGTACAGCGCTCCCTCAGTACTGACCCTCTGACAGTGCAGCACTCCCACAAACTGACCCTCTGACAGTGCAGCACTCCCTCAGTACTGACCCTCTGACAGTGCTGTGCTCACTCAGTACTGACCCACTGACAGTATAGCGCTCCCTCAGTACTGACACTCTGACAGTGCAGCACTCCCTCAGTACTGACCCTCTGACAGTGTAGCACTCCCTCAGTACTGACCCTCTGACAGTGCAGCACTCCCTCAATACTGACCCTCTGACAGTGCTGTGCTCACTCAGTACTGACACACTGACAGTGCAGCACTCCCTCAGTACTGACCCTCTGACAGTGCAGCACTCCCACAAACTGACCCTCTGACAGTGCAGCACTCCCTCAGTACTGACCCTCTGACAGTGCTGTGCTCACTCAGTACTGACCCACTGACAGTACAGCGCTCCCTCAGTACTGACCCTCTGACAGTGCTGTGCTCACTCAGTACTGACCCTCTGACAGTGCAGCACTCCCTCAGTACTGACCCTCTGACAGTGCAGCACTCCCTCAGTACTGACCCTCTGACAGTGCAGCACTCCCTCAGTACTGACCCTCTGACAGTTCAGTGCTCCCTCAGTACTGACCCTCTGACAGTGCAGCACTCCCTCAGTACTGACCCTCTGACAGTGCTGTGCTCACTCAGTACTGACCCACTGACAGTACAGCACTCCCTTTTTGTGTTAGGTACACTGGCCTAACACTGGCTGCAACTGGATGCAGTTTAGATAAGAAAGATACTCCAGACCTTGAAATTAGTTCAATCAGGTTTATTGAACTAATAGCACAGTTAGCACAGTTCTCTGTGAGTTCGACTCTCTGCTAACTTAAGTGTGGTTACTCTGTCTGACTGAACCAGACTAGCTCTTAGCCACGCGGTGGAGGTGTGAGATTGTAACAACACCCTTGACTGACTCTCTAGATGTTCCTCAGTGGAAAGAGGCGGAGTGTGATTGCCTCGTGTCTTTTATAGTCAGATCCCACCCCTGAGTGCCTGCCTGCTTATTGGTCATGTCCTGTTCTCTGTGTCCATTAGCTGCTTGTCTGTATATCATTATGTGTGTGCCTGCATATCCTGACAGCACTCCCTCAGTACGGACCCTCTGACAGTGCAGCGATCCCTCAGTACTGATCCTCTGACAGTGCAGCACTCCCTCAGTATGGACCCTCTGACAGTGCAGCGATCCCTCAGTACTGATCCTCTGACAGTGCAGCACTCCCTCAGTATGGACCCCCTGACTGTGCAGCACTCCCTCAGTACTGACCTTCTGACAGTGCAGCACTCCCTCAGCACTGACACTCTGACAGTGCAGCACTCCCTTGGTACTGACCCTCTGACAGTGTAGCACTCCCTCAGTACTGACCCTCTGACAGTGCAGCACACCCTCAGTACTGACCCTCTGACAGTGCAGCGCTCCCTCAGTACTGAGCCTCTGACTGTGCAGCACTCCCTCAGTATTGACCCTCTGACAGTGCAGCGCTCCCTCAGTACTGACCTTCTGACAGTTCAGCACTCCCTCAGCACTGACACTCTGACAGTGCAGCACTCCCTCAGTACTGACCCTCTGACAGTGTAGCACTCCCTCAGTACTGACCCTCTGACAGTGCAGCACACCCTCAGTACTGACCCTCTTACAGTGCAGCGCTCCCTCAGTACTGAGCCTCTGACTGTGCAGCACTCCCTCAGTATTGACCCTCTGACAGTGCAGCACTCCCTCAATACTGACCCTCTTGGCAATGAGCACTCCGTCAGCACTGACACTCAGACAGTGCAGCACTCCCTCAGTACTGAACCTCTTGGCAATGAGCACTCCATCAGCACTGACACTCTGACAGTGCAGCACTCCCTCAGTACTGACCCCCTGACGGTGCAGCACTCCCTCAGTACTGACACTCTGACAGTGCAGCACTCCCTCAGCACAGACACTCTGACAGTGCAGTACTCCCTCAAACTGACCATCTGACAGTGCAGCACTCCCTCAGCACTGGCACTCTGACAGTGCTGCACTCCCTCAGTACTGACCCTCTGACAGTGCAGCACTCCGTCAGCACTGACACTCTGACAGTGCAGCACTCCCTCAGTACTGACCCTCTGACAGTGCAGCACTCCCTCAATACTGACCCTCTTGGCAATGTGCACTCCGTCAGCACTGACACTCTGACAGTGCAGCACTCCCTCAGTACTGACACTCTGACAGTGCAGCACTCCCTCAGTACTGACCCTCTGACAGTGCAGCACTCCCTCAATACTGACCCTCTTGGCAATGAGCACTCCGTCAGCACTGACACTCTGACAGTGCCGCACTCCCTCAGTACTGAACCTGTTGACATGGAGCACTCCGTCAGCCCTGATACTCTGACAGTGCAGCACTCCCTC
Organism: Scyliorhinus torazame; assembly: GCF_047496885.1. Taxonomy (NCBI): domain Eukaryota; kingdom Metazoa; phylum Chordata; class Chondrichthyes; order Carcharhiniformes; family Scyliorhinidae; genus Scyliorhinus; species Scyliorhinus torazame. Next base: position 37,345,363 of record NC_092729.1, read on the forward strand.
AGTACTGACCCCCTGACGGTGCAGCACTCCCTCAATACTGACCCTCTTGGCAATGAGCACTCCGTCAGCACTGATACTCTGACAGTGCAGCACCCCCTCAGTACTGACCCTGTGACAGTTCAGCACTTCCTCAATACTGACCATCTGACAGTGCTGCACTCCCTCAATACTGACCCTCTGACATTGCGGCGCTCCCTCAGTACTGACTCTCTGACAGTGCGGCACTCCCTAAATACTGACCCTCTGACAGTGCTGCACTCCCTCAGTACTGACCCTCTGACTGTCAGCCACGTCCTACAACAACGCAGCACGGATAGTGGTTAGCACCATTGCTTCACAGCTCCAGGGTCCCAGGTTCGATTCCCGGCTTGGGTCACTGTCTGGGCGGAGTCTGCACATTCTCCCCGTGTGTGCGTGGGTTTTCTCCGGTTGCTCCGGTTTCCTCCCACAGTCCAAAGATGTGCAGGTTAGGTGGATTGGCCATGCTACATTGCCGTTAGTGTCCAAAATTGCCCTTAATGTTGGGTGGGATTACTGGGTTATGGGGATAGGGTGGAGGTGTGGGCTTGGGTATGGTGCTCTTTCCAAGAGCCGGAGCAGACTCGATGGGCCGAATGGCCTCCTTCTGTACTGTAAATTCTATGAAATAAAACAACCTGGTCAGTGACTCACCGACTCTCTGTGTTTTTTCTGCACCTCCTGCAGCAGATTCGCCTTTGTTTTTGCATTCGCCTCCATATTCTCCAGACGTTCCTGTAGATGCACATTCTGTTCCTGGATGCTTTCCTGGATGCTTTGCTGTGGAGTGGAACGTATGAACATAATACAAAATAATATCCAGACTATGAAGAATACAGTCAAGATTATGGAAGTGTTTCATTTTTGTAAAGGCTGATAAAGGTCTGAACATTCTGCTGTCCAGTGTGTTTTGGTTCAGCAAGCATCAGGAAATGATCATAGGCCAATCGAGTCCAAGATCGCTGAGTGAAGGAAGTTGTCCTCCCTTTGCCCTGACAAAACATTAATACAGTCTCGTGTTACAGTGCAGCACTCCCACAGTACTGACCCAACGACAGTGCAGCACTCCCTCAGTACTGACCCTCTGACAGTGCGACACTCCCTCAGTACTGACCCTATGACAGTGCAGCACTCCCTCAGTATTGACCCAACGACAGTGCAGCACTCCCTCAGTACTGACATTCTGACAGTGCAGCACTCCCTCAGTACTGACCCACCGACAGTGCAGCACTCCCTCAGTACTGACCCTCTGACAGTGCAGCACTCCCTCAGTACTGACCCTCTGACAGTGCAGCACTCCCTCAGTACTGACCCAACGACAGTGCAGCACTCCCTCAGTACTGACTCTGACAGTGCAGCACTCCCTCAGTACTGACCCTCTGACAGTGCAGCACTCCCACAGTATTGACCCTCTGACAGTGCAGCACTCCCTCAGTACTGACCCTCTGACAGTGCAGCACTCCCTCAGTACTGACCCTCTGACAGTGCAGCACTCCCTCAGTACTGACCCTCTGACAGTGCAGCACTCCCTCAGTACTGGCCCTCTGACAGTGCAGCACTCCCTCAGTACTGACTCTGGCAGTGCAGCACTCCCTCAAACTGACCCTCTGACAGTGCAGCACTCCCTCAGTACTGACCCTCTGACAGTGCAGCACTCCCCCAGTACTGACTCTCTGACAGTGCAGCACTCCCCCAGTACTGACCCTCTGACAGTGCAGCACTCCGACAAACTGACCCTCTGACAGTGCAGCACTCCCTCAGCACTGACACTCTGACAGTGCTGCACTCCCTCAACACTGACCTTCTTGGCAGTGAGCACTTCTTCAGCACTGACACTCTGACAGTGCTGCAATCTCTCAGTACTGACCCTGTGACAGTGCAGCACTCCCTCAGTACTGACCCTCTGACAGTGCAGCACTCCGTCAGCACTGACGCTCTGACAGTGCAGCACTCCCTCAATACTGACCCTCTTGGCAATGAGCACTCCGCCAGCACTGACACTCTGACAGTGCTGCACTCCCTCAGTACTGAACCTCTTGGCAATGAGCACTCAGTCAGCACTGACACTCTGACAGTACAGCACTCCCTCAGTACTGACTACTGACCCCCTGACGGTGCAGCACTCCCTCAGTACAGACCCTCTGACAGTGCAGCACTCCCTCAGCACTGACCCTCTGACAGTGCAGCACTCCCTCAATACTGACCCTCTTGGCAATGAGCACTCCGTCAGCACTGATACTCTGACAGTGCTGCACTCCCTCAGTACTGACCCTCTGACAGTGCTGCACTGACTCCGTACTGACCCTCTGACAGTGCAGCACCCCCTCAGTACTGACCCTGTGACATTGCTGCACTCCCTCAGCACTGTCGCTCTGACAGTGCTGCACTCTCTCAATACTGACCCTCTGACAGTGCTGCACTCACTCAGTACTGACCCTCTGACTGTCAGCCACTTCCTACAACAACGCAGCACGGATAGTGGTTAGCACCATTTGTGGGCAGTACAATACTTCGCCTACATTACAGGACTCAACCATCACCATTCTCACTGAACAGACCCCAACTCAGCGACTACTAGATGGTCGACTTAAGGATGGCACAGTCAGCCAGATCCGTGCAACCCGTTGGACCCTTCTTTTACAGGGGCGGGACATAACATTTAAAAGAACCAAGACCCACACTTTCCTAGCCGATAATTTACACCATGCAGGTACCCCACACGCGTGTGAGATCATCTCCACTAAACATAATACAGGATCCTTGATACCTAAGTGAGCTCCCAGGAAAGCAGGTACTACACCCCAGAGACCCCAGCCCACAGACACGTGCGCACCCATTGTAACCTATGTGGATGGCTCCTCCATAGTTTTAAATGGGAAAAGAAATACTGGTTGCGGTATTTACGTAAGAGGACGCACAGGGACGCCCCCCAGAAGAGGTTTCGTTGAAATTGCCAGGACACTTGGGCTCGCAGGCAGCAGAGCTGGCAGCCAGAGCGCACATTGTAGATCAACTCGACTCGTTTCCGACCACAGCCGACATATATTCGGACAGTTTATATGTCTGCAACAGTTTAACCGAATTCCTACCCCTGTGGGAAAATAGAGGATTCGTTTCCGCTGACAGAAAGCCTCTACCCTCAGCCCCATATCCTAGAGACAGCTCAAGATAGGAAATACGGCATTATTAAAGTTCGTAGTCATCATCGTTCTTCCCCCCCCCCCCCGCGCCCCCCCTCCGGTAACGTTAAGGCAGACGCCCTACCGAAGGCAGTTTCCAGACATGTTCACTTTTGGAACCCCCCGAAAGCGCCCCAGTGCACGCGGATCAGCTCTCACAGACCAACATTCAAGATTTGGCAAAGGCTCAAAATGAAGATGAGAAGCTCAGTGAAGTTTTAAAAGGCAATTTCGCAGCCCCTTATGATAAGGTTAAAAACGCGATAACCATACATGATGGTGTGATTTAAAAAGACGGCATTTATGTATTCCCTAGCCAGGACAAGAACCAAATTATTTGTCAGTTCCATGACAATCATGGGCACCAGGGCATTGAACCCACCCTAGCACACCTCAGATCTTTCTGCTGGTGGCCTGATTTAAAAACCAATGTTACTCATTTCATTGAGAATTGCTTAATCTGTGCCCAGAACAATCCGGACAGATATGCAAGAAAAGCTCAGCTAAGTCCTATTATATAGGACCCCTACCCTCCTGCAGAAATTGTTTTCAGTAAGTGCCGCTGGTCATTGACACCTTCACAAAATGGGTGGGAGCTTTTACATCCAGAACAAACACTGCCAAAACGACAGCTAAAATCCTAGCACAGCACATCTTTACAAGATGGGGCCTCCCACGCAGTATAGAGTCCGATCAAGGCTCCCATTTTACAGGACGACTGATGAAAAACGTCCTCACAAATGTCGGAATAAAGCAAAAGTTTCATGTAACATACCAGCCCCAATCAAGCACATTGAGAGGATGAACAGAACTCTGAAAGCCACCCTCAGGAAAATGGTGCAACAGCACAATGGCACCTGTGACTCAGTTCTCCCCTTTGCACTGATGTTCATAAGAAACACAGTATCCACGCCCACAGGATACACCCCCCTCACCCTCATGACCGGATGCCCCATGAAAGGGACAGATTATTTATTAGGACTGGATTTGGCCAGCCCCACAGTCACCGCCCTCACGCATGAAAAATCAGTACAGCAGATTAATGATAATGTGAAGGCAGCCCAGCTCGCTGCAGCTGTTAGACTTGGGACAGGGAAGAAGCAAAGCAGGGCTTGCTTTGATAAAACGGTACACGCCACCGAGTTTGCTGTAAGGCAGCAAGGGAGGCTATCCCTTTACAACCCCAGTTCATTCATCTCCCTCAAACCTTCCGGAACGTATTCCATCCCTGACAAAGTCTGTGCACAAGATCACATATCCCAATGGCAAGTCTGCGTGGTTTCACATACACCAGCTTAAGACTTGTGGCTCGCAGAACAACCATGCACACCACATGTCGTTTGCAGCAGCAGATGAGCACGCACGCCCACGAATGACGCATTCCTACCCTCCCCAACCAGTCCAGCCCGTCCTCAGACACGACATCGACTCCAACTCCATAGGCACGTCACCGCCTTTCCCTTCCTTCAACCAGCAGTGACAGCGACAGCGACAGCCCCAGTCCCACGCTACGATTACACCTCTGCACCAGGCCCCAGTCCCAGGGATATCGAACATGATTCCAGCGACACCTTCGAGATAACATACATTAAATCTCCTGACCCAGACCGACTGCCCGACGATTATGGATTAACCCCTAGCAGCTCCAACCTCGACACAAGATTCTGGCACCGAGACAATTCGTTCAGGCTCATCCGGAATGATGAGATGGACCCCAATTAGCCCCTCGCAGCTTTAGCAAACCTACTCCAGTCAAGAGCATGGCAGCTGGGAGAAGATGAAGACATAGAGTCTGAGTCCCGCCAAACGAATCCCTTTGCGGCTCTGTTTGCTGCTGAGCAATGAGGTGTCCAGATGATGGTAAAAAGGAACCGATGGAGAGTTACGGTGTCCTTTCTGATGCAACCTGCACCATGTTTGTAATGTATGTTTGTTTGTTATTGTGAATTTTAAATGTTGTGTCTCCATTTCAACTTTTTCATGGCCCCTGCCACCACTCTTCTAATGCCAACTGGCAGTTAATGGAACAAGTTTGTCGACAGACAATCGTTCAGAGGACCTAGTTTGCCGGCAGACAACCAATCATAGCAACTCTCCTGATTTGAAGGTAATCACGAGAGGCAGCCCCCACGGCGACCGTTCCGTTCTTGCCGGTCGCTCAGGCAGTGGAGAAACGGCACTGGTCCCCTCTGCCTAAGGATCCTCCTCTGGTCAACTACGCTCGGGTAGAGCACACACAGCACTGGTCACCGTCCTACCCGGGGACTCCACCCATTCTTACCCGCTGCAGCCCATACGCACTCCATTTTGGTTCTCTCAGTTCAAAACTCTTTTTTTTGTTTATTAGGTTGCTTCCAAATGCTATTTACATCCTCGAACGCTGGGATGGTAGATTGCACAGGCTGCGAGACGGCTCGCACTATGTCAGTTTTTTCTCGGATGTCTTGTCCAAAATATTTGATTCAAATAATAAATTAGGCTGTCACAGATGGTGATCAATTATAATGGGCAATTGGCAATAAATGGACAGACAGACAGACATACGAAATCTTAAGCAAGATAATAACAGATATTATGCTTGTGTCCATAGATCTTCGGAACCTCGGGAAACTCAGAAGAAGAAAAGAAGAAGACAGAAAGAAGGAAAGATGAAGACAACCACCATGCTCTACAGTTGGATCTTAGCGGGATCCCTCCAGTTGCGCGCGGGTGCCACCACCCTGACCCCCTACCACACAGGTCGTGAATGTTTGCCAACTCTGCCATACGCTAAACCCCGAGATAGTTACCGTTACACCGACCTGGTGTGACCGGTTCATCACCTGGTATTCCCTATCCTACGTTGTGGAATCACTATTAGTATTTGCGATACTCTGCAGTGTCGTTCAGACTCTAAGACTGCGGAAATGGCGGAGGAAAGCCTCCCGCACTCGCACTCCGATATACACCCTCAGAGCCCCTATTTTCGGACTTCAAGAAACACCCCAACCCATTTAAGTGAATTAACGTGCATCCGCTTTTTTTGTATGTGTTTTGATCGTTCCAACAAAAATAAATGTCAAACTCTGTGCTTGACTGCCAAGCCAGAGAGACCTGTGTTGCTGCTATTTGTAGTTTAAAATACTTTAAATTATTTTCATTGCTTGAGTAAGGATAGTTCAGTTAAGGATACTCAGAGGTTCCAGTTTTTTTATTTTGTAATGCATGCCTGAATGTCATAACGCCCCGTAGAAGGTTATAATGATGTATGCACATAAATAATTGAGGTAAAAGTTGCAATTCATAGGACAGAGCAGTGTAGAGCCTATAAAGTGCTTACGGGTGCCCAACGTGGGAAGAGAACGAAGACGACGCGGTTATTTGATCCTTCACGCTTCACGTTGAGGATCACAAGGAGGGTGTGTAGCCACCTGGGATGGCCACTTCAAGAATACAAATGGACATTTGCAAAGATTGCAGGGAAAAATGGATAATAGTAAGAAAACAAATCGGCACAGAGCCTGTCTGCATATTGGAACCGCAGCTCCGAGACAAGCCGGAAACTGTAGGCCCATTAGCATATGGATGGCCCATCTCCGAGAACAAAGGAAGATACTTAAGTAACCGATCTGGCCCCAGACCTCGCGGCGCCAGTTCCCCAAACCGAAAGCAGAAAACAAAGCATGCCAACGGCCACCTAGGACACGCCCAGCCATCAGGGCACCCACCCCTTTATTGGTCAAGATCAATACGAGTGATCAACATACGGCCCAATTGATTGGGGTCAAGTTCAAGGCACACCCAAAAGCGCGCAAAGCCCCTTCAGGTATAAGTGGAAGGCCCCAAGAGAGCATTGCTCTCTTGGACTTGGCTCTCACAGCGGAGAAACCCGTCCACCAGCTGCACCCGAAGCAGTCCAAGGTCAACGCTCGCTACCAGGCGGGCGACCTTAGCTGTTTCCCTTCACCACTTCGACCCCTGCAGCCTCAGAACCGAACAACGGCCATTGTTCCTCTGACTGAGTGGGCGCCCGAAGCTAAGGATAGGCTTTCGCAGTAGTGATAGTTTAGTCTGTAGTATTCCGTGCATGAGTAGATATTACTGTGTGTCTAACTAAATATTATTGACTTTGAACTAACTAACTGGTGTACCGACTTTTTGATCAGTATTCGGGTTTGAACCTTGTGGCGGTATCCAAAGATACCTGACGACTCTCGAGCAAACATAATTAGGATTGAGAAAGGCGACCATATTGACCGGCATACTCAGAGCCAATCAAAGAGGGCAACACTTGCTAATGTTGCGACTTTTTCCCATCAGAGTACTTCCGATCCGCTCTCTTCCAACGACACCGATGGGAAAATTGAAACAAGCAATTAATTTCTCCAAATTGTCAATTATTCATTTCTGTATATCTCTGAATGCATCGAAAAATCGAAACAAATGGATACTTCAGTACATTCAACAACTGCTCCCTGAAAATAGTTTGGGTCACGGCATAAATACAAGTGTTTGTGCAGCAGCTCAGGAGCTGCAACATGAAGCCAATTTCCAGAACAACATCACTCAGCAACACAGAATCATCTATCAAATAATATGTCCGTCTCCATATAGAAAATACCATTAAAACTGTCCATAACAGGATGAAATTTAACGAGATAAGGAACAGCAATATGATTGATTTTGTTCGACTCTCCATCTCTGGGTCTCTGGACCGCTTCGCAGCATTGTTTGCCCGAAGTCGGCTGCGGGCTTTACTGCTCACCACTATGTGTCTGATGGTTGCAACATTAAGCAACAGAACCAGGACGAATGGGACACACGGAGTCACAATGTGATGCAGAAACTCGAAGGCTATCCAAACAGGAGATACTTAAGTGGAGAATGATTGAAAGCAAAAGCTGCGTGTGTTACTAATCGAGTACCAGTCTGAGAACATGAAGGACCAAAAAATGTTTTTGAAACAGCTCAGCACTGCCACTGTTCCGAGAACCACCGCCGCCACTTTCTCAGTGCAATATTTATTCTTCAGCTTCTGACAACAAATGGCAACAAATCGATCAAAGGTGAAAGACACAGTAAACCAGACAGAACAGTCCGTAGCTGCATAAAGAAAGACAGCATGGATATTACACACACGGATAGGCCACAGGAAATAAAACCGCTCCCAGTAAACAATCGGGATGTGTCTGAATATTAGATCGATAATAATGACCAGTAGATCTGCTGCTGCCATGGCCAACAGGTAGCGAGTGACACATCTGGAAAGTCCACAGTTCCGAATAGTCAGGGTTAGAATCGTAGCTACATTAGCTGGAGGGAAGCAAAATAAACAGTGAGATTCTGCATCTGGATGGAGAGAAAAACGTTAGTTTGACAGAATGATGATTGATCCGTTTCAAATATTAGGTCGGCACGGTATACAGTGGTTGTTACTGTTCTTTCACAGTTCCAGGTCCAGATTCGATTCCCGGCTTGGATTACTGTCTGTGCGGAGTCTTGACGTTCTCCCGTGTCAGCATGGTTTTTTTTCTCCGGGTGCTGCCCTTTCCTCGCGCAGTTCAAAGATGTGCAGGTTAGGTGTATTGGCCATTCTAAATTGTCCATAATGTGAAAAATGTTTTGGTGGGGTAACTGGGTTACGGGGATATTGTGAAGGCTTGGGTCTGGGCAGCGTGCTCTTTCCAAGGCCGGTGCAGACTTGATGGGACGAATGTCCTCCTTCTGCACAGTAATTTCTATGATTGTATGAAATATGTCACCGAATCCAGTCACATTCTTAGGTGGTTGCTTTGTATAGGACACAGGCGCTATTGGCTGATGAGAATTCTTTATGATGAAAACCTCGATGCTTTATAGAGGAGTGCAAAAAAAGTAGGAAGGTGATTAAGAGGGAAATTGGGAGGGCTGGGAAGGACTATGAAATCTCCTCGGCAAGGAAGATTAAGGTGAATCGCAAAGCATCTTATTCGTATGTAAAGGGTACTAAGTGAGTACTTTTCATCAGTGTTCACCAAAGAAAATGACTTTGTGGAAGACGATTCTTGGGTAAGGTGTGTGGATAGTCTGGGCCATGTTGAAATCAAAAAGGAGGAAGTATTGGGTATGTTATATTATATTAAAGTAAATACGTCTCCTTGGCCGGATGCGGTTTACCCCAGAATACTGACGGAAACAAGGGAGGAAATTGGTAGGGACTTACCTGACATCTTTGTGTCCTCATTGGCCACAGGTGAGATACGACAGGACTGGAGAAGAGCTGATCTGATACCGCTGTTTAAGAAAGGCAGCAGCGATAATCCAGGAAATGAAAGGCGGTGAGCCTCGCGTCGGTAGTAGGTAAATAATTGGACAGTATTTTCAAGGACAGGATTGATCCCCATATGGAAAGAAATGGGCTCATTTACGATAGACAGCATGGTTTTATGAAAGGGAGTTCGTGCCTCACTAACTTGCTCAAGTTTTTTTGAGGAGGTGACAAAGATGATTCATGAGGGGAGGGCTGTGGATGTTATTTTCATGGATTTCAGTAAAACCTTTGCCAAAGGACAGCACGGTGGCACAGTGATTAGCATTACCGCCTCTCGATGCCAAGGTCCCAGGTTCGATCCCGGCTCTCGGACGCTCTTTGTGTGGAGTTCGCACATCCTTCCTGTGTTTGCGTGCGTTTTCCCCCCAAAACCAAAAGATGTGCAGGATAGATGGATTAGCCAAGCTAAATTGCCGCTTAATTGGAAAAAAAATGTTTTGTACTTGAAATGAATTAAAAAAAAAACATGACCAAGTGCCTCATGGCACGCTGGTACAAAAGGTGAAGTAACACGGGATCTAAGGTGAGGTGGTAAGATGGATACAGAACTGGCTCGGTCACGAATGGCAGATGGTAGCAGTGAAAGGTTTTTTTTATGAATGGAAGGCAGTGACCCGCGATGTTCCACGGGAACCTGTAGCTGGTCTGATTAGTAAGTTTGTGGGTGACACCAAGTTTAGTGCAGTGGCAGATACTGTTGAGGATTGTCCGAGGATACAGCAGAACATTTATAGATTGGAGACTTCGATAGGGAAATGGTAAATTGATTTTAATCAGGATAAATGCGAATTAATGCATTTTGGTAGATCTAACATAGAGTGGAAATATGCAGTAAATAACAAAACTCTTTGGGATAAAGAGAGATCTGAGTATACTGGTCCACAGATCTTTGAAAGTGGCAACACAAGTGGACAATGTAGTGAAGATAGCATACGGAATGCTTGCCTTCATTGGACGTGGGTTTAGTATAACAACTAGCAGTTCATGGATAGAACCTTGGTAAGGCCGCCCTTGGAATATTGCACACAATTCTGGATGCCACATTACAGAAGTGTGTGGAGGCTTTGAACAGTTTGCAGAGGAGGTTTACCAAGATATTTCCTGGTCTGCAGGGTCTTAGCTGTGCAGCAGTGCTGGTACGACTGTTTTCATTCGAGAGACAGGGGTTGAGGGGTGACCTGATAGAGGTATACAATATTAGAAGGGGCATGGATAGAGTGGATGGGCAGGCACTCTTTCCTATGGTGGACGGGCCAGGCACCATGGGCCATAGGTTTGAGGTTCGTGGGGCAAAGTGTAGGTATGTGCGAAGCAGGTTATTTACGCAGATGGTGGTGAGTGTCTGGAACGCGTTGTCAGAGGAGGTTGTGAAAGCAAATACATTAACGTTGTTCAAAAGGCAACTTGCAAAAACATGGATAGGATGGGTATAGAGGGATAGGGCACAAGGACGTACTGAGGGTTTTGGTAAATGTCGATATCATGACAGGTACATTCTTAGAGGGCCGAATGGCCTGTTCCTGTGCCTCATTGTGCTTTGTTCTTTGTTCTAATAATTTCTAGGTGATCCGTTCCAAATGATACCCATTTGTGTCCAGTTGTGCTGTCGATTCATTGCCTTTACAAAGAGTGTGCCCTTTGATTTTGTTTTGTTTCCAGCCACACCAAATCAGCATCTTTCTCCTTTGTACCTATATCAATACTTAATACAGCCTTGATGTCATCTTTATCCAACACAGCAACTCCACCTCCTGTTCCATTCCGTCTGTCCTTGCGGAATGCTGAGTACCCTTGGACATTTAACTCCCAGTCCCGGTCCTCCTACAACCATGTTTCAGTGATCCCCACCAAATCACACCCATTTGTATCTATTTGTGCTGTCAGCTCATTGACCTTGTTCCAAAAACTGCGTGGATTCAGGCACAGGGTTTCCAAATATGTCCGACTGATTTGTCTTTCACTTTGAAGATTTTCTGGCGCACTATTCTTTTCACACATTCTGACCTCCTTCATTAACCTCTGGTAAAAGTGTGCCGCATCCACAACTTTCGCTCTCCCAGTCACCTTATATTTTTTATCCTTCCCCTCCCCGCTATTTGCTAGTTTAAAGTCCTTGTGACCACCCTATTTTCTCCTTTCCGCTGGAACAATGTTCCCAGTCCAACTCAGGTGGACGCCATCCCAACGGAACAGATCCATCTTGCCAACATACTGATGCCAGTGCCGCATGAAATGTAGCCCCCCTTTCCTGCACCACTCGTTTAGCCGCGTGTTTACTTCCCTAATTTTCTCATTCCTAGGCCAATTTGCAGATGCCTGGGGTAGAAATCCAGAGATTATAACCCTCGAGGACCTGTTCGTTAATTTTGGTTCTAGTTCCTGGTAATTCACAAACAGATCCTCAAACAGGTCCAAGAGACTGGTTTAGCACAGGGCGAAAGAGCTAGCTTTTAAAGCAGACCAAGGCAGGCCAACAGCACAGTACAATTCCCGAACTAGCCTCCCCAAACGGGCGCCGGAATATGGCGACTGGGGGATTTTCAAAGTAACTTCATTTGAAGCCTGCTTGCGACAATAAGCGATTATCATTTTCATTTTCATCCGTGCAGACTCCATAGAGACAGTCAGCCAAGCCGGGAATCGAACCTGGGACCCTGGAGTTGTGAAGAAATTGTGCTCACCACCATGCTACCGTGCTGCGTTTGATGTCCCGCACACTGGCACCGGGCAGCCAACATCTCATGTGACACACTTGGTCCTGCTTATAAAGGATGCTCTTTGTCTCCCTAATCATTGAATCCCCTACTGCTACCAATTGTCTTTTTGCTTCCACGCTTGAATGTCCTCCTGTACCACGGCACAGTGGTCAGCTAACTCATCCTCCTCATCAACAATGGATCAAGTACCTCCTACCTGTTGGACAAGGCCAAGAGCTGAGGCACCCTTGCATCAATGTCTGTCCCTGACCACTGGCTGAATTCAAGGTAGTGAGCCGAAGTGATGGGACTACCTCGTGGAACACAGTGTCTGGGTACCTCTCCCCCTCACTGATCTGTCGCAACGCCTGAAACTCAGAATCCAACTCATCAACTGTGAGCCGGAGTTCCTCGAGCAACCAACACTTACTACAAATGACGTCACTAGATACCACAATGGGGCACATCAGCTCTTCCATCATGCCGGAAGAACACACCACGCATTTTTAATATTTCCCCATTACCTCAATATATAACAAGAAATTTCAAATGGATTTTCAAATTTGAACAGATTCCTTATTCGCCAAGAAAATCACTCCTTCCTGTAATGACACACTTCATCCCCCGCCGCCCCCCTCCCCTCAAGTCGGAACAGTGTGTCAGTGAATCATGAAACCGCTTTACATTCCCAAGGTCTGTTCGATAATCTCCTGCTCAGCTCTGCGTCCGATATTTCCGTGTCACCTTCAGCCAATTTCACCCAACTCCGTGTTTTCCACCCAACTGTCAAGCACTCTCGCCCTGCCAAGTCGCACTCACAGTGCAGAAAAACAGCACTGCCAAACAGTGCAGACAAACAATACTGACTGGCTTCATTGTTTATCGGCCTCAATATCCAATGCTCTGGAAACAGAATTAAATCATTTGCACAATCCAACAGATACAGTTGAGTGTAACTCAGCTGAATCCTGTTTCAGGAATACAACTCGCCAAACGAGTAGCTTTCAATTACCCGATGTGAGGGCTAATTTAGCTTTCAATTGAAGATCAGTTTAATTACTAGTTACCCCCTTAGAACCCGTTAGAACTCACCACTTGAACTTGCTGTATTTGACCCAGCTCGAAAGCACTCTCGTAACAATCTCAGCGCAGGCTCCATTTTGACAGAGTGCGCCGGAGATTGCCACAATGAAGAGATACATTTATAAGTCAGTTTACGTCAAAAAGGTGGAAAGAACAGCCTTCAGTGGATAGATGCTGCAGAAATATGGAAAAGGTCAATGAGCAGCGCGAAAGGGAATATATGTGCGCAATGCTTGCATCAGAAAAGAGTCTAAAAACAGCAGGTTAAAGTCCAACAGGTTGTTTCGAATCACTATCCCGCAGCGCAGCTCCTTCGACTGGTGAGGAAGGACCTAAGGAAGGAGCTGCACTCCGAAAGCTAGTGATTCGAAACAGAACTGTTGGACTTTACCCTTGTGTTGCAAGATTTCTAACTGTGCCCACCCCCGTCCAACGCCGGCATCTCCACGTCATGCATCAGAATGGTGATTGAACAGAGGCAGGGATTTTCAGCGCGCTGCAGAGTTTGGTCATCTGAAGTGTTTCGCTGATGGCATTGGAGTTCTCGAGTCCGACTTTAACAAAGACACATTTGAGAATATGTGAAGGGGTCTCGAAGTCAGAATTGGGGAAGTGATATTTCGGAGATGATATACAGTTTTGGTACTGGAAATGACGTGGGTTAGCAACTCTCCACCATGTGAAAGCAATTGCAGAGATTGAGAACTATATTATTGTATATCTATATCGTTCACCTGAGGAAGGAGCAGCGCTCCGAAAGCTAGTGACATCGAAACAAACTTGTTGGACTTTAACCTGGTGTTGTCAGACTTCGTACTGTGCTCACCCCAGTCCAACGCCGGATCTCCACATCATATTATTTTAAGGCTCAGGCATTTGACAGATCAGGGAAATTACATTGATGGAGAGTAATGGTGTTTCAGATTGAACTGCACAAAATGCATTTTCACATCCAAATATCAATCAAACAAAGTGCCGTGTGTATCAATGAATTGTAAAATTAATAGAGATATAGTTACTGACCAGGCACACCGAAAACAGCAAGGAAGGGATAGTAACCCGCCTGAATGATCTGGAGTGTGAAATAGATCGGTTTTTCCAATGACATCCATTTATAAAATGTAGAAAGTTCGTAAAGCGCGCCGAATAAACCTCTGTTTACTGTTGGAACATTCCAGTCTTTTGTTCTCAGATTCTGGCCAACTTGGATTGTTTCCAGATTTTCATCCATTGATGGAACATTCCTACACACTGTTCGCAGATTCGGAAACATTTTCGTATCATTCCAATCCATTGTTCTCACATTCACAGCCATTGTTGTAACATTCCAGGCTGCGAATCTCAGATTTCAATCTCTCCCCTCGCACCGCCTGCAGCCGCTGATCTCTCTCGGTTGCCAAAGCGATGCTGCCAAAGAGATTATGGGAGAACTGCTTGAAAGGAGTCTCGTTTTACAGAAAATGGAATCCCTCAAGGGAAACAATTTGGGTCCAGGGAGACTGATCCGATTTCCACTCCCTAAAATAGCAGGTAGTAGTAATTGAGGGATCCAGGAAAATGCTCTGGGGTCTGGGTTTGAATTCAACCAGGGCATTCGGAGAGATTGAATGCAATAAAGATCTGGAAATAAATTCCGATTGGTGGTCATGAAACCTTTTTCGTTTGTCGTAAAAATCCAGCTGGTTCACTGATGTCCTTCAGGGAATAATAACAACCTGCGCAGTGAGAAAGCAGTTGCAATTAACTATTTTCAATGAGACAGGATTTGCATCAGACATTGACGAAAATCTAACAATCAGCCATGGATATCACAGTGACGCCGAGGAAATGAGGTGTGTACAGTGAACAAGAATTACAAGAAAGGAGAGACTGATAATCACTGTAGCAATCTCTGTAATGCCAACTGTGGTGAGTTTCGAGAGATCAAAAATTCGGGACAAAATTAGTCTTTGCGACAAGATATGCGCACCACAAATGATACCGGATTGACTAATGCGTTCGTCTCACATGTAGCCCAAAATGGCCAGAAAGCTTGGGAATCTGTTGACCCTCCTGACTCAACACACACTGTGACCTGGCCCCTTCACCATTTAACCCGAGCACGGCAAAGGGAAGCTCAGGCCACCGGGATCGCCTCCAAAATGGCAAAATGTTGTTGTTCCAATTCAGGGACACAGGGTAATCTGGAAACATGACGGAGGACACAGAGAGATACTAATAAAGGTGCATTCCCCTCCCTATCCCGAGATACACGGTCCAGATAAGATCCATGGTGGACCCGCAAGCAGGAGAAATGCCGCACCACCGAAAAGACCAGGATTAGCGTCAACCAGCCGGAGGTATAATTGTGACCGACTCCGTCACTTCTTTCCCAGACTCTCGCGAACCTAACCAATATTCACAAGGTCCTGAGGAAACTCACCAGCCCTTGGACGCGCCGGCAGCAGCTCGGATGGCGCCAATGTGCACGAAAGAAGAGTCGCCATAGTTTTGAGGGGCGCAGGTTCCTGGCTCAATCACCCCACGCGCCCGCTATGCCGTCAATGACGGTGTCAGGCCTCTGCAGAGTGGTTCCGCAGCGTCAAATTTGAGAATATAGGGCGTTTCCTAGTGAGCGTTGGGTAGGAGGCATCCAGCAAATGTTTATGGGATAGTGGACCACACTTAACACCAGCAGCTCACATCGAATTGAATGGTGCATTGAAAGGAAAATCATGTTGAGCGGTTTCAACAGCCATTTGCAACAAGGTGCAGAAACTGACCCTTTGGAGTTTACATAGGAAGACATATTTATTTTCCATTCTGCTATCTTGAATGATTTATCTCCAGGACCGAACACAACTTAGATTTCGATCTAATGAGAAAGTTTAATTTATCCTGCAAAACAGCAAATTGCATTGTTTGACAAATGGATGGAGAGTTAAAAGCATCATCCACGATTTATGTGTGTAAATCCATGGACCAAATGTGTACCGTGAGCCAACTGCGCGTTCAGCCGGTCAAAATGTCAGGGTATCCCTCGGTGTAACATGTGCTCTGGAATCAAGAGCCGGTTTCTACCCAACTCAATTATGGCAGTGCGGAATGTCAGGAGAGGTCGTTGGTGCGGGGCTGGACCAAAGCTCAGAAGTCATGTTGGTTTCCCAAACAATCAGGAGAACATGTGCCGAAAGTAATTTCCGGATTAATGGGGCAGGGTGTCCAGCTTCCCGTAGTCTCAGCAAATAATTCACCTATCTGTTCAATAAAGAAGCCGGATGTGTCCTGACCCCTAACTATCGACGACCGAAGACTGACTTACACAGCCCCTGTGACCTCCCCGCTGTCGTGAGCAATCCCGAGCTTTGGAAATAACGAACTACACAAGCCCGAAATGTTACAGTTTTAGATATCAGGTATAGATTTTGGTGAATTTCCTTAAGACGGGAACACCAATACAATTTTCCTTTCACCTTCCTGGGTCAACAGTGCACCTGCATATGTGGACCACAGGGATTTCACAATATTCCCATAATCCGAAACGGAAATTTTAGCTCAGTATGTAGACGCCCTTCTCCTCCAAAACGTAAGGAGAGAGGAACACTGAGATATCCTCAATGATTCGCGAGGCCTCCCCGCCATCCTGGGACAAAACGTTAACCCAAAATTCTGGGATGATGAAAAGCCGGATGACAATTAAAGCCGCTACGGTGACCTGTGTGAAACGAGAGGTAGAAAGGAAAAAGCTATAGACCAGCTGACAATTCCTATTAGCCCCGATTTAAAACACTTAAGATTGTATTTTAGGACTGTTATGATATTGTCTAAATCACTTGGACAGTTTTGGAACAAAGATCTTCACCATTGTTTTATTTACCAAACAAAGAACACACCTTGGACTGGGACAGTGCTGTTCACACAGGTCATTCCTGAACTAAAAAGGCGCCAGCCGTACAGACATCGAATCCAGAATTGCACTTTGACATTCACGTAGCGGCGATGGACGCTACTATCTCTGCCGATCTAGTACAGGAAAGGCCCGGGAGGCTGGGACCGGCTGCGTCTGCGTCCTCACCCTTACGTCCGACACAACAGGAATATTCCAAATTTGAATGCCACGTACTGGCAGTTTCCGGGGCAATCCAACTTTTTACCTATATATTTGGCCTCAATCCACTAACTGTTTTAGCAGAACTGACACCCCTCCAGTTATTATTAGATGGACGAATAAAAGATGGAATTATTAGTCAGAATCACAATGCCCGATGAGAGTTAACGTGATAAGGTTAGGCCACTCCCGTTAACAGAAGTCTTGTACCCACTTTCCTTGTATACATCAGTAATGCCGGGGAAGCGCTAGAATACCACTTTGTGGCAGCACCGAGTCCCAAGGGACCGATTCTGCCAAAACAAAGGAGGGGTAGTACCCAATAGCACATTAGAAACCAGAGAACAGTAGACAGACACAAAAACCCACTCACACATTGTATAGGCGGATCCTGGATTGATGATGGAGTGAGGGAATCCGGATGTTGCAATCATATGGAGAACAATCAAGGGCAGGTGCTGGAGGTAAGAACATCGAACCTATCCAGTGACATCAACGCTCAGAATGTCTAATGAACAGCAGTAATATTTGTCGTCACCTACCCGGAATATTACCCCCCCCCCCCCCACCCCCACCACATGACATTCTTTCAGACAGCATGTATGTTTCTCAAGTACTGACTGACTGTTCGCCGATATCGGAAGCTGGATGATTTGTGTTAACCAATGAACAGCCTCTCCCGTCAACCACATTAACAAAATATGTAATCGAGAACGCCCAAGGGCATCAAAGTGCTGTAATTAAGGCAATGACTCGCCATTGGCCCTCTCCAGCAAGCAATCTAAGTGCAGATATGTTAGCAAAGCAAGAGGCCAGTGTGTTGTCCATCAGACCATAAGACAAAGGAGCAGAATAAGGCCTTTCGGAACATCGAGTCTGTCCGCCATTAAATCATGGCTGATAGTTTCTCACTCCCATTCTCCTTTTATCTCCTCATAACCCCTGATCCCCTTACTAATCAAGAACCTATTTAATTCTGCCTTAAAGTAACTCAATGATCTGGCCTCCACAGCCTTCTGCGGTAAAGAGTTGCACAGATTCACCACAGTCTGGCTGAGGAAATCCCTCCTCATCTCAGTTTCAAATGTTCGTCCCTTTAGTCTGAGTTGGTGTACTCTGGTTCTAGTTTTTCCTACAAGTGGAAACATGCTCCCCACGTCCGCTGTATCCAGGCCTTGCAGTACCCTGTAAGTTTCAATAAGATTCCCCTCATCCTTCTAATCTCCTATGAGTACAGACCCAGAGTCCTCAACGGTTCCTCATATGACAATTTCTTCAATCCTGAGATAATTCTTGTGAACCTCCTTCGGACCGTTTCCAAGGCCAGCACATCCTTCCTTAGGTACGGGGCCCATAACTGCTCACAATACTCCAAATGGGGCCTGACCAGAGCCTTATACAGCCACATAAATGCAGCCCTGGTCCTGTATTCTAACCCTCTTGACATGAATGCTAACTTTGCATTTGCCTTCCTAACTGCCGACTGAACCTGCACATTGTCCAGGTACGTCAGGATCAAAGTGAGCGACCTATTCAATTCCAAAGTTAAGCGTTGATTTGAAACAGATTAGAGAGGTATCAAACCCGTTCTCATCACCCTTAAAGAAGTACAAGAGCATATTAGCCATCAGTTAGACGGACGAGTTCTTCAAGATGGACGATACATATTGCCAACCCTAGATCGAAACTGGTAATTTATCGATGTATTGAGGATTTAGATCATCATGCAATAGCAACAAGTGTAGAAAGAATGAAAAACTGATGTTGGAGGCATATTTTGGGAAATATATAAAGCATTATATTGAAAAGTGCTTGATATGTGCTCGGAAGCGCATTGACCGATACAATCTAAAGGAGAACTGGCATATACCAGGCGCATAGAGGGACCCTGGCCGAATTTACGAATTCATTGGGTGGATGATTTTGAGCTTTGTTTGAAGGTGGAGGGGGGGGGGGCGGGGGGGGGGGGGAGAGGCGGGACGAGGTTACAAATACATAAGCTAGTAATGATTGCTACGTTGAACAAATGGGTCAAAATAAATGGGTCTTCACAAATAAGAACACATATCAGATCCCAGAAATGTTGACGAATGAAAGGGATAGTGAGAGGGAAGAACTGAGGGAGATCAACATTGGTAGAGAAATGGTGCTGGGAAAACTGATGGGACTGAAAGCAAATAAATTACCGGGGCTTGAGAATCTGCATCCCAGAGTGCGTAAGGAGGTGGCTCTGGAAATATTGGATGCATTGGTGGTCATCTTCCGGGATTCTATTGACTCTGGAACTGTACCTGCAGATTGGAGTGCAGCTCACGTCACTCCGTTATTCAAAAAGGGAGATCGAGAGAAAGCAGGGAATTATAGACCAGTAAGACTAACATCGATAGTGGGGAAAATGCTTGAATCCATTATCAGTGTCTTTATAGCGGAACACTTAGAAATCACTGGCAGGATCAGTCTGATCAGCACGGATATGTGAACGCAAAATCATGCTTGACAAATTTGTTGGAATTTTTTGCAGTGGTAACCAGTACAGTCGACAAGGGGGAGCCAATCGATGTGGTATATTTGGACTTTCAGAAGGCGTTTGACAAAGTCCCACATAAGAGATTATTGTGCGAGATTAAAGCGCATGGGATGGGGGAAATGTATTCAGGTGGATTGAAAAGTGGTTGGCAGAGAGGAAACAAAGAGCAGGAATTAATGGGTCATTTTCAAATTGGCAGGCAGTAGCTAGTGGGGTACCACAGGTATTGGTGCTGGGACTCCAGCTGTTCACAATACATATTAATGATTTGAATGAGGGAACTAAATGTAACATCTCAAAGTTTGCAGATGATATCAAATTAGGTGGGATGGTGAATTGTCACGAGGATGCAGGGCTCCTACAGCAAGATCTGGACAGCGGGGCGACTGGCCAAACCAATGGCAGGTGCAGGATAATTTGGGTAAGTGTTAGGTTATTCATTTTGGAAGCAAAAACAGGAAGTCAGATTAGTACCTGAATGGTTGTAAATTGGGAGAGGGGTGTACGCACCTGGACCTGGGTGTCCTTGTGCACCATTCGCTGAAGGTAACCATGTAGGTGCAGCAGGTGGTAAAGAAGTCTAATGGTATGATCGCCTTCATTGCAAGAGGTTTCGAGTATGGAAGCAGGGATGTGTTGGACACTGTGTCTGATGTAACTTACATTGAACATTCTTTATCCGGTGAATTTCAGACAGATTAAGCTGGTAAAACCGACCCAAGCTCGTGTAAACTGTCAAGCTGTGCACATGTGTTGTTGCTTATTTGTCAAGGGGTTTTTAAGGAAACTTCAAATAACATTGACTGTAACCAATTGAAGCAGTTATATTTAATGGTGCTTCATCGCGATCTGAATGAAGCAATGATCAATGAAATGTGTAAACATCTCCAGGTTAATTTATTCATTCATTCTACCACATGCTTGTTTTTGAATAACTGTTGGGCAGGGTTTGTTCACGGAATCCTTTGCCAGAAGAATTTTTCGTGTGTCCTTGGCAACAATTTCAATCCATGTTCATGGAGTATTCTATCTGGAGATGGACTTCAATCTACAACCTTCTTCTCCGTGCCAGAGCGCTGTGTGTTCAAGTGACACACCGGGGCTTGTGCACAAAACATCCTCGCTGTCATTCCAGTGCAGTAATGAGGAGTGGAAGAGATTACAGAGAGAAGAGGCCATGGAGGGATTTGAAAACAAAATTTAAAACCTCACAAAAATAACACTGAGTTTTCCTGGGAAAAGTGGGTTATTTCTCGAGTGTTATTCCTGGCAGTGAGAACGGTTTCTAAACAATTGAACTTTCATGAGTTGTGAGGGTTACATAATGAATGTGCAAAGAGATACGGATTGATTAAGTGCGTTAGCAAACATTTGCAGATGGAACATAAGGTTGGAAAATGTGTAAACATGTCCAGTTTTAGTCGAACAAATAGATTAATCAGCATCTTATTTCAATTCATACATTTTTCGGAACTCTGAGGTACAGCATGATATTTGTGCCATTTTCCATGAATCACAGAAGGTTAGCCTGGAAGCACAGTCAGTGGTTTGGAAGGTAATGGTATGTTGTGATTTATTACAAGGAGGATCTAATACGGCAGGAGATTTTCTACAGTTGTACAACGCACTGGTCAGACGAACTCAGGAATACCGGGATAAGGGGAATGCGGTCACCAGATTGTATATATGTTACTCACGCCACAGGAACTGCCAGACAAGTTGAGCTCCATCAGGTTTTTATGTTTTATTTCTGGTGTACTGTGTGTAGTTTCCATCTCTTTATAGAAGGAAGATTATAACGGTATTAGATACATGCACAATTAGAGTTAGATAGTGGCCCAGTGATAATAAAACCATCTCGAAATCCAGTGGTTAGCATTGTTGCCTCACACCGCCAGGGACACGGCTTCTATTGCCGGCTTGGGTCACAGTCTGTGCGGAGTCTGCACGTTCCCCCCATATCTGCGTGAGTTTCCTGACGTACAACACTTACATCTCATTACCCCTACCCCAATTTATAATAAATATGGGGGAGTTCCCGCCACTTTATGTTCGGTACAGCACCGCAGATTTACCATTATAGAGGGCATATCAACCTCACCCTCTGGTTTTACACTAAATATCAGCTCTCATTCTCCCACGGTATTTTGATATGCCACACACTCCCATCGTGCATTTCTACCCCTCCACCAGGTTATCTGAGACATCTCACGATCCCCTCCACCCCGCAGCATTGTGGGCTCGAAGTCGGCTGTGGGCGTTGCTGCTCAGCACTATGTGCCTGATGGTTGCAATGTTAAGCCACAGAACAGGAAGAATGGGACACACGGGGTCAGAATGTGGTGCAGATACTCGATGACAATCCAGAAAGGATATATTTGAACGGTGAATGTTAGAATCCTAATAGCGTACCAGTCGGACAATAGGAAATACCAAAACAATGCTCTTGAAACAGCTCAGCATAGCCACTGTTCCGAGATCCACAGCCGCCACTTTCTCAGTGCAATATTTATTGTTCAGCTTCTGACAACAAATGGCAACAAATCGATCAAAGGTGAAAGACACAGTAAACCAGACAGAACTGTCCGTAGCTGCAGAAAGAAAGACAGCATGGATATTACACACAGGCATAGACCACAGGAAATAAAACCGCTCCCAGTAAACAATCGGGATGTGTCTGAATATTAGATCGATAATAATGACCAGTAGATCTGCTGCTGCCATGGCCAGCAGGTAGCGAGTGGCACATCTGGAGAGCCCACACTTCCGAAGTGTCAGGGTCACAATAGTAGCTATGTTAGCTGGAGGGAAGCAAAATAATCAGTGAGATTCTGCTTCTGGATGGAGAGAAAACTGTTAGTTTGACAGAATGATTATTGATCCGTCTCAAATATTAGGTGGGCACGGTATACAGTGGTCAGTACTGTTCTTTCAGAGCTCCAGGCCCAGGTTCGATTCCCGGCTTGGATCACTGGCTTTGCAGAGTATTCACATTCTCGCCGTTTCTGCGCGGGTTTCCTCCGGTGCTTTGATTTCCTCCCACATTCCATTGATGTGCAGCTTAGGTATTTTGGCCGTTCTAAATTGCCCATAATGTCCAAAATGGTATGGAGGGGTTACTGGGTTACGGGTATAGGGTGGAGGCGTGGGCCTGGGCAGCGTACTCTTTCCAAGGCCGGTGTATACTCGATGGGCCGAATGGCCTCCTTCTGCACAGTCAATTCTATGATTGTATGAATCGAGTTACATTCTTAGGTGGTTGCTTTGTAAAGAACACAGACGCTAATGGCTGGAGTGAATTCTTCTGGTGAAAATCTCGATTCTTTGTAGAGGAGTATAAAGAACGTAGGCAGGCGATTAAGAGGGAAATTAGTGGGGATGGGAAGGATCATGATTTGTACTTGGCAAGTAAGATTAACGTGAATCCCAATGCATCTTATTCGTATATAAAAAACATGAGAGTGGCCAGCGAAAGGATTGGACCACTTACGGAGAGTGGGGGTATCTATATGTTGAACAGGAGGACATGTGAATGGGACTAAATGAGTACTTTGCATCAGTGTTCACCAATGAAAAGGACTTTGTGTAAGTTGATTCTTGGATAGGATCTGTGGATAGTCTGGATCTGTTGAAATCAAAAAGAGGAGGTATTGGGTATTTTAAAATATATTAAAGTAGATACGTCTCCTTGGTCGGATGGGATCTACCCCAGAATACTGAGGGAAGAAAGGGAGGAAATTGCTGGGGCCTTAACTGGCATCGTTTTATCCTCATTGGCTGCAGGTGAGATCCGACAGGAATGGAGAATAACTGACGTGGTTCCACTGTTTAAGAAAGGGAGCAGCGATATTCCAGGAAATTGTAGGCCGGTGACCCTTGCGTCGGCAGTAGCTACATTATTGGACAGTATTCTCAGGGAATTGATTGATCTCCATTTGGAAAGAAATTGACCCATTTGCGACAGACAGCATGGTTTTGTGAAGGGGAGGTCGTGCCTCACTAACTTCGCCGAGTTTATTTGAGGAGCTGACAAAGATGATTCAAGAGTGGAGCGCTGTGGATGTTGTATCCATGGATTTAAGTAAAACCTTTGACAAAAGGCGGCACGGTGGCGCAGTGATGAGCGCAACTGCCCAACGACACCGAGGTTCCAGGTTCGATCCCGTCTCTGGGTCACTTTCAGTGTCGAGTTCGCACATGTTTGCGTGGGCGTCACCCCCAAAACGCAAAGATGTGCAGAGTAGGTGATTTGGCCATGGTAAATTGCCCCTTAATTGCAAAAAATGAATTGGGTACCTTATTTAATTTTTTAAAAATCCATTGACGAAGTGCCCCATCGCAGACTGGTAAAAAAGATGAAGTCACACGGGATCTGAGGTGACGTCGTAAGATGGATACAGAACTGGCTCGGTCACGGATGGCAGAGGGTAGCAGTAAAGGGGTGTTTTTCTGAATGGAAGGCAATGGCCAGTGGTGTTGCACAGGGATCAGCGCTGGTGTTGGAGTATATGGGAACGATTTGGAGGAAAATGAAGCTGGTCAGATAAGTACGTTTTTGGGTGACACAAAGTTTGGTGGAGAGGCAGTTGTGTTGAGGATTGTCAGAGGATACAGCAGGTCATATAGAGATTGGATAATTGGATAGGGAAATGGTAAATGGATTTTAATCAGGATAAATGCGAATTAATACATGTTGGTAGATCTAACAAAGAGGGGAAATATGCAGTAAATGGCAAAATTCTTAGAATTAGAGAACGTCAGAGAGACCTGGTCATGCACGCGCACAGATCTTTGAAAGTGGAAACACAAGTGGACAATGTAGTGAAGAAACCAGACAGAATGCTTGTCTTCATTGGATGTGGCACCTCTTATAAATACCAGCAAGTCCTGGGTAGAAACTTGGTAAGGCCGGACATGGAATATTGTGCACAATACTGGACGCCACCTTACCAGAAGGATGTTGAGGGCTTTGGGGAGGGTGCTGAGGAGGTTTACCAGGATTTTGCCTGGTCTGGAGGGTGTTGGCTGTGCGGAGATGCTGAATAGACTGTTTTCATTTGAAAGACGGAGATTGAAGGGTGACCCGATAGAGGTCGACAATATCATGAGGGGCATGGACAGAGTGGATGGGGAGGCACTCTTTCCCAGGGTGGACGAGTCAGGCATCATGGGACATAGGCTTAAGGTCCGTGGGACAAAGTGTAGAGGATATGTGCGAAGCAGGTTTTTAACGCAGATGGTGGTGAGTACCTCGAACACGTTGCCAGGGGAGGTTGTGAAAGCAAATACATTAACGGCGTTCAAAAGGCAACTTGCAAAAAGCATGAATAGGATGGGTATAGAGGGATACGGCACAAGGAAGTGCTGATGGTTTTGGCAAAGGTTGGTATCATGACCGGTACAGGCTTAGAGGGCCGAGTGGCCTGTTCATGTGCTGTATTGTTCTTTGTTCTTTGTTATAACCATGTCTAGGTGATCCCTTCCAAATCATATCCATTTGTATCTATTTGTGCTGTCGACGTATTGCCCTTACAAGGAACATTTCCTCTGATTTCCAAGGCCAGCACATCCTTCCTTAGAGATGTCCAAATCTGCTCACAGTACTCCGAATGCGGCCTTATACAGCCTCAGAATGCCTGGTCTTATTCTAGCCCTCTTGACATGAATGCTAACATTGCACTTGCCTTCTGAACTGTTTTTCAAACTTTTTTTCCAGGGACCCATTTTTAGCAAACGACCAACCTTCGGGACCCACGCCGGCCGGCCTTCGTAACCCAGGAAGGCAGTCATTCGTGACCCACCGTTTTTGCTTACCATTAATGCGAGAGCTGAGCCTGCTTGGTCCTCACAATCTCACTCCAAGCAGGTTCACAGGGGGAGAGGGCTATGCACATTTCGGGTGCAGGATTCAGCCGGGTCCTTTGTGCCGTCTTCATCTTAGTGAGGACGGAAAATCCAACCTCGTACACGGAGGTCGTTGTGAAGGTCAAAAGCAACAAAATGCTTGTTTTACTCAGATCCCGATACTCCTCGGAGTCGCTACTCCAAAATGCTGACAGTTTGATTGACTCGTGCTGTGTTTTTAATGCGCTGTCAAAACTGAGGCGCAGAAGTTCAGTCAGCTTCATTTGGGATCAGTCTATCCAGTCCATCCACACCTTCCTAATGCTGTTTTCTTTGATGTCCCGTCGCAGTGTGGGGAGCATGCAGTGATTTTGACTTTGCATCGCAATTGCCAAACTTTCAATGAGATTTGGAAAGCTGCGATTTCTTCACAGAGCCGAAAGCAATCACCATCATTCTCTTGCTATTTGAGGTTCAGTTCATTTAGAATTGAAAAGATGATAGTCAGCATCCAAATTTCATCAGCAATCGAATTAGCCAGAGAGGACAATTTCTCCAGGAGGAAAGCGTGGAATTCGTACCTCAGTTCGTAAACTCTGAATATCTCCCCTGGTCAGTGATCATTACAGTAACTCTTCAAACGGATGATGTCAACCGTCATTGGGATTGAACGATCGCTGTATCGATTCAATGCTTTAATGTTGCCTCAATGGTCAGCAATACACTTCCAGCCATCCTTCGAGGGCGACGATGTGATGCATTCCCATGGCTCTCATTATATCCCTTGCCAACCGTTGAGTTCAGTGCACGGTGAGACCATGAGGGATATAGACTCTCTCCAGATCACTTGAGTAATGCTTAGGGATGCCCAAAAGATCGATAAAATAGCCTTGTTCATCATCAGTGATCACCGCGCCTGAAGCCGCAGCCATCAGCGATCGCACTTTGACCCCAGGTTTAGGTCCCAACACTCCGGGCCGCACGAGCACTGATGAACGCCGCAACGGCTGGCCCCGTGACCATCCCGACATCTGCCCGCGACCCACCTGCGTGTCCCCACCTCCACTTCGAAAATGCCTGCTTTATATACATTGTATCCGTGTCTGAGGCCAGCGTCAGCTTTAGCTCACTGGCTACTTCACAGCATCAACTTAATTGTAAGTTCAAACTTGTCTCACCGTGGGTGCTGACTGGCGTTTTTAATATTTCCAAAATATATGTTTTGCACCGATAGAAAGCAGATCCAGATTTCTAAATTAGAACTAGGTGTATTTTTGAGCGGTTGCACTACAATTATTTTTCAATGCGCCTTGTACCACGTGTTTACTTTCTGGCTCTCACTGCGGAATCCCAAGTTCGATTCCAGCTCTGCACAATAACTGACCTCTTTGATTTGATTATAGTTATTATTCTCACATTATTAGTTTACAGTAAAAAGGATGGTTTCGTGCATGCTATAGAGAGAATGCATACCGCACATAGGGAAGGAAGGAGCGACTGCAGAATGTAATGTTACAGTTATAGCTCGGGTGTAGAGAAAAGATCAACTTAA
This sequence comes from Scyliorhinus torazame, assembly GCF_047496885.1. NCBI lineage: Eukaryota > Metazoa > Chordata > Chondrichthyes > Carcharhiniformes > Scyliorhinidae > Scyliorhinus > Scyliorhinus torazame. Next base: position 37,372,638 of record NC_092729.1, read on the forward strand.
TACAAGCTTGGTCCATTTAAAAGGCTGGTGGTAGTAGGGAAGAAGCTGTTCTTGAATCGGTTGGTACGTGGACTCAAACTTTGGTATATTTTTACTGACGGAAGAAGGTGGAAGGGAGTATGTCCGCGGTGTGTTGGGTCCTTAATTATGCTGGTTGCCTTTCCAAGGCAGCGGGAATTATAGATACAGTCAATGGATGGGAGGCTGGTTTGCGTGAAGAATTGGGCCACATTCACGACCAATTGTACTTTCCTACGGTCTTGTGAAAAAGCAGGATCCATACCAAGCTGTGATACAACCAGGAAGAATGCATTATATAGTGCATATGTAAAAGTTGGTGAGGGTCGTAACTGACATGCCAAATTTTCTTAGTCTTCTGAGAAAGTAGAGTCTTTGGTGAGCTTTCTTAACTATAGTATCGGTATGGGGGGAACCAGGACAGGTTGTTGGTGACCTGGACACTTAAAGGAGTGAAGCCTTTGTACTTAATTCCCATTGATGTAGACCGGGGCATGTTCTCCACTACGCTTCCTGAAGTCGATGACAATCTCCTTCGTTCTGTTGACATTGAGGGAAAGATTATTGTCGTGTACCAGTTCACCATATTCTCCATCACACTTTGTCAATTATTCACAACTTAAATTGAGGAAAAATGCATTATCGAAATATATTTTATTGATTATCTGATTTTATAATTTAGAAACAATATTGTGTCGTGGGAGAGTGCCTTTAAGAGAGGTTTTTGTCTCATCACATTGCTTCAGTGATGTAATTTTGTGGGTGAAGCTGAGCTGTGGTTATGTGATGTTTTTACTTTCGCTTTCAATTTTGATTGTTGTGGGTTCAGACAGACAAAAGAAGTATTTTGCCCTGTTTATCTATTTTCACTATTAATATCTGACTTGGTAAAAAAAAAACATTGCTTTTAGTTATCTGCTTTGATACATTTTAAAAATATAGTTTTATATCCGGAATGGTTTTAAAACTGCTGGTGAGACGAAATTAAATTCTCAGGAAAAGCCAGTCTTATTCAAGTGAGAAAGCAGACTGCTGGGCCACGGCCTTGACATTTGGTTTTTGTTCATGGGATTTTGATTTGGATTTGGATCAGTTAAGGGGGAATTCATTAAGTATTATACACAGATTACTGTAGCTATACGGTGTCGTTATGATTGCAATTGATAATAATTCTTGCTGTGTTTCTTTATATACACATGTTAACTAAGGTCGTAGAATAAAGCTTGTGTTGATAAAAGTATTTAGGAAGACTGTTGAATCACACCTGAAGGAGTGGCTTTTGTGTTCATCCAAGCCAAATTCAACATAAAGATTGTCGGTCAGTTGGACTTCATAACATTGTTTGGAGTTTCTTAACCCTGGCCTATAACAATTATTTACTCAGGCAAATGTAATAATCCAGTTTGTGTTTTGTACATGATACGTTCCACATATCAACAAAAGCACTCAAGTAGTTCGACACCATCCTGGACCAAGTATCCCACTTGATTGCTCCCCCTTCCAGAAACATTCAATCCCTGCACCTCAAACGCACTGTGGCAGCCCTGTTCACCATCCCAAAATGCACTGCAGTAACTCACCAAGGTTCCTGAGATATCAACTTCGAAACGCACGACCACTATCATCTTGAAGGACAAGAACTCCTTAAAAGCACGTTTGGTGTACCCACACCTCACGGACAGCAGCGGATCAACAAGGAAGCTCACCGTCACCTACTGAAGGGCAATTCGGGATGGGAATTAAATGCTGCCCGAACCAGAAACTCGCAAATCCCGTAAAAGTGACCTTTTTATAGCATTGCTGCTTTGAATTTCTGCGACATGGGATGAACTGGTTTCCATTATTACGGTAGAGTCCATCATATAACTTCTGCTTCAGAGGAACCTGGATCTAAGGTATTTCTAACAGCATGAATCCAGGAAAACAGAAACAATGTGGTTGCGGCAGTAAGGTGGAACGGAGTGGCGTGCAATCTATAATGGATTTAAACACTCTCTCCCCTTTCTCTCTTTAACACTCTCCTTTGTTCTGTTTCTGTTTTGTATCTCTTGGTTTCGGGTGAAGACTTAAGTTGAGCAGAATAGTGTTCCATATTTTCTGTTCAGTACGACATATTTTGCGACTTTGTTACTTTGTGGAATTATTGCAAATATGAAGAATAATTGGCAGTACATAACACGAAAGGAGGGTATTTGCTTCATCATTACTGTGTCTGTGCCCATCATTACTGTTATACAGACACATGGTCAGAACATTGAATATAGGAGTTTGGAAGCCTTGTTGAATTTGTACAAGACATAAGTAAGTCTACAATTGGAATACTGTGTGCAGTTCTGGTCTCACTATTATAGAGATGATATTATTAAACTAGAAATAGTGCAGAAACGTTTTACAAGGACGCTACCGGAAATTGATAGTTTGAGTTATAAGGTGTGTTTGGTAGGCTGGGACATTCTCCCCTGGAGTGTAGGAGGCATAGGGGTGAAATTCTCGAGGTCTATAATGTTAATAGGGCAGAGGTAATGTACATCGTCAACATATTTCCCAAAGATAGCGGAGTGCAAAACAAGAGGGCAGAGGTTTAAAGTTAGAGGGGAGCATACAAAAGGGTCCAGAGAGTAATTTCTTCACAAATAGTGTGCTGAATGTCTGGACCGAGTTGTCAGAGGAAGTAATAAAGCGGATACAATGTTGTCTTATTAAGGGGATCAGGGCTTATGGGGAGAGTGCAGAAGAAAGGGGATGAGAAAATATCAGCATTATTTAATGGCGGAGGTGACTCGATGGGCCGAGTGGCCTAGTTCTGCGCCTATGTCTTATGGTTTTTTGGTGTTATGGTCTTTAAAAAAGCATTTCGAGAGATATACCCGAAAAATTGGTATGGAGGGATGTTGGCCAAATGTTGGCAATTGAGACAAGCCTCCTGTTAATCACGGCGACATGAATAATTTGGGCTGAAGGGCCTGTTTCCATGCGGTAAATCTCTGTGACTCTGTGACACTATCCCACCTTCCAGCTCTGCAACGTTGCAGATTCGAGCTCTCCCTCTCTATTTCCAAGTGATTTTGAAATTTTGCTGTGGGTGTCTGCCTCTGTCATTCTCATGGACAATGGTCCCTGAGTGAATGAAAGGATCTGACGAACATCAGGAAATGACATTGAGGCAGAAGCTCAGCTGTGATCAAACTGAATGTTGGGGCAGGAGTGACTGGCCGTGTAGTCTCACTATGTTGTCATTTGTTATCAGTTCCAGTTGCCATGGCACTCGCAGATGAATAGAACTGCGAAATAAGATTTTTAAGTTACATGTTTCCAACAATTATTTCAATGTCCTGGGATACAGTTCAATTATCTGGTCTGCACTGCCTGTGAGATTGGTGGAGGCAGATACAACAGTGGCTTTCAAATGTCAAAGTCAGAAACGACAGCAATCAAATGCATGCCTCTGGGGAAAGGTCGGTCGAGTGGGATTGAATGATCTGCTAATCTAAAGAACCGCTGAGATTAAACGGAATGAATGTCCTCTGCCGGTACTTCGCGCCCTTATAAGTTTTAGGTCACGTCTGGCTGTGAGGTGATGTGCAGCGACACCTGGAGTTTCCCCTCGATGTCACCCACCACGGCGAGTATAATCACGGTAATCCTTCATATACAATGTGTCCACACTGCAAGCCAGCGTCAGCGTTAGCTCATTGGTTACTTCGCAGCATCAATTTACCTGTAAGTTCGAGCCTGTCTCACCGTGGGCGCTGCCTGGCGTTTTAATATTTCCAAAACATGTGTGTTGTATAAATAAAACAGCAGACATTTATAATTATAGGTAAGTGTATTTTGTTTAGAGGTTGCATTAATTGTTTTAAAATTCGGCTAGCGCCACGTGTTTGCTCTCTGATCTCACAATGTGGAAACCCTAGTTCGATTCCAGCTCTGGACAAAAACTGACGTATCACACTTTGCCAATTACTCACTCCCTAAATGGAGGAAAGGAGCATTAACGATTATCTATTATGCATGTTTTGAAATTGATGAACAAGATTGTTTAAGCAGGCGAATTGATTAATCCATTTTTTTCCCGTGAAGCGCTGTTCCCCAGATCTCCAAGAACACTCAGGTAGTTCGAAAACAACCAGGACCAAGCAGTGCGCTTGATTGCTCCTCCTGCCACAGGCATTCAATCCCTCCGCCACAGACATCCCAAAATGCACCGCAATAAGTCCACAAAGTTCCTCAGGCAATTGTTCCTTCGACAGCAACTCCCATAACTACGACCACTATCATTTTGAAGAACTAGACAAACCCCTACTTCGAAAAATTTACCAACTGGAATTTCCCTCCAAACCACTCACCACTCCCACTTGGAACCAGATAAACGTTCCTTCACGGAAACGGGGGAAAAATCATTTAGCTGCCTCCCTTAAAGCACGCTGGGTGTACCCAAAAATCACGGTCTGCAATGATTCAAGAAAGCAGCTCACCACCACCTTCTGAAGGGCAACTGGGAATGGGCAATAAATTCTGTCCCAACCATCAACTCTCACATCCAGTAAAAATGATATTTTTAATGCATTGGTGATTTGAATTTCTGGGGCCTGTGATGAATTGTTCTCCATTCTTAAACAATAAACATCGATTACCCAGTTCATTTTTTCCAATTAAGGGGCAATTTAGCGTGGCCAATCCCCCTACCGTGCACATCAGTGGGTTGTGGGGGGGGGAGGGGGGGGGACCCACGCACAAAACGGGAAGAATGCGCCAACTCCACATGGGCAGCGACCCAGAGCTGGAATCGAACCTGAGAACGCGACGCCTTCAGGCAACAGTACTAACCACTGCGCCAACGTGCTGTCGCTGATCCGAAGCTTCTACCTCGGAGGAAACTGGATCTCAGGTATTTCTAACAGCATGAATCCCGGAAGACAGAAACAATGTGCTTACTGCAGTCAGGTGGAACTGAGTGGTGTGCAATGTACTCTAGCGTTAAATGGTCTCTTCCCCTTTCTCTCTTTACCACCCTCCTTCATTCTGTTTCTGTTTTGTTTCTATTGGTATCGGGTGACGATTTGATTTGCTGTGGGACTATTGAGCAAGATATTCTCTCCACCTTTTTCGAGGCAGGCGCATTCTGTGACTTTGTTGCTTTTTGGAACCACTGCAAACATGATGAATAATTGGAAATTCACAACACTGAAGGAGGCTCTTTGTTCCACAATTACTGTGTCTGTGCCCATTATTACTATTATACAGATACATGGCCAGATAATTGAACACAGGAGTTGGGATGTCTTCCTGAAGTTCTACAAGACGTTGGGAAGACCACACTTGGAATACTGTGTACAGTTCTGGTCACCCTAATATAGAAACGATATTATTAACCTAGAAAGAGGGCAGAAAAGATTTGCTAGGCTGCTACCGGATTTGATGGTTTGAGTTATAAGGAGCTGTTTAAACTGGAATATTTTTCTTGGAGCCTAGGGTTGATCTTGACGACGGCTATAAAATAATGGGGGGCATGGATCAGGTAGATTATCCCAAAGGTAGTGGAATCCAAAACTAGAGCGCGTAGGTTTAAGGTGAGAGGGGAGAGATACAAAACAGTCCAGACGAACAATTGTTTCACACAGAGGGTGGTGAGTGTCTGGAACGAGCTGGCAGAGGCAGCAGTAGAGGCGTGTACAATTCTGCCTTTCAAAAAGCATTCAAATAGTTATATGTGTTCCCCGACTGGAAGGGGAACACTTCAGCAGTAAAGGGCATTCAGCCTCTGATCTCCGGGTAAGCGTTCTCCAAGGCGGCCTTCAGGACCCGCGACAACGCAGAATCGCCGAGCAGAAACTTATAGCCAAGTTCCGCACACATGAGTGTAGCCTCAACCGGGACCTGGGATTCATGTCGCATTACATTCATCCCCCACCATCTGGCCTGCGAAATCCTACCAACTGTCCTGGCTTGGTACAATTCACACCTCTTTGACCTGGGGTTACCCCATCTCTGGATCTGTAAAGATTTAATCACCTGCTAATGCTCGCATTCCAAGCATTGTTTGGCATCTTTGAATTTGTCTATATATGTGTTTCTGGAACAGACCTCTTCATTCACCTGAGGAAGGAGCAGCGCTCCGAAAGCTAGTGACATCGAAACAAACCTGTTGGACTTTAACCTGGTGTTGTAAGACTTCGTACTGTGCTCACCCCAGTCCAACGCCGGCATCTCCACATAATGATTTCAGTGTCCTGGGATATTGTTCAATTATCTGGTCTGCTCTGCCTGTGAGATTGGTGGAGGCAGATACAACAGTGGCTTTCAAATGTCAATGCCAGAAACGACAGGACATAAATTCATGCCTCTGTGGAAAGGTCGATCGAGTGGATTGAATGAATCGCTGATCTAAAGAGCCACTAAGCTTAAATGGAATTAATGTCCTCCGTCGGTACTTCACGCACTTTTATGTTTTTGGTCACGTCTGGCTGTGAGGTGATGTGCATCAACAGCTGGAGATTCCCCTCAATATTACCCACAACGGCGAGTCTGATCACAGTAATCCTTTATATACAATGAGTCCACACTGGACGTCAGTGTCAGCTTTAGCTCACTGGTTACTTCAAAGCATTAATTGAATTGCAAGTTCTCACCGAGGGCCCTATCTGGCGGTTTTAATATTTCCAAAACACGTGTGTTGCATAAATAAAAGCAGCAGCACATTTATCATTTGAAGTTGGTGTATTTTGTTTAGAGGTTGCATTGATCTGTTTTGAAAAGAGGCTTGTGCAACGTGTTTACTTTCTGATCTCACACTGCAGAAACTCAAGTTCGGTTCCAGCTCTGTACAATATCTGACCTATCACACTCTGTTAATTACTCACAATCTAAATGGACGGAAAGAGCATTAACGATTATCGATTATACATTTTTTAAAATTTCGGAACAAGATTGTCTGCGCAGGCAAATTGATTAATCCATTCTTTTCCACGTGAAACGCTGATCCCCAGATCTCCAAGAACACTCACTGAGTTCGAAAGCTTCCAGCACCAAGCTTGTCGCTTGATTGCTCCTCCTGCCACAAACATTCAATCTCTCCGCCACAGCCATTCCAAAACGCACCGCAATAACTCAACAAAGTTCCTTCGACAGCACCTTCCAGACGTACGACCACTAACATTTTGAAGAACTAGAAAAGCCCCGACTTGGGAAAATCTCCAACCTGATCTTCTCCTCCAAATCACTCACCGCTCCCACTCGGAACCATATTAACGTTGCTTCACGGTAACGGGGAAAAAAGAAAATAATTTAGCTTCCTCCATGAAGGCACGTTGGGTGTACCCAACCATCAACGGCCTGCAACGCTTCAAGAAAGCAGCTCACCACCAACTTCTTGAGGGCAACTAGGGATGGGCAATGAATTCTGTCCTAACCAGCAACTCTCACATCCAGTAAAAATTGTCGTTTTAAAGCATTGGTGCTTTGAATTCCTGGGGACTGGGATGACTCCAATCTTGAAACAATAATATCGGATACCCAATTCATGTTTTCCAATTAAGGCGCAATTTAGCGTGGCCAATCCACCTACTCGGCACATCATTGGGTTGTGGGGGCATAACCCACGCAAATACAGGAAGAATGTGCAAACTCCACACGGACAGTGACCCAGTGCCAGGATAGAAACAGAGAACTCGACGCCGTGAGGCAGCAGTGCTAGCCACTGCGCATCCGTGCTGCCCATTTGTCATTCTAACGGTGGAATGAATCATGTAACTTCTGCTTCTGAGGAAACTGGATCGAGGTATTTCTAACAGCATGAATCCTGGAAGATAGAAACAATGTGCTTGCTGCAGGAATGTGGAAGGGAGTGGTGTGCAATGTATCCAGCAGCAAACGCTCTTTCCTCCTTTCTCTCTTTCCCACTCTCCTTTATTCTGTTTCTGTTTTGTTTCGATCGGTAGCGGGTGAAGGTGTGATTTGCTCTTGAGCAAGGTCTCTTGAGCAAGATATCCTTCTACATCTTATTCCAGTCAGTCACATTCTGCGACTTTTTTGTTTTTTGCACCACTATAAACATCCTGAATAATTGGAAATTCACAACGCTGAAGGAGGCTCTTTGTTCCACAATTCCTGTGTCTGTGCCCATTGTTACAATGATCTAGTTACATGGTCAGATAATTGAATACAGGAGTTGGGATGTCTTGCTGAAGTTGTACAAGACATTGTGAAGGACATACTTGGAATACTGTGTACAGTTCTGGTCACCGTAATATAGAAAGAGGGCAGAAAAGATTTGCTCGGCTGCTACCGGACTTGACAATTTGAGTTATAAGGAGCGGCTGGATAGACTGGAACATTTTTCTTGGAGGCTAGCGGTGATCTTGACGTCGGCTATAAAATAATGAAGGGCATTGATGAATTAGATTTTCCCAAAGGTAATAGAATCCAAAACAAGAAGGCATAGGTTTAACGTGAGATGGGAGAGATTCAAAAGGTCCAGAGGAACAATTGTTTCACACAGAGGGTGGTGAGTGTCTGGGACGAACTGGCAGAGACAGCAGTAATAGAGGCGTATACAATTCTGCCTTTAAAAAGCATTTAGATAGTTATATGGAGAAGATGGGTATAGAGGAATATGACCAAATGTGGGCAATTGGACAGGGCTTGTGCAGTAAAAACTGGGAGGCATGGACAAGTTAGGCCGAAGGGCCCATTTCCATGCTGTAAACTTCGATGACTCTATGACCTCTCCCACCTTCCAGATCTGTGTCGCTGCAGATTCGGGCACACCATCTAATGTCCAAATCGGTTTGAAATTTTGCTGTGGGTGTCTGCCTCGATTTATCTTAACGTCAGTGGACTTTGAGGGAATGAAAGTATCTGAGAAACAGGCAGGAATTGACATTGAGGCAGAAGCTCAGCTGTGATCAAACTGAATGTTGGGGTAGGAGTGAGTGGCCCTGTTATAATTTTCTATCAGTTCCAGTTGCCACAGCGCTCGCAGCTCGCAGGTCAATATAACTGCCAGGTAAGATTTTTAAGTTACATCTTTCGAACAATTATTTCAATGTTCTGCGACACAGTTCAATTATCTGGTCTGCACTGCCTGTGAGATTGGCGGAGGCAGATACAACAATGACTTTCGAATTTCAATGCGAGAAACAACAGCAATCAAATGCATGCCTGTGGGGAAAGGTCGATCGAGTGGGATTGAATGAACCGCTAATCTAAAGAGCCACTGAGGTTAAACGGAATGAATGTCCTCCATCATTACTTCATGCACCTTTAAATTTTTGGTCACGTCTGGCTGTGACGTGATGTGCAGCGACACCTGGAGTTTCCCCTCAATGTTACCCACCACGGCGAGTTTGATGACGGTAATCCTTTATATACAATGTGTCCGTGCTTGACGTCCGCGTCAGCTTTAGCTCACTGGTTACTTCACAGCATCAACTTTCGAGTTAGTTCGAGCCGGTCTCACCGTGGGCGCTGCCTGGCGTTTTTTATATTTCCAAAACATGAGTCGTGCATAAATAAAAACAGCAGCGCATTTATAATTAGGAGTCGGTTTATTTTGTCACAGGCTGCATTGATCTGTTTAAAAAGCAGCTTCTGCCACGTGTTTACTTTCTGGGCTCGCGCTGCGGAAACCCGAGTTCGATTCCAGCTCTGTACAATAACTGACCTGTCACACTTTGCCAATTACTCACTACCTAAATGGAGGAAAAGAGCATTAACGATTATCTAGTATACATTTTTTGAAATTTCGGAACGAGATTGTTTACGCAGGCAAATTGATTAATCCACTATTTTCACGTGAAGCGCTGTCCCCCAGATCTCCAAGAACACTCAGGTAGTTCGAAAGCATCCAGGACCAATCAGTGTGCTTGATTGCTCCTCCTGCCACAAGCATTCAATCCCTCCGCCACAGACATCCCAAAATGCACCGCAATAACTCAACAAAGTTCCTCAGGTAATTGTTCCTTCGGCAGCACCTTCCAGACATGCGACCACTGTCATTTTGAAGAACTAGACAAGCCCCTACTTGGGAAAATCACCAACTGCAATTCCCCCTCCAAATCACTCACCACTCCCACTAGGAACCATATTTACGTTCCTTCACGGGAACAGGGATTTTTATTTCGGTTTAAGGTGAGAGGGGAGAGATACAAAACGGTCCACAGGAGCAATTGTATCACACAGAGGGTGGTGAGTGTCTGGAACGAGCTGGCAGAGGCAGTAGTAGAGTCGTCTACAATTCTGTCTTTAACAAGCATTTAAATAGTTTTATGGAGAAGATGGGTGCAGAGGAACATGGCCAAATGTGGGCAATTGGACAGGCTTTGTGTAGTAAAAACTGGGCGACATGCACAAGTTAGGCCGAAGGAGCTAGTTCCATCATGTAAACGTCTATGACTCTATAACCTGTCCCACCTTCCAGCTCTGCCTCGCTGCAGATTCGAGCACTCCATCTATATGTCCAAATCAGTTTGAATGTCTGCCTCCATTTTTCTTAGCGACAGTGAACTTTGAGGCAATGAAAGTATCTGAGGAATAGACAGGAAATGACATTGAGGCAGAAGCTCAACTGTGATCAAACTGAATGTTGGGACAGGAGTGAGTGGTCATGTCGTCTCCCTATGTTGTCATTTGCTCTCAGTTCCAGTAGCCACAGCACTCGCAGATGAATATAACTGCGAGATAAGATATTTAAGTTACATCTTTCCAACAATTATTTCAATGTTCTGGGATATAGTTCAATTATCTGGTCTGCACTGCCTGTGAGATTGGTGGAGGCAGATACAACAATGACTTTCGAATTTCAATGCGAGAAACAACAGCAATCAAATGCATGCCTGTGGGGAAGGGTCGATCGAGTGGGATTGAATGATCCGCTAATCTAAAGAGCCACTGAGATTAAACGGAATGAATGTCCTCCGTTGTTACTTCACGCACTTTTAAAGTTTTGGTCACGTCTGGCTGTGAGGTGATGTGCAGCGACACCTGGAGTTTCCCGTCAATGTTACCCACCACGGTGAGTCTTATCACGGTAATCCTATATAGACAATGTGTCCGTGCTTGACGTCAGCGTCAGCTTTAGCTCACTGGATACTTCACAGCATCAACTTCCGATTAAGTTCGACCCTGTCTCACCGTGGGCGCTGCCTGGCGTTTTTATATTTCCAAAACATGTGTGGTTCATAAATAAAAGCAGCAGCACATTTATAACGAGAAGTCGGTGTAATTTGTTACACGTGTTTACTTTCTGGCCTCTTGCTGCGGAGACCCGAGTTCGATTCCAGCTCTGTACAATAACTGACCTGTCGCACTTTGCCAATTACTCACTACCTAAATGGAGGAAAAGAGCATTAACGATGATCTATTATACATTTTTGAAATTTCGGAACAAAATTGTTTACGCAGGCAAATTGATTAATCCATTTTTTTCCCGTGAAGCGCTGTTCCCCAGATCTCCAAGAACACTCGGGTAGATCAAAAGCTGGAGTGTGGGGGTGGAGGTTGTGATACTTGTGTGTGTGTGTGGGTGGAGGGGGTGATACTGGGGTGTGAGGGTGGAGGGTGTGATACTGGGGTGGGGGTGGAGGGTGTGATACTGGGGTGTGGGGGTGAGGGTGTGATACTGGGGTGAGGGTGGAGGCTGTGATACTGGGGTGGGAGTGGAGGGTGTGATAATGGGGTGTGCGGGTGGAGGGTGTGATACTAGGGTGTGGGGGTGGAGGGGGTGATACTGGGGAGGGGGTGGAGGGTTTGATACTGAGGTGTGGGGGTGGAGGGTGTGGTACTGGGATGTGGGGGTGGAGGGTGTGATACTGGGGTGTGGGGGTTGAGGGTGTGATAATGGGGTGTGGGGGTGGAGGGTGTGATACTTGGGTGTGGGGGTGAGATACTGGGGTGGGGGTGGAGGGTGTGATACTGGGGTGGGGGGTGAAGGTTGTGATACTGGGGTGTGGGGGTGGAGGGTGTGATACTTGGGTGTGGGGTGGAGGGTGTGATACTGGGGTGTGGGGGTGGAGGGTGTGATAATGGGGTGTGGGGGTGGAGGGTGTGATACTTGGGTGTGGGGGTGGAGGGTGTGATACTGGGGTTTGGGGGTGAGGATGTGACACTGAGGTGTGGGGGTGGAGGGTGTGATACTGTGGTGAGGGGGTGAAGGTTGTGATACTGGGGTGTGGGGGTGAGGGTGTGATACTGGGGTTTGGGGGCGAGGGTGTGATACTGGGGTGTGGGGGTGGAGGGTGTGATACTGGGGTGTGGGGGTGGAGGGTGTGTTTTTACTGGGGTGAGGGGGTGAAGGTTGTGATACTGGGGTGTGGGGGTGGAGGGTGTGATACTTGGGTGTGGGGGTGAGGGTGAGATACTGGGGTGGGGGTGGAGGGTGTGATACTGGGGTTTGGGGGTGGGGGTGTGATACTGGGGTGTGGGGGTGGAGGGTGTGATACTGGGTTGTGGGGGTGGATGGTGTGATAATGTGGTGTGGGGGTGGAGGGTGTGATACTTGGGTGTGGGGTTGAGGGTGAGATACTGGGGTGGGGGTGGAGGGTGTGATACTGGGGTGTGCGGGTGGAGGGTATGATACTTGTGTGTGTGTGGGTGGAGGGTGTGATACTGGGGTGGGGGTGGAGGGTGCGATACTGGGGTTTGGGGGTGGAGGGTGTGATACTGAGTTTTGGGGGTGGAGGGTGCGATACCGGGGTGTGGGGGTGGAGGGTGTGATACTGGGGTGTGGGTGTTGGAGGGTGTGATACTGGTATGTGGTGGTGGAGGGTGTGATACTGGGGTGTGGGAGTGGAGGGTGTGATACTGGGTTGTGGGGGTGGAGGTTGTGATTATGGGGTGTGGGGGTGGAGGGTGTGATACTTGGGTGTGGGGTGGAGGGTGTGATACTGGGGTGTGCGTGGAGTGTGTGATACTGGGGTGTAGGGGTGGGGTCTGTGATGCTGGGGTGTGGGGGTGGAGGTTGTGATACTGGGGTGTGGGGGTGGAGGGTGTAATACAGGAGTGTGTGGGTGGAGGGTGTGATGCTGGGGGGTGGGGGTGGAGGGTGAGATACTGGTGTGTGATGTTGGAGGGGGTGATACTGGGTTGTGGGGGTGGAGGGTGTGATACTGGGGTGTGACGGTGGAGGTAGTGATACTGGGGTGTGGGTGTTGGAGGGTGTGGTACTGGTATGTGGTGGTGGAGGGTGTGATACGGGTGTGGGAGTGGAGGGTGTGATACTGGGGTGTGGGAGTGGAGAGTGTGATACTGGGATGTGGGGGTGGAGTGTGTGATACTGGGGTGTGGGGGTGGAGGGTGTGATACCGGGGTGTGGGGGTGGAGGGTGTGATACTGGGGTGTGGGTGTTGGAGGGTGTGATACTGGTATGTGGTGGTGGAGGGTGTGATACTGGGGTGTGGGAGTGGAGGGTGTGATACTGGGGTGTGGGAGTGGAGGGTGTGATACTGGGGAGTGGGATTGGAGTGTGTGATACTGGGGTGTGTGGGTGGAGGCTGTGATACTGGGGTGTGGGGGTGGAGGGTGTGATACTGGGGTGTGGGGTGTAGGGTGTGATACTGGGGTGTGGGGGTGGAGGGTGTGATACTGGTGTTTGGGGGTGGAGGGTGTGATACTGGAGAGTGGGGGTGGAGGGTGTGATACTGGGGTGTGGGCGTGGAGTGTGTGATACTGGGGTGTAGGGGTGGAGTCTGTGATACTGGGGTGTGGGGGTGGAGGGTGTGATACTGGGGTGAGGGGGTGGAGGGTGTGATACAGGAGTGTGTGGGTGAAGGGTGTGATGCTGGGGTGTGGGGGTGGAGGGTGTGATACTGGAGTGTGGGGGTGGAGGGTGTGATAATGGTGTGTGAGGCTGGAGGGTGTGATACTGGGGTGTTGGGGTGGAGGGTGTGATACTGGGGTGTGGGTATGGAGGGTGTGATACTGGGTTGTGGGGTGCAGGGTGTGATACTTGGGTGTGGGAGTGGAGGGTGTGATACTGGGACGTGGGGGGCAGGGTGTGGGGGTGGAGCGTGTGAAACTGGGGTGAGAAGGTGGAGGGTGTGATACTGGCGTGTGGGGGTGATACTGAGACGTGAGGGGCAGGGTGTGATACTGGGGTGTGGAGGTGGAGGGGGTCATACTGGGGTGTGCGGGTGGAGGGTGTGATACTGGGGTGTGTGGGTGGAGGGTGTGATACTGGGGTGAGGGTGGAGTGTGTGATACTGGGGTGTGGGGGTGGAGGGTGTGATACTGGGGTGTGGGTGTGGTGTGTGATACTGGTATGTGGGGGTGGAGGGTGTGATACTGGGGTGTGGGGGTGGAGGGTGTGATACTGGGGTGTGCGGGTGGAGGGTGTGATACTGGGGTGTGGTGGTGGAGGTTGTGATACTGGGATGGGGTGGAGGGTGTGATACTGGGGTGGGGTGCAGGGTGTGATACTGGGGTTTAGGGGTGGAGGGGGTGATTCTGGGGTATGTGGGTGGGGGGGGCGATCCTGGGGTTTGGGGGTGGAGGGTGTGATACTGGAGTGTGGGAGTGGAGGGTGTGATACTGGGGTGTGGTGGTGGAGGGTGTGATACTGGGATGGAGGTGGAGGGTGTGATACTGGGGTGGTGGTTCAGGGTGTGATACTGGGGTTTGGGGTGGAGGGGGTGATACTGGGGTATGGGGGTGGAGGGTGTGATACTGGGGTGGTGGTGGAGGGTGTGATACTGGGGTGTGGGGGTGGAGGGTGTGATACTGGGATGTTGGGCTGGAGGGTGATACTGGGGTGTGGGGGTGGAGGTTGTGATACTTGTGTGTGTGTGCGTGGAGGGGGTGATACTGGGGTGTGAGGGTGGAGGGTGTGATACTGGGGTGGGGTTTAGGGTGTGATACTGGGGTGTGGGGGTGAGGGTGTGATACTGGGGTGAGGGTGGAGGCTGTGATATTAGGGTTGGGGTGGAGGGTGTGATAATGGGGTGTGCGAGTGGAGGGTGTGATACTGGGGTGTGGGGGTGGAGGGGGTGATACTTGGGTATGGGGGTGGAGGGTGTGATACTGGGGTGGTGGTGGAGGGTGTGATACTGGGGTGTGGGGGTGGAGGGTGTGATACTGGGATGTTGGGCTGGAGGGTGATACTGGGGTGTGGGGGTGGAGGTTGTGATAATTGTGTGTGTGTGCGTGGAGGGGGTGATACTGGGGTGTGAGGGTGGAGGGTGTGATACTGGGGTGGGGGTGGAGGGTGTGATACTGGGGTGTGGGGGTGAGGGTGTGATACTGGGGTGAGGTTGGAGGCTGTGATATTAGGGTGGGGGTGGAGGGTGTGATAATGGGGTGTGCGAGTGGAGGGTGTGATACTGGGGTGTGGGGGTGGAGGGGGTGATACTTGGGTGTGGGGTGGAGGGTGTGATACTGGGGTGTGGGGGTGGAGGGTGTGATAATGGGATGTGGGGGTGGAGGGTGTGATACTTGGGTGTGGGGGTGAGGGTGAGATACTGGGGTTGGGGTGGAGGGTGTGATACTGGGGTTTGGGAGTGAGGGTGTGATACTGGGGTGTGGGGGTGGAGGGTGTGATACTGGGGTGTGGGGGTGGAGGGTGTGATACTGGGGTGAGGGGATGAAGGTTGTGATACTGGGGTGTGGGGGTGGAGGGTGTGATACTTGGGTGTGGGGGTGAGGGTGAGATACTGGGGTGGGGGTGGAGGGTGTGATACTGGGGTTTGGGGGTGGGGGTGTGATACTGGGGTGTGGGGGTGGAGGGTGTGATACTGGGTTGTGGGGGTGGAGGTTGTGATTATGGGGTGTGGGGGTGGAGGGTGTGATACTTGGGTGTGGGGTTGAGGGTGAGATACTGGGGTGGGGGTGGAGGGTGTGATACTGGGGTATGGTGGTGGAGGGTGTGATACTGGGGTGTGGGGGTGGAGGGTGTGATACTGGGGTGTGGGTGGAGGGTGTGATACTGGGGTGGGGGTGGAGGGTGTGATACTGGGGTGTGCGGGTGGAGGGTATGATACTTGTGTGTGTGTGGGTGGAGGGTGTGATACAGGGGTGGGGTTGGAGGGTGCGATACTGGGGTTTGGGGTTGGAGGGTGTGATACTGAGTTTTGGGGGTGGAGGGTGCGATACCGGGGTGTGGGGTGGAGTGTGTGATACTGGGGTGTGGGTGTTGGAGGGTGTGATACTGGTATGTGGTGGTGGAGGGTGTGATACTGAGGTGTGAGAGTGGAGGGTGTGATACTGGGGTGTGGGAGTGGAGGGTGTGATACTGGGGTGTGGGGGTGGAGTGTGTGATACTGGGGTGTGGGGGTGGAGGCTGTGATACTGGGGTGTGGGGGTGGAGGGTGTGATACTGGGGTGTGGGGTGGAGGGTGTGATACTGGGGTGTGGGGGTGGAGGGTGTGATATTGGTGTTTGGGGGTGGAGGGTGTGATACTGGAGTGTGGGGGTGGAGGGTGTGATACTGGGGTGTGGGCGTGGAGTGTGTGATACTGGGGTGTTGGGGTGGAGTCTGTGATACTGGGGTGTGGGCGTGGAGGGTGTGATACTGGGGTGTGGGGGTGGAGGGTGTGATACAGGAGTGTGTGGGTGGAGGGTGTGATGCTGGGGGGTGGGGGTGGAGGGTGAGATACTGGTGTGTGATGTTGGAGGGGGTGATACTGGGTTGTGGGGGTGGAGGGTGTGATACTGGGGTGTGACGGTGAGCGAGTGATACTGGGGTGTGGGTGTTGAAGGCTGTGATACTGGTATGTGGTGGTGGAGGGTGTGATACTGGGGTGTGGGAGTGGAGGGTGTGATACTGGGGTGTGGGAGTGGAGGGTGTGATACTGGGGTGTGGGGTTGGAGTGTGTGATACTAGGGTGTTGGGGTGGAGGGTGTGATACCGGGGTGTGGGGGTGGAGGGTGTGATACTGGGGTGTGGGTGTTGGAGGGTGTGATACTGGTATGTGGTGGTGGAGGGTGTGATACTGGGGCGTGGGAGTGGAGGGTGTGATAATGGGGTGTGGGAGTGGAGGGTGTGATATGGGGTGTGGGGGTGGAGTGTGTGATACTGGGGTGTGGGGGTGGAGGCTGTGATACTGGGGTGTGGGGGTGGAGGGTGTGATACTGGGGTGTGGGGTGGAGGGTGTGATACTGGGCTGTGGGGGTGGAGGGTGTGATACTGGTGTTTGGGGGTGGAGGGTGTGATACTGGAGTGTGGGGGTGGAGGGTGTGATACTGGGGTGTGTGCGTGGAGTGTGTGATACTGGGGTGTAAGGGTGGAGTCTGTGATACTGGGGTGTGGGGGTGGAGGGTGTGATACTGGGGTGTGGGGGTGGAGGGTGTGATACAGGAGTGTGTGGGTGTAGGTTGTGATGCTGGGGTGTGGGGGTGTAGGGTGTGATACTGGAGTGTGGGGGTGGAGGGTGTGATAACGGTGTGTGAGGCTGGAGGGTGTGATTCTGGGGTGTTGGGGTGGAGGGTGTGATACTGGGGTGTGGGTGTGGAGGGTGTGATACTGGGGTGTGGGGTGCAGGGTGTGATACTGGGGTGTGGGAGTGGAGGGTGTGATACTGGGACGTGGGGGGCAGGGTGTGTACTGATGTGTGGGGGTGGGGCGTGTGATACTGGGGTGAGAAGGTGGAGGGTGTGATACTGGCGTGTGGGGGTGATACTGAGACGTGAGGGGCACGTGTGGTACTGGGGTGTGGAGGTGGAGGGGGTGATACTGGGGTGTGCGGGTGGAGGGTGTGATACTGGGGTGTGGGGGTGGAGGTTGTGATACTGGTATGGGGTGGAGGGTGTGATACTGGGGTGGGGTTGCCGGGTGTGATACTGGGGTTTAGGGGTGGAGGGGGTGATTCTGGGGTATGTGGGTGGAGGGGGCGATCCTGGGGTTTGTGGGTGGAGGGTGTGATACTGGAGTGTGGGGGTGGAGGGTGTGATACTGGGGTGTGGTGGTGGAGGGTGTGATACTGGGATGGAGGTGGAGGGTGTGATACTGGGGTGGGGGTTCAGGGTGTGATACTGGGGTTTAGGGGTGGAGGGGGAGATACTGGGGTATGGGGGTGGAGGGTGTGATACTGGGGTGGTGGTGGAGGGTGTGATACTGGGGTGAGGGGGTGGAGGTTGTGATACTGTGTTGTGGGGGTGGAGGGTATGATACTTGTGTGTGTGTGGGTGGAGGGTGTGATACTGGGGTGGGGGTGGAGGGTGTGATACTGGTGTTTGGGGGTGGAGGGTGTGATACTGAGTTTTGGGGGTGGAGTGTGTGATACCGGGGTGTGGGGGTGGAGGGTGTGATACAGGAGTGTGTGGGTGGAGGGTGTGATGCTGGGGGGTGGGGGTGGAGGGTGAGATACTGGTGTGTGATGTTGGAGGGGGTGATACTGGGTTGTGGGGGTGGAGGGTGTGATACTGGGGTGTGACGGTGGAGGGAGTGATACTGGGGTGTGGGGGTGGAGGGTGTGATACTGGAGTGTGGGGGTGGAGGGTGTGATAATGTTGTGTGAGGCTGGAGGGTGTGATACTGGCGTGTTGGGGTGGAGGGTGTGATACTGGGGTGTGGGTGTGGAGGGTGTGGTACTGGGGCGTGGGGTGCAGGGTGTGATACTGGGGTGTGGGAGTGGAGGGTGTGATACTGGGACGTGGGGGGCAGTGTGTGCACTGGGGTGTGGGGGTGGGGTGTGTGATACTGGGGTGAGAAGGTGGAGGGTGTGATACTGGGGTGTGGGGGTGATACTGAGACGTGAGGGGCAGGGTGTGATACTGGGGTGTGGAGGTGGAGGGGGTGATACTGGGGTGTGCGGGTGGAGGGTGTGATACTGGGGTGTGTGGGTGCAGGGTGCGATACTGGGGTGGGGGTGGAGTGTGCGATACTGGGGTGTGGGGGTGGAGGGTGTGATATTGGGGTGTGGGTGTGGTGTGTGATACTGGTATGTGGGGGTGGAGGGTGTGATACTGGGGTGTGGTGGTGGAGGGTGTGATACTGAGGTGTGAGAGTGGAGGGTGTGATACTGGGGTGTGGGAGTGGAGGGTGTGATACTGGGGTGTGGGGGTGGAGTGTGTGATACTGGGGTGTGGGGGTGGAGGCTGTGATACTGGGGTGTGGGGGTGGAGGGTGTGATACTGGGGTGTGGGGTGGAGGGTGTGATACTGGGGTGTGGGGGTGGAGGGTGTGATACTGGTGTTTGGGGGTGGAGGGTGTGATACTGGAGTGTGGGGGTGGAGGGTGTGATACTGGGGTGTGGGCGTGGAGTGTGTGATACTGAGGTGTTGGGGTGGAGTCTGTGATACTGGGGTGTGGGCGTGGAGGGTGTGATACTGGGGTGTGGGGGTGGAGGGTGTGATACAGGAGTGTGTGTGTGGAGGGTGTGATGCTGGGGGGTGGGGGTGGAGGGTGAGATACTGGTGTGTGATGTTGGAGGGGGTGATACTGGGTTGTGGGGGTGGAGGGTGTGATACTGGGGTGTGACGGTGAGGGAGTGATACTGGGGTGCGGGTGTTGAAGGCTGTGATACTGGTATGTGGTGGTGGAGGGTGTGATACTGGGGTGTGGGAGTGGAGGGTGTGATACTGGGGTGTGGGAGTGGAGGGTGTGATACTGGGGTGTGGGGTTGGAGTGTGTGATACTAGGGTGTTGGGGTGGAGGGTGTGATACCGGGGTGTGGGGGTGGAGGGTGTGATATTGGGGTGTGGGTGTTGGAGGGTGTGATACTGGCATGTGGTGGTGGAGGGTGTGATACTGGGGCGTGGGAGTGGAGGGTGTGATACTGGGGTGTGGGAGTGGAGGGTGTGATATGGGGTGTGGGGGTGGAGTGTGTGATACTGGGGTGTGGGGGTGGAGGCTGTGATACTGGGGTGTGGGGGTGGAGGGTGTGATACTGGGGTGTGGGGTGGAGGGTGTGATACTGGGCTGTGGGGGTGGAGGGTGTGATACTGGTGTTTGGGGGTGGAGGGTGTGATACTGGAGTGTGGGGGTGGAGGGTGTGATACTGGGGTGTGTGCGTGGAGTGTGTGATACTGGGGTGTAAGGGTGGAGTCTGTGATACTGGGGTGTGGGGGTGGAGGGTGTGATACTGGGGTGTGGGGGTGGAGGGTGTGATACAGGAGTGTGTGGGTGTAGGTTGTGATGCTGGGGTGTGGAGGTGTAGGGTGTGATACTGGAGTGTGGGGGTGGAGGGTGTGATAACGGTGTGTGAGGCTGGAGGGTGTGATTCTGGGGTGTTGGGGTGGAGGGTGTGATACTGGGGTGTGGGTGTGGAGGGTGTGATACTGGGGTGTGGGGTGCAGGGTGTGATACTGGGGTGTGGGAGTGGAGGGTGTGATACTGGGACGTGGGGGGCAGGGTGTGTACTGATGTGTGGGGGTGGGGCGTGTGATACTGGGGTGAGAAGGTGGAGGGTGTGATACTGGCGTGTGGGGGTGATACTGAGACGTGAGGGGCACGTGTGGTACTGGGGTGTGGAGGTGGAGGGGGTGATACTGGGGTGTGCGGGTGGAGGGTGTGATACTGGGGTGTGGGGGTGGAGGTTGTGATACTGGTATGGGGTGGAGGGTGTGATACTGGGGTGGGGGTGCAGGGTGTGATACTGGGGTTTAGGGGTGGAGGGGGTGTTTCTGGGGTATGTGGGTGGAGGGGGCGATCCTGGGGTTTGTGGGTGGAGGGTGTGATACTGGAGTGTGGGGGTGGAGGGTGTGATACTGGGGTGTGGTGGTGGAGGGTGTGATACTGGGATGGAGGTGGAGGGTGTGATACTGGGGTGGGGGTTCAGGGTGTGATACTGGGGTTTAGGGGTGGAGGGGGAGATACTGGGGTATGGGGGTGGAGGGTGTGATACTGGGGTGGTGGTGGAGGGTGTGATACTGGGGTGAGGGGGTGGAGGGTGTGATACTGGGATGTTGAGGTGGAGGGTGATACTGGGGTGTGGGGGAGGAGGGTGTGATAATGGGGTGTGGGGGTGGAGGGTGTGATACTGGGGTGAGGGGGTGGAGGGTCTGATACTGGGGTGTGGGGGTGAAGGTTGTGATACTGCGGTGTGGGGGTGGAGGGTGTGATACTTGGGAGTGGGGGTGAGGGTGAGATACTGGGGTGGAGGTGGGGGGTGTGATACTGGGGTTTGGGGGTGGGTGTGTGATACTGGGGTGTGGGGGTGGAGGGTGTGATACTGGGTTGTGGGGGTGGAGGGTGTGATACTGGGGTGTGGGGGTGGAGGGTGTGATACTGTGGTGTGGGTGGAGGGTGTGATACTGGGGTGGGGGTGGAGGGTGTGATACTGGGGTTTGGGGGTGGAGGGTGTGATACTGAGTTTTGGGGGTGGAGTGTGTGATACCGGGGTGTGGGGGTGGAGGGTGTGATACAGGAGTGTGTGGGTGGAGGGTGTGATGCTGGGTGGTGGGGGTGGAGGGTGAGATACTGGTGTGTGATGTTGGAGGGGGTGATACTGGGTTGTGGGGGTGGAGGGTGTGATACTGGGGTGTGACGGTGGAGGGAGTGATACTGCGGTGTGGGGGTGGAGGTTGTGATACTGGGATGGGGTGGAGGGTGTGATACTGGGGTGGGGGTGCAAGGTGTGATACTGGGGTTTAGGGGTGGAGGGGTGATTCTGGGGTAGGTGGGTGGAGGGGGCGATCCTGGGGTTTGGGGCCGGAGGGTGTGATACTGGAGTGTGGGGGTGGACGGTGTGATACTGGGGTGTGGTGGTGGAGGGTGTGATACTGGGATGGAGGTGGAGGGTGTGATACTGGGGTGGGGGTTCACGGTGTGATACTGGGGTTTAGGGGTGGAGGGGTGATACTGGGGTATGGGGGTGGAGGGTGTGATACTGGGGTGGGGTTGGAGGGTGTGATACTGGGGTGTGGGGGTGGAGGGTGTGATACTGGGATGCTGGGGTGGAGGGTGATACTGGGGTGTGGGGGTGGAGGGTGTGATAATGGGGTGTGGGGGTGGAGGGTGTGATACTGGGGTGAGCGGGTGAAGGTTGTGATACTGGGGTGTGGGGGTGGAGGGTGTGATACTGGTGTTTGGGGGTGGAGGGTGTGATACTGGAGTGTGGGGGTGGAGGGTGTGATACTGGGGTGTGTGCGTGGAGTGTGTGATACTGGGGTGTAAGGGTGGAGTCTGTGATACTGGGGTGTGGGGGTGGAGGGTGTGATACTGGGGTGTGGGGGTGGAGGGTGTGATACAGGAGTGTGTGGGTGTAGGTTGTGATGCTGGGGTGTGGAGGTGTAGGGTGTGATACTGGAGTGTGGGGGTGGAGGGTGTGATAACGGTGTGTGAGGCTGGAGGGTGTGATTCTGGGGTGTTGGGGTGGAGGGTGTGATACTGGGGTGTGGGTGTGGAGGGTGTGATACTGGGGTGTGGGGTGCAGGGTGTGATACTGGGGTGTGGGAGTGGAGGGTGTGATACTGGGACGTGGGGGGCAGGGTGTGTACTGATGTGTGGGGGTGGGGCGTGTGATACTGGGGTGAGAAGGTGGAGGGTGTGATGCTGGCGTGTGGGGGTGATACTGAGACGTGAGGGGCACGTGTGGTACTGGGGTGTGGAGGTGGAGGGGGTGATACTGGGGTGTGCGGGTGGAGGGTGTGATACTGGGGTGTGGGGGTGGAGGTTGTGATACTGGTATGGGGTGGAGGGTGTGATACTGGGGTGGGGGTGCAGGGTGTGATACTGGGGTTTAGGGGTGGAGGGGGTGATTCTGGGGTATGTGGGTGGAGGGGGCGATCCTGGGGTTTGTGGGTGGAGGGTGTGATACTGGAGTGTGGGGGTGGAGGGTGTGATACTGGGGTGTGGTGGTGGAGGGTGTGATACTGGGATGGAGGTGGAGGGTGTGATACTGGGGTGGGGTTTCAGGGTGTGATACTGGGGTTTAGGGGTGGAGGGGGAGATACTGGGGTATGGGGGTGGAGGGTGTGATACTGGGGTGGTGGTGGAGGGTGTGATACTGGGGTGAGGGGGTGGAGGGTGTGATACTGGGATGTTGAGGTGGAGGGTGATACTGGGGTGTGGGGGAGGAGGGTGTGATAATGGGGTGTGGGGGTGGAGGGTGTGATACTGGGGTGAGGGGGTGGAGGGTCTGATACTGGGGTGTGGGGGTGAAGGTTGTGATACTGCGGTGTGGGGGTGGAGGGTGTGATACTTGGGAGTGGGGGTGAGGGTGAGATACTGGGGTGGAGGTGGGGGGTGTGATACTGGGGTTTGGGGGTGGGTGTGTGATACTGGGGTGTGGGGGTGGAGGGTGTGATACTGGGTTGTGGGGGTGGAGGGTGTGATACTGGGGTGTGGGGGTGGAGGGTGTGATACTGTGGTGTGGGTGGAGGGTGTGATACTGGGGTGGGGGTGGAGGGTGTGATACTGGGGTTTGGGGGTGGAGGGTGTGATACTGAGTTTTGGGGGTGGAGTGTGTGATACCGGGGTGTGGGGGTGGAGGGTGTGATACAGGAGTGTGTGGGTGGAGGGTGTGATGCTGGGGGGTGGGGGTGGAGGGTGAGATACTGGTGTGTGATGTTGGAGGGGGTGATACTGGGTTGTGGGGGTGGAGGGTGTGATACTGGGGTGTGACGGTGGAGGGAGTGATACTGCGGTGTGGGGGTGGAGGTTGTGATACTGGGATGGGGTGGAGGGTGTGATACTGGGGTGGGGGTGCAAGGTGTGATACTGGGGTTTAGGGGTGGAGGGGTGATTCTGGGG
This sequence comes from Scyliorhinus torazame, assembly GCF_047496885.1. Taxonomy (NCBI): domain Eukaryota; kingdom Metazoa; phylum Chordata; class Chondrichthyes; order Carcharhiniformes; family Scyliorhinidae; genus Scyliorhinus; species Scyliorhinus torazame. Next base: position 37,396,276 of record NC_092729.1, read on the forward strand.
TAGGTGGGTGGAGGGGGCGATCCTGGGGTTTGGGGCCGGAGGGTGTGATACTGGAGTGTGGGGGTGGACGGTGTGATACTGGGGTGTGGTGGTGGAGGGTGTGATACTGGGATGGAGGTGGAGGGTGTGATACTGGGGTGGGGGTTCACGGTGTGATACTGGGGTTTAGGGGTGGAGGGGTGATACTGGGGTATGGGGGTGGAGGGTGTGATACTGGGGTGGGGTTGGAGGGTGTGATACTGGGGTGTGGGGGTGGAGGGTGTGATACTGGGATGCTGGGGTGGAGGGTGATACTGGGGTGTGGGGGTGGAGGGTGTGATAATGGGGTGTGGGGGTGGAGGGTGTGATACTGGGGTGAGCGGGTGAAGGTTGTGATACTGGGGTGTAGGGGTGGAGGGTGTGATACTTGGGTGAGGGGGTTGAGGGTGTGATACTGGGGTGTGGGGGTGGAGGGTTTGAAAATGGGGTGTGGGGGTGGAGGGTGTGATACTTGGGTGTGGGGGTGAGGCTGAGATACTGGGGTGGGGGTGGAGGGTGTGATACTGGGGTTTGGGGGTGAGAGTGTGATACTGGGGTGTGGGGGTGGAGGGTGATACTGGGGTGTGGGGGTGGAGGGTGTGATTCTGGGGTGAGGGGGTGAAGGTTGTGATACTGGGGTGTGGGGGTGGAGGGTGTGATACTTGGGTGTGGGGGTGAGGGTGAGATACTGGGGTGGAGGTGGGGTGTGTGATACTGGGGTTTGGGGGTGGGGTGTGATACTGGGGTGTGGGGGTGGAGGGTGTGATACTGTGTTGTGGGGGTGGAGGGTATGATACTTGTGTGTGTGGGTGGAGGGTGTGACACTGGGGTGGGGGTGGAGGGTGTGATACTGGTGTTTGGGGGTGGAGGGTGTGATACTGAGTTTTGGGGGTGGAGTGTGTGATACCGGGGTGTGGGGGTGGAGGGTGTGATACAGGAGTGTGTGGGTGGAGGGTGTGATGCTGGGGGGTGGGGGTGGAGGGTGAGATACTGGTGTGTGATGTTGGAGGGGGTGATTCTGGGTTGTGGGGGTGGAGGGTGTGATACTGGGGTGTGACGGTGGAGGGAGTGATACTGGGGTGTGGGGGTGGAGGGTGTGATACTGGAGTGTGGGGGTGGAGGGTGTGATAATGTTGTGTGAGGCTGGAGGGTGTGATACTGGGGTGTTGGGGTGGAGGGTGTGATACTGGGGTGTGGGAGTGGAGGGTGTGATACTGGGACGTGGGGGGCAGTGTGTGCACTAGGGTGTGGGGGTGGGGTGTGTGATACTGGGGTGAGAAGGTGGAGGGTGTGATACTGGGGTGTGGGGGTGGAGGGTGTGATACTTGGGTGGGGGGTGGATGGTGTGATACTGGGGTGTGGGGGTGGAGGGTTTGAAAATGGGGTGTGGGGGTGGAGGGTGTGATACTTGGGTGTGGGGGTGAGGCTGAGATACTGGGGTGGGGGTGGAGGGTGTGATACTGGGGTTTGGGGGTGAGAGTGTGATACTGGGGTGTGGGGGTGGAGGGTGATACTGGGGTGTGGGGGTGGAGGGTGTGATTCTGGGGTGAGGGGTGAAGGTTGTGATACTGGGGTGTGGGGGTGGAGGGTGTGATACTTGGGTGTGGGGGTGAGGGTGAGATACTGGGGTGGAGGTGGGGTGTGTGATACTGGGGTTTGGGGGTGGGGTGTGATACTGGGGTGTGGGGGTGGAGGTTGTGATACTGTTGTGGGGGTGGAGGGTATGATACTTGTGTGTGTGTGGGTGGAGGGTGTGATACTGGGGTGGGGGTGGAGAGTGTGATACTGGTGTTTGGGGGTGGAGGGTGTGATACTGAGTTTTGGGGGTGGAGTGTGTGATACCGGGGTGTGGGGGTGGAGGGTGTGATACAGGAGTGTGTGGGTGGAGGGTGTGATGCTGGGGGGTGGGGGTGGAGGGTGAGATACTGGTGTGTGATGTTGGAGGGGGTGATACTGGGTTGTGGGGGTGGAGGGTGTGATACTGGGGTGTGACGGTGGAGGGAGTGATACTGGGGTGTGGGGGTGGAGGGTGTGATACTGGAGTGTGGGGGTGGAGGGTGTGATAATGTTGTGTGAGGCTGGAGGGTGTGATACTGGGGTGTTGGGGTGGAGGGTGTGATACTGGGGTGTGGGTGTGGAGTGTGTGGTACTGGGGTGTGGGGTGCAGGGTGTGATACTGGGGTGTGGGGGTGGGGTGTGTGATACTGGGGTGAGAAGGTGGAGGGTGTGATACTGGGGTGTGGGGGTGATACTGAGACGTGAGGGGCAGGGTGTGATACTGGGGTGTGGAGGTGGAGGGGGTGATACTGGGGTGTGCGGGTGGAGGGTGTGATACTGGGGTGTGTGGGTTGAGGGTGCGATACTGGGGTGGGGGTGGAGTGTGCGATACTGGGGTGTGGGGGTGGAGGGTGTGATATTGGGGTGTGGGTGTGGTGTGTGATACTGGTATGTGGGGGTGGAGGGTGTGATACTGGGGTGTGGGGGTGGAGGGTGTGATACTGGGACGGCCGGGCAGGGTGTGAAACTGGGGTGTGGGGGTGGAGGGTATGATACTGGGGTGTGCGGGTGGAGGGTGTGATACTGGGGTGTGGTGGTGGAGATTGTGATACTGGGATGGTGTGGAGGGTGTGATACTGGGGTGGGGGTGCAGGGTGTGATACTGGGGTTTAGAGGTGGAGGGGGTGAATCTGGGGTATGTGGGTGGAGGGGGCGATACTGGGGTTTGGGGGTGGAGGGTGTGATACTGGAGTGTGGGGGTGGAGGGTGTGATACTGGGGTGTGGTGGTGGAGGGTGTGATACTGGGATGGGGGTGGAGGGTGTGATACTGGGGTGGGGGTTCAGGGTGTGATACTGGGGTGTGGGGGTGGAGGGGGTGATACTGGGGTATGGGGGTGGAGGGTGTGATACTGGGGTGGGGGTGGAGGGTGTGATACTGGGGTGTGGGGGTGGAGGGTGTGATACTGGGATGTTGGGGTGGAGGGTGATACTGGGGTGTGGGGGTGGAGGGTGTGATAATGGGGTGTGGGGGTGGAGGGTGTGATACTGGTGTGAGGGGGTGAAGGTTGTGATACTGGGGTGTGGGGGTGGAGGGTGTGATATTTGGGTGAGGGGGTGGAGGGTGTGATACTGGGGTGTGGGGGTGGAGGGTGTGATAATGGGGTGTGGGGGTGGAGGGTGTGATACTTGGGTGTGGGGGTGAGGCTGAGATACTGAGGTGGGGGTGGAGGGTGTGATACTGGGGTTTGAGGGTGAGGGTGTGATACTGGGGTGTGGGGGTGGAGGGTGATACTGGGGTGTGGGGGTGGAGGGTGTGATACTGGGGTGAGGGAGTGAAGGTTGTGATACTGGGGTGTGGGGGTGGAGGGTGTGATACTTGAGTGTGGGGGTGAGGGTGAGATACTGGGGTGGAGTTGGAGGGTGTGATACTGGGGTTTGGGGGTGGGGGTGTGATACTGGGGTATGGGGGTGGAGGGTGTGATACTGGGGTGGGGGTGGAGGGTGTGATACTGGGGTGTGGGGGTGGAGGGTGTGATACTGGGATGTTGGGGTGGAGGGTGATACTGGGGTGTGGGGGTGGAGGGTGTGATAATGGGGTGTGGGGGTGGAGGGTGTGATACTGGGTTGTGGGGGTGGAGTGTGTGATACTGGGGTGTGGGGGTGGAGGGTGTGATACTGGGGTGTGGGTGGAGGGTGTGATACTGGGGTGGGGGTGGAGGGTGTGATACTGGGGTGTGGGGGTGGAGGGTATGATACTTGTGTGTGTGTGGGTGGAGGGTGTGATACTGGGGTGGGGGTGGAGGGTGTGATACTGGGGTTTGGGGGTGGAGGGTGTGATACTGAGTTTTGGGGGTGGAGGGTGTGATACCGGCGTGTGAGGGTGGAGGGTGTGATACTGGGGTGTGGGTGTTGGAGGGGGTGATACATGGTTGTGGGGGTGAAGGGTGTGATACTGGTGTTTGGGGGTGGAGGGTGTGATACTGGAGTGTAGGGGTGGAGTCTGTGATACTGGGGTGCGGGGGTGGTGGGTGTGACACTGGGGTGTGGGGGTGGAGGGTGTGATACTGGAGTGTGTGGTTGGTGGGTGTGATGCTGGGGGGTGGGGGTGGAGTGTGTGATACTGGGGTGTGGGCGTGGAGTGTGTGATACTGGGGTGTAGGGGTGGAGTCTGTGATACTGGGGTGTGGGTGTGGAGGGTGTGATACTGGGGTGTGGGGGTGGAGGGTGTGATACTGGAGTGTGTGGGTGGTGGGTGTGATGCTGGGTGGTGGGGTGGAGGGTGAGATACTGGTGTGTGATGTTGGAGGGGGTGATACTGTGTTGTGGGGGTGGAGGGTGTGATACTGGGGTGTGACGGTGGAGGGTGAGATACTGGGGTGTGGGGGTGGAGGGTGTGATACTGGGGTGTGGGGGTGGAGGGTGTGATAATGGGGTGTGAGGCTGGAGGGTGTGATACTGGGGTGTGGGGGTGCAGGGTGTGATACTGGGGTGTGGGGGTGGAGGGTGTGATAATGGGGTGTGAGGCTGGAGGGTGTGATACTGGGGTGTGGGGGTGGAGGGTGTGATACTGGGGTATGGGGGTGGAGGGTGTGATACTCTGGTGTGGGGTGGAGGGTGTGATACTGGGGTGTGGGAGTGGAGGGTGTGATACTGGGAGTGGGGGGCAGGGTGTGTACTGGGGTGTGGGGGTGGGGTGTGTGATACTGGGGTGAGAAGGTGGAGGGTGTGATACTGGGGTGTGGGGGTGATTCTGAGACGTGGGGGGCAGGGTGTGATACTGGGGTGTGGAGGTGGAGGGGGTGGTACTGGGGTGTGGTGGTGGAGGGTGTGATACTGGGGTGTGGGGGTGGAGGGTGTGATAATGGGGTGGGGGAGGAGTGTGTGATACTGGGGTGTGGGGGTGGACGGTGTGATACTGGGGTGTGGGTGTGGTGTGTGATACTGGTGTGTGGGGGTGGAGGGTGTGATACTGGGGTGTGGGGGTTGAGGATGTGATCTTGGGACGTGGGGGGCAGGGTGTGAAACTGGGGTGTGGGGGTGGAGGGTGTGATACTGGGGTGTGCGGGTGGAAGGTGTGATACTGGGGTGTGGTGGTGGAGGGTGTGATACTGGGATGGGGGTAGAGGGTGTGATACTGGGGTGGGGGTGCAGGGTGTGATACTGGGGTTTAGGGGTGGAGAGGGTGATACTGGGGTATGGGGGTGGAGGGGGTGATAATGGAGTTTGGGGGTGGAGGGTGTGATACTGGAGTGTGGGCGTGGAGGGTGTGATACTGGGGTGTGGTGGTGGAGGGTGGATACTGGGATGGGGGTGGAGGGTGTGATACTGGGTTGGGGGTGCAGGGTGTGGTACTGGGGTTTAGGGGTTGAGGGGCTGATACTGGGGTATGGGGGTGGAGGGGGTGATACTGGGGTTTGGGGGTGGAGGGTGTGATACTGGAGTGTGGGGGTGGAGGGGGTGATACTGGGGTTTGGGGGTGGAGGGTGTGATACTGGGGTGTGGGGGTGAGGGTGTGATACTGGGGTGTGGGTTTGGACTGTGTGATACTGGGGCGTGGGGGTGGAGGGTGCGATACTGGGGTGTGGGGGTGGAGTGTGTGATACTGGGGTGGGGTGGAGGGTGTGATACTTTGGTTTGGGTGTGGAGGGTGTGATACTGGGGTGTGGGTTTGGAGGGTGTGATACTGGGTTGTGCGGGTGGACTGTGTGATACTGGTGGAAGGAGGTTGCGATACTGGGACGTCGGTGTGATACTGGGGTGTGGGGAGGAGAGTATGATATTGTGTGTGGGGGTGGGGTTTGTGGCGATGGTTTGCAAGGCTTTCCCCAGCCAGTTGTACCGGAGGCCCACTCCCCAGCCAGCACTGTAAGTGTCTCTCCCCGCTGGCAGCCCTCCCTGTGCCCGTCTCCAGCCAGCCCCACGAGTGCATTCCTGCCAGGCGTGCCAGTTCCCTCCTGCCAGTGCGCTCCCAGGCAGCCCTCCCAGTGCTAACCGCCATCCAGCCCTGCCAATGAGCCCCCAGCCGACCCTGCCTCTGCCCCGATCCCCACACAATCCTGCCCGTGGATTCCCCCACACTCCCACAGCCAGCTCTGCCAGTGCTTCCCCACACCACCCCACAGCCAGCACTGCCAGTGCTCTCCCACAGCCAGCTCTGCCAGTGCCGCCCCCTCCGCAGCCAGCACTGGCATTGCTCCCCACCCCACAGCCAGCCTTGCCAGTGCTCCCCCACTCCTCCACAGCCAGTAATGCCAGTGCACCCCCCCCCACAGCCAGCCCAGCCAGTGCTCTCCCACTGCCAGCTCTGCCAGTTCTCCCCACACCCCACCCGCAGTCAGCACTGCCATTGCTCCCCCCCACAGCCAGCCTTGCCACTGCTCCCCCCCACCCCTCCACTGCCAGTTCTGCCAGTGCTCCCCCACCCCTCCACAGCCAGCACTACCATTGCTCCCCCACCCTCCCCAGCCAGCCTTTCCAGCGCTCCTCCCCCATCCCCACAGCCAATCACGCCATGGTGCTGCCTCTGTTGGTGCCACCAGCTGTCATTCTGAAATCGGAGTTTCTGATTGGCTGCGGCGAAGGCAGTCTGAACGCGGAGTTTCTGATTGGTCGAACGTTCTGTCAGTCAGTATTCGCAGTTCCCGGATTGGCTCCACTGTGTTGTCAGGTCGTGTGGCCAATTGGCTGAGGCCACTTTCATTTTGCAGCTTGAGTTCCTGATTGACTAACGGCCTGTCAGTCAGCAGCTAGAGACCTTGATTGGCTAAGGGGCTGTCAGTCTGCGGCTGGAGCTGCTGATTGGCTGAGAGGCTATTAGTCAGCGGCTGGACAAAGAACAACAAAGAACAAAGAAATGTACAGCACAGGAACAGGCCCTTCGGCCCTCCAAGCCCGTGCCGACCATACTGCCCGACTAAACTACAATCTTCTACACTTCCTGGGTCCGTATCCTTCTATTCCCATCCTATTCATATATTTGTCAAGATGCCCCTTAAATGTCCCTATCGACCCTGCTTCCACTACCTCCTCCGGTAGTGAGTTCCAGGCACCCACTACCCTCTGCGTAAAAAACTTGCCTCGTACATCTACTCCAAACCTTGCCCCTCTCACCTTAAACCTATGCCCCCTAGTAATTGACCCCTCTACCCTGGGGAGTTCCTGATTGGCTGAGGGGCGGTCAAGCTGGAGCTGCTGATTTGCTGAGGGACTGTCAGTCAGTTGCTGGAGCTGCTGATTGGCTGAGAGGCTATCGGTCAGTGGCTGAAGCTGCTGATTGGCTGAGGGGCTGTCAGTCAGTTTTATTTACACATTAACACATTAATTTAATAATTGATAGAACCGGGTATTTCAGCGCGATCTTGATCTGCTCCCTGAACCTGGACTGAGTCACCACATAAATAAATGTGTTTGTGCAGCAATTTAAATCCAGCAGCATATATCCGACTTGTTGTAAATTATATTGAGGAAGGGTAAGGTTATGTAATCCTCTCACTTCAACACAGAAAAATTTAATAACAAACGCGGTCCAGAGGAGAATGAAAGCTCCGGAGATGCTGAAGAGTAAAATCATTGACTTCCTTCTGCTCTCCATCTCTGGGTCTTTGCGATTGTCTCCCTGACTCTGAGCCCTCAGTGTCTTCCGGATTCGACTGGTGAGTAAAATGTGTCTGACTGTCAGAGCGTTGATCAACAGGATTGAGAAGAACGGGATCAATGGGGTTAAAACCTTAACAAGCCAGTTATATCCAACCCATCCTGGGTCAGTGAAAACGCTGCTCTTTGTCCGACAGAACCACTGGACATTGTCGATTAACCCCCAAGGTTCATACGAAAAGTACACAGGGATGTTTTTTACAAAGAGCAGGAGGCCGCTTGTTGACAGAACCACAGCCGCAGTTTTCTCGGTGCAATATTTAGTTTTCAGTTTCTGGCAGCGAATGGCCACAAATCGGTCAAAGGAGAAAGTGAGGGTGAACCAGACAGAACAGTCCCCAGCTGCAGAGAGCAGAACAGCACGAATACAACACACAGGGGTGATGTCCAGGAAATTCAGGGGGAAATAATAAACATTGATCCTGTTCAGTATGGGGTCAGTGATAATAAACAGCAGATCCGCCATTGCCATGGCCACCAGGTAGCGAGTGGTGCAGGTAGAGAGGCAACACTTCCCCCGACAGAGAATCACAATTCCCAGTAAATTAACTGTCAGAGAGAGAAAGGAGAGACGCAGGAAATTACTGGATAAAGAATCTCCCTGTCTGAACCAGCAGACAATTTCAGCATCAATATAATGGACAGTGGGCGGGTGGCAGTGGGAGAGGAGTCGGCACAGAGATTAACATTGCAGGAAAGGAAGTAGAAAATATAACTCCAGTGCTAAAGATTGGGAATGGGGAGAAGAGTGTGAATATTGCAGCCCTGTTAGTTTGATGGCAGTGGTAGGAAAATGTTTATAATTCAGAGACTTTTGGGAGAGGTTGCATTTTTCATTTAGTCTGATTTACAGGATTCACTCAGGCCGGCCAGGTTTCCCAAACCGGATACAAACAGACCAGAGATTGTCATCCCAGCTCAATTATTGGACAACTCCCCGGATTGGACCGTTCCCTGGACTGGATTTCTGATGGGGTTGGACACCACACCTGGTTTATTTGAGTACTCCAAGACCAATGGAACAAATACAAAAAAATCTGGACCTTCCCAATTCATAATCATGGGAGGAATAGAAATATAGAATGTATAGTGCAAAAGGAGGCCATTCGGCCCATAGAGTCTGCACCGGGCCTTGGAAAGAGAAAACCAGTTAGGCCCACCCCATCCCCATCACCCAGTGACCCCCATCTAAATTGTTAGGAAACTAAACACAATTTATCATGGCGAATCCACCTAACCTGAACATCTTTGGACTGTGGGAGGAAACCGGAGCACCCGGAGTAAACCCACGCAGACACGGGGAGGATGTGCAGACTCCGCACAGACAGTGACCAAAGCCGGGAATCGAACATGGGACCCTGGAGCTGTGAATCCACTGTGGCAACCACTGTGCTACCGTGCAGTCCAGCCTGTCCAGAATAGAGTATGTCCCGTCTCCAGAACATTCCGAGGGATCACCCCTCCCAGGTTTAGTCATTCGTAAAACACCCGCTCCCAGGAATCCCCCATTGCCATGACTGGACCATCCCCACATCACTGTTCCCAGAAATCCATCCTCTCCCTGTTTAAAAACTATCCCTGCCAAGCTTTTGTCAGGATATTCCCGCTCCCTGCATTGGACATTCCCCTGGGTTCACTTGGCCGGAACAGACTCTCTCCAGATTCGGACTCATTGCATTCGACAAAAAAAGTATAGAAATTCCAAAACAAGGGCGTTAAGATGGAGGAGAAAGTTCCCAGTCTGAAGTTGTTGAAATTAAAGTTCGTCCTGCGGGATGTAACATCCGAATTGGAAGATCAGATGTTGCTCCTCCAGCTTGCGTTGGGCTTCGCTGCATTCTTGCCACAGGCCAAGGTCAGACATCTAGGCCTGAGAGCAAGATGCTGAGTTAAAATGGCCGCAACAGGAAGGCTGGGTTAATGCCTGGTGGCTGAGCGAAGGTGTTCCACAAAGCAGCCTCCCAGTCTGTGTTTAGTTTTCTCAATGCAGAGGAGACGGTATTGGCAGCAGCGAATACAGCAGAACAAATTGAAGGAACAGAAGTGAATCGCTGCTTCCCCAGAAAGGAGAGTTTGCTGCTGAGAACCATGCGACAGGAGGAGGTCAAGGGACAGTTGTTGCACCGTCTCTGATTGCAGGGGAAAGTGCTGTGGGCAGGGAAAGGGGTGTGAGGTGTGATGGGGAAGTGGACAAGGGTGTCGAGGAAGGAGCCGTACCTGAGGAATGCAGAAAATGTGTTCTGGGGGGAGGTTGGAGAGAGGTGAAGCTGTATTTCATGGTGACAACATGCTGAAGTTGGCAGAAATGGAAGAGGACTTTCCTTTCAATGTGGAGGCTGATGGTGTGGAAAGTGAGGATAACGGAACGCTATAATGTTTCCGGGAGGGAGGGGGATCTTTGAGGACAGAGGTGTGAGAAATGAATTGAGCACGATTGAGAGGCCTGTCAACAAAAGGAAGGTGGGGACAGCCCGGGTGAAGGAAAAGACAGACATGCCAGAAGGGCTATTTTCGAACACGTCATCATCAGAACAGAGGCGATGGAGGCGGAGAAAGTGGAAGAATGAGGTACAGTCTTTACAGGAAATAGGGTGTGAGGATCTGTACGCAACCCTCGTGTTGGAGAACGGATGTGCAGAGGGAATGGACATCCATTGTGAAGATAAGGCGGTTAGGGCCAGGAAAATGGACCTAGCTTATATGACACCAGAGGAATCAGGAATCATATAATCCCTACAGTGCAGATGGAGGTCATTCTGCCCATTAAATCTGCACCGAACTTCTGAAAGAGTACCTAAGCCAACTTTACTCCCCCACCCTCTGACATTAACTCCATAATCTAACCTACACAGCTTTTTTAACAATAAGAAACAATTTAGCATGGCAAATGCACCTAACTTGCACATCTTTGGACTGTGGGTGGAAACCGGAGCACCCGGAGGAAACCCACGAAGGCACAGAGAGAACGTGTAGACTCCGCACGGACAGTGACCCACGCCTGGAATCACTGGGCCACGGTTCCACCAATGTCGGTGGAAAGGGACAGAACAGAGTAAAGTGTATTGCATCAAGATAGGAAGAAATGGGTTTGTTGGGGCTGGAAGAGGCTGAAATAATGGGTCTACTGGGACTTTCCAATTTGTGTATTTTGGGAAGGAGGTAGACGCGGGAGGTCTATGCAGGATCTGTGGAGTTGCGGGACTATGATGACCTGGGCTGTGTCTCCACAGTCGACGAGGTCAGTGAAAGTCCTGGAAACAATATCGTGATGTTCAGTAGTGGGTTCCGGGTCCAGGGGGAGTTGGCAGGATGTACCTGAGAGTTGGTGCTCAGCCTCTGTGAGGAAGAGGTCAGCACACCAGCCAACAATGGCACCACCCTTGTGAGCAGCTTAGATGACTCATTCAGGGTTGGATATTCGAGAAGGATTGGAGCAAGTTCAGAGGGAGACGGGATAGAGTGGGTGTGAGGAACAGAGACATTGAGACGGTCGATGTCGCATTAACTGATCCCAATGAAAAGATCAAGTGCTGATCGGAGGCCAGAGGGTGGAATATATGTGGAGGGAAATTACTGGAGACGGATGGATTTGAACAACAAATATTCATAAAATTGAACAAACATTGGTGTTCATTTCAGGATGAATAGGCATGAGACAAATATCACAAAACCTGTACGAATACTGCACGATTGTGGGTTTTATTAATTGTCAGAGTGTAACTGATATCAGTCTGTGTTGGAGCAGTTCAATAGAAAACAGATATCGAGACATTTCACTTCACGCAATAAATATAAAACCATCATCAAAACACAGCCAAACTCTTTCACTCAATTCCAAAAATAAAACAGCTAGAGAGAGAGAGACACGCACACAGACAGGGAGAGTGAGAGAGACACACACAGGCAGACAGGGAGAGTGAGAGAGAGAGACACACACAGACAGACAGGGAGAGTGAGAGAGACACACACAGACAGACAGGGAGAGTGAGAGAGACACACACAGACAGACAGGGAGAGTGAGAGAGACACACACAGACAGACAGGGAGAGAGAGAGACACACACACAGACAGAGAGGGAGAGAGAGAGACAACCACACAGACAGACAGGCAGGGAGAGAGAGAAACACACACACACAGACAGGGAGAATGAGAGAGAGACACACACAGACAGGCAGGGAGAGTGAGAGAGAGTCACACACACACAGACAGACAGGGAGAGAGAGAGAGACATACACACACAGACAGACAGGGAGAGAGAGAGAGACACACACACAGACAGACAGGGAGAGAGAGACACACACACACACAGACAGGGAGAGAGAGACACACACACACTGACAGACAGGGAGAGTAAGAGAGAGAGACACACACAGACAGGGAGAGTGAGAGAGAGACACGCACACAGACAGGGAGAGTGAGAGAGACACACACACAGCCAGACAGGGAGAGAGAGAGAGAGACACACACACACAGACAGACAGGGAGAGAGAGAGAGACACACACACACAGACAGACAGGGAGAGAGAGACACACAGACAGACAGGGAGATCAAATGTTCCACTCTGATGAGAGACCCACATTCAACACTACTATACTTCCAGTATAACTTCCTGTAATCCTTATTCACTGCTGTCAGATATTCCACTCTGGAGAGTGACCCAAACTCAGTGCAATTCGACACAGACAGATGTTTCCACTGATCCTTATTCACTGCTGTCTTATATTCCAGTCTGGTTAGTTATCCACACTACGTTTGATTTAATTCTTACTCCCACAACCTTCCTTCAGAGAGATTGCTTTTACTGAAACCCAATCTGACATTTTGCAAGATTCCATCAATATAACAACTTCATTGATCAGTGATCCCGTGAGTTACACACGGAGATTTATTGTGAGTTGACGAAAAGCATTCAAACCATGCTGAATGCTTTTTCATCAAGCATGTTGAAAGACATTTGACTTCAGTGAAGTACATCGTTGATTAGGTGTCTGTATAATTGTGAGCACGACATCAGGTTTAGACATTTTCAGTCACAGATTTAAATCAGAGTGCCGCTTACACACAGACTTACACAACTTCAATGGTAAGTCACTTACCAGGAACACCAACAATAGCAACGATTGGGTAGAATATTTTCTCAGCAATATTAATTGGATAACGCATTTTCAGTGTGAAGTGATGTGTCCTTCGGGCTGTGACCACCTCTCTGTCTGAAACACTGAGGTTATACATTAACAAAGACTTTAATTTATACCCTGAGGAACTACCTCAGGGATATTGAGGTTGCAACATCGTTGAACATATTTTTCAAAAATGTGAATAAACACATTACGAAATTGGGTTCAGTGAAAGCAAATATTACTTTTTGAGTGAGTGAAGAGTTTCCAAATGCTGGACTGTGTTCATCACATGGATCAACTATCAAAAACTGAAAGGTGCAAAAGAAGGGCTCTTGTTCTTTCCATGGATCAGTTAGTGCGACATCGACCGTCTCAATGTCTCCGTTCCTCACACCCACTCTATCCCGTCTCCCTATGAACTTGCTCCAATCCTTCTCTAATATCCAACCATGGACTAGTCACCTCAGCTGCTCACAAGGGCGGTGCCATTATTGGCTGGTGTACTGACCTCTTCCTCACAGAGGCTGAGCACCAACTCTCAGGTACTTCCTGCTACCTCCCCTGGACAGGGCCCCACCACTGAACATCACGATATTGTTTCCAGGACTTTCACTCACGCCATCGACTCTGGAGACACAAACTCTGTCATCATAGTACCGCAACCCCGCACATCATTCATCGACCTCCCGCTTCTACTTCCTCCCCAAAGTCCACTCAAACAACATCAGTCCCATTTTTGGATCGCGGACTATTTCAGTGATATCCCTCACTCGACGGTGACCATTTAGTGATTCAGTTCCAATTGTCAGTGTTTTTCTCTGGGTGGTTGCACTGAACTCTGGGGTGTAGCTGCATCTTTAACTGTGACCATTAGTGATTCAGTTCCAATTGTCAGTGTGTTTCACTGGGTGGGTCCACTGCACTCTGGGGTGTAGCTGCCTCTGTAACTGTGACCATTCAGTGATTCAGTTCCAATTGTCAGTGTTTTTCTCTGCGTGGTTCCATTGCACAATGGGTTGTAGCTGCCTCTGTAACTGTGACCACTCAGTGATTCAGTTCCAATTGTCAGTGTTTTTCTCTGGGTGGTTCCACTGCACTCTGGGGTGTAGCTGCCTCTGTAACTGTGACCATTTAGTGATTCAGTTCCAATTGTCAGTGTGTTTCTCTGGGTGGTTCCACTGCACTCTGGGGTGTAGCTGCCTCTGTAACTGTGACCACTCAGTGATTCAGTTCCAATTGTCAGTGTGTTTCTCGGGGTGGTTCCACTGCACTCTGGGGTGTAGCTGCATCTTTAACTGTGACCATTAGTGATTCAGTTCCAATTGTCAGTGTGTTTCACTGGGTGGGTCCACTGCACTCTGGGGTGTAGCTGTCTCTGCAACGGTGACCATTCAGTGATTCAGTTCCAATTGTCAGTGTGTTTCTCTGGGTCGGTACACTGCACTCTGGGATGTATCTGCCTGTGATCATTCAGTGATTCAGTTCCAATTGTCAGTGTGTTTCTCTGGGTGGTTCCACTGCACTCTGGGTTGTAGCTGCCTCTGTAACTGTGACCATTCAGTGATTCAGTTCCAATTGTCAGTTTGTTTCTCTGGGTGGTTCCACTGCACCCTGGGGTGTAGCTGTCTTTGTAACTGTGATCGTTCAGTCATTCAGTTCCAATTGTCAGTGTGTTTCTCTCGGTGGTTCCACTGCGCTCTGGGGTGTAGCTGTCTCTGCAACGGTGAACATTCAGTGATTCAGTTCCAATTGTCAGTGTGTTTCTCTGGGTTGTTCCACTGCACTCTGGGATGTATCTGCCTGTGATCATTCAGTGATTCAGTTCCAATTGTCCGTGTGTTTCTCTGGGTGGTTCCACTGCACTCTGGGATCTAGCTGTCTCTGTAACTGTGACCATTCAGTGATTCAGTTCCAATTGTCAGCGTGTTTCTCTGGGTGGTTCCACTGCACTTTGGGGGTGTAGCTGTCTCTGTAACTGTGACCATTCAATGATTCAGTTCCAATTCTCAGTGTGGTTCTCTGGGTGGGCCCACCACAATCTGGGGTGTAGTTGCCTCTTAAACTGTGACCATTCAGATATTAGATTTCAGTGGGTTCAAAGTGAGCATACAGACAACATTTCTATGATATGATAATCTGGAACTATTTAAAGTCCAAATTGTTTGATTCCAAATGTACATCTGACACAGTTTCTGAAACAAAGAAAGCATTTTGAATCATTGGAACCTCAGAAACCTCAGAGCCTGCAGAAACTCATCACATCATAGAGCAGCATTGAAACATATTAAGCTGTGAAAAGTAATACACTGTCCCTAAATTATTCCGGTCCTGCACCTGATACACAAAATTAAACTGGGAGAAAGACGGGACGACGTGTGGAGGAAGAGAGAGTGAGCTAATTTGTGAAATGTCCCTACAGAAAATAGAATGATAGAGAAAGAGGATGGGAGAAATAAAAGATAAAGCGAGAGAAGGACATAGATTGCCCGAGAGAACGGAAAGGGAAGAGAGCGGAGACATAGCGGGCGAGTGGATGAGGGGGGTAGATGGTGTGGGAAGGATGACGTGTAAAATAATGACACAACATAGAGGTAAGTCATCTCCGCCATAATATCTGGAGTGTTCGTGAGTAACTGAGGGAGGCAGAGAGCGTGAAACAGGCAGTGGTTTGAGTCAGGGAGGGAGCGTGCGAGAGGAGGTGTGTGAGAGACGGAGGAAGTGTGAGCAAAGAACAAAGAACAATGCAGCAAAGGACACGCCCTTCGCTCTCCACGCCTGTACCGATCATGATACAAACCTTGACCAAAATCCTCAGCACTTTCTTCTGCCGTGTCCCTATACACATCCTATCCATGTATTTGTCTCGATGCCTTTTGAATGCCATTAATGTATCTGTATCCACAACTTCCCCTGACAACACGTTCCAGACACTCACCACCCTTGCCCCCTGGTGACTGACCCCCTTCACCCTGGGTACGAGTGCCTGTCCATCCACTCTATCCATGCGCCTCATAATCTTGTAGACATCGGTCAGGTCGCCCATCAACCTCCGTTGTTCGAATGAAACTAGTCCCAGTCTATTCAGACTCTCCACATAACTAACACCATCCAGACCAGGCAGCATCTTGGTAAAACAGCTCTGTACCCTCTCCAAAGCCTCGACATCCTTCTGGTAGTGTGGCGACCGGAATTGTGCATGATATTCCAAGTGCGGCCTTATCTATACAACTGCAGCATGACTTGCCAATTTTTATTCTCGATACCCCCTCCAATGAAGGCAAGCACGGTAGCATTGTGGATAGCACAATTACTTCACAGCTCCAGGGTCCCAGGTTCGATTCCGGCTTGGGCCACCGTCTGTGCGGAGTCTGCACATCCTCCCCGTGTGTGCGTGGGTTTCCTCTGGGTGCTCCGTTTTCCTCCCACAGTCCAAAGATGTACAGGTTAGGTGGAGTGGCCATGATAAATTGCCGTTAGTGTCCAAAAATTGCCCTTAGTGGTGGGTGGAGTTACTGGGTTATGGGGATAGGGTGGAGGTGTTGACCTTGGGTAGGGTGCTCTTTCCATGAGCCGGTGCAGAATCGATGTGCCGAATGGCCTCCTTCTGCACTGTAAATTCTATGCTCAGTATGCTTTCTTGACTATCTTGACCACTTGTGTTGCCACCTTCAAATATCTGTGGACCTGCACGCCCAGATCTCCCTGACTTTTTATATTCCTTAGAGTTTTACTATTTACGGTATATTTTCCCTCTATGTTAGAACTACCAACATGCATTACCTCACATTTGTCTGGATCAAACACCATTTGCGACTCGTATGACCAATTATCCAACCTATTGATGTCCCGTTGTGTCCTCTCGCAATCCTCACCATTATTTGCCGCTACGCCAACCTTGATGTCATCCATGAACTTACTAATCAGAGCAGTTACATCTTCCTCCAACTCGTTTATGTACACTACAAACAACAGAGGCCCCAGCACCGATCACTGCGGAACACCACTAGTCACAACCTTCCATTCAGACAAACACCATTTTCCTGCTACTCTTTGCCTTTTGTGACCGAGTCAGTTCTGTATCCATCTTTCCAGCTCACCTCTAATCGCGTGTGACTTCACCTTGTCAAAGCCTTTACCGAAGTCCATGTGAGCATCGAACATAGAATATAGAACATACATTGTAGAAGGAGGCCATTTGGCCCATCGAGTCTGCACCGACGCACTTAAGTCTTCACTTCCACCCTACCCCTGTAACCCATTAACCATTACGAACATTTTTCATAGAATTTACAGTAAAAGGAGGCCATTCTGCCCATAGAGTCTGTCGTGGCCCTTACAAAGAACACCCTACTCAAGCCCATGTATCTACCCTATCCCCGTAATCCCCACTTCCCCTTTTTGGACACTAAGGACACTTTAGCATGGCCAATCCACCTAACCTGCACGTCTTTGGACTGTGGGAGGAAACCGGAGCACCCGGAGGAAATGCACGCAGACACGGGGAGAACATGCAGACTCCGCACAGACAGTGACCCAGCACGGAATAGAATCTGCGACCCTGGCGCTGTGAAGCCACAGTGCTAGCTACTTGTGCTACCGTGCTACCCTAAACAACATCCACCCTATCCCCTCATCCGGTTTCTTCGGTACTCCCTCAGAAAAACTCGATCAAGTTAGTGAGGCACGACCTCCCCTTCCGATAACCATGCTGTCTATCGCTAATGAGTCCATTTGTTTCCAAATCGGTATAAACCCTGTTCCTGAGAATTCTCTCCAATAATTTACCAACTATCGACGTGAGGCCCACATGCCTATGGTTTCCAGGATTATCCCGACCACCTTTCTGAAACAGCGGTACCACATTAGCCATTATCTAGTCCTGTGGGATTCCACCTGTAGCCAATGAGGATACATAGATGTCAGTCAAGGCCACAGCAATGTCGTTCCTTGATTCCCTCAGTATTCTGCGGTAAATCCCTTCAGGCTCGGGAGATTTATCTACCTTAATGTTTAAAAAATATTTTTATTGACATTTTCAATTATTAACATCAACCGTTTAAGTGTAATATTTACAGCACATGCGGTTCATATATACATACAATCGTAGTTGGTGTTTCCTCTCCGCCTTCCCCTCTGCCCTCCCGCTGGCCGCTCCTTGGCATACTCCTCTTTCGTTCACGGTGTTCTGTCCACTCGCTCCTATTCTCCCCTTCCCCCGTACCCCTTATGCATTCAGTTGTTGGCATTGTGGGTTCGGGGGGGGGGGGGGGGGAGGGGGGTTGCGGTGGGGGGAGGTTGGAAGAAAAGGGTCTTCCACATGATCCAAACTATCCACACACCCTACCCAAGAATCAACTTCCACAAAGTCCCTTTCTTTGGTGAACACTGATGCAAAGTGTTCATTTAGAACCTGGCCCATTTCCTCTAGCTCAACACATAGATTCCTCCCACTGTCCTTAAGTGATACAATCCTTTCGCTGCCACTCTCTTTCTTTTACATCTTTAGGATTCGCCTTAATCCTACTTACCATGGACTTTTCATGACCCCTCCTAGCCCTTCTAATTTCCCGCTTCAGTGCCTTCTTACTTTCTTGATACTTTCTTTTTGGGGCAGCACGGTATCATTGTGGATAGCACAATTGCTTCACAGCTCCGGGGTCCCAGTTTCGATTTCGGCTTGGGTCACTGTCTGTGTGGAGCCTGCACATCCTCCCCGTGTGTGCGTGGGTTTGCTCCGGGTGCTCCGGTTTCCTCCCACAGTCCAAAGATATGCATGTTAGGTGGATTGGCCATGATAAATTGCCCTTAGTGTCCAAAATTGCCCTTAGTGTTGGGTGAGGTTACTGGGTTATGGGGATAGAATGGAGGTGTTGACCTTGGCTAGGGTGCTCTTTCCAAGAGCCGGTGCAGACTCGATGGGCCGAATGGCCTCCTTCTGCACTGTAAATTATATGATTTTTTAAAAAGTCTATGATTCCCCTGAAGTGTTTCGACGACCTCCACCCTTGTAGACCGTACACATCTCTTTTTGGAGAGGTTTACAATATCCTTTATTATCCAAGGCTCCCTCAACCCATATTATCCTTGGTTCTCTCAAGCACGTGACTTTCTTTAATCCTAATCAACTGTCGCTTGAAAGGCTCCCACATGCCCGATGTTGATTTACCTTCCAACAGACGCACCCATTCTAAATTCTTCAATTCCTGTCTAATATTACTGTAACTTGTCTTTCCCCAGTTTAGCAACTTAACGCGAGTTGCATCCCTATCCAAAAAGTACCCTCAATTGTAACGAATTGTGATGACTACTCTCAAAATGTTCCCCTACTGAAAACGCAACCACCTGTCCAGGCTAATTTCCAAATATGAATGAGATAGAGAATCTGCTGAACTGGTCCGACGACAATAATCTCTCCCTCAATGTCAACAATACGAAGGTGATTGTCATCGACTTCAGGAAGCGTCGTGGAGAACATGCCCTTATATACATCAAAGGAAACGAAGTAGAAACGGTCACGTTTTTAGGTGTACAGATCACCAACAACCTGCCCTGGTCTCCCCATGCCGACACTCTTGTTAAGAAAGCCATCAACGACTGTACTTTCTCAGAAGACGAAGGAAATTTGGCATGTCAGCTACGCCTCTAACCAACTTCTACAGGTGCACACAGAAAGTAATCTTTCTGGTTGTATCACAACTTGGAATGGATCCTGCTCTGCCGAAGACCGCAGGAAACGATAGAAGGTCGTGAATGTCGCCCAATGCATCACGCAAACCAACCTCCCATCTATTGATACTGTGAACAATTCTCACTGCCTCGGAAAGGCAGCCAGCAAGATTAAGGACCCCACACACCCCGGACTCTCTTCCACCTTCGTCTGTTCGGAAAAAAGACCAAAGTTTGAGGTTACGTACCAACCGACGCAAGAACAGCTTCTTCACTGCTGCCAGCAGACTTTTGAATGGACCAACCTTGTATTAAGTTGATCTTTTCTCTACATCTTGTTATAACTGACATTATATTCTGCTGCCTCTCCTTCTTTCCTTATGTACGGTATACAATGTTTGTACAGCATGCAAGAAACAACAATTTTCTCTGTATACTAACACATGTAACAATAATAAATCAAATCAAATCACAATCAATACTAGGTCCAGTACTAAGGTGAGGTGAGTACTTACTTTAAAAAGCCTTGCGCAGGGGCCTTCTTGGAGGTGAGTAGTGTATTTAAAAGCCTTGCCTGGTCCCGTGTCTGTTCTTCTTTTCTGTTTTATTTGTTTTTTCTAAGGCGGGAACCGGAAGTTCGACCCGCGGACCTCTGGCAAGTCCCCCCCTCCCCCCAACCAATAAATTCTGGTGGAGAGGAAACCCGAGACACTACACGTGTAGTGTCTCCCACCTGCCCTCCTCCTCTAACCTAATAATAAGACCCATTGGTGTAAGGTAAGTGCCATATTATATTATTAGCATTGTGCAGGTGAAGGTTCGGAGGTGGAGGAGCAGTCTCTGTCAGCGAGATAACCTGAGAACATCCAAGACACTCAGAAGGTAAGGAGGTAAGTAAGTTATTTTTACTTTTATACCTTTTTTCAAATTGTGTGTGTCGGGGGGAAACGAAAGTGACATCACAGAAAAGCTGTAGCCAGAGTGGCTGGTTGGGATTCTAACCTAAATTTAAAAAAAAAATTTTGGGAACTAATTAAACATAATAACTTAATTATAATTTAGAGGATATCTAAGCCAGAGATCGGAGAGTATTATAGTTAGCTATCGCATTTCTATTAGAAATCTAGTGCTAGGAAACAGATAGTTGACAGTAACTTTGAAATTTAAAAAAAAGTATTTAAAAAAAAGACAAATTTTAATTAATTGACGCAATGTCAGTTAGAGGGGTGCTGTGCTCTGACTGTGAGATGTGGCAGGTCCGGGAGGCTTCCAGCGTCCCGGATGGCTTCATCTGCAGAAAGTGCACCCAACTGGAGCTCCTCACAGACCGCATGGTTCGGTTGGAGCAGCAATTGGATGCACTTAGGAGCATGCAGGTGGCGGAAAGCGTCATAGATCGCAGTTATGTAAATGTGGTCACACCCAAGGTGCAGGCAGAGAAATGGGTGACCACCAGAAATGGCAGGCAGTCAGTGCAGGAATCCCCTGTGGTTGTCCCCCTCTCGAACAGATATACCCCTTTGGTTACTGTCGGGGGGGGATAGCCTATCAGGGGAAAACAGCAGCAGCCAGAGCAGTGGCACCACGGCTGGCTCTGATGTTCAGAAGGGAGGGTCAAAGCGCAGAAGAGTAATAGTAATAGGGGACTCTATAGTCAGGGGCACAGATAGGCGCTTCTGTGGACGTGAAAGAGACTCCAGGATGGTATGTTGCCTCCCTGGTGCCAGGGTCCAGGATGTCTCCGAACGGGTAGAGGGAATCCTCAAGGGGGAGGGCAAACAGGCAGATTTCGTTGTACATATTGGTACGAACGACATAGGCAGGAAGGGGCATGAGGTCCTGCAGCAGGAGTTCAGGGAGCTAGGCAGAAAGTTAAAAGACAGGACCTCGAGGGTTGTAATCTCGGGATTACTCCCTGTGCCACGTGCCAGTGAGGCTAGAAATAGGAGCAGATAAACACGTGGCTAAACAGCTGGTGTAGGAGGGAGGGTTTCCATTATCTGGACCACTGGGACCTCTTCAGGGGCAGGTGTGACCTGTATAAGAAGGACGGGTTGCATCTTAACCGGAGAGGCATAAATATCCTGGCCGCGAGGTTTGCTAGTGTCACACGGG
The DNA here is from genome assembly GCF_047496885.1 of Scyliorhinus torazame. Lineage (NCBI taxonomy): Eukaryota > Metazoa > Chordata > Chondrichthyes > Carcharhiniformes > Scyliorhinidae > Scyliorhinus > Scyliorhinus torazame. The sequence goes on from NC_092729.1 coordinate 37,417,847, forward strand.
AGGGTTTAAACTAGTATGGCAGGGGGGTGGGCACGGGAGCAATAGGTCAGAAATGAGAGCATTGAGGGAGAACTAGGGAATAGGGACAGTGTGGCTCTGAGGCAGAGAAGACGGGGAGAAGTTGCTGAACACAGCGGGTCTGGTGGCCTGAAGTGCATATTTTTTAATGCAAGGAGCATTGCGGGTAAGGCAGATGAACTTAGAGCTTGGATTACTACTTGGAACTATGATGTTGTTGCCATTACAGAGGCCTGGTTGAGGGAAGGGCAGGATTGGCAGCTAAACGTTCCAGGATTTAGATGTTTCAGGCGGGATAGAGGGGGATGTAAAAGGGGAGGTGGAGTTCCGCTACTTGTTCGGGAGAATATCGCAGCTATACTGCGAGAGGACACCTCAGAGAGCAGTGAGGCTATATGGGTCGAGGTCAGGAATAAGAAGGGTGCAGTCACAATGTTGGGGGTATACTACTGGCCTCCCAACAGCCAGCGGGAGATAGAGGAGCAGATAGGTAGACAGATTTTGGAAAAGAGTAAAAACAACAGGGTTGTGGTGATGGGAGACTTCAACTTCCCCAATATTGACTGGGACTCACTTAGTGCCAGGGGCTTAGACGGGGCGGAGTTTGTAAGGAGCATCCAGGAGGGCTTCTTAAAACAATATGTAAACAGTCCAACTAGGGAAGGGGCAGTACTGGACCTGGTATTGGGGAATGAATCCGGCCAGGTGGTAGATGTTTCAGTAGGGGAGCATTTCGGTAACAGTGACCACAATTCAGTAAGTTTTAAAGTACTGGTGGACAAGGATAAGAGTGGTCCGAGGAAGAATGTGCTAAATTGGGGGAAGGCTAATTATAACAATATTAGGCGGGAACTGAAGAACATAGATTGGGGGCGGATGTTTGAGGGCAAATCAACATCTGACATGTGGGAGGCTTTCAAGTGTCAGTTGAAAGGAATACGGACCGGCATGTTCCTGTGAGGAAGAAAGATAAATACGGCAATTTTCGGGAACCTTGGATGACGAGTGATGTTGTAGGCCTCGTGAAAAAGAAAAAGGAGGCATTTGTCAGGGCTAAAAGGCTGGGAACAGACGAAGCCTGTGTGGCATATAAGGAAAGTAGGAAGGAACTTAAGCAAGGAGTCAGGAGGGCTAGAAGGGGTCACGAAAAGTCACTAGCAAATAGGGTTAAGGAAAATCCCAAGGCTTTTTACACGTACATAAAAAGCAAGAGGGTAGCCAGGGAAAGGGTTGGCCCACTGAAGGATAGGCAAGGGAATCTATGTGTGGAGCCAGAGGAAATGGGCGAGGTACTAAATGAATACTTTGCATCAGTATTCACCAAAGAGAAGGAATTGGTAGATGTTGAGTCTGGAGAAGGGGGTGTTGATAGCCTGGGTCACATTGTGATCCAAAAAGACGAGGTGTTGGGTATCTTAAAAAATATTAAGGTAGATAAGTCCCCAGGGCCTGATGGGATCTACATCAGAATACTGAAGGAGGCTGGAGAGGAAATTGCTGAGGCCTTGACAGAAATCTTTGGATCCTCGCTGTCTTCAGGGGATGTCCCGGAGGACTGGAGAATAGCCAATGTTGTTCCTGTGTATAAGAAGGGTAGCAAGGATAATCCCGGCAACTACAGGCCGGTGAGCCTTACGTCAGTGGCAGGGGAATTACTGGAGAGAATTCTTAGAGACAGGATCTACTCCCATTTGGAAGCAAATGGACGTATAAGTGAGAGGCAGCACGGTTTTGTGAAGGGGAGGTCGTGTCTCACTAACTTGATAGAGTTTTTCGTGGAGGTCACTGAGATGATTGATGCAGGTAGGGCAGTAGATGTTGTCTATATGGACTTCAGTAAGGCCTTTGACAAGATCCCTCATGGTAGACTAGTACAAAAGGTGAAGTCACACGGGATCAGGGGTGAACTGGCAAGGTGATACAGAACTGGCTAGGCCATAGAAGGCAGAGGGTAGCAATGGAGGGATGCTTTTCTAATTGGAGGGCTGTGACCAGTGGTGCTCCACAGGGATCAGTGCTGGGACCTTTGCTCTTTGTAGTATATATAAATGATTTGGAGGAAAATGTAACTGGTCTGATTAGTAAGTTTGCAGACGACACAAAGGTTGGTGGTATTGCGGATAGCGATGAGGACTGTCTGAGGATACAGCAGGATTTAGATTGTCTGGAGACTTGGGCGGAGAGATGGCAGATGGAGTTTAATCCGGACAAATGTGAGGTAATGCATTTTGGAAGGTCTAATGCAGGTAGGGAATATACAATGAATGGTAGAACCCTCAAGAGTATTGAAAGTCAAAGAGATCTAGGAGTACAGGTCCACAGGTCATTGAAAGGGGCAACACAGGTGGAGAAGGTAGTCAAGAAGGCATACGGCATGCTTGCCTTCATTGGCCGGGGCATTGAGTATAAGAATTGGCAAGTCATGTTGCAGCTGTATCGAACCTTAGTTAGGCCACACTTGGAGAATAGTGTTCAATTCTGGTCGCCACACTACCAGAAGGATGTGGAGGCTTCAGAGAGGGTGCAGAAGAGATTTACCAGAATGTTGCCTGGTATGGAGGGCATAAGCTATGAGGAGCGGTTGAATAAACTCGGTTTGTTCTCACTGGAACGAAGGAGGTTGAGGGGCGACCTGATAGAGGTATACACAATTATGAGGGGCATAGAGAGAGTGGCTAGTCAGAGGCTTTTCCCCAGGGTAGAGGGGTCAAATACTAGGGGGCATAGGTTTAAGGTGAGAGGGGCAAGGTTTAGAGTAGATGTACGAGGCAAGTTTTTTTACGCAGAGGGTAGTGGGTACCTGGAACTCGCTACCGGAGGAGGTAGTGGAAGCAGGAACGATAGGGACATTTAAGGGCATCTTGACAAATATATGAATAGGATGGGAATAGAAGGATACGGACCCAGGAAGTGTAGAAGATTGTAGTTTAGTCGGGCAGTATGGTCGGCACGGGCTTGGAGGGCCGAAGGGCCTGTTCCTGTGCTGTACATTTCTTTGTTCTTTGTTGTTTGTACTGCCCCTTCCCTAGTTGTACTATCTACATATTGCATCATAAAGCTTTTCTGTATACACCTTGCGAACTCTATTCATTCCAAACCCCTCGCACTAAGTGAGTCTCAGTCAATATCGGGGGAAATTAAAATCTCTCAACACAACGAACCTGTTACTTTTGCACATATTCACAATCTCTCTACCTATCTGCTCCTTTATCTCTCGCTGGCAGGTGGGGGGGGGGGCTGTAATAAACCCCCAACATTGTGATTGCCTCCTTCCTCTTCCTGAGCTCCAGAATGGGTAGATTCTGGGTAGATTCCCTACCCAGAATGCCTCATTGTATGAGCCCTCCAAGATGTCCTCCCGCAAGTACGGCTATAATACTTTCCTCAACCAATAATGCTACTCCCCCACTCCTTTTACATACACCCTCTGTCTCTTCTGAAGAATCTATATCCTCCAACGTTCAGCTGCTAATCCTGCCCTTCCTTGAACCGTATTTCTGTGATCGGCACAACATCAGCATTCCAAGCACTAATCGGTGTTCTCAGTTCATCTGCCTTACCTTCCATGCTTTTGGCGATGAAAATAATGCAGTTCAGACCAATGCGTTTGAGCAGGCAGGGTGATGTTGTTCTCGTACTTCTATTCTCTATTTCCCCTTTAGTTATATGACTTTCTAAGCTAACGCTCTGGTTCCCATCCCCCTGCCATACTACCTTCAATCCTCCAGGGTGACTCTTCCTTGCCAGGCGATTGGTGCTCCTCCAGTTTAGGTGCAACGCATCCTCCTTGTCCAGGTCCCACCTGCCCCAGAAGTGATCCCAATGGTCCAGAAATCTGAATCCCTCCCTCCTACACCACCAGTTTAGCCACGTATTTAGCTGCAAAACCCTCCGATGTCTAGCCTCACTTGCATGTGGCACGGTGAGTAATCCTTAGATTACAACCCTAGCAGTTTTTTAGCTTACTGGTTAACTTAGATTATCATAGAATTTACAGAGCAGAAGGAGACCATTCAGCCCATCGAGTCTGCACCGGCTCTTGGAAAGAGCACCCTACCCAACGTCAACACCGCCACCATAACCCATAACCCAGTAACCCCACCCAACACTAAGGGCAATTTTGGACACTAAGGGCAATTTATCATGGCCAATCCACCTAACCCGCACATCTTTGGACTGTGGGAGGAAACCGGAGCACCCGGAGGAAACCCACGCACACACGGGGAGGATGTGCAGACTCCAGACAGTGACCCAAGCCAGAATCGAACCTGGGACCCTGGAGCTGTGAAGCAATTGTGCTATCCACAAGGCTACCGCGCTGCCCACTTTCTGAACTCCTTCTGCAGGATCTCATCACTGTACCTGCCGATGTCGATAGTACATATGTGTACTACGACCTCCGGCTGTTCACTCTCTCCCATAAAAATGCTTTCTGCCCTGGGAAGCGCAGTGGTGCAGTGGTTAGCATTGGAACTGCGGCGCCAAGAAGCCGGGTTCGAATCCCGGCCCGAGGTCACTGTCCGTAACACCACTGTTTAATAAAGGAGGTAGGCAGAAATCGAGTAATCATAGACCAGTTAACTTAACTTCAGTAGTAGGGAAGATGCTGCAAACTATCATCAAGGAAGAAATAGCGAGGCATCTGGATGGAAATTGTTCCATTGGGCAGACGCCGCATGGCTTCAAAAAGGGCAGGTCGTGCCTAACTAATTTAATGGAAATTTTGGGGACATTACCAGTGCGGTAGATAACGGGGAGCCAATGGATGTGGTATATCTGGATTTCCAGAAAGCTTTTGACAAGGTGCCACACAAAAGTTTGCTGCAGAAGATAAAGATGCATGGCATTAAGGGTAAAGTAGGCGCATGGATAGAGGATTGGTTAATTAATAGAATGAAAGAGTGGGGATTAATGGGAGGGTCTCTGGTTGGCAATCAGTAGCGAGTGCTGTCCCTCAGGGGTCACAATTGTTCAGAATTTACATAGATGATTTGGAGTTAGGGACCAAGTGCAATGTGTCCGAGTTTGCAGATGACGCTAAGATGAGTGATAAAGCAAAAAGTGCAGAGGATACCAAAAGACTGCAGAGGGATTTGGATAGGTTAAGTGGATGGGCTAGGGTCTGGCAGACGGAATACAATGTTGCCAAATGTGAGGTTATCCATTTTGGTAGGAATAACAGCAAAATGAATTATTATTTAAATGATAAAATATTAAAATAAGCTGCTGGGCAGAGAGTCCTGGGTGCACTAGTACCTGAGTCTCAAAAAGTTGGTTTACAGGTGCAACAGATGATTAAGAAGGCAAATTGAGTTCTGGCCTTCATTGCTGGAGGGCTGGAGTTTATAACTAGGGAGGTTATGGTACAATTATAGAAGGTGTTGTGAGGCCACACCTGGAGTATTGTGTCCAGTTTTGGTCTCCTTACCTGAGAACGGACGAAATGGCGCTGGAGGGTGTGCAGAGGAGATTTACTAGGTTAATCCCAGAGTTGAGGGGATTTGATTACGTGGAGAGATTGAGTGCACTGGGACTGTACTCGTTGGAATTTAGAAGGATGCGAGGGGGGGGGGGATCACATAGAAACATATAAAATTATGAAGGAATAGATAGGATACATGCAGGCAGGTTGCTTCCACTGGCGGGTAAAAGCAGAACTAGGTGGCATAGCCGAAAAATAAGGGGAAGTAGATTTAGGACTGGTCTTAGGAGGAACTTCGTCATCCAAAGGGTTGTGAATCTATGGAATTCCTTGCCCAGTGAAGCAGTTGATGCTTCTTCATTAAATGTTTTTAAGATAAATATAGATAGTTTTTTGAAGAATAAAGGGATTAAGGGTTATGATGTTCGGGCCGGAAAGTGGAGCTGTGTCCACGAAAGATCAACCATGATCTCATTCAATGGCGGAATAGGCTCGAGGGGCCAGATGGCCTACTCCTCGTCCTAGTTCTTTTGTTCTTACGATCTGTACCTGCCCTGAGAGTGTTTGATGGTGACAGTGCAGAGGGAGCTTTACTCTGCATCTAATCCTGTGCTGTATCTGTCCTGGGAGAGTTTGAAGGGACAGTGTAGAGGGTGCTTTATATGTATCTAATCCCGTGTTGTACATGTCCTGGGAGTGATTGATGGCGACAGTGTAGAGGGAGCTTAATTTTGTATCTAACCCCGTGCTGTACCTGTTCTGGGAGTGTTTGATGGGGACAGTGTAGCGGGAGGATTACTCTGTATCTCACGCCGCCCTGGACCTGCCCTGGGAGTGTTTGATGGATACACTGCAGAGGGAGCTTTACTCTGTGTCTAATCCCGTGCTGTACCTGTCCTGGGAGTGTTTGATGGGGACAGTGTCGAGGGAGCTTTACTCTGTATCTAACCCCGTGCTGTACCTATCCTGGGAGTGTTTGATGGGGACAGTGTCGAGGGAGCTTTTCTCTGTATCTAACCCCGTGCTGCACCTGGCCGGGGAGTGTTTGATGGGGACAGTGTAGAGGGAGCTTTACTCTGTATCTAACCCCGTGCTGTACCTGTCCTGTGAGAGTTTTTGATGGGACAGTGTAGAGAGAGCTTTACTCTGTATCTACTCCCGTGCTGTACATGTCTTGGCAGTGCTTGATTGGGGGAAAGTGTAGAGTGAGCTTTATTCTGTCTAACCCCGTGCTGTACCTGTCCTGGAAGTGTTTGATGCAGACAATATAGACCGAGTTTTAAAACATATGCTTTCAAGCTTTGGGTACTGTCGGGGGGAATAGCCTATCAGGGGAAAACAGCAGCGGCCAGTCAGTGGCACCACGGCTGGTTCTGATGTTCAGCAGGGAGGGTCAAAGCGCAGAAGAGCAATAGTCATAGTGGACTCAAAAGTCAGGGGCACAGAGATGCGTTTCTGTGGACGTAAAATAGATTCCTGGATGGTACGTTGCCTCCCTTGTGCCAGGGTCCAGGATGTCTCTGAACGGGTAGCGGACATCCTGAAGGGGAAGGGCAACCAGGCAGAGGTCGTTGTACATATTGGTACGAACGACATAGGCAGGAAGGGGACCCGCAGCAGAATTTCAGGGAGCTAGGAAGAAAGTAAAAAGACAGGACCTCAAGGGTTGTAATCTCAGGATTATTCCCTGTGCCACGTGCCAGTGAGGCTAGAAATAGGAAGATAGAGCAGCTAAACACGTGGCTAAATAGCTGGTGTAGGAGGGTGGGTTTCAGTTATCTGGACCACAGGGAGCTCTTCCGAGGCAGCTGTGACTTTTATAAGAAAGACGGATTGTATTTGCACTGGAGAGGCATAAATATACTGGACGCGAGGTTAGCTAGTGTCACACGGGAGGGTTTAAACTAGTATGGCAGTTGTTGGGCACCGGAGCAAGAGGTCAGAAGGTCAAAGAAATGAGGGAGAACTAGGAAATAGGGCCACTATGGCTCTGAGGAAGAGCAAACATAGAGATGTTGCTGAAAACAGCGGGACTGGTGGCCTGAGTGCATATGTTTTAATGACAGAAGTATAACAGCTAAGGCAGGTGAACTTAGAGCTTGGATTAGTACTTAGAACTATGATGTTGTTGCCATTATAGAGACCTGGTTGAGGGAAGGACAGGATTGGCAGCTAAACATTCCAGGAGTTAGATGTTTCAGGTTGGATAGGGGGGGGGGGGGGGACAGGGCCGGAGGAGTTGCGCGACTGGTTAGGGAGAATGTCACAGCTGCACTGCGGTAGGACACCTCAGACGGCAGCGAGGCTATGTAGGTAGAGATCATGAATAAGAAGGATACAGTCACAATGTTGGGGGTTCACCACAGGCCACCAGCAGCCAGAAGGACATAGAGGAGCAGATTGGTAGACAGATTTTGGAAAAGATGAAAAGTAATAGGGTTGTTGTGATGGGAAACTTTACCTTCACCAAAATTAACTGGGACTCAATTAGTGCTAGGGGCTTGGACGGGACAGAGTTTGTAATGAGCATCCAGGAGGGCTTCTTAAAACAACATGCAGATAGCCCAACTAGGGAAGGGGCTGTTCTGTCCTGGTATTGGGGATTGAGACCGTCCAGGTGGTAGACGTTTCAGTAGGGGAGCATTGCGGAAACATTGACCATAATTCAGTAAGTTTTCAAATGATGGTGGACAAGGATAAGAGTGGCCCTGGGGTGAATGTGGTAAATTGGGGGAAGCCTAATTATAACAATAAGAGGCGGTAATTGAAGAACATAGGTTGGGGCGGATGTTTGAGGGTAAATCAACATCTGACATGTGGGAGGCTTTCAAATGTCAGTTGAAAGGCATTCAGGACCGGCATGTTCCTCTGAGGAAGAATGATAAATATGGCGAATTTCGTGATCCTTGGATAACGAGGGATATTGTAGGCCTCGTCAAAAAGAAAAAAGGAGGCATTTGTCAGGGCTAGAAAGCTGGGCACAGACGAAGCCTGTGTGGAATATGAGGAAAGAAGAAAGGAACTTAAGCAAGGAGTCAAGAGAGCTAAAGGAGGTCACGAAAAGTCATTGGCAAATTGGTTTAAGGAAAATCCCAAGGCGTTTTACGCGTACATAAAAAGCAAGAGGGTAACCAGGGAAAAGGTTGGCCCACTGAAGGACAGGGGATGAATCTGTGTGGAACCAGAGGAAATGGGCGCATACTAAATGAATACTTTGCATCAGTATTCACCAAAGAGAAGGAATTAGTGGATGTTGAGTCTGGTGAAGGGTGTGTAGATAGCCTAGGTCCCATTGAGATCCAAAAAAAGGAGTTTTTGGGCGTCTTGAAAAATATTCTGGTGGTTCAGTTCCCAGGGCCTGTGGAAACTACCCAAGAACACTGAAGGAGGCAAGAGAGGAAATTGTTGAGGCCTTGTCAGAAATCTTTGGATCCTCACTGTCTTCAGGTGATGTCCCGGAGGACTGGAGAATAGCCAATGATGTTCCTTTGTTTAAGAAGGGTAGCAAAGATAATCCAGGAAACGACAGGTCGGTGAGCCTTAAGTCAGTGTAGGGAAATTACTGGAGAGAATTCTTCTAGACAGGATCTACTCCCATTTGGAAGCAAGGGGTCGTATTCGCGAGAGGCAGCACGGTTTTGTGAAGGGAACGTCATGTCTTAATAACTTGATAGAGTTTTTCGAGGAGCTCACAAAGATGATGCAGGTAGGTAGTGGATGTTGTCAATATGGACTTCAGACAAGGTTCCTCATGGCAGACTGGTACAAAAGGTGAAGTCACACGGGATCAGAGGTGAGCTGGCAAGGTGGATACAGAACTGGCTAGGTCATAGAAGACAGAGAGTAGCAATGGAAGGTTACATTTATGACTGGAGGGCTATGACTAGTGGTGTGCCGCAGGGATCAGTGCTGGTACCTTTGCTGTTTGCAGTATATATAAATGATTTGGAGGAAAATGTAACTGGTCTGATTAGTAAGTTTGCGGATGACACAAAGGTTGGTGGAATTGCGGATAGCGGTGAGGACTGTCAGCGGATACAGCAGGATTTAAATCGTTTGCAGACTTGGGCGGCGAGATGGCAGATGGAGTTTAATCTGGACAAATGTGAGGTAATGCATTTTGGAAGGTCTAATACAGGTAGAGAATATACATTGAATGGTAGAACACTCAAGAGTATTGACAGTCAGAGAGTTCTAGGTGTACAGGTCCACAGGTCATTGAAAGGGGTAAACAGGTGGAGAAGGTAGTCAAGAAGGAATACGGCATTCTTGCCCTCATTGTCCGGGGCATTGAGTATAAAAATTGGCAAGTCATGTTGCAGCTGTATAGAACCTTATTTCGGCCACACTTGGAGTATAATTTCCAATTGTGGTCGCCACACTACCAGAAGGATGCGAAGGCTTTAGAGCGCGTGCAGAATAGAGTTACCAGGATGTTGCCTGGTATGGAGGGCATTAGCTATGAGGAGAGGTTGAATAAACTTGTTTGTTCTCACTGGAAAGAAGAAGGTTGAGGGGCGACCTGATCATGGTCTACAAAATCATGAGGGGCATAGACAGAGTGAATTCCATAGACTTTTTCCCAGGATAGAGGGGTCAATGACTGGGGGGAGGGGGGGGGGTCATATGTTTAAGGTGCGAGGGGCAAGGTTTCAAGGAAATGTGCGAGGGAAGTTTTTTTACACAGAGTGTAGTGGGTGCCTGGAACTCGCTGCCGGAGGAGGTGGTGGAAGCAGGGACGATAGTGACGTTTAAGGGGCATCTTGACAAATACATGAATATGATGGTAATAGAGGGATACGGACCCCGGAAGTGTAGAAGAGTTTAGTTTTGGCGGGCAGCATGGTCGGCGCAGGCTTGGAGTGTCGAAGAGCCTGTTCAAGTGCTGTACTTTTCTTTGTTGTTTGTTCCTTGTATCACAACCTGTGCTGTACTTCTCCTGGGAGTGTTTGATGGGGACAGTGTAGAGGCAGCTTTAATCTATATCTAACCCCGTGCTGTACCCATGCTGGCAGTGTTTGATGGGGGACAGTCCTACCTTCGAGCGGCAGAGTGGTTTGCGCTGCTGCCTCACAGCTCCAGGGACCGGGTTCAATTCCGGCGTCGGGTCACTGTCTGTGTGGAGTTCGAACTTCCTCCCAGTGTCTCTGTGGGTTTCCTCAGGGAACTGCGGTTTCCTCCCACAGTCCAAAGATGTGCAGGTTAGGTAGATTGGCAATGATCAATTAACCCTTAGTGTGCAGGTATTGGGTATGGAGATAAAATGGAGCCGAGGGCATAAGTGGGGAGCCCTTTCTAAGGGCCGGTGCAGAATTGATCGGCCAAATTGCCTGCTTCTGTACTGTAAATCCCATGGTTCTCTCTGTTTTCCTGCAGTGCTGCCGGAGGCCATTCGATCCATCGATTCTGTACTGGTCTCCGAAAGGGCACTCGCTCTCGGTCCAAGCTGCATCGTACCCCGTGGTCCTGCACATTTACCATGGCCAATCCACCTAACCTGCACATCGCTGGACTTTGGGAGGAAGCCGGGTCACCCGGTGGAAACCCACACAGACACGGGGAGAAAGTCTCTGCACACAATCAGTCTCTAAGGTTTGGAATTCATCTGGGAGCATGGCATAGTGAGGCAAATGAATCCCTATCTGGAACTCACTCTTGGGTGTCAGTTATTCTGAATGAAAGATCATAAGGCATTGGAGCAAAATTAGGCCACTCGGCCCATCGAGTCTGCTCTGCCATTCAATCATGGCTGATATTTTTCTCATCCATATTCTCCTGCCTTCTCCCCATAACCCCTGATCCCCTTGTTAATCAAGAACCTATCTATCTCCGTCTCAAAGACACTCAGTTATTCGACCTCCGCAGACTTCTGCTGCAAAGAGTTCCACAGATTCACCACCCTCTGGCTGAAGAAATTCTTCCTCATCTCTGTATGAAAGGGTCGTCCCTTTAGTCTGAGATTGTGTCCTCTGGTTCTCGATTTTCCTGCAAGTGGAAACATCCACTCCAAGTCCACTCTATCCAGGCCTCGCAGTATATGTGAGTTTCAATAAGATTCCCCCTCATCCTTCTGAACACCAATGAGTACAGACCCAGAGTCCTCAACCTTTCCTCATACGACCAACCTTTCATTCCAGGGATCTTTCTTGTGCACCTCCTCTGGACCCTTTCCAAGGCCAGCACATTCTTCCTCAGATACGGGGCCGAAAACTGCTCACAATAGTCTAAATGGGGTCTGACCAGAACCTTATACAGCCTCAGAAGTACATCTCTGGTCTTGCATTCTAGCCCTCTTGACATGAATTCTAACATCGCACTTCCCTTCTAACTGCCGTTTAACCTGCCCATTAACACATTAACACATTAACCTGTCCTTTTACAGATCTGTGTATCATCTGCAAACGTAGAACAGTTCCTTCTTATAGGCGGTTTGTTCTTTCACCTTTGTTTGTTTCCACCTTGTCACAGCGATTCTCCTTTGCTAATTCTGACCCCCCTCACCTCGCGGTTTATTAAATCTGATATTACCATAAGACATAGGCCCTTCGAGACTGCTCCGCCATTCAATCATGGCTGATAATTTTCTCATCCCCATTCTCCTGCCTTCTCCCCATAACCCCTGATCCCCTTATTAATCTGTTCGTCCGTCGAACCATTCCGCACGCTACCACGCATCTAATGTCCGCTTTTGTTGCATCGTCACTTGTGCAGGCAATTGGAACTTGTTTCGCTGGGATAGGATCGATGACAAGCAGGAACAGACCAGAGCGAAGACAGCCAGGCCCATGTGAGAATTTATCTATGTCTGAAACACACTCAGTGAATTGGCCTCCACAGCCTTCTGCGGTAAAGAGTTCCACAGATTCACCACCCTCTGGCTGAAGAAATGGCTCCTCATCTCTGTTTTAAAGGATCACCCCTTTAGTCTGACATTGTGCCTCTGCTTCTATCGTTTCCTACAAGTGGAAACATCCTCTCCACGTCTACTCGCTCCAGGCGTCGCAGTATACTGTAAGTTGCAATAAGATTCCCCCTCATCCTTCTGAACTCCAACGAGTACAGACCCAGAGTCCTCAACCGTTCCTCATATGACAAGCTCTTCATAACCAGGTATCATTCTTGTGAAACTTCTCTGGATGCTATCCAAGGCCAGCACATCCTTGCTCAGATACGGGACGCAAAACTGCTCACCATATTCCAAATGGGGTCTGACGAGAGCTACGTACAAACTGAGAAATACATCCCTGGTCTTGACCTCCAACCCACTCGACATGAATTTGCCTTCTTAACTGCCGACTGAACCTACACATTAACCTTAATAGAATCGTGAACAAGGACTTTGATGGGTCGTCACCTGTGCAGGCAATTGGACCTTGTTTCGCTGGGATAGGGTCGGTGACAAGCAGGAACAGACCAGAGCGAAGACAGCCAGACCTGTGTGAGAATACACCACGGGCGGCTCCGTGTACTTTCAAAATTATACTGACCTGGCATTATGGATTCTCAAATTGGTCATTAAACGAAACGGGCCAGTCTCGTATCCGGTGCGGGTGTAAGGGAAGGACGTGAATATACATGTGGACCATCTGTGGAGCTTAATGGAACAGATACCGAGGACTATCCACGGATCCAGTGCCTGGTGTTGTCTCTCCCTCAGGAGCGATTGCCGGTGGCACCCAGCAATGCGACCGCACTTTGGGACTCTGCAATATGGGATTTGGACCACTTTGACCAGGAGTCGGACATTGACGTTTCTGCCCACAGACATCGCCGCAGGTTCAGGAGTGATCGCTGGAATAAAGGCTGACGAATCACCCAGAAACGACGCTTCCGGGTCCATTTCACCCCTTCGGGCCTGGAGCACTTGTCAAATGTAGCAATGAATTTCGCGCCTTCTGTCGAAATTGACGAGGTGTTGGACGTGGGGGCGGGGGGTGTTGTTATCCTACAAGAGTCCCATAACTCTGTGACGTCTGGGTCCCTGTGGCGTTAACTGGATCACAGCGACCCAGCTGTTAGGGGGGGGGATCTAATAACAGTTTCCTGGGACATCTGGAATATAAATAACCCGGCCCATGTGGGCTGGGCGCGGGAGACCCATTGGGGAATGGGAGGGATGTATAGTAACCAAAATAAAACTGAACGTTTCTCCAGCCAAATAGGCTTCCGAGTGGTCGCTTGCCTGAGATTGCACAGATACTATCGATGGGAATGGCCTCACAGACGAAAGCGGCACCAGGCGAGGAATTCAGTAGTTGCAGGAGATTACTTGAAGGGGAAGAGATGGGAATTCCTGTGGCCACCATTGAGTCTACAACGTGGCACGTTGAATTACAATTCCATAGCAATGCTCAAAGACACTGATTGTCAGACACCTCGATCTCATTTGTATGCAATGCCATCAACTGAAATATATATCATGAGGAACACATATTTTGTAACACTCAGGTGCTGACAATTCAAGTTCTTCAGTCCTTTCCTGGTATTTTGACTCATGTTTACCGTTCTGCAGTTAGTAACATCCTGTGTTGTAAGATGTGTTACTGAACCAACAAACTGTGTACTTCCCTTATCTCCAGCCCAGTCACAAAGACAAGGAAGAAGGTGAACATCTATTTTGGCCTTTCTAAACATTGATACGAATCTCCTTGGGAAAAGGAAAATGTTTACTTTGTCAGTTCTGCTGTGGATCCGTGAGTATGGCTTCCTAGATTATTCCTGAATTAGCTGCATCGAGGAAAAGAGGTTCAACATGTAAATAACAAAGTGCTGAAATTGAGGAAATGGATGTGCAGTGTGTAGCCAGCTATATCAACACTTTACATATTGAGACTCGAATTTATATGATTTGCATTTTTGAAATCGAAGGAATTTGCAAAAAAAGGAAAAGCCGGAATGGAATGAGTTGTTTGCATTGGATTTGGATTCTGTTTATTGTCACGTGTACCGAGGTACAGTGAAAGGTATTTTCCTGCGAGCAGCTCAACAGATCATTAACTACATGAAAAGAAAAGGAAATAAAGGGAAATACATAGTAGGACAACACAAGGTACACAATGGAACTACATAACACCGGCATCGGGTGAAGCATACAGGGTGTGGTGTTAATGAGGTCAGTCCATAAAAGGGTCATTTAGGAGTCTGGTAACAGCGGGGAAGAAGCTTTTTTTGAGTCTGTTCGTGCGTGTTCTCAGACTTCTGTATCTCCTGTCCGATGGAAGAAGTTGGAAGAGTGAGTAAGTCAGGTGGGAGGGATCGTTGATTATGCTGCCCGCTTTCCCCACGCATCGGGAGGTGTACATGGCGTCACTGGATGGGAGGCAGGTTAGTGTGATGGACTGGGCGGTGTTCACGCTTCTCTGACGTTTCTTGCGGTCCTGGGCCGAGCAGTTGCCATACCAGGCTGTGATGCAGCCCGATAGGATGCTTTCTATGATGCATCTGTAAATGTTGGTAAGAGTTAATGTGGACACGCCAAATGTCCTTCGTTTCCTGAGGAAGTATAGGCGCAGTTGTGCTTTCTTGGTGGTAGCATCGACGTGGCAATACTAGGACAGGTTTTTGGTGATGTGTCCCCCGAGGAATTTGAATATTTGAGTTTGGGTATCTGAAAGTGGAAAACGGGAGGACGATGTGTCCCGCTTCTGAAACCTCAACATACTTGAAAGGGACGGGCTGAATGGATTAAATTGGGAATGTAGATCCAGAGAATAGAAACGTAACATTCCAACAGAATAGAAGGAGGCCATTTATCCCATCCAGTCTGCACCGACCCTCTGAAACTGCGCCCTACCCAAACCCAAACCCATTCCCCCGTCCTCTACCTGTTATCTGCCCTGCACGTCCCTGAACACTAAGGGGTAATTCTACACTAGCCAATCCACCCAACCTGCACATTTTTCGACAATAAAGCACACTTTAGCTTGGCCATAGCACCTACCCTGCAAATCTTTGGACTGTGGGAGGAAACCGGAGCACCCGGAGGAAACCCACGCAGTCACGGGGAGAACGTGCAGAGTCCACACAAACAGTGACCCGAGGCTGAAATTGAATCCGGGTGCCTGACAGTGTGAGGCAGCCATGCTAACCACTGTGCCACATGCCACCCCTGAAATGAAAATAGAAACAAAATATCTCAAGGATACATTTACAGTCCAGAAATGTGCAGACCGGGTCCTGCTAAATTGCCCCTTATTGTCCGAAGGTTAGATAGGGTAATGGGGGCAGGGAGTAGGGATTGGGACTGAGGAGGTTGAATTCCAGAGATTGAATTGCAGATGAACCGAATGGCCTTCTGCAGCGCAGGGATTCTATGATTCTGCCGAACTCACTGCAAACTAGAAATGATGATAACAGAAAGTTTGGAGACGGAGTTAACATTGACGTCTGGAGACGATGAATTATATTCAGCTCAGATGAGGTCAGGCGTGAAAGACGATTAATAAAAACAGTGAGGATAAACTGTACTGTTCGATAGTACCTGTGACAGCATTCATTACCAAATGGAAATGGACAATGTTGAGCAAGAGGGACTGATATAGGAGGCAGGCGTTGCCACAGCATGTTGGGGCACGGTGCGGATCTAAATCCGTAGCTGGTGATTTGAGAGGATGGGACCTATGGGACGTGTACGAACACAGGCATGTCCAATTTGACCCCAGGAGATAAAATTACTCAGTTGCTTCGAATGAACGAACACGTATTTTGGAAGAGAACAGGCAGGTGGGAGGGGGCGAAGAGGGATGGACGGAGCAAGGAAGGTGGTAATGATCAGGGAGGCTAAGTGAGACAATTACCAAACAGAACATTAATTCTCAGAACTCATATATACTTTATGGCATGGTGGCACAGTGGGCTGCGTGTGTTTCCTCCGGGTGCTCGGGTTTCCTTCTACAGCCGGAAGATGTGAAGGTTTGGTGGATTGGCTATGCTAACTTGCCCCTTAACTTGCAGGTTAGGAAGGGTTATGGGGATTGCGTGGGAATTATAGGGCGGTGGACTGGGCCTGGGAGGGTATTTGTAACGGTCGGTGTTAGTCGAGCTGGGCCGAAGTGCCTCCTCCTGCGCTGTCGGGATTCTATGGTTCTATATTAGGAGTTGTTTATATCTTCCATTCTCCGGATATGATTGAATTCAGCGAGAAATACAGTAATTTTGTAGTCTGTCTACAGATGCTTCCTGAACTGCAAAGTGTCTCTGCATCACCTACTTCTCTATTTTGTTTCCCGTCGTTACCGAGCAACTTGCTGTCCAAAATATTGGATCCCTCCAATTATTGTTCTCTGGGGAAGTTGTTCGCTCTGCATTTGAGGAGGTCAAAGGGCAATAAAAGTCACAAGCTGACTTTTTACCCAAATAGTTATACAGGGAGACAGAGGATATGGAAAAATAGGTCTTTGAGCCAATCGATCACGAAGCAAAGGTATTGGTTAGATGATTTTATTTGTGCGAATGGGCAATGGTTTCCGCGAGAGTTCCATTTGGCACGTACGCGGGGCGACTGCTGTTTGCTGTTCATTTAGCAATTTTGTCTTTACTGTTGGGGGCATGATTAGGAAGCTCTAATCTTAAGTCCCCCAACATCCCTCATCACAATTTGCAAGAGCCGGTGCAGATTCGATGGGCCAATGGCCTCCTTCTGCATTGTAAATTCTATGATAATCTATGATAATTTCAGACTGCTCCTTATTCTGAGTCTGTGATTCTTGATTGTAGATTCAACAGCCATGGCAGGATGTGGGGAGTGTGGGGAAGGGATTATAAAATCTGTCCTGCACTGTAATAGTTTTATAAGTTCCAATTACCTCTTTGCTTCGAAACAGTAGAGGTAACAGGCTCAGTTACCTCAATCGCTCCTCACTGGCGAGTTCCGCCATCCCTGGAATTAACTTGGTGTATGCTTTAAGGCACATCTGAAGTTCCTTAGGAACGGAGACAAACACTGTGCACAATACTCCCGATGCAGACGCAACACGTCTGTATCGCATTGCAGCAAGGCATCTTCATTTCTGTCCTCAAATCCTCGTAAATTAAAGGGCAAAATGGCATTTTCGTTGCCAATTGCGGACTGCACACACCAATGCCCCGTTGCCCTTCAGAAGGTGATGCTGTTCGTGAACCGGTACAGTCACTGGGGGCAGGTGTTAGGTCCTTATTTGAAGGAAATGGATGTTGCCTGGCACTTGCTCTGCCTTTCTGTTCATTTCCTACCCAACTGCATACTTGCACACTTATTCATGTCATATCCCACCAGTCAGGAGCAAATAATGCGTGTCCTTGATATGTATGTCCCTGTCAGGCAGGGAGGAAATGGTCGAGTGAGGGATCCATGGTTTACAAAAGAGGTTGAATGTCTTGTCAAGAGGAAGAAGGACGTAAGGATGAGAAAACAAGGTTCAGTGAGTTCACTCGAGGGATACAAGATAGCTAGGAAGGAGCTCAAGAAAGAGCTTACGGGAGCTAGGAGGGGGCATGAGAAGTACTTGCCGCAGGACCAAGGTGATGTTAGGGCCGGTCACGGACAAAAGTGGGAACGTGTGCATGGAGTCTGCAGATACAGGAGAGGCCCTAAATGAATACTTTTCTTCAGTGTTCACAAAGGAGAGGGGCCATGTTGTTGAGGAGGATATTGCGATACAGGCAGCCAGGCTGGAGGACGTAGGTATTCGAAAGGAAGATGTGTCCGAACTTTTGAGAAGTCTGAGGATAGATAAGACCCCTGGGCCTGATGGGATATACCCTTGGATTCTTTGGAAGGCGAGGGATGAGATTGCAGAGCCTTTGGCTTTGATCGTTATGTCCTCACTGTCAGGAATAGTGAATTCCTCACTACAGGAATAGTGCCATGAGACTGGAGAGAGGCGACTGCTGTCTCCTCGTTCAAGAAAGGGAATAGGTATAACCCTGGGAATTATAGGCCGGTTAGTCTCACTTCGGTCATAGGTAAATTATTGGAAAGGGTCCTGTGAGATAGCGTTCAAGATCATTTGGAAAGATACAGCGTAATTCGGGATAGTCAGCATGGATTTGTGAGGGGTACGTCTTGCCTCACAAGTTTGATTGTATTCTTTGAGAAGGAAACTGTGTACATAGGTGAAGGTAGAGCAGTTGACGTCGATGCATGGATTTTTGTAAGGCGTTTGATAAGGTGCCCCATGGTCGGCTCATGCAGAAAGTAAGGAGGCATGGCATAGAGGGAAATTTGGCCGATTGGATCAGTAACTGGCTATCACATAGAAGACAGAGGGTGGTAGTAGACGGTACATTTTCATCCTGGAGCCCAGTCACCAGCTGTGTACCACAGGGATCAGTGCTGGGTATTCTGCGATTTATGATTTTTATCAATGAATTGGATGATGGAGTTGAAGGTTGGGTTAGTAAATTTTCTGATGACACCAAGATTAGTGGAGTAGTGGATAATGTCGAGGGCTGTTGTAGGCTGCAAAGAGACATTGCTCGGATGCAGAGATGTGCTGAAAAGCGGCAGATCGAGTTTAACCCTGATAAATATGAGATGATTTATTTTGGTAGGATAAATTTGAATGTGGATTACAGGGTTCACACAGGTTTCTGTAGAATGTAGAGGAGCAGAGAGATCTCGCAAGTCATGTCCATAGATCTCTGAAAGTTGCCACCCAAGTGGATAGACCCGTGAAGAAAGCCAATAGTGTGTTAGCATTTATTAACGGGGGGGATTGAGTTTTACAGCAGCGAGGTTATCCTGCAACTGTGCAAGACGTTGGAGACCACATTTGGAGTATTGTGTGCAGTTCTGGTCACATCATTATAGGAAGGATGTGGAAGCAGTGGAAAGGGTGCAAAGGAGATTTACCAGGATGCTGCCGGGATTGGAGGGTAGGTCTTATGAGGACAGGTTGAAGGTGCGAGGGTTTTTCTCATGGGAGAGAAGGAGGATGAGAGGTGACTTAATTGAGATGTATGAGGCGATGAGAGGGATACATAGAGTGGACGTTCTGCGACTTTGTCCTCGGTGGATTATAGCTGTTACAAGGGGGCATAACTTTCAGGTTCATGGTGGAAGATATAGGAGGGATTTCAGAGGTAACTTCTTTACTCAGAGTGTGGTTGGGGCTTGGAACGCATTCCCAGATATGGTAGTGGAGTCGGACACTTCAGGAGCTTTCAAGCGGTTATTGGATAGGCCTTTGGAGTGCACTAGAATGATTGGGAGTAGGTTGATTTGATCTTAGTTTCAGACTAGTTCGGCACAACATCGTGGGCCGAAAACCCTGTACTGGGCTGTACAGTTCTATGTTCTATATTGAAAAACAATCCTAGCTATCGTGTTTATATCAGTAGCTAGCTTGCACACATATTTCATCTTCTCTCACCTTTTGCTTTTTTAGTTGTCCTCTGCTCGCTTTTAAAGGCTGACAATCCTCTGGCTTCTCACTGATCCTCGCCACTTTCTGTGCTTTTTCTTTTGCTTTTATTATGTCCCTGAATGCCTCGTCTGCCACTAGTGCCTCGCCCTCCCCTGAGCAGGTTTACTTCTCCTTGGAATGAATTTCTGTAGAGCCTCAACTCTGGCCAATTCCTCTCTCATGTCTTTGTCGTTACCCTTATTTCATTGGGAAAGCGTTAGATTTGATTGCAGCTTCTCCCTCTCAAACTCTAGTGAAAATATGTGGTCACTTCTCCCTCAGGGTACCTTCGCCTTAAGTTCCCTAATCAAGTTTGCCTCATTACACATCACCAAATCCAGAATTGGCTCTGTCACAAGTTGCTCCAAAAAAGCATGTTCTCGACATTCCACAAATTCCTTTTCTTGGGACCCATTACCAACATGATTTTCAAAATACACTCGCATATTGAAGTACCCCGTGATTCATATCATATTGCCTTTTCGATCTCCTGATTTACTTTCTGTCCCACAATCTGATCACTGCTAGGGGAACTGTACATAACTCCCATCAGGACCGTTTTACCTTTGTAATTCCTCAATCCCGCAGAGTTTCTATGCATTCTTATCCTACATCGCTTCTTGCTGTCGATTTATCTTCATTCCTTACGAACAATTCAACCATTTGCCCATCCACCTGTCCTTTCGATAGGATCCATATCCTTTAGATCCCAGCCTTGATCCCCTTGCAGCCCCGTCTCTGTGATGCCCACAGCATCGTACCGGCCAATGTCAATGCGCGTGACAAGCTCATTTTCCTTGTTCCGTATGCTGCACGCATTTACGCACAACGCCCTCAATCCTGCATTGACCACCTCCCTTCTCACACTTGTCACCTTTTTTTGCTCTTCCTGAGGTTAGCTTTCTGCCATTTTCTATAATCTCTGGTCTATTACGTGTTCGGGAAACTTAACTAAACTCTCCTGAGCCTCAGTTCATTTAACTAGTTGAAAGTCCGCATAATTAACCTGCCCTTCTACCCCCTCATATAACTTTGCTTTTCCAATTCTCCATGAAATTGAACCCCCCTTCCGCCACTATTAAGTTTAAACCCTATCTACAGCCCTAGTTATACGGTTCGCCAGGACTCTGGTCCCAGCATGATTCAGATGAAGACCGTCCCAACAGAACAGGTCCTCTCTTCTCCAGTACTGTTGCCAATGTCCCATGAATTCAAATCCATTTCTTCCACACCAGCCTCTGAACGGCTTTCAGATTCCATGACAAGAAATTAGCACACACAAGTAATTCCTTACTGGTTATCTATGTCCAATCGTGACTGTCGATTAAGGGTACATCATGCACATTATATGAGCACAATTAACAGATAAGATGCATGCATAATTAAACAATAAAATCACAACAAAGGCACTCAGAGCATCTTGAATTTTTTGATATCCAATATCAGGGATGTAGCTATCAATCCTAATCAATCCTGCTGCTCCATGGCTCTTCTTGAGGAATGGTTGGTATCCAACACCCCTTCCTATCCTTATCAGCAGGAGAGGATACAGAGGAGATGTACCAGGATGTTGCATGGTCTGGAGCGTGTCAGCTGTGAGGAGAGGTAGGGTCAACTCGGGTTGTTTTCACTGGAACGACAGAGGTTGAGGGGCAACCTGATAGAAATCTACAAAATTGCAAGTGGCATGGACAGAGTGGATAGTCATGTGCTTTTTCTTTGGGTGTAAAAGTCAAGAACGAGGCAGCAGACGTTTAAGGTGTGAATAGGAAAGTTTAGAGTAGATGTGTGATCAAGGTTTTTTTCAGACTGTGGTGATTGCCTGGAACGCGGTGCCCGAGGAGGTGGTGAACGTTTAATAGGTATCTTGAAAAATAAACAAAAAGGATGGGAATAGATGGCAAGGTACCTCTGAATTGCAGCAGGTTTTAGTTTCGATAGGCATCATGATCGGCGCAGCATTGGAGGATCAAATGCACTGTTCCGGGGCATCAGGAACATATATGAGAAAACAACATGTTCTGTCTGGCAAATTAATCTATTGGACTAGGGTCAAGGCAACTCCAGGGATGAGAAACAGGACAGAAATGGGTTCTGAGATTGTCTGTTTTTCGGAAAAAAGAGAGGGCGAGATCAAAGCGTTATTGATCTCAGCCTTCCTCTCGTGCGTTCCATTTATGGATGAAGCAATTGGCTGAAATAATTAGGACTATTCGTCGGCCGACAGAATTGGCTTCCACTGCTGAGTGAATTTTCAATTCTAGTTTCAATTCCGAAATACTGAACTGGCTGGGAATATTATAGAAATCACAGAGTTCCTACAGTGCAGAAGGAAGTGCACCAGAATGATTGGCTCATCATGTCTGCACGACACTCCGACATAGCACCCTCCCGAGGACCACACCATTTATCCGTAACACCACATAACATTTTGAACACCAAGGTGTAATTTAGCATGGCCAATCCACCTAATCGCCACATCTTTAGACATGAAAGAAGAAGTTATCACGGCCAACTCACTTAACATGCAAATCTATGGACACTGAGCGACAAATTTAACATGGCCAGTCCAGCAACCGTGCAGATCTTTTTGCCATCCGCATTGGCCAATCAACCTACGCCCCACATCTTTGGAAGTGGGTGGAACCTGGAGCATCAGAATAAAACCCACGCAGACACGGGGAGACCGTGCAAACTTGACCCAAACAGTCCATGTTTGGAATGGAACCTGAGTACGCAGCACTGTGCGGGATGTGTTATCTAAACGTGTTACAATCCGAAATCGTCTTATTTCGCTCGTAATCATATACGGAGCTGTTGCTCGTTCATGAGCAAGTAGCAAACGGAAGAATATCTGTCCCATGGTACAATGAGCGCTAATTGAAATGAAATTAAAATGACTTATTGTCACAAGTAGGCTTCAAATGAAGTTACTGTGAAAAGACCGAGTCGCCACATACCGGCGCCTGTTCGGGGAGGCTGGTACGGGAATTGAACCGTGCTGCTGGCATACCTTGGTCTGCTTTCGAAGCCATTGATTTAGACCTGTGCTAAACAGCCCCTTAGAGGCAGATCTCATCAGGGATGGGACGAGTAAATATTATTCAGAGAAACATTTGAAGGGAGTGTCAGATATACCCACCCAGAAGCTTGCTGTACAATATGTTCATGCACCAAATTGGTGTTCGATTAGTCGTGTTTCCTTGTGTTTTACCTGACGACCACTCCGAACATCTACGCGTCTGTGGCGAATCCAAGTGGTCAATGAACTGTTCAACAGAGTAATCCCTCAATACTGAGTGCTATGCTACTGTCGCCAATAGAGATAAGGAAAATAAGGAGAATGCATTATCTTGGGGACCTCACCAGAGGCTCCGTCGATTTGAACGATGATTGGATGAAGGATATTCGGTCAGCCAAGGCTTGCCACATGTTGCAGTAACACGTTCCATAGCATGAGAGAGGGGAGGGAGGTGGATTGGGGGTCATTGTGGACTTTCTCCGTTTCTCTCAGTTAGAACCTCCACACACCTCTTTCAATGGACCCTGACCCACCCTGTTGTGAGGCAAGGAGAGAGAATAGCAACACAGTTGCCACCGGGCCCTATCTATCCTCGCAACCTGATTCACTCGCGTTATGTCTGATCCACCTTTTCCTGCTCAACTTGAAAATCTGTGGATCACGAGGTGCACAACTTTCAAACCATTATGCCACCCGTTCACCAGACAGAAATTTTACTTTTAAAACGTTATTTCTGAATGGCATCGCCCTTGCCAGAATGCCATGTCCCTCTCCGTTCCACCCCGCCTCACCGCAACACCCCCTGCCTCCATCACTCACTTCACCACACACCGTGCCTTCGCACACTACACTCTGCTTCCTCTCTACACCCTCTGCCTCCCTATACTTCAACTCATTCCAACACCCTCTGTCTCCCCTCAGCACA
Source organism: Scyliorhinus torazame (assembly GCF_047496885.1). Lineage (NCBI taxonomy): Eukaryota > Metazoa > Chordata > Chondrichthyes > Carcharhiniformes > Scyliorhinidae > Scyliorhinus > Scyliorhinus torazame. Next base: position 37,441,618 of record NC_092729.1, read on the forward strand.
CCCACCTTACTCAAAGCACTCTTTCTCACACTACCTGCCTCCAATACCCTCTGCCTCCCCTCAGCACATCCACCATACTCCAACGCACTCTTTCTCACCCTACCTTACTCCAACGCTCTCTTTCGCACCCCACCTTACTCCAACACCCTTTGCCGTCCAACTCACCCCGCGTCACCCATTTACCCTCCGCTTCACCATCACACCCTAGCTCATTGCAATTCGCTGTGACTCCCCCACCTCACCCATACACGTTCTGCTTCCCCGTCACGCCTCCCCACCTCAATCCAAGACCCCGCCTCCGACACATATCCCTCACTACAGCACCCTTTGCCTCTCCCCACACCACACGCCACCACACCTGATTCCAGTACCCTGGACCTCCCCCACAGGACGCCTCACTCCAATAACCTCTGCCCTCCCTCACCGCACCTACCTAGCCAGCATTCTATATTGTCTCTCTATCCATAAATGTATATTGTCTCTCGATCCATAACTTTATACTGTCTCGCTATCCATAACTTCATATTGTCTCTCTATCCATAACTCTATATTGTCTCTCTATCCATAGCATTATATTGTGTCTCTCTATCCATAACTTTATATTGCCTCTCTATCCATAACTTCATATTGTCTCTCTGTCCAGAACATTATATTGTCTCTCTATCCTTCACTTCATATTGTCTCTCTATCCATAACTTTATATTGTCTCTCTATCCATAACTTTATATTGTTTCTCTATCCATGACTCTATATTGTCTCTCTATCCATAACATTAAATTGTGTATCTCTATCCATAACTTTATATTGCTTCTCTATCCATACCTTCATATTGTCTCTCCGTCGAGAACTTTGTATTGTCTCTCTATTCATAACTTCATATTATCTCTCTATCCATTACTTTACATTGTCTCACTATCCATAACATTATATTGTCTCTCTATCCATAACTCTACAGAACATAGAACATAGAACATAGAAAAATACAGTACAGAACAGGCCCTTATGCCGACTATGTTGCGCCGAACCTTTGTCCTAGATTAAGAACAAATTAATCTACACCCCATCACTCTACCGTAATCCATGTACCTACCCAATAGCCGCTTGAAGGTCCCTAATGTTTCCGACTCAACTACTTCCACAGGCAGTGCATTCCATGCCGCCACTACTCTCTGGGTAAAGAACCTACCTCTGACACCCCCCCCTCTATCTTCCACCATTCACCTTAAATTTATGTCCCTTGTAATGGTTTGTTCTACCCGGGGGAAAAGTCTCTGACAGTCTACTCTATCTATTCCCCTGATCAGCTCATAAACTTCTATCAAGTCGCCCCTCATCCTCTTCCGTTCTAATGAGAAAAGGCCGAGCACCCTCAACCTTTTCTCGTAAGACCTACTCTCCATTCCAGGCAACATCATGGCAAATCTCATTTACACCGTTTCCAAAGATTCCACATCCTTTCTAAAATGAGGCGAACAGAACTGCACACAGTACTCCAAATGTGGCCTTACCAAGGATTTGTACAGCTGCATCATCACCTCGCGGCTCTTAAATTCAATCACTCTGCTAATGAACGCCAGCCCACCATAGGCCTTCTTCACAGCTCTATCAACTTGAGTGGAAACTTTCAAAGATCTATGAACATAGATCCCAAGACCTCTCTGCGCCTCCACATTCCCAAGAACCCTACCGTTAACCCTGTATTCCGCATTCTATATTGTCTCTCTATCCATAACTCTGTATTATATATCCATTCATCACACCCATGTTGCCTATCTGTTGATAACTGTATATTTTATTCTCCGGTATCAGAGACCTGTTCGAATTGGAATATGTTCAGGAACGTTTTATTCAATTTCATTATTTTTCCCGTAATTGTGTAACTCTGCTTTTTACAGTTGAAGTCGGTGAGCTGGTCGGGGATGTCGAAGCAGGTGAGTGACACGAGCATAAAAGGAATTGATGTTCAATCATGTGGATCTGGTTTACACAGAATGTCTGATGCGGACTTTACTCTGCACCTTTGTTCTCTTATGTTTCTACTTCTCCCAACCAATCACCTTTAATTTTTGGAATGACAATCACGGCTTCTCAAAAGTTTGTCAATTGTATTCGGCACAATTCCCACCAGTCACCGTGTGGGGGCTGTGAGGTTTAACATTACAGCAGTTACACTGGCACACTCTGTTCTCTGAATCTTCAAAGAGCCATTCCGCATGTGGGTACAATTGATTTTAAAATGCACGTTTATTTCGGCGCACTAGATTTATTGGAACATTAAACACCGAACCTGCTAAATATCGACTTCTATGTTATTTCATTGAGGAATCGCATCTCGCTACTGTGATTGTGGAAGTCGGTTAATGCGATCTGCAGACATTAGTTTCTGCACATACATTGTTTTAAATGCGTTTTGTTTTTATTCCAGATCGTTTACGGAAACCAGTCGTGACTGTGGATCCAGCATTTCGGAAGTTTATTACCGGAGAGAAAATAACTTTGAGTTGCCGGTGCGACTGTCCTGCCACACGGATCGAATATTTTCACAATGGGCAAGATGTTGATCATAAGGACTTTAAGAAAATACAATGCAAGACATATTTAGATCATTCCTTCTCTGTAGGCAGGGCAGGAAAGTATATTTGCCGATGTCAGACTTGGAAGAAGAACGGATGGATACATTCAGATGAGAGCGATCCCGTTCAGATACACATTGGAGGTATGATACCAAATCTGAGTCCGCCTGTGTCATTACATCAACTGCCGATTGCTCTGAAAGTATCAGATCGGTTTCCCCCAAAGCGAATATCAATGGGATTCACTTTGGCCTTTGGACATTGGTCTGCCAAGCTAGCCACTTCAAATATTTTTGTTATATTTTTCCAGGCTAATGTCGGTCTCTTGTCGGCCAACACGGAAGTAAACGTTCAGATTCCTCATCAAATGCTCGTTTTTAAAATTGAATAATCAGTATTACTTCTCGGGGGAACAATACTCCATCTTATTGTTCAGCATTGCATTACAAGCAGCGAGAAAGAGTGTCAGCCATTTGCCAGGATCTGTCCCGTTCAGCACTCTCGGCTAACTGCTGAGGTGCGCACCTCCTGCTGGCAATGAAATTCGCAGCGGAGTGTTTGAAGTAATGTGTCCCGTTGAACGCAGAATCGGCTCCTACGGATTAAATTGAAGAATGGGTTTCCTCCGGGTGCTCCGGTTTCCTCCCACAGTCCAAAGATGTGCAGGTTAGGTGCATTGGCCATGCTAAATTGCCCTTAGTGTCCACAAAGGTTAGGTGGGGTTCCTGGGTTCAGTGGACAAGGCGGAGTTGTGAGGTTAGGTAGTGTGCTCTTTACAAGGGTCGGTGCAGACTCTCTGGACCGAATGGCGTCCTTCAGCACTGTAAAATCTATGATTTTTTGAGACCATAAAAACCTTGACAACACGTTTTTAGATCGTTGCCAAATGTATAAGTTTACACCAGTTATACCTCTGCTGGAAAGGTTTTCCACATTTCCCTGTCTGAAAAATTTAACTTAAACTATGTTGTGGTGAATTAGAGGCACGGTTGAAAACAAAACGAACTTTAAAATTGCTGGAGTGGATACAAAAAGGGTGATCTCAAAATCGACTGACAAGCGATTGGCAGCGGATGGGAGAGGTCACTCTGCGTCGGGTAATCCGTTACGCTGGTTGGTCAATAGGGTTTCCCATTGAAGGGCAAACCCACGCCGTCGGGGAAACCCCGGTGCTGCAGGCAAAACGAAGCATCTTGCCGGTGGGGAATACAGCCCAATGTTCTCCGGTTCCTATCTGGTTTTCTAGTTGACTGTTCGGGTAGTTGAGGGGAGGAGTTCGGAGCATCCGAATGAAACCTACGCAGACACGGGAGAAAGTGCAAACACCACACAGTCAGTGACCCAAAGTCTGTAATTGAACACGGATCCCATGAGCTAAGAGGCAGCGCTGACCCACTGTGCCAACTAGTGTGCCGCCATGGCGACCCCAATTGTCTAACAGTTCTTTATCATTATATCATGTCATACCTCTTCCGAAAGCCTTGTCCTGTTTTACCGTTCTGAGTCAGTTCAAAGGCGAACATGATGAGGGAATAGGATAGTTCAGGGGTCGGTGATCCAAAATAATGCAACTGTTGCAGCACAACAGATTACAACGTCAACCCAAATATATTTGTCTCGGCCACACCTTATCAAAGACATGGCACAACTTGGGGTCCATGATTCCAGCAAACCCAAATGCTACTTTCGTAAATTCTAAAATGTACAGTTATCAATATCATTATGATTGATTTACTTGTTACCATCGCTGCCGCTAATTCTGCCTCAGTATATTTGCATGAAGTAGAGTGGGATGTTGAAGGGATTCCTTCAATAAATACCTTCATTGATTCGACGACAAATATTATATTGGGCACATGGATTTGTCACAATGGCAAAATCGTGTTCCAACTACCTCCACCAGTACACACATTTTTTCATCGACCATATTCTTTCCAAGAGGTTTCAAAACGGTTATTTGTGAAGGTCCAAAGGTTTCCAAAATATTTCCAATAGGTTATCTATGAAGGCCTTGGCTTCTCAAACTTGCCTGAGCTGTGATCATCCTCAGGTGAAATCACCACCATTCAAAGAGGTAACAGCCGATGGTCATCGGGACTGTGGCGACGTGGCCACCTTATTTGCCGTATTGTTTCTGAACTCCAGTGGTACGCAATAGGGTGCTTACCAGCAGGCACGTTCCATTCCATTGTTTTTATTATTTGACAACATGTCGATCACAAAAGTTAGGAGAATACAGGTGTTGTGTCTGACGTTTACAGGGAACTTATTAACTTTCCGTAAGATGTATCCCAATGAGCAATGACGATTCGCAAAGTGTGCATCCTCCGTGGTTAACTAAGGAAGCAAAGGTGAACATCAAAATGAAATATAGACTGTAGAATTCATCGTCAATTCGTGTGTTTTGTTGTTTGCTGCACAGAAGGCGGCCATTGGCCGCATCGTGTCTGCACCGGCTCCCGATGGAACTACCCAACTTGTCCCATTCTCCATCCCTATTTCTGCGGCACTCTGAATTAATCCTTTTCAATATGTATCCAGCTCTCTTTTGATACCTCCGATGGAATCCACATCCACCACTCTTCCAGGCAGCGCATTCCAAACCCAACAATTCCCTGAGTAAAAACATTTCTGCTCATTTCACTCCGAGCCCTCTTGATGACCATCTTGAAATTGTGATCCCCTCGTCGCTGACATACCATCTACTGGAAACAAAATATCCCTCTTCACTCTGACAAAATGTTCAGAATATTGAACACATCAGTTAGGTCACCTCTTAATCAACTCGGATCCAAGGAGAACAATTCCGATTTCTCTACTCTTTCCTTGTATCTAAAATTCCTCATTCCTGCTATCATTCTAGGAACCCTCATCTGAACTCTCTCCAGGGCTTTAACATCCTTCCTGAAATAAGGTGCCCTAAACAGAGTCCCAAATGTGGTCTGACCAAAGATTTGTAGGGGTGTCGCACCTCCTGGCGTGTATCTCAATGACTCGCTTTGTATACTAGGGATCCTCTTCTTAACAACTGTTTCAACTTGCCTGGCCACCTTCAGAGAATTATGCACGTGACCTCCATGGTCCACGTGCTCCTGGAGTCTCCTCAATGCTCAGCCATTGAACCGAGATTGCCTCCCCAAGTTTCTTCTATCAAAATGCATGACCTCACATTTCACTGCATTGAGTTTCATCTACCAGGTGCCTGCCCATTTGGGGCACGTTAGAACCTGGGACCAATTTGGGGAACAGCAAATATTTACTGGACCGATCAGATACAGGGGCGAAAACGGCGATCTATAGACAACAAGACTACGATATAAAAATGAATCGGAAAAATGTATTTAAGGATTGACATAAGGAAAAGTAAAAAAGTGGTTCATGGCAGTCTAGTTTATTGTCAGGTCCGCGGCGAAGATTTGATGCAGGAGGATACGAATCTCATCAACTGTCCATAAAACTTACAAATGGATGCACGGTAGCACAAGTGGATAGCACTGTGGCTTCACAGCGCCAGGGCCCCAGGTTCGATTCCCCTCTGGCTCACTGTCTGCGCTGAGTCTGCACGTTCTTCCCATGTCTGCGTGGGTTTCCTCCGGGTGCTCTGGTTTCCTACCACCGTCCAAAGATGTGCAGGTTAAGTGGATTGGCAATGATAGATTGCCCTTAATGATCATAAAGGTTAGGAGGGGTTATTGGGTTACAGGGATAGGGCGGAAGAGGGCTTAAATGGGTCGGTGCAGACTCGATGCGCCGAATGGCCTCCTTCTGCACTGTGTGCTCTATGTTATATGTTCTATGTTCTAATGTTGAGTTGGAAATCTTCTCCAGCCTGGGTTCTCGTCTATCATGAGATATTAATGGACTCTTCGGCCAGTTTTCCACCAAAGGGGAAGGTTGGGCATGAAATTATTTTGTTTGATTCATCTCTCCATTCGATTCTTTCAGTGAAAACACTAATCTTGGGGTGTCTGCCAAATTTTCGCGTGCGCGGTCGGCACGAACAAAGAATGAGATAACATCCGGGGCATTAAGAATGGGACTACAGTGTGTGTCTGGTAGGCGGGAGTGAGTTCAACAAGCCTCAAACATTGTCCAGGAACGGTTTTAGGGAGTGTCACTGCAGGGCTGGTGTTTCTTCCTGCTGCTCCTTGTGAAGAGAATCCGTTCTTTTATTTAAGTGTAACTTCTATTTAACTCTAAAATGTGTTTCTCGCTTCTTTCGGGTCTTAGTGACCTTATTGCCGTATGGGAGATAGTAACGCTTTCATCAGTCTTAAGCAGTGTCGCTAATTGCCCCGTAAAACAACTTAATTAACTTGGGATTTCTGGGTGTGAAATGTAAATACGCTCTCTGTTCATACGTGATATGCCCGTTCTTAACCCTCGCATTGCATTGACGTGTGATTCTTGGGAACAAACACTGTAAACATACCGGATCCGGTGGGAGCTGCATAGCCTGGATTGCTTTATAGACCCTCTTAATCACATTTTGATTTGATGTTCCGAAATTCAGCGCATCATCGTTTTGACTAAAATCAAACGCTATTTGTTGTGCATCTCAACATCTTGTCTCTGCTTTGTTACAGACAAAGTTTCGCCGCCAACCATCAGCAAACGCCGATCAAACAGTGATACTGTCCTTATTTCCTGCGAAGGTGACATTCGGTTTGCCGGCGGAATATTTTACTTGCACAGAATTCCCAGCGAACATCATGTACAAACTCTCGAAGTGAGCGATGGTCAGAAAAAGCTGACATTTGCTATAAATGTCACGGATCTGGATTCTTTAGGAAATTATAGTTGCCGTTACCAAACATTTGTTTTGGGACATTGGAAGCTGTCCCCGTTCAGCAAATCTGTGGAGGTTACCGAGAAAGGTAAGGATCAACAACCAAGCGGTATCTTTTTGTATCTCAATATTTTATTCGTTGTCGGCATCCTGTTAACAGAAGATAATAGAAGTTAACAGAATGTTCCCATTAATTTGGACATATATGAGATACTTATTGTATGAAGAGGCTGATTGTAGAAACATATATATAGACAAAGTCAAAGATGCAAGACGATACTTTGAAAGCCACTGATCTTCGGGAAAGCGTTCTTCAGGACGCGCGACAATGCAGAATCGCCGAGCAGAAACTTATAGCCAAGTTCCGCACACATGAGTGCGGCCTCAACCGGGACCTTGGATTCATGTCGCATTACATTCACACCCCACCATCTGGGCTGGGCTTGCGAAATCCTACCAAAAGTCCTGGCTTGAGACAATTCACAACTCTTTAAGCTGTGATTATCCCTCTCGCAACGTCTGAACCTGTAAAGACATAATTACCTGCCAAAACGCGCATTCAATATAGCATCTTGCACCATTGACTTTGTCTATATATGAGTCCGTGGAAGTCACCACTTCATTCACCTGGTGAAGAAGCTGCGCTCTGAAAGCCAGTGTTTGAAACAAACCTGTTGGACTTTAACCTGGTGTTGTAAGACTTCGTACTGTGCTCACCCCAGTCCAACGCCGGCATCTCCACATCTTAATAATCAAGTAACCTAGCTATCGCTGTCTCAAAGCCACTCGGTGAGTTGACCTCCACAGCGTTCTGTGACAATGAGTTGTAAAGTTTTACCACGCGCTAGATGAATAAATTCACAGAGACATGAACGATATGAGCAGGAGGAAGCCATTCGGCGTTCGAGCCTGCTCCGCCATTCGTCACGATCATGCTGATCATCAAACTCAATAGTCTGATCCTGCTTTCTCCCCAGAGCCTTTGATGCCATTCGCCTCAAGTGCCATATCTAGCCGCGTATGGAATATTTTAAATGTATTATCCTCAACTACTCCCTGTGGTAATGAATTCCACAGGCTCACTGCTGTTTGTGTTTAGCAATGTCTCCTCAATTCTGTCCTAAATGATCTTCTCTCAATCCTAAGACTGTGACCCTGGTTCTGGAAACACCCAACATGGGCAACTTCCATCAGCATCTACCCTATCTAGTCCTGTTTGAATTTTATAAGTCTCTGTAAGATCACCCCTCATTCTTCTGAACTCCAGCGAGAACAATTCCAACCTGGTCATTCTCTCCTCAAACATTAGTCCCGCCAACCTAGGAATCAGTCTGGCAAAGCTTCGCTGCACTCCCTCGAGAGCAAGAACATCCTTCTGCAGAGCAGGGGAACAAAAATGCACAAAATATTCTAGTTGTGACGTCACCAAGGCCCTGTATAGTTGCAGCAACACATCCCTGTTCCCGTGCTCGAAACCTGTCATTTCAAGCCAACATGCAATTTGGATTATTTGACGTCTGCTGCACCAGCATGCTTTTCAGCGACTGCTGCACAAGGACACCCAATTCCCGCAGCATACTCCCCTCCCCCATCCCCGTAGACCAATCTAACAACCGTTCAGGTCGTAATCTGCCTTTTTGTTTTCCGACCAAAGTGAATAACTTCACATTTATCCAAATTAAACTGGTAGATCCTCCACATTTATGGTTTAACGGATAGTTCCTTCATTCTGATGCTTGCCCTCGGGTTCTAGTCGCTCTGAATAGTGGAAACATCCTCTACACGTCCACTCTATCCAGGCCTCTCAGTAAGCTGTAAGTCTCAATGAGATACCCCCACAACCTTCCAAATTCAGTGGAGTAAAGCCTCAAAATCCTCAGCCGTTCTTCGTATGACAAAACCTTCATTCCGCCTTCTTGTGAAGCTCCTCTGTACCTTCACCAAGGACAACACATCCTTCTTCAGGTTCCGAGCCCATAACTGCTCATAATATTCTAAATAGGGTATGGGCACACCCGGACAGAGCTTCAGCCGTACATTTCTGCTGTTGTATTCCAGCCCTCTCTACATGAATGTTGGCATTATATTTGCCATCCTAACTGCGATATAAATCCATGTTATGTCGTGCATTAGGTATGAGGAGAGGTTGGAAACTTCTGTTTCGTTCTCACTGGAATGACGGAGGTTGAGGGGCGATCTGATAGAAGTCGACAAGACTTTGAGGGGCATGGGCAGAGTGATTAGTCGGAAGATTTTCTTCCCAGGGTGGAAGAGTCAATTACTAGGGTGCATAGGATTAGGTGTGAGGGGCAACGTTTAAGGAGATGTGCGAGGGAAACTTTTTACATTGAGAGTGGTGGAAGCCAGGAACCCGCTGCCCGAGGACGTAGTCGAAGCAGGAACGATAGTGACAGTAAAGGCCATCTCGACAAATACATGTATAGGATGGGAATAGAGGGATATAGTCCCCGGAACGGGAGGGACATTTAGTTCAGACGGGCAGCATGGTCGAAGGGCCAAAGGGCCTGTTCGTGTGCTGTTATTTTCCTTGTTCTTTATTCTTGTTCTTTGTTAAATTTAAGAGAATCCTGAACTGGGACTCCATATGCGGCCAATGCAAAGCCCTGTTTGCAAAATGAACAAGCCCGTTGCAAAGGATATCAAGTATGATGGATTAGAAATGCGGCTATGTAGTTGGCAGAAATGTTTGTGTGTATGTGGGGGTGGGGGGGGGGCGGCTTGAGTTGGTATTAGATTGGCCCCTTGTTTTTTTTTATCGCTGACCACAACAGAACTGAGCTAGGACGTGCTTACAGTGATCGTCCTTCACACACAGTGTTCCGAATCCGTTCAATTGAGACAATATATATATGGCCGCATACCATTTCTACGTTACTAAGTAGGTAATGAGTTTCTGGTTGATATTTTGCAGGATGTACCAATAGTTCGTCTGGTTTTTCAACAAATGTGCTGTAAACAGTTGTATCGAACATCAGTCTGTGGTGTATGTTTGTTTATCACAAGCCATTGGATTTAAGGTTAGGCAGCCAAACCATGCGAAGGTATGTTTGGTGGGAAGATGCCTCAGGCATCTGTATTAACCTGCCATTATTTGATTGAACTGAATTAGAAATAAAATTCATCAGTTGATGGCGAAGGATAAACATTTGCTAATAACACTGCAAAAATTGACTGAGAAACGAGTTTATGTAATTGGCAGGGAATGGTGAGTAGTGATACTTGTAGCTCTGGGAAGGCTTTTATTGGAAATACATTTGGCCACCTTCAGAGGGCACAGCAGTTAACGGCTGCCATTGAAATCAGGAGAACAAATTGCCTATCAAGGGTGACATCTTGCAATCGCTTTTTACATAATGATACATGAACCGAAAAACTCTATCGTGGCGGAGGTATCGAAAGATGCATGCATTATCATAATGGTCTCTGCCAGAAGTGTTGACATTCCCTCCCCCTGCCCCCGAAAAATTCTTACACTGATTTCCCATTTTATCACTTATTAGTTGAACAGAAGAACATGTCGTTGGCCATTGGCCCAGTGTGTGCTGCCTTCATCATCGTTTTGCTGATTGCGGCGCTCATTGCTGGCGTCATCATCAAGCGTCGTGAGTACATTTGCAAAACAGTTCTATATATTGAACCATAGAATCGCAAGAGTCAGGATAGCTCTGGTCACTAAGGCGCGAATTTAGCATGGTCAAGCAACCTCACCAACAGACCTTTGGAAACTAAGGGGACACATTTAACCTGCACATCGTTGAACAGCAAGAGGCAAACTAGCATGATCAATCCACCTAATCAGCACATCTTTGGACAATGAGCAACATTTAAAAAAATATAACCCACCTAACCGGCACATCTTTCGACACTAAAGGACATTTTTTTTTATTATGGAGAATCCACCTAACCTGCATAGCTTTGGATACAAAGGGACAATATAGCTTTGCAAATCCATCTAACCATATCACTGGACACCAGGGGGCAATTTTTGCATGGTCACATCATCTAACCTGATAGATGCCAATGGAGGCGGATTCCTTAAATGTTCTGCACGTGCATCCCTGTTCCATGTGCCTGTGGTCATCCTTCGCAGAAATTCAGTGTTGTATTTCCCAGTGGCAAAATTTCCGAAGGTTAATTTCGATTGACAAAATAGTTCAATATGTGAGGAGGCACGCAAAAGTAACTGTTCGTTCTGAAGGAAAGTCAAAATACGAGCTAAGCAAACAATATAGATATGTCCATCAGCCTTGAGATAAACGTATTTATAAAATGGGAGAATTCCTGAGATCCTTATAGTGCATACATTGTTGAAGGAGGCCTTTCGTCCCATCGAAATTAGCATGCCGCCCAATCCCACTACCCTCCCCATCCTCGTAGACCAATCTAACATTTGAACACTATGCGGTAGATGTGCATGGCCAATGCACCTAACCTGCACACATTTGGACACTAAGGAGAATTTATCATGACCAATACACCGCACCTGCACATGCTCGGGCACTAAGGGACAAGTTAACATGGTCAATCAACCTCATCGGTACTTCTTAGGATGTTAATGGTCAATATTGTCAGGACCTTTCCACATGTTTTGACACTAACTGTATTCAGCAATGCCAATACACCGAGACTGTGTGTGGTATTCGGAGCTCGCGGCGGAGCAGAGAAAAAGTGCAAACTCCAGAAAGACAGGAACCCAAGGTCAGAATCCAACCGGGTCCATTGGTTTATACATACAAATTGAAACGATCGAGAGGTATTTTATTTTTTCTAAGTTTGTATTGTCGAATTTGCCACCTTTTATTAAACAGGCCAAGTTCTTTTCCGTTTCAAACATAGGAAAACAAAGCTCTGCGAGCTGTCAAATGGCTGCCCAAAATTCAAAGGAGGCCGCCACATGATATTGGGCCAAATTGAATCCCAACTAGACTCGGCAGGTCCTTCCTTCACTTAAACATGCGCAGTTTCACTGTTACTTAGCTTGCTAGGCTGAGTTTCACACACAACATATGTCCAGTATGAAGCTTGCGTCTTCAGGCATGGGGAGGACAATTTCGAGGAAAACCGACGACCTTTTTGACATGTTTCACCATCTGTTTTCACAACAGGGCGAACAGAAAGTCAACTCAATGAGAGGTGAGACTATAATCTGCTGCATTGAATGTTGATAATGGCACATTTATTCAATGTATCGAGTTGCACAATAATTACCTGCGTTATCCAGATGAATCGTTCCGAAACTTGATGAATTTTAAAAAGTAAATTTAATTTGGCCTTCATTCAAAATAACATATTGCCGTTTTCCATATTTTATAGTGCTCCAGCCAAAGGAGATGGAACTCGAAGGTATCAAGAAGATGATGGCACGTGTGAGTGCAGAATCGATGCTAGTCGCTAGTTTTCATGATCAAGAATTTATTTTAGACGTTTTTGGGGAATTCCTGTGACGAAAAATGTTTTAAAGGCACAAAGACATAAAATACTGGGCAAACTCAGAATCTCTGATTGCATCTGTGGAGAGCGAAGGAAGTTAAATGTTCCCGTCTGCATGACGCCTTTACAAAGCTGGAGGGAAATGGAAATAGGTCAGATTTATACTGTTCTGCGTGTGTGTGTGTGTGTGGGGGGGGGGGGGGGGGGCGTGAAGCGGTGGAGCTGGAGGGAGGGCCAGGAGTAGGGTGAGATTGTCTAAGATGTCTTGCACAGAAAGACGAAATGAATATTAATGTGGTGATTATGGCAATCAAGGATGCTGATAGTGGAACAAAAAGAGATTAGAATGTGTGAATGGAGGAACAAAGGTCAGCACTGTGTTGAGGGCAACGAGGAACAAATCGCTCAAGTGGGGTCGCGGGATGGGGAACAGATCAATGGAACAAATGAAAATAAATTGGTTGAAATAAAAATGGGTGACTGTGGAGGAGAGAGTTCACAGTCTAATGTTCTTGAATTGATTATTAATTCCGGAAGGCTGTAAATGACCTTATCGGAAGGTGAGGTGCTGTTCCTCCAGTTGCGCTGGGGTTCACTGGAACATTGCGGCAGGCCCATCACGGACATGTGGATGTGAGAGCAGGACGTGAGTTGAGCTAACAAAGAACAAAGAACAAAGAAATGTACAGCACAGGAACAGGCCCTTCGGCCCTCCAAGCCCGTGCCGATCATGCTGCCCGACTAAACTACAATCTTCTACACTTCCTGGGTCCGTATCCCTCTATTCCCATCCTATTCATGTATTTGTGAAGATGCCCCTTAAATGTCACTATCGTCCCTGATTCCACCACCTCCTCCGGTAGTGAGTTCCAGGCACCCACTACCCTCTTCGTCAAAAACTTGCCTCGTACATCTACTCTAAACCTTGCCCCTCTCACCTTAAACCTATGCCCCCTAGTTATTGACCCCTCTACCCTGGGGAAAAGCCTCTGACTATCCACTCTGTCGATGCCCCTCATAATTTTGTATACCTCTATCAGGTCCCCCTCAACCTCCTTCGTTCCAGTGAGAATAAGCCGAGTTTATTCAACCGCTCCTCATAGCTAATGCCCTCCATACCAGGCAACATTCTGGTAAATCTCTTCTGCACCCTCTCTAAAGCCTCCACATCCTTCTGGTAGTGTGGCGACCAGAATTGAACACTATACTCCAAGTGTGGCCTAACTAAGGTTCTATACAGGTTCTAACATTAATAGCGTTCGGTCATCATAGGATTTAGAACAAAGAAGAAAGAAATTTACAGCACAGGAACAGGCTCTTCAGCACTCCAAGTCTGTGCCGACCATGGTGCCCCGCTAAACTAAAACCTTCTGCATTTTCGGGGTCCGTCTCCCTCTATTCACGTCGTATTCACGTGTTTGTCAAAATGTCCCTTAAACGTCACTATCGTCCCTGCTTCCTCCACCTCCTCTGGCAGCGAGTTCCAGGCACCGATTACCCTCTGTGTAAAACACTTGCCTCGTACATCTCCTCTAAACGTTGCCCCTCGAACCTTAAACCTATGCTCCCCCAGTAATTGTCCCCTCTACCCAAGGAAAAAACCTCTGACTATCCACTCTGTAGATGCCCCTCATAATTGCGTAGACCTCTATCAGGTCGCCGCTCAACCTCCGTCGTCCTAGTGAGAATAAAACGAGTTTATTTAACCTCTCCTCATAGCTAATGTCCTCCATATCTGGCAACATCCTCGTAAATATCTTCTTCCCCCTCTCTAAAGCCTCCACGTCCTTCTGGTAGTGTGGCGATCAGAATTGCACACTCCACTCAAAATGCGGCCTAACCAAGGTTTTATATAGCTGCAACATGATTTCTCAACTCCTGTACTCAATGCGCTAGCTGATGAAGTAAAGCATGTCATATCTACTCTTAATCACATTGGGCACCTGTGTTACAACATTTAGGGAACTGTGGACCTGCACGCCCAGATCCCTCTGGATGTTAATGTTCCTAAGGGTTCTACCATTTACAGTATAATGCACACCTAGATTTGATACTCCAAACTGCATCACCTCGCATTTGTCCAGATTACACTTCATCTGCCATTTCTGTGTCCAAGTCTCCAATCTATCTATATCCTGTTGTATCCACTGACACTCCTCAGTACGATCAACAACTCCGCCAATCATCATGTCATCCACAAACTTACTGATCAGACCACCCATATTTTCCTCCAGAATTTATATGGTATACAAACAACAGAGCTCCCGCACTGATCCCTATGGAAAACCAGTAGCTAGATCTCCATTTTCAAAACAAAACACCCTTCCGCTGCTACTCTCTGTCTTCAATAACCAAGTAAGAAGTCTTACAACACACCAGGTTAAAGTCCAACAGGTTTGTTTCGATGTCACTAGCTTTCGGAGCGCTGCCCCTTCACCTGAGGAAGGAGCAGCGCTCCGAAAGATCTTGACATCGAAACAAACCTGTTGGACTTTAACCTGGTGTTGTAAGACTTCTTACTGTGCTCATCCCAGTCCAACGCCGGCATCTCCACATCATGTCTTCAATAACCAAGTCATTTCTGTATTCAGTGAGCCAGTCCACCCGGAATCGCATGTGATATTAGTTTTAATCCCCGTCTGCCATGTGGTACCTTGATAAACGCCCGACAGAAGTCCTTATAAGCAACATCCACAGCACTTCTTCATCTATCTTCTTTGTTCTCTCTTCAAAAAACTCAATCAACTTGGTGAGGCATGACCTTCCTCGTAGAAAACCATGTTGTCTGTCACAACCCGTCAATTTTCTTCCAAATGTTCATGTAGCCTGTCTCTCAGTATCTTCCCCATCACCAAGGAGAAATTTTCAGGAACTGGAATGCTAAATGGCTGGACTTTGATTTGATTTCCAACCACAAACCCGATGGGATAATCGGTTCCTTTGAACACACCATGGGATAGAAGCAGGGTTTGCCATATCACAGGAGGCAGATTTGATAATTTGTGCTTCCAGTCAGAATGTGAGATTATCCGCTTCGTTAGCAAAAAATAGTAAAGCAGTCTGTAATCTGAAAGGATTCAAGTTGGGAGAGGTGGGAACTCAGCGAGACCTGATGTGCCAGTGCATCAGTCGCTAAAGGTGAGCACGCAGGTGCAGCAGGCAGGAGAGAAGACCAATGATATTTTGGCCGTCATAGCTAGAAGACTTCAGTATAGGCTAGGGATGTTTTACGACACTTATGCATGGCATGTGGTGAGGCCACATCTGTAGTATTGTGTGCAGTATATGTTTCGTTTTCTGAGGCAGGATGTTCTTACTATGGAGGGAGTGCAGCGTCGGTTTACCAGGCGGATTCCTGCGATACTGGGACATATGAGGTGAAACTAAGTTAGTTACCATTACATTTATTGGAGTTTGGAAGAGTGAGCGGTGATCTGCAGCACACTGATAAAATTCTAACAGGATGAGACAGGGCAGATTCCGAAAACATGTCCCTGGTGGTGGGGGAGTCCAGAACTAGGAGCTCATAGATTCTGGATAAGGAGTAAACCGTTGAGGACTGAGGTGAGGAGAGTGGTGAACCTGTGGAATGCACTACCGCCGAAATTAGTTGTGGCCAAAACGTCGTGTACATTCAAAAATGAGTAAGATATAGATCTTGGGGCTGAAGGGCTCAAGAGATATGCCGAGAAGGTGGGATCAGGATACTGAGCCTGATGGTCCACCAAGACCGTAATGAATGGCAGGGCAGGCTCGAAGGGCCAAATGGTCTCCTCCTGCTTATGTTTGGTAAGTATGTTACTGTTTTTTCACTCATGTATCGTTCTAGTCCCCGAATATCAAAAACAGGTCTGAATGTTAAAGGCACAAATATGCCATTGTTTTAGCCTGAATAACCATGGAGGGGCTGGGTGGGGCGGGGTGGTCTCTCTATGGATTCAATAGATGCCGGTCAAACGCACATTGGATAGGCATCTTTGTATTCTATGCCTCTGTTGCACCTGAAAACGTGGAACGGTGTTGCAAATGAAAGAACCCGAAACAGTTTATTTCTCAGAATCCGGCAAAATGACTCAAACATATTTGCATTTTTACAACGTGATTTTAAAATTTGGCAAATTGCTTCCCGAAATGTTTTTTTCCCCTTCTGGACGATAGCTGCAATGTACATTGACTTTCTGGTCACAGGATGTGTGTGTAGCTGGCTGTGCCAGTAGTTATTGCCCATTCTCTAATTGCCCTTGAATTGAATGGCGTTTCAGAGGTCCTTTACGAATCCACCACATTGTGGGCATGACTTTTTTTTATTGAATTCAAATGTCACCATCTACTTTTGGGAGGGGGGGGGTCAAACCTGGGTCCCCAGGTCACTCACCGAGCTTTGCCAACTTGCCACTTCCGTGACAATACCACTGCGTCCCTACCTCGTCTCGATTGCCATCCACTATATCGATATTGGAACAGGCATTTATTGATGGGCCATTCATGTGTTTTATTTCAGATGAAGATGTAAATGAGCCTCCGCAAATAAATGTAATGGTACGTATAATTTTCCAAGAGAGATATAGATAGATAGATAGATAGATAAAAAGTTAGATAGACAGGTTGATAGATAGAGAGAGAGAGAGAGGGAGATGAATAGATGTATTGATAGATTAATAGATAGGTAAATACATAGATAGGTAGATAGATAGATAGATAGATAGATAGATAGATAGATAGATAGATAGATAGATAGATAGATAGATAGATAGATAGATAGATAGATAGATAGATAGATAGAGCTTGCGGCATTGGTTGGTACCTGGGACTTCGATGTTGTCGCCATTTCGGAGACATGGATAGAGCAGGGACAGGAATGGTTGTTGCAGGTGCCGGGGTTTAGATATTTCAGTAAGCTCAGGGAAGGTGGTAAAAGAGGGGGAGAGGTGGCATTGTATGTCAAGGACAGTATTACGGTGGCAGAAAGGACGGTTGATAAAGACTCGTCCACTGAGGTAGTATGGGCTGAGGTTAGAAACAGGAAAGGAGAGGTCACCCTGTTAGGGGTTTTCTATAGGCCTCCGAAAAGTTCCAGAGATGTAGAGGAAAGGATTGCAATGATGATTCCGGATAAGCGAAAGCAACAGAGTAGTTGTTATGGGGGACTTTAACTTTCAAAATATTGACTGGAAGCGCTATAGTTCGAGTACTTTAGATGGGTCCGTTTTTGTCCAATGTGTGCAGGAGGGTTTCCTGAAACAGTATGTAGATAGACCAACGAGAGGCGAGGCCAGATTGGATTTGGTACTGGGTAATGAACCAGGACAGGTGTTAGATTTGGAGGTCGGTGAGCACTTTGGTGATAGTGACCACAATTCGATTTTATGTAATTGCCAGGGAATGGTGAGTGGTGATATTTTTAGATCTGGGAAGGTTTTTATTGGAAATACATTTGGCTACCTTCAGAGGGCACAGCAGCTAATGGCTGCCATTGAATTCGATTACGTTTACTTTAGTGATGGAAAGGGTTAGGTATATACCGTAGGGCAAGAGTTATATTTGGGGTAAGGCAATTATGATGCGATGAGGCAAGACTTAGGATGCATCGGATGGAGAGGAAAACTGCAGGGGATGGACACAATGGAAATGTGGAGCTTGTTCAAGGAACAGCTACTGCGTGCCCTTGATAAGTATGTATCTGCAGGAACGAAGTGGTCGAGCGAGGGAACCGTGGTTTACTAAAGAGGTCGAAACACTTGTCAAGAGGAAGAAGGAGGCTTATGTAAAGATGAGACATGAAGGTTCAGTTAGGGCGCTCGAGAGTTACAAGTTAGATAGGAAGGACTTAAAGAGAGAGCTGAGAAGAGCCAGGAGGGGACATGAGAAGTCTTTGGCAGGTAGGATCAAGGATAACCCTAAAGCTTTCTATAGATTTGTCAGGAATAAAAGAATGAGTAGAGTAAGAGTAGGGCCAGTCAAGGACCGTCGTGGGAAGTTGTATGCGGAGTCCGAGGAGATAGGAGACGTGCTAAATGAATATTTTTCGTCAGTATTCACACAGGAAAAAGACAATGTTGCCGAGGGGAATACTGAGATTCAGGCTACTAGATTAGAAGGGCTTGAGGTTCATAAGGAGTAGGTGTTAGCAATTCTGGAAAGTGTGAAAATAGATAAGTCCCCTGGGCCGGATCGGATTTACCCTAGGATTCTCTGGGAAGCTAGGGAGGAGATTGCTGAGCCTTTGGCTTTGATCTTTAAGACATATTTGTCCAAAGGAATAGTGCCAGAAGACTGGAGGACAGCAAATGTTGTCCCCTTGTTCAAGAAGGGGAGTTGAGACAACCCCGGTAACACTAGACCAGTTAGCCGTACTTCTGTTGTGGGCAAAGTCTTGGAAAGGTTTATAAGAGATAGGATGCCAAACCATCTGTAAAGGAATAATTTGATTAGAGATAGTTTTGTGAAGGGTAGGTCGTGCCTCACAAACCTTATTGAGTTCTTTGAGAAGGTGATCAAACAGGTGGATGAGGGTAAAGAAGTTGATGTGGTGTATGTGGATTTCAGTAAAGCTTTTGAAAAGGTTCCCCATTGTGGGCTACTGCAGAAAACACGGAGGCATGGGATTTAGTGTGATTTAGCAGTTTGGATCAGAAATTGGCTAGCTGGAAGAAGACAGTGGCTGGTGGTTGATGGGAAATGTTCAGACTGGAGTCTAGTTACTAGTGATGTACTACAAGGATCTGTTTTGGGGCCACTGCTGTTTGTCGTTTTTATAAATGACCTGGAGGAGGGCGTAGAAGGATGGGTGAGTAAAGCTGCAGATGACACTAAAGTCGTGGAGTTATGGACAGTGCGGAAGGATGTTACAAGTTACAGAGGGACAGAGAGAAGTTGCAGCGCTGGGCTGAGAGGTGTCAAATGGAGTTTAATGCGGAAAAGTGTGAGTTAATGCGTTTGGAAGGAATAACAGGAAGACAGAGTACTGGGATAATGGTAACATTCTTGGCAGTGTGGATGAGTAGAGAGATCTCGGTGTCCATGTACATAGATCCCTGAAAGTTGAAACCCAGGTTGAGAGGGTTGTTAAGAAGGCGTACGGTGTGTTAGCTTTTATTGGTAGAGGGATTGAATTTCGGAGCCATGATGGCATGTTGCAGCTGTACAAAAATCTGGTGCGGCCGCATTTGGAGTATTGCGTGCAATTCTGGTCGACGCATTATAGGAAAGATGTGGCAGCATTTGAAAGGGTACAGAGGTGATTTACCAGAATGTCGCCTAGTATGGAGGGAAGATCTTACGAGGAAATTCTGAGGGACTTCAGGCTGCTTTCGTTAGAGAGAAGAAGGTTAAGAGGTGACTTAATTGAGGCATACAAGATGATCAGAGGATTGGATAGGGTGGACAGTGAGAGCCGTTTCCCTCGGATGGTGATGTCTTGCACGAGGGCCATAGCTTTAAATTGAGGGGAGATAGATATGTGACAGATGTCAGAGGTAGGTTCTTTACTCAGAGAATAGTAAGGGCGTGGAATGCCCTGCCTGCAACAGTAGTGGACTCGCCAACACTAAGGGCATTGAAATGGTCATTCGATAGACATATGGACGAAAAAGGAATAGTGTAGATGGGCATTAGAGTGGTTTCACAGGTCGGCGCAACATCGAGGGCCGAAGGGCCTGTACTGCGCTGTAATTAAATTTTTAAAAATAGATATATAGATAGATAGTTAGGTAGATCGATGGATGGATGGATACGTTCATACACTAATCTTTTCCTTTTTCCATGTTACTCATTGTAGACTATATATTCTGAAATCGTGTAGAACGACCAGTCGGAGTTCAGGTGTGCAAATTTGTTGGTGGACGTGCTGAATCCGCATTAGTGGAGACTGGCTTTCATTCTGATCTGCAAATGGAGGAAAAGAACGTTCTGATTACCGTCTGCTTGACATATGCAACTTCGAAATCTGTAACCGAAATGGTGTCAGGTAGAATGAACTCCCTTATTGCAGAATTGTGAAGCTGACGGAAGTGTTTAGATTACCCTTACACATTTTCCAAAAGCTGATTTCCCAATTTGAGCACCGAATGAAGCATGGTTTTAGCACAGGTGTGCAACTCCAATGATCAGATTTTCGTTTCTGTCCAATATCTAATTATGCTTAAAAGCTCGCTGGTAAAGATTAAGAATTTTAAAGATGAACGCCTATTGTTCACCTATATTGTAGTTTTTGTTGATATCCCTTATTGCTTACAACGCATGCTTTGCATATGGGAGCATATGCGTGTAGCGACAGAATTCATACTGATGTGTCCAAAACCTGACACATCGTATACGTAGGTTCTTGTATGGAATGCCTTAGATCCGTGGAATGTAATTGATAAAAATGAGCAGAATCTGAGTAGAGGTGCCCAAAGCTAAATAAACTTTACCGGCAGCAGCATTGCAACTTCCAGTGAGCCATTCTAGACTTTTCCAAAGGACCTTTCCAAAGAACGTTCAAGATTACTCCTGTTCCCTGTGCGAGCATGTGTATCCCGTGTTCTCTGATAAATGGTTTGACTAAATGTGAAATGTTTTTTTTTTTCCTACTTAGGATTCCTTCTACAAAGGAAAACCGTTCGTCATGCTCACTGTATAAACTAATTATGGAGTTCCATGGCCCATTTGCCGCACTGAGTTTTGGTTTGCTGGAAACCTGTGTTCTTTAAACATAAAGCATAGAACCACTAAGTTGCAGATGGGAAGGGGGAAATCCGGCCTATCGAAACTGCACCGACAAGCTAAAATAACACCACACCTAGGCCCATTCCACCAAGCTATCCACGTAACCCCACGTAAACCGCACACCGTTGCACGCTAAGGGTTAATTCGGCGCGGCCAATCAGTTTAATCAGAGGATCTTTGAACACGAAGAGAACATTTAGCATGGCCAATCGTCCTAACCTGCACACCTTTGGACACAAAGGGTCAATTTAGGCTGGTAACTCCAGCTAACCTGCACATCTTTGGATGCTAAGTGACAATTTCTGATGACCACTCCACCTAACCAGCACATCTTTGGACACTAAGGGGCACTTTAGCGGGGTCAGTCCACCTAACCTGAACACTTTTGGACACTTAGGGTCAATCTGGCGTAGTCAGTCCACCTAATCTGCATTTCTTTGGACGATGTGGGGCAATATATCATGGCCAATCTACGTCACCTGCACATCCTAAATTGTCCACTTCATAGAACTGTCCATTGATATAGAGTTCAGCGAATCTTTGGGAAATTTCATACAGTATTGATGCACACTTCTACAATTCAAATGAAGAATTAAATAACTGCTCAAATAGTGAGCAGTTCATGGTTCAAACAATGTTGGTTTTCATTCAAATTGCACTCTGCCCATGGTGGAAATCATATACATGAGGGCACCGTTTCTTCCATTCAATGATTTGTACTCAATAAGTACATTTAGTTGGCTCACGTCTGGGTTTATTCCATACTTGTATATAAGTGGTACTGAATAGACAGCACTCATATTCTGGATCCTACTCAGGAATGATAGGGAATGTTGAGGAACATTACACGCTTCAATGTGTCACCCTTCCTCCATTGAAACT
The DNA here is from genome assembly GCF_047496885.1 of Scyliorhinus torazame. Classification (NCBI taxonomy): domain Eukaryota; kingdom Metazoa; phylum Chordata; class Chondrichthyes; order Carcharhiniformes; family Scyliorhinidae; genus Scyliorhinus; species Scyliorhinus torazame. Next base: position 37,464,019 of record NC_092729.1, read on the forward strand.
TTTCTGCACTCCCATGTGAAGGCAGAAGAGAACATTATTTGGACGAAGGTCAGGGGAACAATACAGTGAATCCGAGCCAAAATTATTCACCAGTTAAATTGATGAAATGCAAATTATCACTGTACAATATGTCGGAAATTGCACTTTGAAAATTGACAGACTGAGTCCCCACGTAAAAGTGACCATGTGTCAGAAAGACAAGGCATTGTTTTCAACGTGCTAAGGACGATCTAAGGTCCTTCGATGTGACACCGTCGGCTAGTGCGCGGTAGTTTACAACCCCACAGGCTCCAGAGCCCCAAAGTACGTGAATTCACCAGTAATCTGGATGTTTTCCTGAGTTATTTGATTCAAGAATGCAACAATGACTTCCAGGCACCAGATTTCTCAGAAAAAACATAAAGAAACAGTTTATTCATAACATTAGCAGAGATAAATATATCCTGGTAATAATCGAGCAACAGTCCGCTGATCCAATTAGTCCCATCACACCCCTTCCACCCTCCACTTCCACAAGAAAGTCACACAGTGGGGAAGCGGAAGGATGTAAATAATGGGAATTAAACAGGACGAGATATGATAATCTTGGCTGCTGACATAGCGGCTTTTGCAGTTGGTGACCTCAGAATGCGAGGTGTTGTGTACCATCGATTGGTTTGCATGTTCTAGTATTTGGCTTCACTTTGAACGCCCAGGTGACAATGCTTCGCCTGGGACGTTGCCTTGACTTTCAGTGACTTGAGCTTGACAGAGAAGATTCCCCTCAAGTCTGTGCAATTCTATGTCAGGGCCACCAGATGGAAAACCAGCCCTCACCGAGTGACACTGAAGTTCTGAAGAGGAACGTCTTGAATGGGTTGTAAAACAGCCCCTCTCTCTGTTCTGTAACCTCAGGAAGAATTCAACAGGTGAGAGTGAATTCAGATCTCTGGTCTCATAGTTGCCTAATCATAATCAATTGGATTACTTGCTAACAGCTCCCACGTTGTGCAGGAAGAAGGTGTTCAGGCGCAAGTCCTTAACTGAAAGAGATCTTTAGCCTCCACTGGCACTTCCACAGGCTGGCTGGAAGCATTAAAACTTGACAGGCAGTGAGGTGATAGCGAAAATCGAGGCTTACTGTCAGAGAATGAAAACCAAAATGGATCCTGCCTTTTTTCCAGAGGTTCTGAGGGACTGCAGCAATATCAATCGAGAATCGAACAAGACCAGCAATTCCAAAAGCGCCAAGGGGCTCCCGGCCAAGTCCATCAAAGGTATTTCACGTGACCCTGTCACACAGAACACAACATGGAGGGGAATTACTATGGGCCAGTTCAACGAACAGAAAGCACGGGGGCTGGAGGGGGGGGGGGGGAGGGGGCGGGGGGGGTGTCAAAACCGAAAGCCAGCCGTTTAAACCCTAATTTTGCAATGCTGGACCAGCCAGCTAGACAGGAATTAAAGGGACGCAATGTTCAGATATGGATTTAAAAGAGGTTCCTTATATCTTGACAAGGCGAGGTACAGTTTTTATGTTTGTACTTTTTCATTCATGGCAGTCCCTTCTTTCCCTTGATAAAATGGTGCTGAACTGTGTCCATATGGTGTCGGTGCACCAGCACTCCTGGTGATCTCACCACTGAAACACTGCTATCATTCGACTGAAAATCTTCAAGACTGCTTCATGGAGCATGCGCCATTTCTAACATGAGATTGCACGGAATCTGAAGAGGTGAAGCATGAGGCCCATCCCCTCCCAGTCAGGAAGTCCCAGAAATGTGACCGAGAGACAATAAAGGGACGGTATTACATTTATAAGTTAAGATGGTGAGCGGCTTGTCAGGGAACTTTCAGGTGGTCTGATCTAATGTGTACGTTGCTCCTGCTGTTCTGGATTGGGAGCGTTAGAGATCTTGGGAGGTTTTCTCCTATGAGCTTCCAAGAGCTCCTGAAATGAATATTCAGATGATAAAGGATACTGCCCTGCGATGGTGGAGAGAGTGACATTTGACGATTGGTTATCGATCAAACGGATGACATTGTGATCCGTGAAGTCGAGCCTCTTGATTGTTTGTGGAGCAGCACTAATACAGGCAAGTGGAGAGAATTCTATCACACCATGGACATCTGTGGTGAATTAGGATGTGAGTCACTCGCCACAGTGTCCCTGGCCTCCGATCCAGGAAAATGTATACATGTCTCCAAGTCTGGGATGTGCGTACAATATGTGTGTACTGCACTATGAAATGATCTCGGCGGAAATTATAATAAGCTTGCAGTGCTTAAATTGTAACATATTCTCACCGGCTAGCACCTGTTAAGAGAATATTTGGGCAAAGTCTTTGTTCTGAAATCCAGTCCAGTCGATGTTCCTGTAACCTCTACGCTGTAAGCCAGTAAGAAAAACAGCAGACGGCTTGTCCACATTATTCTTGTGGTAAAATGCTTCATTTCTGCTTCTCAACAATTTGATGAGGTGCCATCCAGCTATGGTTGAGGTTGCCGTTGGTTCGTTAATCTTTCAAACCCTTCCTGCGATCTTATGTTTTAAGAATCTGCATTGAAAACGCAAAAGCTGTGTGGAGGTGTTATTTTTTTTAAAAAATAACACGTCTCCTGAAAGGGTTAATTGTTCTGCAGAACCTGGACGGGCGCAGCCCAGACCTGCAGTTACACAATCCTACACTACCTTTGTTCAAACAATGTACCAGAACACAACTTTCTCAACGTTTTAACTCTTTGTCCCATTCTAATTTCTTACATCACCACCCCCCTTCACAACATAATGTTTGATATCAACTTGGGCATTGTGGGTACACGTCTCTTGCTTTGACCCTCGTGATCTAACATATAAAGGGATCTGTTTTACACCGCTCCTTACTAAATCTGTTTCGGGACCTCTCCAATAGCTGTGCACAGTTTAAAAGAGTAACATGGGTTCTACAGAGCCACGATAGCTCTCATGGGTTCCATTTTTGGTCTAATTGCGCACCTTGTGTAACATATTCTGGTTTGTATTTCCTGTCCATCGAGCTGAACGATGGGGCAGTCTCTCTTTCAAATTACTGACCGGTTCCATTAACGCCTCATCCTTTTTATTGCACTGTGCCACGAACACACTATCCCTGTAGCCGAATGTATTTAGAAGCTTATAAAACTCAATATTTCCTTTCTGAACATCTTTCGGGATGTTATCAGAATACACCTGTAACCTCTCGCTCAAGGTTGGCTTATTCTTGAATCAAACTCGTTGATGAGGCCTTTCCCAGTGAATGCAATTTTGTCTCCTGACTTCAGTTAATACGTTTAACTATAATCTCAGTCTCTTGTTCTGTTATAGAGCTCGGGGTCAAACCCTGAAGCTCTTTGGTACTTTCTTTCTTCCCTGCTGAAGGTATCTTCTCTGCTCTTTTCTGCAGTCCTGGTGACTTTTTAAAAAAATGAATATTTTTAAATTCAACTTTGTTCATATAACCTCACTTTCCATTCCTAAATACCAGCTATGCTTCAATGTTACATCGCGACAGCACCATTCTGCCCCATTTGGTTATCCAATTGAGATCTGGCCTCCGACCTGTTCAGAACTAGTCCTTACATTGTCAACACGACTTCAACTCCTATCTGTCTCCGAGCCTCGGCCGCCTGCGCAATTTCCAGCCAGTCTAGCCCATATAAATGGCTCTGCAATCTATCAATTTGCCTCCTGTTGTGAGTTCTACTCTACAGACTTTTATGATACTTGACCAGACCGGCCTCAGGCAAGCTTGCAGCACTAAGAATATTTGGTAAATGAATTAGGCGCTCCCTTTGTGCCGAGTCAGTCCGACGGTTCAATAAGAGTATCCTTCCGACTACATTAAATAGTTGTGGACGAATTGCACAAATTAATCATTGAAGACGTGGGTACCGGTTTAGATTGCAGAATTCTTCCAGCCAGTAGGGAGAGTTCAATTCCAGAGAAGGATCCGATATGGCACTCTGCAAATTTCAATGTCTGACTATATTTATACAGGTTAAGTCATAAATCCAGCACATTGCTGTCATTCTGAACATTTTCACATCTAGGCGTAGCAGACGACTTTATCCAACCAACCAGTATTGTTTGTTTTTCACTGATCTCATGGAGCGCACCCTTACTTCTGCCTCCATATTTAACTTGTTGATGGATTGATCTGTTACGACTGAGTGCTGTCTTTAGGCTGACTGAGACACTGGAGAAATGCACATTTTTGAAGGCAACTCGTCCTATTGATGTGTGTCCTGCAGGGGCACACGATTCCATTGATGTGCAGATAATTGTCAACATAAGCAAATCAGATTTCTGGACAAGTTGGCCATAACTCTGTCTGATAAATATGGGCGCTCTCCTCCCTTGAATACAATGATTTTTAGAAACTCCCAATGCTGCCACCTGCATAAGCCAGCCCAAATTTTAAATGACCCATACACCTCCTGTAATCTGCCATCTTGCCCCATTCTTTCTTTGTGAAACAGGTAAATATTGGAAACCTGTAAATCATTGTGTTCAATATGATGTAACAGGGCGTTGGTAGAAATAAGTATCTGCTCCTATATTGGAAATGTCATCTTGTATTCTTCACCTTCGTAGAATATATTCCATGACGTTTAAAACATTTCTGAGATATGAGTGAATGCTGACAGTTTTTGAAGGACTACTGTCATCATCGACTCTCCGAAAGAGCGCCCTACATTAGGTGACTCCCCCACCCTATCCCCATAAAACAACACAACTTTGGACACTAAGGGACAATTCACCATTGCCAATCCTCCAAACCGCATACCTTTGGAGACTAGGGGCAATTTATCATGGCAAGTCAATCTAGCCTGCAAATCTTTGAACTGTGGGAGGAAATGGAGCACCCGGAGGAAACCCGCGCAGACGCAAGGAGATCGTGTAAACTCTAAACAGGCGGTCCCCCAAAGCCACATTCGAAAGTGGGTCGCTGGTGCTGATAGGCAGAAGTGCTAACCAATGTGTCGTCATGCTAATCTCTCATTATGAATTGAGTGTGCTGCAATTTATAGCTGGCAGTAGTGGCTTGGGGATTTCTCCCACATTGACCACGTGCCAACGCAGCCTGATGAATTCAGGACAATTTTTACCCAAAAAATATAACCCAAATAAGTCCCAAGATGAAATAATTGTTGATGGCGGCAAACAGCCTCCATTAGCTGATGATTTCGTGAAACAAGGTTTATTTCAGAAAGATCCGGATCGAAAGTGTTTTATATATATTTGTGTTTGTGTGTGTGTTTTGCTAATTGCCGAATGAAGCATTGGTGTTCATTGTTCAGCCTCTTTACATAGATGTGAGTCAGAAAATGTAACGTGGCATTAAGATTGCTGTTTACTTGATCCAAAACTGCGGACTTTCAGTAATGAAGCCTGTTTAATCGCAATGACCACAACGAACTTCCCCATTGTGGATTTGGATGAGCGTGTTTCCTTTCCCATCAGATAACTCCACTGACAGCAGGACGCAGTGGGCACGGTTGTCAGGTTGGGCAATACAAAGAGGGAACCGAAACACGCAACCAATCGAGAAACTAGGCAACATATGAGACTTTAACTTTCCAAATATGGACTGGAAAAGATATAGTTCGAGTACATTAGATGGGTCGTTTTTTGTACAAATATCCTGACAGAATATGTTGACAGGCCAACAAGAGGCGAGGCCAAGTTGGATTTGGTTTTGGGTAATGAATCAGGCCAGGTGTTGGATTTGGAGGTAGGAGAGCACTTTAGGTACAGTGACCACAATTCGGTGATGTTTACGTTAGTGATGGAAAGGGATAAGTATACATCGCAGGGCAAGAGTTATAGCTGGGGGAAGGGCAATTATGATGCCATTAGACGTGACTTGGGGGGGATAGGTTGGAGAAGTAGGCTGCAAGTGTTGGGCACACTGGATAAGTGGAGCTTGTTCAAGGAACAGCGACTGCGTGTTCTTGATAAGTACGTACCGGTCAGGCAGGGAGGAAGGCGTAGAGCGAGGGAACCGTGGTTTACCAAAGATGTGGAATCTCTTGTTAAGAGGAAGAAGGAGGCCTATGTGAAGATGAGGTGTGAAGTTTCAGTTGGGGTGATGGATAGCTACAAGGTAGCGAGGAAGGATCTAAAGAGAGAGCTAAGACGAGCAAGGAGGGGACATGAGAAGTATTTGGCAGGTAGGATCAAGGAAAACCCAAAAGCTTTCTGCAAGTATGTCAGGAATAAGCGAATGACTAGGGTGAGTAGGGCCAGTCAAGGACAGGGATGGGAAGTTGCGTGTGGAGTCTGAAGAGATAGGCGAGATACTAAATGAATATTTTTCGTCAGTATTCACCCAGGAAAAAGATAATGTTGTGGAGGAGAATGCTGAGACCCAGGCTATTAGAATATATGGCATTGAGGTACGTAGGGAAGAGGTGTTGGCAATTCTGGACAGGCTGAAAATAGATAAGTCCCCGGGGCCTGATGGGATTTATCCTAGGATTCTATGGGAGACCAGGGAAGAGATTGCTGGGCCTTTGGCTTTGATTTTTATGTCATAATTGGCTACAGGAATAGTGCCAGAGGACTGGAGGATAGCAAATGTGGTCCCTTTGTTCAAAAAGGGGTGTAGAGACAACCCCGGCAACTATAGACCGGTGAGCCTCACGTCTGTAGTGGGTAAAGTCTTGGAGGGGATTATAAGAGACAAGATTTATAATCATCTAGATGGGAATAATATGATCAGGGATAGTCAGCATGGCTTTGTGAAGGGTAGGTCATGCCCCACAAACCTGATCGAGTTATTTGAGAAGGTGACTGAACAGGTAGACCAGGGTAGAGCAGTTGATGTGTTGTATATGGATTTCAGTAAAGCGTTTGATAAGGTTCCCCACGGTAGGCTATTGCAGAAAATACGGAGGCTGGGGATTGAGGATGATTGAGAGATGTGGATCAGAAATTGGCTAGCTGAAAGAAGACAGAGGGTGGTGGTTGATGGGAAATGTTCAGAATGGAGTTCAGTTACAAGTGGCGTACCGCAAGGATCTGTTCTGGGGCCGTTGCTGTTTGTCATTTTTATCGATGACCTAGAGGAGGGCGCAGAAGGGTGGGTGAGTAAATTTGCAGACGACACTAAAGTCGGTGGTGTTGTCGACAGTGTGGAATGATGTAGCAGGTTACAGAGGGACATAGATAAGCTGCAGAGCTGGGCTGAGAGGTGGCAAATGGAGTTTAATGTAGAGAAGTGTGAGATGATTCACTTCGGAAGGAATAACAGGAATATTTGGCGAATGGTAAAATTCTTGGAAGTGTGGATGAGCAGAGTTATCTAGGTGTCCATGTACATAGATCCCTGAAAGTTGCCACCCAGGTTGATAGGGTTGTGAAGAAGGCCTATGGAGTGTTGGCCTTTATTGGTAGAGGGATTGAGTTCCGGAGTCATGAGGTCATGTTGCAGCTGTACAAAACTCTGGTGCGGCCGCATTTGGAGTATTGCGTGCAATTCTGGTCGCCGCATTATAGAAAGGATGTGGAAGCATTGGAAAGGGTGCAGAGGAGGTTTACAAGAATGTTGCCTGGTTATGGAGGGAAGATCTTATGAGGAAAGGCTGAGGGACTTGAGGCTGTTTTCGTTAGAGAGAAGAAGGTTAAGAGGTGACTTAATTGAGGCATACAAGATGATCAGAGGATTGGATAGGGTGGACAGTGAGAGCCTTTTTCCCCGGCTGGTGATGTCTAGCACGAGGGGACATACTTTAAATTGAGGGGAGATAGATATAAGACAGATGTCAGAGGTAGGTTCTTTACTCAGAGTGTAGTAGGGGCGTGGAATGCCCTGTCTGCAACAGTAGTGGACTCGCCAACTCTGAGGTCATTCAAATGGTCATTGGATAGACATATGGATGATGAGGGAATAGTGTAGATGAGCTTTAGAGTGGTTTCACAGGTCGGCGCAACACCGAGGGCCGAAGGGCCTGTACTGCGCTGTAATGTTCTATGATACGTAGACTGGAACTGTGCGCGGGCCCCAACTCTTCACAATATGCATTGATCATGTGGACGAAGGAATTACATGCAATATCTCCAAATTTGCAGACGTAATAAGTTAGGTGGCAGTGTGTGCAGTGAGGATGCAAAGAGTTTGCAGGATGACTTCGACAGGCTAGTTGAGTGGGAAAATACTTGGCAAATGCAAAATAATCGATAAATATGAGGTTATGCACTTTGCTGGCAAAAGGAGGAATGCATATTATTATCAGAATGGTGGCAGTTCAGGAAAAGGTGAAGTGCACCGTGACCTGGGTGTCATGGTGGAACAGTCGGGGAGTTGGCATGTAGACTCAGCAGGCGGTGAGGAACTCCAGTGGCATGCTGGTCTTCATAGCGAGACGGTTTGAGTATCGGAGTAGGGATGTCGTGCTGCAGTTATATAGGGCATTTGTGAGGCCACTCCTTGAGTATTGTGTGCAGTTTTGGTCTCCGAGTTTCAAGAAGGGCATTCTTGCCATTTAGGGTGTCCAACGAAGGTTTATCAGACTAATTTCCCGGATGGCAGGACTGACATATGAAGAAGGAGCTTTACACAGTAACTTCATTTGAAGCCAACTTGTGACAATAAGCGATTATCATTTCATTTCGTATCTGCCTTTGGCCCAGATATCTGAATATGTTTGCTGAACAAAAACCTATCTATCTCGGAATTAAACGTTATGTCTGATCTCTCCCGAACGGCCAGGCCCTATTTTTTAGACCGCACCCCCGTACTTTTACTCTCTCAACCAGCATAAATGTTAGCTGAGCTGTCTTTTCCTGTTAGTATCTCCAACACTTCGATCAGATCACCCCTCAACCTTCTAACATAAACATCCAGCCGTACAGCCTTATACCCAACAAAACCAATCCTGTTCCACAGGGGAAAAAATCATGAACATTGACAATAACAGGATGAAATTGGCTGAGTTAATAAACAGTAAAATGATAGATTTCCTCCGACTCTCCATCTCTGTGTCTCTGGGACTGTCCCGACTGCTGTGATCCCGCAATATCCTGCGGGCCCTGCTGCTCACGACAATGTGCCTGACGGTGCAAACATTGAGCAGCAGAATCAGGGCAAATGGAACACACGGGGTTAGAATGTGGTGGAGGAACTCGAATGTTGTCCAGACCCGAGAGTCATAAATATCCGTTGTGACAGAACAAAACCAGTGTTCAATAATCAGCCAATACCGTCCGCTGAACATAAAGTACCAGACAATAGAGTGCGAGTGGAAGGGAGTTTCTCAAAATGGAGAACTGTGACCAGTGGTGTTCCACAGGGATCCACGCTGGGACCATTGTTGTTTGTGATATACATAAATGATCTGGAGGAAGGTATAAGTGGTCTGATTAGCAAGTTTGCAGATGACACTAAGATTGGTGGCGTCGCAGATAGTGAATGGGACTGTCAGAGAATGCAGCAGAATACATTGGAGAGTTGGGCGGAGAAATGGCAGACAGAGTTCAACCCGGGAAAATGCGAGGTGATGCATTTTGGAAGTTCCAATTCAAGAGCGAACTATACGGCAAATGAAAAAGCCTTGGGGAAAATTGATGTACAGAGAGATCTGGGTGTTCAGATCCATTGTACCCTGAAGGCAGGTCGATAGGGTGGTCAAGAAGGCATACGGCATGCTTTCCTTCATCGGAAGGAAGGCAGGAGTCTATATCCTCAATGTAGCGTGGGAGGTTACCCACACTCCCCAAGGCATCAATCTAAAACTCGATTCTGTCTCATTTGTACCCTTATTCCCCTTTACACAAGGAGGACAAAACTATACACAATGCCCACAAATGATGGCTTACCATTGTTCCAGGCGTGGCAAGCAAAACGTTCTTTTGCTGGACTAACATCCTCTTGCAACGAAAGCCAGCCTATATTTTACCTTCGTAGTTCACTGATGAACCTGCATGTGGGCTTGTATTTACATATACGTAATCTTATGCAAGTCACCTCGGATATCAAGGTTTCTCACTATTTCTGAAATACTCTCTCAGTTCGTCGATCCTCCCTGATTTTCTACATGACAATATTTCATTATCCTCCATTATTGTCCCTCGCATATTCATCTCCAATTATTTACATCTGCCTAAATCCTTTGATGTCTCCTTTCATCGCCGCCACTGCTAATTTATCCACCTAGTTCTGTGTCGACAGCAACATTATGAAGCACTGTTGCGTTTGAAACACGTTCCCACCTCCACCACATCAAACACCTTGACATAGATTATGAGCAGCTGGGAGCCCAAGGACATATGCGATGGGTGCCGATGTTCCGATAATTTGACGGTCACCCACTTATTGCTGCATTTCCTTTAGTTTAGATGATGCAGAGAAATGCATTAGTTTAGAGGGGGCTGTCCCAATGTTAAATATGTTTCCGCACTGATGTGACTGGATTTCAGACATGTCAATAAATAAATTCCTCTGAACTCGCCTGCTGCTCTAATAGGAATGTTTCACTTCGGAAGGTTGAATAATATTTACAACTGAAGAAATATGAACGGCATTGCCACGTTATGTTTTCATTGTTTTTGTTTAAAACAGCAATTACTCGCGTGTACTGCTCCGGCTGTGAGGTTTAAATTACATTGGATCACTTGTGTAAAGTTCCAAACTAAATGCATAGACTTCTAGTTAATGCATTTTCTTTTTTAAATAAATTTACGGTCCCAAATTAATTTTTTCCAATTAAAGGGCAATTTAACATGGCCGAATACACCTAGCCTGCATATCTTTGGGATGTTGGGGCGGAACCCATGCAAACACGCAGAGATTGTGCAAACTTCACATGGACAGTGACCGAGAGCCGGGATCGAACCTGGGACCTCGGCGCCGTGAGGCAGCAGGACTAACCCACTGCGCCACCGTGCTTCCCTGTTAATGCATTTTCTAACGATTCAGTACTGGAATCAATTGAATATATTTGCATTTGCTAAAAATAATGAGGCAATCCGGCCCCCCATCTCCTGCACTGTCATTGATACAGAACACAATCTTCCTCGCTCCCTGGTTAATCCAACCTCATCCCCACTTCCTCATCATCTTTTAGATCAACCACTCGCTTCCAGATAAAACACACCTAAATGATACTACTTTTGTCACAACTAATTTAGAAAGTACCATATTGTATACTCTGTCCACTCTCTGGGTTAAAATGTCTTCTCAATTCCACATTTCATACTTTGGAGTAAATACTGACCGCTCGGTATTTAGCTGGGTGCTTACCCTATGTTACATAAATAAAGAAAATGCTGGATACGTTGAACAAGTCCGGCAGCATCTGCGGAGAGAAATAGAGTCAGGGTTTTGGATCTACATAATACTTGAACACAACGGAATGACTTCATGCCATGATTTGGAGGGTGGAAAAGTATCAATTGGAAATGAGAGACAGTTGATCTGCTCGTGGCCTGGATACAGCAGAGTTTGGTTCGACCTGAATTCCCTCTATAACGACCAATCAGTCGAGTGTCCCAAAGCCACAGAAATGAAGGAATTTACAAACGTGGTGACAACGCTGAAGAACGTGTGTCCACATTGTGAAGTGAACCTGCACGGAATTTGCAGTTACAAACATAGTTATAGAGGCCTTCAGGCCTCCAGCACCACTGTTTCCCCGAGGAGAGGCAATCATATCCTTATCTGCTTTCAACCTGGATCAAGTAATGGGGTGGGGTATTCGGCATCGACAGGGCCCATTCATGAACGAGGGTCATCACGAGATTTTAGAAGTTGAATTGGAGGGCAGAACGTGAACCCAGTGCGGGAATGTTTAGTCAATATATTTTGCGATATTCTGTTAGTTCTGAGTCACCGTCCTTCCTGCTCGTGTCGAAGTTCCTCTTTCTATCATCTGCAGCATCTTTGAATTCAAAACACTTTTTTCCCCCAAAACTTGACACCTCAAATCTAATGCTGTCGTCTCAAATAGTGACCACGTTCTCAATGTTGGCTGATTTTTGAGTCTTGTTTCCAGGTTTCTGCTCACGGAAAGCCACTTTGTGATATTTGCGAGATTGTTGCCTTTAACACTTGAACAACCAAACAGTCCTCCTGAAAAATTCAAGCAATAGTCACATCTGGCAGCTATTTTTTAAACTACTTCCTCAAGCAGTCTTCTGGAGCTCTGCACATCACTGAGGCACGGATGTGTAGAATGGGCCGAAACTAACGGTTGCCAAAATTGCAGTTATTGTGCTCAGGATTGTTTAACATATAGCAAAGTCTTGATTGTCATAGTCAATGTTTCCACCTGCTCCGTATTGGAGCACGGACACTTACATTTATATTCTTTGTCTTGATCTCGCCACGTGGGGATCTGGAAAACGTTCAGAGTTTGGAGACAAAGTCAACTATTTCATCATTTTTGTTCCATACATTTGAAGAGCTTTCCTAAGAACGTAAGATCATCATTATCTTAGACATTCGGACACGAGTAGGCCATTCGGCTGCTCGAGCCTGGACCTCCATTAGTTGCATACACCGCGTTAGGCGTTTGTGGCAGTTGGAAAGCTACTCTTGTAACATTTTTCACATCTAACTATATAAACGGCAGCCTTTTATATTAGTCTGCTGGGACTGGACGTGTCATTGATGTAGAGATCTGTATAGAGGGCGTAGACTTCAATGCAGACAGTGCAGTAGCTGCTGTTTGTCAGCAGCATTTATCCTGCAACCTTTGTGTGTTCAATAGAATAGGCGACGGGAAATTCAGCAATCCATGCGATAATGGTTGACACGGGAGACAGAAACGCTGTACGTGTGGAGTTTTCACATTCTCCCCGTGTCTGCGTGGGTTTCGCCCCCACATAACAAACATGTGCAGGTGCGGTAGCTTGACCAGGCTAAATGGCTCCTTCATTAGAAAAAATAATTAAATACTCTAAAGGTATTTTTCAAAAATAGTGAGAAGGCGGCATGTGGCGCAGTGGTTAGCACTGGGACTGCATCGCTGAGAACCCAGGTTCGAATCCCGGCCCTGGGTCAATGCCCGTGTGGAACAAAGAACAAAGAAAATTACAGCACAGGAACAGGCCCTTCGGCCCTCCCAGCCTGCGCTGATCCAGATCCTTTATCTAAACCTGTCACCTATTTTCCAAGGATCTACTTCCCTCTGTTCCCCGCCCGTTCATCTTTCTGTCTAGATGCATCTTAAATGATGCTATTGTGCCCACCTCTACCTCCACCGCTGGCAAAGCGTTCCAGACACCCACCACCCTCTTCGTAAAACACTTTCCACGCACATTTCCCTTACACTTTCCCCCTCTCACCTTGAAATCGTGACCCCTTGTAATTGAACCCCCACTCTTGGCAAAAGCGTGTTGCTATCCACCCTGTCCATACCTCTCATAATTTTGTAGAATTCAATCAGGTCCCCTCTCAACCTCCGTCTTTCCAACGAAAACAATCCTAATCTACTCAATCTTTTTCAAAGCTAGCACCCTCCATACCAGGCAACATCATGGTGAACCTCCTCTGCAACCTCTCTAAAGCACCCACATCCTTTTGGTAATGTCGCGACCAGAACTGCACGCAGTATTCCAAATGTGGCCTAACCAAAGTCCTATACAACTGTAACATGATCTGCCGACTCTTGTACTCAATATCCCGTCCGATGAAGGCAAGCATGCTGTATGCGTTCTTGACCACTCTATCGACCTGCGTTGCCACCTTCAGGGTACAATGGACCTGAACTCCCAGATATCTCTGTACATCAATTTTCTCCACGACTCTTCCATTGACCATATAGTCCGCTCTAGAATTTGATCTTCCAAAATGCATCACCTCGCATTTGCCTGGATTGAAATGCATCTGCCATTTCTCTGCCCAACTCTCCAATCTATTTATATTTTGCTGTACTCTCTGACAGTCCTCCTCGCTATCTGCAACTCTACCAATCTTAGTATCATTTGCAATCTTGCTAATCAGACCACATATACCTTCGTCCAGATCACTTATGTATATCACAAACATCAGTGTCCGAGCACGGATCCCTGAGAAACACCACTAGTCACCTTTCTGCATTTTGAGACACTCCCTTCCACCACTACTCTCTATCTCGTGTTGCCCAGCCAGTTCTTTGTACATCTTGCTAGTACATCCTGAGCCCCATACGACTTCACTTTTTCCATCAAACTGCCATGGGTAACTTTATCAAACGCCTTACTGAAGTCCATGTATATGCCATCTACATCCCTTCCCTCATTAATTAACGTTGTCATTTCCTCAAAGAATTCTATTAGGTTTGTAAGACACGACCTTCCCTGCACAAAACCATGCTGCATTTCACTGATAAGTCTGTTTTCTTCCAAATGTGAATAGAACCTATCCCTCAGTATCTTCTCCAACAGTTTGCCTACCACTGACGTAACGCTCACAGGTCTATAATTCCCGAGATTATCCCTGCTACCCTTCTTAAACAAAGGGACAACATTAGCAATTCACCAGTCCTCCGGGACCTCGCCCGTGCTCAAGAATGCTGCAAAGATATATGTTGAGGCCCCAACTATTTCTTCCCTCGCTTCCCTCAGTAACCTGGGATAGATCCCATCCGGACCGGGGGACTTGTCCACCTTAATGCCTTTTAGAATACCCAAAACTTCCCCCTTCCTTCTGCCGACTTGACCGAGAGTATTTAAACATCCATCCTTAGCCTCAACATCCGTCATGTCCCTCTCCTTGGTGAATACCGGTGCAAAGTACTCTTTAAGAATCTCACCCATTTCCTCTGAATCCACGCATAAATTCCCTCATTTGTCTTTGAGTGGGCCAATCCTTTTTCTAGTTACCCTGTTGCTCCTTATATACGTATAAAATGCTTTGAGATTTTCCATAACCCTGTTAGCCAATGATATTTCATGACCCCTTTTATCCTCTTTATTGCGCGTTTGAGATTTGTCCTACTTTCCCGATATACCTCCAAAGCTTCATCATATTTAAGTCGCCTAGATCTTATGTATGCTTCCTTTTTCATCTTAGCTAGTCTCACAATTCCCCCCGTCATCCATGATTCCCTAATCTTGCCATTTCTATCCCTCATTTTCACAGGGACATGTCTGTCCTGCACTCTAATCAACCTTTCCTTAAAAGTTTCCCACATTTCAAATGTGGATTTATCTTTAAAGAGCTGCACCCAATCCACATTCCCTATCTCCTGCCGAATTTTGTTATACTGGGCCTTTCCCCAATTTAGCACTCTTTCTTTAGGACACCCTCGTCTTTGTCCATGAGTATTCTAAAAGTTACGGAATTCTGATCGCTATTCCCAAATTAATCACCGACTGAATCCTTAACCACCTGGCCGGGATCATTCCCCAATACCAGGTCCAGCATGGCGTCTTCCCGAGTTGGACTATTTACATCCTGCTCTAAAAAACTGACCTGGATGCCCCGTTACAAATTCTGCTCCATCTACGCCTCCAACACTACATGAGTCCCATTCAATGTTGGGAAGTTAAAATCTCTCATCACAACCACCCTATTGCTCCTACATTTTTCTATAATCTGTCGACATATTTGTTCCTCTACTTTACGCACGCTTTTGGGAGGCCTGTAGTAAAGTCCCAACAATGTCAGTGCACCCTTCCTATTGCTTAGTTCTACCCTTATTGCATCAGTTCTCGAATCTTTCTTCGTGCCCTCCTTAATCATAGGTGTGATATCATCTCTGACCAGTAATGCAATTCCTCCAACTATTTTACCTCCCTCTCTATCCCTCCTGAAGCATCTATACTCTGGGATATTTAGCTGCCAGTCTTGCCCTTCCCTCAACCAAGTCTCCGTAATACCAATAACATCATATTCCCAGATACTAATCCAAGCCCTAAATTCATCTGCCTTACCTGCTACACTTCTCGCATTGAAACAAATGCACCTCAGACCACCTGTCCCTTTGCGTTCATCATCTCGACCCTGTCTACTCTTCCCCTTAGTCACATTGAGTTTATTATCTAGTGCCTTACTAGCTTTAGTTGCTGCCTCTTTACTGACTTCTAACTTCCTAATCTGGTTCCCATCCCCCAGCCACATTAGGTTAAAACCTCCCCAACAGTGTTTGCACATTGTCCACATATCTGCGTGGGTTTCACACCCACAAACCAAAGATGTACTGGTTAGGTTGACTGGCCACGCTAAGTTGCCCCTTAATTGGAAAAGAAAAAAATAATTAGCTACTCTCGAAAAAAAATTAAATTCAGTGAGCAGGATGGAGCTTGTATGTGAGGGATATCTTTATCAGCAGCAGAAGGAGGGCTTAGGTTGGAAAGGTCACTTCAAAGAATAATAACAGCAGATGCAGAGTAACATTATCTAAACAAACATGTCTTTGAAATGTCACACATACCCACACTGGATACATATCTGTGCTCATTAAATTAAAATCTGGATAAAAAAAACAATCCCTGTCAACCCAAGGGACAGAGGGAAAATTGGATATACAATTGGCTCAATGGTAGGAAGCAGAGGGAAATGGTGGAAGCATGCTTGTCGGACCTCAGACCTGTGGCACTGCATGTGTCTTCGCTCTCTCTCTTTATCTCTCTCTGTGTCTCTCTCTCTCTCCCTATCTCTCTTTCTCTCCCCCGCTCTCTGCGTCGCGCCCTCCCCCACTTCCTCTCGCTTTTTCTCACGCTACTTCTCTGTCTCTCTCTGTCTGACACCTTCTCTCTTTCTCTCTCTTTATCTCTGTCTCTCTCTCTCGTTGTCTTGACCTCTCACTGCGACTCTCCCTGACTGCCTGTCTCTCCCACTCTTTCTCTGCCTATCTCTCTCCCTATCTCTGTTTTTCTGTCACTCTCTCTCTGTGTCTCGTTCCCTTTCTACTGCTCTCTCTGTCGCTATTTGTCTCTGTCTGTCTCTCTTCGTGTCTGTTTCAGTCTCCCGCTCTCTCTCTCTCTGTCTCTCCGCTCTCTATATCTCTCTCTTTCGCCCTAACCTCTCACTTTCTCTCTCTGCCTTGCTCTCAATCATTCTCTCCTTCTCCATGTCTCTGTCTCGCTCTCTCTGTCTCAGTCGCTCTCTGTATGTCTCTATTTCTATCTCTCTCTGTCTTTTTCTCTGAGTCTGTCCGTTTTTCTATCTCTTTCTCTCTCTCTATATATCTCTCTGCCTCTTTCTCTCGCCCCGTATTTCTCTGTCCCCCCTTATTCTTTGTCTCTCTCTCTGTCTCTTCTTTAAAAATTTTTTTTAGATTACCCAATTTTTCTCCAATGAAGGGGCAATTTAGCGTGCCCAATCCACCTAGCCTGCACATTTTTGGGTTGTGGGGGCGAAACCCACGCTGACACGGGGAGAATGTGCAAACTCCACAGGGACAGTGACCCAGAGCCGGGATAAAACCTGGGACCTCGTGCTGCCCTTTCTCTCTCTCTGTCGCTCTCTATCTCTTTATCTCACCGACTCCCCTTCTGTCTCTCTCTTCTCTCCCCCTGATTTGCGCTGTCTCTCTGCCTCTCCCCCTCACTGACGTTCTCTTTCTGCCGGTGTTTCTTTCTCTCTCCTATCTCTCTGCGTCTCTCTCTCTAACTTTCTATTTCTCTCTCTCTCGTCCTTCTCACTCTACTCTCTCTCTTTTTGCCTCCGTCTGTCTCTGTCGCTCTGTTTGTCTCTCCCTGACACGCTGACTTTCTCTTTCTGTCAGTCTTTCTCTATCTCCTTCTCTCCGTGTCATTCTCGCTCATCTTCTACTTCTCTCTCTTTCGCTCTCTCTCTCTCTGTCTGTCTCTTTCTCCTTCGGTCTCTGTCTCTCCACCTCTCTCTTCGTCTCTCACTCTCTGTCTGTCTCATCCTGTCTATCTCACTTTTTCTGTCTCTCGCTCTCTATACCTTTCTCTCTCTGTCTCTCTCTCTATCTTCCTTTTTCTCTCTCTGTCTGTCTCTCCCTCTCCCGCTCTCTCTATTTATATATAGAGAGAGCGACAGAGGGCATATCCATCTGTATCTTTCTCTCCGTCCCTCTCTCTCCCTCTATCTCTGTCCGAGGCCACGGGCCTCCTCTCCCTGCCGTTTGAGGAGGTTGTGTCGGAGAATCGGGGTGCTGTGGGGTTCTCAGCCGGTGGACTGACGGAGATCTGACAACACGCCGCCGATCTTCGCCTCACCGTCCTGACTATGTTTCGGGGACTCCCGCCTGCGCGGACCCCTGTCTACAGCCTGAATGTATAATCCAGCAGGGGATGTTTAAGATACGTGAAGTGACCAGGTTGAAGATGGACACCGACTTAGAGATGAGAAGCGGGAGGGCGAAGAGTCGGAACGGGGTGGGGGACCGTCCCGCCTCGCGCGGACGTTGTTGTGGAATACGCCTGGCCGGAGGAAGCCGGAGGTTGACGGTGAGGAGCCGGAGTCGGCGCAGAGCCTCCCCTTCGCCGCCAATTCCAGCCTGTGTGTCCATTACGGCCCCCGACCGACCCGTGGTGGGTCGGAAACTGGGCCGAAACTCCCTTAAGGCTGTGCGGAAAGATACCGTACTCCAGGTGTGATCCCACAACGAGACGACGAAGTGGTCGATTAAAACAAAACTTTATTAACACAGCATGAAAATAACTTTAACATCACATAAGACAATATCTTATAATTACCCCTAAATCAATGCAGTGACACAATACCCCATTAAGTGTTATATTTACTCCCAGACAAACACCAAGAAAGAAAAACAGTCTGAGTCTTGGAGAAAATATGTGGAGTCAATTCTACCCTTTGAGCCTGCTCCGATCTTAATTCTGATCTTGGCTGATCATCGAACTCAGTCAAATGTAGGGCAGCCGGGTGGCGCAGTGGTTAGCCCTGCTGCCTCAGGGCGCCGAGGTTCCACGTTCAATCCCGGCTCTGGGTCACTGTCTGTGTGGCGTTTGCCACACAGCCTTGTTTGCGTGGGTTTCGCCCCCAAAACCTAAAAATGTGGAGAGTAGGTGGATTCGCCACACGAAAGTACCCCTTAATTGGAAAAAAAATGAATTCGGTATTCTACGTTTTTAAAAAAACTCAGTCACCTGCTCCCCACCCCCTCACATTCCATTGCACCAAGTGTGAAATCGAACCGCTTCTCGAAAACATACACTGTTTTGGTCTCAATTGCTTTCTGTGGGAGCGAACTCCACAGACCAACCAATATTTAAATGATGAAATTGCTCCTCATCTCTGCCCTAAACGGTCTACCCCGTATCCTCAAACCTCGGCCCCCCTGGTATGGAAACTCCCACCATCGGGATCGTCCATCCTGCATCTACCCTGTCGGGTCTTGTTGTAAATTCGTAGGTTTCTATAAGATCCTCAAACATTCTCCTGAACTCATGAGAACACAATGCTATTTGACTCCATCTCTCCTCCAACGTCAGTCACGTTATCCAATGAATTGGTCTGGTAAACCTCTCACTCCAGAGCAAGAACAAAGTTCCTCACATAAGGATGCCAAAATTCTTCCAGTCGTGGCCTCACCAAGTTAAAGGAGGCGTGGGATGGATGAATGACCTCCACCTGTTGATGTGTAACAGGCTGGAGGAGAGGGGCCGAATGACCGTGTCCTGTTCCTAGGAAACAGACTCTTGAATGGAATGGAGAGAGTGAGGTGGGAAGGTGTGCTCAAAGAAACTTCCTATTGCCTCCCCGGGCGGGTGAAGAGGTTGGCTCCCTTGCGGAGAACCCCCAAGTAAGCGTCCTTGAACTGTCGGTTCATTATGGCGTAGAGGATGGGGTTGATGCAGCTGTTCAGCCAGGTGAAATTGCCAGCCACCATGTGGACGAGAACGGGGGCCCGCTTCTTCCCGTCCACCACATGCAGAAAGCAGAAGGGGAAGTAGCAGGTCACGTAGACGAGGAACATTGCGAAGCACATGCGGGTCACCTTCCGGAACTCGGCGCTGCTGCTCCTCTTGGCTTGGCAGCCGGAGGATCCGCTCTCCCCACCCTGGAAGACCACTTCGGTGCCAGGGGCTGCGGTCTCAACGCTCGTGGCATCAGTCGACCTTGTGGGCGCCTCCCCGGACAGGGAGTTGGCGCTGGGGCCGTCGGCGATCCCACTGTCCGCAGTGGAGACCCCAGCCGCCATTGGCTTCCTCCCGCGACCATCGCCCTCCAGCCGGTACCCGTCCAGTGCCTGGGCCGCCGCCTTCACCTTGCGATGGATGAGGAAGTAAAAGATCCCGATGCAGCTGAGCCCAAGGCCGAACATGAAGAACATGAGGATGGTGGTGTAAGGCCTCCCCCGCTCCCGGTGGAAGCTGCACGTGCAGACTGGCGGCAGGAAGACATAGATATTCCAGAGAGGCCCGAAAAGCGCCAGGCCCAACAACCAGGGCAGGGCCACGAAGAAGGGCATCGTGTGGCGGGAGAAGACCCGGTCGAACCTCCGGGTGTCCGAGATGAGGACGTAGCGGCTCATGGCGATAAGGATCAGGCTGAAGATGGAGACGGAGTTAGCCAGAAAGAGGACCAGGCCGAAGACACGGCACATGCCCTCGCCTTGCCGCCAGGCGAAGTGGATGAAGGTGTCGGTCGTCACCGGTTGGAGGAAGGCGCAGTAGATGAGGTCGGCCACCGTCAGGTTGAGGATGAGCACGTTGAGGCGGGTGCGGATCTTCTTGTCCGTGGCGAAGGCCAGCACGGTCATGACGTTGCCCACGGTCCCCACGGCCGTCACCAGGATCCCCAGCAGGGCGCCAAAGTAGCGGTAGTTGACGACAGCCGGGTGGCAGGTCACGTTGCTGAAGGAGGAGTTGGGATCCATCGAGCTCCCCTTGTGAGAAAGGCCGCAACCGAAGACCACAATTGAAATTCACAATCGAAAACGACACTTGAAGGCCACAATCACGACCACAATCGACCTGAAGAGGAAAGGAGCGTCTTGAGATTGGCGACGGGCAGCGATGGTGTCTCGACCCGATGAGTGCAGTGGTTGTGACGACTGCCCTGCCTCTGCCCGGCTCTTGCTCGGAGCCCCTTTATAGAGCAGTGCGGCTGCGGAGAGTTTGCACAAACTGTTCCTCTGACGCCCGGTTTGTTCCAGACCTGCTTCCTTTTTCTGAAGCTTCCTCTCCAAATCACCCAGAGAGACATAGAGGGGGAGACAGAGATAGAGAGAGAGACGGAATTTCCATGACCCAGAATTTGGCAATACTTGGAACGATTCCGCGAAACCTTCAGGGGTTTGCAGTCAGAACCAAAACGCCGACGTCATACGGGTGAGCAACAAACCGTACAGGGACCAAACCGACGTAGTCGAAACCACAGCCCAGTTGGGAAAGGGTCGACGTCGGGAAGGTGCTTACTCTGAAGTGCCAGATAGACCAGAACAAGTGCGGATCAGTATCAGATGGTCACTAGAAAATCAACTCGGGTTGGGGAGGGTAGGGGCTGATGGAATTCAGGAAATACCGCTTCACTCCATAGAGTATATTATGGACGATGACGGCCACTGTGCATATCAAGTAAAATAACAGTCTCTGCTGATATTATAGTGAATAATACACTCAGTGAATATATAGAGAATAACGGACTCTGTGTATATAAGAGAGAATAACAGTCGCTGTGCATATTATAAAGAAAAACATTCGCTGAGCATATTATGGAGAATAACAGTCCCTGTGAATATTATAGAGAATAACAGTCTCTGTGTATATTATAGAGAATACCAGTGTCTGTGGAGATTATAGATAATAGCAGCCTCTCTGAATATTACAGACTAGAACAGTCTCTGTATATATTATAGAGAATAACTGCCCTTGTGTATATTATTGTGAATAACAACCCCTGTGTATATTATAGAGATTAACAGCCTCTGTGAATGTAATAGAGAAGAACAGTCCCAGTGTATATAATAGAGAATAACATTATCTGTGTATATTGTAGAGAATAACAGTCCCTGTGCATATAATAGAGAACAATATTGTCTGTGTATATTATAGAGAACAACAGTCTCTGTGTATATTATAGAGAATAACTGCCGCTGTGTATATTATAGAGAATAACAGCCCCTGTATATATTATAGAGAATAACATTCTATGTGTATATTATTGTGACTAACAGCCCCTGTGTATATTATAGAGAATAACAGTCCCTTTGAATGTAATAGAGAATAACAGTCTCTGTGAATATTATAGAGAATAACAGTCACTGTGTTTATTATAGGTAACAACAGTCTCTGTGTATATTACAAAGAATAACAGCCCCTGTATAGATTAAAGAGAATAACAGTCCCTCTCTATATCATAGATAATTACAGTCTCTGTGTATATTATAGAGAACAACGGTCTCTGTGTATATTGTAGAGATTAACATCCCCCGTGTATATTATAGAGAATAACAGCCCCTGTATATATTGTAGAGAATAACATTCTCTGTGTATATTATAGAGAACAACAGTCTCTGTGTATATTATAGAGAACAACAGTTTGTGTATATTACAACGAATAACAACCGTAGTATATATCAAACAGAATAACAGTCCCTCTGTATATTATCGATACTAACAGTCTCAGGGTATATTATAGAGAACAACAGAGTCTGTGTATATTATAGAGAATAGCAGTCTCTGTGTATATTACAAAGAATAAGAGCCCCTGTATATATTAAAGAGAATAACAGTCCATCTGGATATTATAGATAATAACAGTCTCTGTGTATATTATGGAGAACAACGGTCTCTGTGTATATTATAGAGAATAACATCCCCAGTTTGTATTAAAAAGAATAACAGCCCCTGTGTATATTGTAGAGAATAACAGCCCCTGTGTATATGAGAGAATAACTGCCCCTGTGTAATTATAGAATGAAAGCCCCTGTGTATATTATAGAGAATAACAGCCCTTGCGTATATTATAGAGAATACCAGTCGCTGTCTATATTATAGAGAATAGCAGCCATCTGAATATTATAGAGGAGAACAGTCTCTGTGTATATTATAGAGAATAACAGTATCTGTGTATATTATAGAGAATAACAGCCCCTGTGTTTCTAATAGAGAATAACAGTATTTGTGCATATTATAGAGAATAACAGTCTCTGTGTATATTATAGAGAAAACAGTCTCTGTGTGTATGACAAAGAATAACAGCCCCTCCTTATTTTTAAGAGAATAACAGTCCCTCTGTATATTATAGATAATAACAGTCTCTGTGTGTATTATAGAGAATAACGTTCTCTGTGTATATTATAGAAAACAACAGTCCCTGTGTATATTACAAAGAATAACAGCCGTAGTATATATTAAGCAGAATAACAGTCCCTCTGTATATTATAGATAATAACAGTCTCTGTGTATTTTATAGAGAACAACAGTCTCTGTGTATATTATAGATAATAACAGTCTCTGTGTATACTTTAGATACTAACAGTCTCTGTGTATATTACAAAGAATATCAGCCCCTGTATATTTTAAAGAGAATAACAGTCCCTCTGTATATTATTGATAATAACAGTCTCTGTGTATATTATAGAGAATAACATTCTCTGTGTATATTATAGATACTAACAGTCTCTGTGTATGTTACAGAGAATAACTGCCCCTGTGTATATTCAAGAGAATAGCAGCCCCTGTATATATTGAAGAGAATAACAATCTCTGTATATTATAGAGAATAATATTCTCTGTGCATATTATAGAGAACAACAGTCTCTGCGAATATTATAAAGCATAACAGCCGTAGTATATATTAAAGAGAATAACAGTCCCTCTGTATATTATAGATAATGACAATCTCTGTGTATATTATGTAGAACAACGGACTCTGTGTATATTATAGAGAATAAGAGCCCCTGTTTTTATTAAAAATAATAACAACCCCAGTGTATATTGTAGAGAATAACAGCCCCTGTGTAATTATAGAGAATAACAGCCCCTGTGTCTATGATAGAGAATAACAGATCCTGTGTTATTATAGATAATAACAGCCCCTGTGTAATTATAGAATGAAAGCCCCGGTGTATATTATAGAGAACAACAGTCTCTGTGTATATTACAATGAATAACAGCCGCAGTATAGATTAAAGTGACTAACAGTCTCTCTGTAGCTTATGGATACTAACAGTCTATATGGATATTCTAGAGGACAACAGACTCTGTGTTTATTACAGAGAACAACGGCCCCTGTTTTTATTAAAGAGAATAACAGCCCCTGTGTATATTCTAAAGAATAACAGTCCCTGTGTATATTTTAGAGAATAACAGTATGTGTGTATATTAAAGGGAGTTACAGTCCCTGTGTATATTTTCGAGGATAACAGTCCCTGTGTATATTAAAGAGAATAACAGTCCATATGTATATTATAGAGAATAGCAGCCCCTGTGTGTATTGTGGCGAATAAGAGCCTCTCTGTATATTATAGACATTAACAGCCCCTGTATATATTATAGAGAATAACAGTGCCTGTGTATATTATGGAGAACATCAGCTCCTGTAGACATTACCGCGAATAACAGCCTTGTGTACATTACAGAGAATACCAGTCGCTGTGTATATTATAGAGAATAACAGTCTCTGTGTATATTTTCGAGAATAACAGCCCAGGTGTACATTATAGGGAATAACAGTCTCTGTGTATATTATAGAGAACAACAGTCTCTGTGTATATTACGAAGAATAACAGCCCCTGTATATATTATAGAGAATAACAATCAGTGTGTATATTAAAGGGAATAACAGTCCCTGTGTATATTATAGAGAATAACGGCCCCTGTGTAATTATAGAGAATAACAGCACCTGTGTAATTATAGAATGAAAGCCCCTGTGTATATTATAGAGAATAACAGTCCCTGCGTATATTATAGAGAATACCAGTCTCTGTCTATATTATAGAGAATACCAGTCTCTGTCTATATTATAGAGAATAGCAGGCTCCTGAATATTATAGAGGGGAACAGTATCTGTGTATATTATAGAGAATAACAGTATCTGTGTATATTATAGAGAATAACAGCCCCTGTGTTTATAATAGAGAATAACAGTATTTGTGCATATTATAGAGAATAACAGTCCCTGTGTATATTATAGAGAATAACATTCTCTGTGTATAGGATAGAGAACAACAGTCTCTGTGTATATTATAGATACTAACAGTCTATGTGGATATTGTAGAGAATAATAGTCCCTGTGTATATAATAGAGAATAGCAGCCCCTGTGTACATTATAGACAATAACAGGCCCTGTGTATATTAAAGAGAATGATAGTCCCTGTGTATATCATAGAGAATAACCGTTTCTGTGTATATTATAGAGAATAATAGAACCTGTGTATATTATAGAGAATAACAGCCACTGTGTATATTGTAGAGAATAACAGTCTCTGTGTATATTATAAATAATAACAACCCCTGTATATATTGAAGAGAATAACAGTCCCTCTGGATATTATAGATAATAACAGTCTCAGTGTATATTATGGAGAACAACGGACTCTGTGTATATTATAGAGAATAACAGCCACTGTGTATATTATAGAGAATAACAGTCTCTGTGTATATTATAGAGAATAACAGCCCCTGTATATATTGAAGAGAATCAAAGTCACTCTGGATATTATAGATAATAACAGTCTCTGTGTATATTATGGAGAACTACTGACTCTGTGTATAGTATAGAGAATAACAGCCCCTGTTTTTATTAAAGAGAATAACAGCCCCAGTGTATATTGTAGAGAATAACAGCTCCTGTGTATATGATAGAGAATAACAGCCCTGTGTAATTATAGAGAATAACAGCCCCTGTGTAATTATAGAATGCCAGCCCCTGTGTGTATTATGGCGAATCACAGTCTCTGTGTATATTACAGAGAATAACAGCCCCTGTGTATATTATAGAGAATACCAGTGCCTGGGGAGATTTTTCGAGAATAGCAGCCGCTCTGATTATTACAGACTAGAACAGTCTCTTTGTATATTATCGAGAATAACAGTATCTGTGTATATTATAGAGAACAACAGACTCTGTGTATATTATAGAGAACAACAGTCTCTGTGTATGTTACAAAGAATAACAGCCGCTGTATATATAAAAGAGAACAACATTCCCTCTGTATAATATAGGTAATAACAGTCTCTGTGTATATTACAGCGAACAACAGACTCTGAGTATATTATAGAGAACAACAGTCTCTGTGTATATTACAAAGAATAACTGTCCCTGTATATATTAAAGAGAATAGCAGCCCCTCTGAATATTATAGATAATAACAGTCTCTGTGTATGTTATAGAGAATAACAGTATCTGTGTATATTATAGAGAATAACTGTCCCTGTGTATATTATTGAGAACAAACTACTCTGTGTATATAATAGAGAACAGTCTCTGTGTATATTACAAATAATAACAGCCCCTGTATATATTAAAGAGACTAACAGTCCCTCTGGATATTGTAGATAATAACAGTCCCTTTGTATATTATAGAGAATAACTGCCCCTGCGTTATTATAGAGAATTACAGTCCCTGTGTATATTATGGAGAATCCCAGTCTCTGTGTGTATTATAGTGAATAACAGCCCCTGCATATATTATAGAGAATACCAGTCTCTGTCTATATTATAGAGAATAGCAGCCACTTGAATATTATAGAGGAGAACAGTCTCTGTGTATATTATAGAGAACAACAGTCTCTGTGTGTATAACAAAGAATAACAGCCCCTCTTTATTTTTAAGAGAATAACAGTCCCTCTGTATATTAGAGATAATAATAGTCTCTGTGTATATTATAGAGAATAACGTTCTCTGTGTATATTATAGAGAACAACAGTCTCTGTGTATATTACAAAGAATAACAGCCGTAGTATATATTAAGTAGAATAGCAGTCCCTCTGTATGTTATAGATACTAACAGTCTCTGTGTATATTATAGAGAACAACAGTCTATGTGTATATAACAAAGAATAACAGCCCCTCTATACATTAAAGAGAATAACAGTTCCTCTGTATATTCTTGATAATAACAGTATCTGCGTATATTATAGAGAATAACAGTCTCTGTGTATATAATAGAGAATAACTGCCCCGTGTATATTCTAGAGAATAGCAGCCCCTGTATATATTGTAGAGAATAACAATCTCTGTGTATATTATAGAGAATAACATTCTCTGTGTATATTATAGAGAATAGCAGCCACCTGAATATTATAGAGGAGAACAGTCTCTGTCTTTTAGAGAATAACAGTATCTGTGTATATTATAGAGAATAACAGCCCCTGTGTATATAATAGAGAATAACATTCTCTGTACATATTATAGAGAATAACAGTCCCTGTGTATATTATAGAGAATAACAGCCCCTGTGTATATTATTGAGAATAACAGCCCCTGTGTATACTATAGAGAATAACAGTTCCTGTGTATATTAAAGAGAATAACAGTCCCTGTGTATATTAAATAGAAGAACAGTTCCTGTGTATATTGTAGGGAACAACAGTCCCTGTGCATATTATAGAGGATAACAGCTCTGTGTATGTTAAAGACTATAAGAACATTGTGTATATTATTGGGAATATCAGCCCATGTATGTATTATAGAGAATCACACTCCCTGTGTATATTATACAGAACATCATCCCCTGTGGACATTACAGGGAATAACAACCTTGTGTACATTACAGAGAATTACAGGCCCAGTGTATATTAAAGAGAATAACATTCCCTGTTTATATTAAATAGAATAACAGTTCCTGTGTATATTGTAGGGAATAACAGTCCCTGTGCATATTATACAGGATAACAGCTCTGTGTATGTTATAGACTATAAGAACATTGTGTATATTATAGGGAATATCAGCCCCTGTATATATTATAGAGAATAACATTCCATGTGTATATTATACAGAACATCATCCCCTGTGGACATTACAGGGAATAACAGCCTTGTGTACATTACAGAGAATAACAGTCACTGTGTATATTATAGAGAATAACAGCCCATGTGTATATTATGGGAATAACAGTATCTGTGTATGTTATAGAGAATTACACCCCTGTGTATATTATAGACATCAATTGCCCCTATGTATGTTATAGCGACTAACAGCCCCTGTGTAAATTTTAGAGAATAACAGTCTTTGTGGAGATTATAGGAAATAACAGCTCCTGTGTATATTAGAGGGAAAGAAACACCTGTATGTATTTTAGTGCATAATGGTCCCCATATTTATTATAGAGAATAACAATCCCAGGGTGTATTATCGAGAAGACGTCCCTGTGTTTGTTATAGATAATAACAGTGCCTTTGTATATTATAGGGAAAACAGTCCCGGTGTAACTTATAGATAATAACAGTGGACGTCCTGTTGTGGCTTGGCAGAGCTAAGTCGCACGTTCGGCAGCTACCGCTGGAAACGGTATTTTGGGCTCTTTGTCGGGCCCCTAACGGTACTTTTTCGACGATTCCCAGTGTGGGAAGGGTCTGCAATATTCCCCGGGCACTGTATGGATTGGACCAGGAGTGGAGTGGTGAAAAAAGTAGAAGTGGAGCAGAGAAAGGTGCGAGGGAGGAAGACCAAGATGGCGGCGGGTGGAGAGCAGGCAACGTGGGCGCAGTGATCACAGGAACAGCAGGAGTTTCTCCAGCGCTGCTTCACGGAGCTGAAGGCAGAGCTGCTGGAGCAGATAATGGCGTCAATTGACAAGCCAGGCTGAGACCCAGACGACCCAAGGTGTGGCGATGCGGGAGGTCCGGCAAAAGGCCTCGGAGAATGAGCCTGGCGGTGAACATGGAGGCGCACGAGGCGCTCCATAAGAAATGGCAGTCGATGTTCGAGGACATGGAGAATCGG